>NC_090924.1:1339153930-1340353930 GCF_040938575.1 Ambystoma mexicanum | reverse complement strand
TTTTGATACCATGATAGGCATCCCTGCTTTGGTACTGGGGTGGAGGGGTGCTTGGCTACTGGACATGGTACACATTGAATGCACAATGCACGTGATGTCTGATTTTGACATTGCACTGCCTTCACATTTCCTGGCACACACCATGTAGTGCTTGTACATGTAGGTAGTGAGTGGCGTACACATTTTCTGCACTGCATAGACCCACTTCCATGGAAACTGCCACCTTTCAACAGGTCTGATCACAGAAGCTATTCAAAGTAGACCCAGCATGCATGCCAGGTCATATGTTGTGTGTCACATGTCTGCCTGATGCCTTTGCTGTCGGTGTGTGTGTGTGTCGTGTGCTTCTGACATGTGTATTGACCTTTTCCCCTCTATTTTTCAGGTGATGACGCAATGGAGGCAGAGGATAGTGTTGTCATGCCAGACACAGGGTTGGTAACGCCACATCAACCCGGCACTAGTGTGGGTCGTGGGGTGGTAGGCCACGAAAACCCCCAAGTGCTGCAGTCCATCTTGTCTCTGGCTGCCTATGAGTCCAGCCTTGATGACGACTCTGACGTCCATGTTGAGTTGGATGACCATCAAGTCCATGTGTCAGGGGTGAGTGATTCTGATGTGGACACTCCTCTGTCTGCGACACCTGCACTGAGGGATCAGACAGTCTTGGTTCCTCCGCCCGTGGTGGATCGGGACGCAGGGTCACCCTCCACACCAGTCACTGATGTGCCTGGGACATCACGTCGACGGGGGCATGTAGTCGTGCAGCCGCAGGTGGTGCCAACACAGCGAGGACCCCCGGTCCTTGGGTCCCGCAGGGGTCAAGCCCGGCAACGCGGTCGCCGCGCGCAACCGCTGTATACTGAGTGGGAGCAAGACATGACTGCCAATTCCGAACGGCAGGGGGCAGCAATGGAGAACATCGCTGAGAGCATGGAGCGTGTGGCCCGATCTGTGCTCCCCCTGCTAGGCAGGTGCTTCTCCAGCAGCAGGCGGCACGGTCCACGGCCCGCTCGCTCAGGCTGGGCATGGCGGCCTCAGACAGGGCACGCCAGGCTGAAATGTCGTCTCTGCGTCAAGCAATTGCTGCTCACGCAGAGGCGCACATGGATGCCTTGAGGGAGGAGTATGCTTCCCTCAGATCCACTCTGGGTGTCCTTATGATGTCTCAGAGGCAGCGGGCAGAGGAGCGGTTTGCACAGCTTGAGTGTACCATCTCGGCTGAGCTACAGGCTTGCCGGGAGGTGCAGCGGTTGTCAAGCCAGGCCTTGCAGGAGGAACTCCGTGTTACACGTGCTACCTTGCAAGAGGAAGCACGTGTATCACGGGAGGTTCTGCATGCAGACCTACGTCACATCGCCACACAGAACCAGGCTCACCCATCCGGCAGACTTGCTGCCGACGAGGGGCAAGCTGCGGCTAGGCGTGGCCAGGCTACTGTGCCACGTCCTCCTTTCCAGGATGAGCCAGACTCGGACGACCATCTATCTCCCACATAGGTCGTGCTGTGCAGGCGTTGAGCCCATGGAGGTATTTTTTTTTGGCTCAGCATCATCGCATGTGGATGTTGAGCAGCACCCTGTACCTCCCCCCTCCTGGGTGCCTCCCCTCCCTCCCGGGTCGTATGTGGCCATTTTTGATTTTTCTTCTAGTTTAGTTAGTTAAGTTTCTGTTTGATAGTTAGTTTAAATAGGTAATGTAGGTTTTCCATAGTTAGTGTAATTAGTTAATAGTTGAGTTAGTTTAAAATTGCTAGTCTATTGTGCTTTCATGTGACGGTGCGGTGCTTTGTGGCTTTTGAAGGCATCCACTGTCTGTTCCAGCTGGGCCCTTCATGGTTGTCTTGTGTATGTGTTTGCTGCTTGGGTTCCTTGACTCACATATGCCACTCCTGCCTCCCTTATCCATGGGCTCGCAAGGATGGTTCGGTGTTACAGCATTTTACACAAGGGCATTGGACTGTCATATCTGTGGCATGTCTGGTGCTGTGTGACTTGTGTTGACACCCCTAGTGGGGATGATTTAGGTGTCATTGTCCACTGTTCAGCTTTTGCTAGATGGGGTGTATCATGATTAATGTGGACATTGATTGCTATGCATTGTGTAGTATGTTTCATTTCTTTCCTGTACATGTGCGTGTTGCTATTCATGCTGTAGATAGTGTTCCACACTTTGTAGGTGAAAGACGGACTGATGGTGTGATTTGTGATGTGACTCTCTGACATGGTCAAGTAATGAGATGCCTGATGAGACACACACAGATTACTTTGAAGCATTAATCATGTGTTACATGCCCTTTCTGCAGGGGGATGAGCCTCCAGAGCACCTTTGCCAGCAGACATGTCCCATTGGACGACGGAATTCTGGACCCGTTTGTTGGTGCCCACATGCACATGTGTGCAGGAGCAGAGGCACAGTGATTGCAGACCCACATCCTAGTACTGCTGACATGTTCCAAGGAACTCCAGGCAAGGTGAGCATCACAGGGGGGCCACGACACAGCAAAGCTTGCACCAGGCGAGTTGCACATGCAGGCTTAGTCACAGCACTGAGGGTGAGCTTAGACGAATATTGGTGTTGAAGCACACAATGCAGCTCAGATGTGTTTGTGGACTGATGGCTGCTGATAGTAGGGTTGTCTGGGACACATGCAGGGGCAGTGGCACATACCCTCCGGTACACCAAGGTCCATTGAGCCACTTGTATCAACCATGTAGCCTTCCGAGACATGGAAAGGGGCAGCTCACAGGGACATGCAGCAAGGGACATACTCGGGTGCAGTGCATGTCTTTTCCACGTACTTCATGATAAATGCACTGCCAACTTTGTTTCGGTCATGGTGGTACACAACTTGCTCTGTAGTCATGGCTTGCAATATGGGTCTGACTGCTTACCTAGGGAACATTGCATGTTGTGTGAATTGTGATACATTGGTGTTCCATTTTCCACGCACCCAGAAGCGGCTGCCTTACTGCATTGACTGTGTATGACCCGTCACAGGGGTGATGCTATATATGGGTACGAAGCATCAACCACAGATTGTCTGTTTGTAGAGTAGTCTGTTGCTATGGGGCATGTTTGGTGTTGTGTTTTTGTGCAATTGGCACGTACAGGTTGTTGACTGTGTCTCTCTTTGCAGCATTGCAGTGCTCCTGTAACCGGACCTGAGAGTGCGCAGGCAGGAGGCCAGCACTCAAAACCAGAGCTAAGTGTCTTGTTGTTTTTCTTACAAACTGCTCTGCATAGGCTTGCTGGGGAGTGTACTGATGCATGGATGTATGTGTGGTTCTATTTGGTATGTTATTTTCTCCCTAATCACCCGTGATCCTATGCAATTTTGAAACCTGTACCCTCTACCCGGTGTTCCTGCTTCCCGTGCCTATCCAAGCAACGTTCCCTGACCCTCTTTCCCCACTGGGGTTGCGGATGCCTGTGTAAGCCCCGAACTTGCAGGCGCCAAAACCCTAGAGGGGGTGGTGGGTTCGTACCACTCCTGAGCCTGGACTACAGAAGGCCATGACAATGATGTCCAAGTCTGTTTGGATTGTGTATGTGTTCATGCAGGTTGTACATTTTCGTGCATTCCCTAGTTTCATGTGTCATTCCACCTCCCCTCTCCTGCCGCTCATTCCAGTCATCCAGTGTGTCAACACCTGTCCCGACTGCATATCCCTGAACCTCCTTCCCCACCAGGGTCTCAGGGGCCTGTGTGAGTTTGACCTTGCAGGCACCCGGGACATGGTGGGGGTGGTTGTTTCGTGGCACTCCCGCGCCTGTACAGGGGACCTGTGACAGTACACATCCATTCATGGTGCATCATCCGATGTCATGTACCACACATGTCTCACATCCTGTCGTGACATTGTTTTGCTGTGCTACCTTGGTTGTTGCATCATTGTGGTAGTACTTGGCCTTTGTGAGGTACTGCTACGTCAAGTCATCTACTGGAGGGTGTTTGGGTTCGTTTTTATGCCTTGGATTTTGTGTTTCGGAAATGAGTGTGTATTCAGGGGGTTCAGGCATCTTTTTACACACAAGGTGGGAGATGATGACGAAGGGTAAAGGTGATCCTGTGGCCAGGTGGAATTGAGGTTTGGGGGCTCCATGACCCAGGTGCAGTTGTTCAGTGGGTCATGGTCATTTGTGAGGGAGGGGGGGGGTTGTTGTTGATTGTTGCCTTGCCCTGCAGTGTGATGGGAACTCTGACATAGTAATGGTGGTATCCCATGTACATGTTGTGTTCTGCTGATCAATGCCTGTTCATGTGTTGTGTTTTCCTTTCAGGTGCGAGGGGATAGTTGAGGTTTGACATGCTGGGGTGTACACATGGTGGATGTTCACATGTGATGTGTAGGGAACACTGATGGTCACTTGAGTGCACATGCATATGTGGAGTGCATGTCCTTGCAGAACCACACACTTGCACTCTGATGCACTACATGTACTCCCACCCTTGCATATACACATGTACACTGTTTGCCTTCTGGTGCCCACTGTGTCCCGGCAGCACATGTTCTGTGACCGATCATGGATCCAGTACATGCCTGATTTGATGTTTGACGTGGTCTGTCACTTAGATTTGATGCTCAGGGTGTGCATCACACACAATGGCTGTTCACTGTGCTGTGCGCTGAGCAGTGTGATGCAGGAGTAGGACACTGCACACATGAGCTGCAGTGTTGATTTTGCAATGCATGATGTGCATGTAGACAGGCATTCATTGTGATATTACGTCTACGACTGTTGTAATGCATTTTGAAATGACTTATTTTGGGTGGGAGGTTGTTGGTCTGTCATTTCATCTGATTCCGGGTCAGGCAGCAGTGTCCGATGCCACTGTGCATTTAGGACATGGCAATGTGTACCTTATCGTTACTGCATTGGTGTATGGGTATTGCGTGCCATGACATGTTGATGTTTGGGAGGGTTTGTGTGACATGACAGTGATGGCCATGGCCTGGTGTGCAGGTGTGTGTGATGCACACCTTGCATGTCCGTGTCATCCGCTTCTCAGAGCAACTAGCTGGGGGTAGATTTCTCTCCGCAGCAGGGCCCTCCCCCTGGAACAGACTTCCGGCCTGGCTTGAACTTGAGGGGAATCATCTCCAGTTCTGGAAGCACCTCATGTCCTTCCTCTTTGCTTCTGCTTACTCTCTGCCTCTCCCTTGTAGAATTCTCCACTGGAACTGCACAGGAGCTGCAACTGGGCCACTCTCACCGACCTTGGTCCCTGGCCCAGCCACTCTCCACTTGCACTGCCTCCCTGGCAACCCCTGCACTGCAGTACTGTCTCTCTATCCCTACAGCCCTCCCTTCCCAGCACTTGACTGCACTCACCTTTGTAGTTGCCACCAGGTGACCTATGTATTATTTTTTCGGGCTACTTCCCCTGTACTGGACTCCCCCCCACCCTTCCCCTTGCACTTTTCCCATTCCCCCTACCCCTGCACTTGCACGATCCCAATGACACCTGGCCTAGTAGTACCGTTCTCTGTGTTCCCTTGTTCCCCCCTCCCTGCCTCATTGCGCCTTGGAATACTTGTGTATGGCCCATATCATGTCATATGTCATATGTGTGCCTTTTGGTCACACAGGATAGCTTGTGTTTAAGTAGCTAGGGATGCAGACGATGTGGCACTTCCATGGCAACTATCTCAGGGTGGTAAGGTTGTGACAGTTGACTGTCTCTTTGTCATCATCGATTGTCACCTGGTATGTGCCAGGCCTGTGTGCACTCCGCAGGGGTGGGAGTTTAGGTGAAAAATGTGGCCACAAGCTGGGTCCGGGCTTCCTCGCCACGTGCCCTGTCCCCTCCCATGGGCAGCGCCTGTGGTTGGGGATGTGGGGGCACCACCATGTCCACCGGGACGCCCTGCCGTGTTGCAACATTGTGCAGGACACATGCTGCCACAATGATCCTGCACACTACTGGTGGTGCATAGAGTAGTTGCCCGCCAGAGCGGTCAAGGGAGCGGAAACGTGACTTGAGCACTCCGAATGTGCGCTCCACTATGCCCCTGGTTGCAATATGGGCGGCGTTGTATCTTACCTGGGGTGGTGTGGTGGGGTTCCGGATTGGCGTCATCATGTGGTTGCTCAGAGGGTAGGCACTGTCCCCTGGGGAGATGATAATAGTTGAGATAATTAGGGTATGGATATTTGTCTGTGTGTGACTTGCATGCATGTGCAAGGGCATTTGTACTGACCTAGGAGCCATGTGTCACCATGCTGCCCAGCTTCCAGGGCCCGGCTCAGGGCGGACATTCTGTATATGAAACTGTCATGGGTGGAGCCAGGGTAGTTTGCATAGACAGAGGTGATGATTCCCTTTGCATCACATACCACCTGTACATTGATGGAATGCCAGTGCTTGCGGTTTCGGTAGATGTGCTCAATGGCCCTAGGTGGACGTAGGGCCACATGGGTGCAATCTATGGCACCGAGCACTTTGGGGAAGTGTGCCACCCTGAAAAAATCCAGGACAACGGCCTGCCTTTCTGCGGGTGTTCTGGGCATGTATATGTGCCTGCGGACTGAGGGGCGCGCTGTCATGATTGCCAGTACCTGGTGTAGGCAGCGTGACTGTGTGGCCTGTGAGACCCCCCCCACTATGGCAGTGGTCCGCTGAAATGACCCAGTGGCCAGAAAATGCAGGACATTGAGCACCTTCTCCAAGGGGCTCAATGCTTGGGAGCAAAGGGTGGGGGATGTGAGGTCATCTTCCCACTCCCTGACCAGGTCTAGGATGATATGGGGTGGAAACCTATACCTGCCATAGACCTGGTCGTCAGGCATCCCAAAAAGGCTTGTCCGTGTTGCGAAAATGCGTGCCCTGGCTATTCTCCTCCTCCTGCGGTGTCCCACGATCAGTGCAGCGACAAATGGGGCATTCATCGTAGCTGTATATACGCGTTTGTTGTTTGCGCGCACTTTTATGCTGTGCGCGGGGACGCTTCCGCCTGCCTTCTTGTGGCAGACGCGTTGACGCCTGTGCACGTCTTTTGCCGTGCGCGTGTTTCCCGTGTTCGGATACGGTCCGAGTGTCATCGCGTGTGATTGGAGGGGAGTGTGCGTACACGCAAGTGGCCTGGGTACGTGTGTTCCGGGGTGCCGGGAACTTTCACACGCGATTGGTGGAAATCCACGTGTGTTCTGTCATCACGTGCAATGAGGGTAACACCTGCGTGCGTCACGTCACTTACGCGCATAGGCCCTTTCCTCGTATTACACACGGACGTGCAGTTTCCACTACGCGCATGGCCCTTTCCTCGTATTACACGCTGACGTGCATGTGTGTTGGGGATTGTGAGGACCTGGTGGAGGCTGGCCATGGTGACTGGGGGGGGTGGGGGTGGTGGGAGACATGGGTGGGGGCCTGGTGGAGGCTGCCCCTGGTGACTGGGGGGGTGGGGGTGGTGGGAGACATGGGTGGGGGCCTGGTGGTGGGTGCCCCTGCACTGCTGGGGGGTGGGGGTGGTGGGGGACATGAGTTGGACATGGGTGGGGGCCTGGTGGCAGGTGCCCCACAGTACTGGGGGGTGGGGGGGTGGGGGACATGAGTTGGACATGGGTGGGGGCCTGCTGGCAGGTGCCCCACAGTGCTGGGGGGTGGGGGTGGTGGGGGACATGAGTTGGACATGGGTGAGGGCCTGGTGGCAGGTGCCCCACAGTGCTGGGGGGTGGGGGGGGGGGTGGGGGACATGAGTTGGACATGGGTGGGGGCCTGCTGGCAGGTGCCCCACAGTGCTGGGGGGTGGGGGTGGTGGGGGACATGAGTTGGACATGGGTGGGGGCCTGCTGGCAGGTGCCCCACAGTGCTGGGGGGTGGGGGTGGTGGGGGACATGAGTTGGTGTTCATTAGTTCAAGGAGACATGTGCCTTTGCTGGGGGGCATGCCCATGTTGGGTGGGCTGCCTGCGGGACATGACCAGGGATGCAGGGTAGTCCCCTGTGGTGTGGGCTGCCTGCAGGGGCCGTGGAGGGTGTACAGGGAACACCTGGGAGGACCCACACTGTCAAATCACATGTAGGACTCCCCGGCACCCCTGAAATACACGTACCCTGCTGAAATCGCGTGTAAAACTTCCCGCGCACCCCTGAAATACACGCGCCCAGGCTATTCGCGTGTGGAACTTCCCGCGCACCCCTGAAATACACGCGCCCAGGCTATTCGCGTGTGGAACTTCCCGCGCACCCCTGAAATACACGCGCCCAGGCTATTCGCGTGTGGAACTTCCCGCGCACCCCTGAAATACACGCGCCCAGGCTATTCGCGTGTGGAACTTCCCGCGCACCCCTGAAATACACGCGCCCAGGCTATTCGCGTGTGGAACTTCCCGCGCATCCCTGAAATACACGTACCCTGCTGAAATCGCGTGTGAAACTTCCCGCGAACCCCTGAAATACACGCGCCCGGGCTATTCGCGTGTGGAACTTCCCACGCACCCCTGAAATACACGCGCCCAGGCTATTCGCGTGTGGAACTTCCCGCGCACCCCTGAAATACACGCGCCCAGGCTATTCGCGTGTGGAACTTCCCGCGCACCCCTGAAATACACGTACCCTGCTGAAATCGCGTGTGAAACTTCCCGCGAACCCCTGGAATACACGCGCCCAGGCTATTCGCGTGTGGAAATTCCCGCGCACCCCTGAAATACACGCGCCCAGGCTATTCGCGTGTGGAACTTCCCGCGCACCCCTGAAATACACGCGCCCAGGCTATTCGCGTGTGGAACTTCCCGCGCACCCCTGAAATACACGTACCCTGCTGAAATCGCGTGTGAAACTTCCCGCGAACCCCTGAAATACACGCGCCCAGGCTATTCGCGTGTGAAACTTCCCGCGCACTCCTGAAATACACGCGCCCAGGCTATTCGCGTGTGGAACTTCCCGCGCACCCCTGAAATACACGCACCCAGGCTATTCGCGTGTGGAACTTCCCGCGCACCCCTGAAATACACGTACCCTGCTGAAATCGCGTGTGAAACTTCCCGCGAATCCCTGGAATACACGCGCCCAGGCTATTCGCGTGTGGAAATTCCCGCGCACCCCTGAAATACACGCGCCCAGGCTATTCGCGTGTGGAACTTCCCGCGCACCCCTGAAATACACGCGCCCAGGCTAATCGCGTGTGGTACTTCCCGCGCACCCCTGAAATACATGTACCCTGCTGAAATCGCGTGTGAAACTTCACGTGAACCCCTGTAATACACGTAGCCCGCTTGCCATGCTGGTACAGGGTTAGCGCAGCCCTTTGCGCTGGATTGGGGATTTTGATGGCTTTTCCCTGCGCGGAAGGCGTTCTTGGGGGCGTAACTGGCGCTGCTGCAAGGTCGCTGCGCCACTGTGCGCCACGGCTGGTTTTGGTGGCTGGAATCCATGAATACGCTGTGCGCGGAAATGTGTTTCGGCGCACGGGGCTGGCGCAGACTACCGCACGCGCACACTGTGCGCCAGCCGCGTGCGCCACTTGTGCGCCGAATTCTATGAATTGGCCCCTAAAACTAGGAAGCTGTCCTTGATAAGATCAACATTTAGCAATCTCAAGTTACGTTTTGCCGACCTTTGTTCAGCGAACTATCCAAGCTGGCTATTTGGACAAGGCACCTGCATTAAGGTCTGCAGTGGACAGATTTCAGTCCAGTAAGACAGCTCCGTGGGTTTATGCACTGGCACACGCATGTGTTCTTTACAACAAGCCACCATTTCAATGGTCGCAGGTTGCCATTCTTGGTCATACGGTTAAGGTTGGCTTTGCTATGTTGAAGTTGGGGTGACTCCTGCTTGCCGCAGGCGGGTGCAATGCCCTGCAGGTCGCCGGCTCTATTCATGTGGTATGCTTTAGAATATGCCAGTCTTAACCTTCGGTGGACAAAACTTGAAAAATGATGTATGCTTGCATCCAATATTAAGTATCTACTTTGTGAAAAAGGAATATGTTTTAATTTTTGGCGGTACATTGAATGAATGTATTGGTCATTTAATAACGAACTTAGTTCAAAGATTCGGAAGAATGCCTCACATTAGAAATGTTCCCAGGTCCTATTCAGGCCATCTAAGAATGATATATTGGACAGACACTTAAGCCAACACCCAGTCAACAAAATGAAAGCCCAAATGTGGTTTTACACTAGTTGGCTCCGAAGAACAGACTTGATGGACAAATATTGGAGAACAATTAAAGAAAGTAGAACGTGCTCCCTACAACATCTTACAAAACTGTATCGGAGTCAAGGAGTTCCATTGAATACTGAATATTGCACACGTTTGAGAAATTCATGAATAGGAGATAAGAAGGGCCGATGGAGATCCTAAAGTACTTGTCAGAGTGGGATTGAAACATGCATGCTGGTGCTTTTTATGAATGTAGACATTTCAAGATATCTGTTTTAAAATCATCGACCCTTTCCTCCCGAAATGCCTTTTATGCTTAGAAATGTATTTTTAGGCACACACCTCAATTTCCAGCACATCCACTTTGATTTTATATTGAGTTAAAAGAATTATTGGTGTAAACATTTCGTATAGTGATCTTAAAAAAAAGAAGCACAATATACATTTAATAACATATATGTCTTTTTGATAAATAAAATAAATACAATCGAAAACAGGTATGAATCATTTTTCAAATTTTGACCTGCACTGATTATGCTGGAATGCTCAATGTTTCAAAAGTTTGAAAGAGCATCCGCAGCAGGATTATAGTGTTAACATTCAGGCAAAATAACTCAGAGAGTTAATGTACCTGCTGCACAAGGTTTTGTAGAAAAGCAAAGAAGTCTGGAAGAAAATGGTGGAAATCGCTCAGTGGGTAACTGCACCTGGTGCAGAGATCTAGTTGTTGCATGTAGGTTAGAAACTTAGCACAGAGGTTTAATGCACTTGCAGCCAATACTTTTGTTTCATGAAGGAAATATGTTTGAAACATTTTATGATAAAACAGAGGGTTAATGACCTCAGTCAAGATATTTCTGTGCATAAAAAGCATGCAATCCAGAAAAAGGGGTTTAAAGAACTTAGTAGCATTTAGTGCCTGCTGTGAATCCCTGTGTTTAGCCTTCACGATAGAAGAAAAATCCTACTAAGTTCAGACAGTTGAGGCACAGGTGGAAGTGATTGGTATGTTTTCTGCAGACCTCTATGCGCCCAGTCTTGTTTCCGATCAGCTACTTGCTCCCTTACATTGGAATGCTCTCCCACTCTCTCCTTGCTTACTCTCTCTTTTGTCTCTCTTTAAAAGCTCATCTTCTTCATTGCCCCTGATTGCTTGCTACCAGAATTGGTGTCTGGTGTATACTACCTATCATTATTTTGTACCGTGCCCTGTTATTAAAATGTGCAGCGCTTTGGATTAAGGTGCTATATAAAATACAATGAAATACAAATGCCAAATACACATGGTTAGGCCTTCTTCAGGGCAGAGCAGGGATGTCATTAGGTGGGTTGCTGCTTAGACCCCTGGCATCATCCTCTGCGACCCCCGGCATCATTTTGCAACCCCTGCTAGAGCTTGTACTTTTTTAAAAATAGTTTGTTGTTTGTTATGAACAACAAAATATATTTAGAAAAGAACAACAAAATAAATTTAGAAAAGTGATAACTCCATGATGTCTGCCTGGGTGGCGGGCGCGTGCTGCACGGCACCCCTGTGTCTACCGAGTGTTGCTGAGCAGAGTACATGGTTGCTTAGTTAGTTAGCGTCCGCAAAGATACTGAAATATACAAATATCATTGAATACCTCTGCATCGAGTTTCATAGTGGTTGTCGTCCATTTACTATGTCTACTATGGAAGTACAGATAGACTGTCAAATCAACAGCATTTTCTGTGGTTGTATCGGTCTATATGTATATCTGACAGCTGCCTAGTAAAGAAAGATGACAGACTGGAAGTACTATACCTTCAGGGCAGTGAAAACCAAATTGTACGGTGCAGCTTTTAGTTCCGTAGAGGACTCTGTGATTGTGGCAGGGTTTCGCTGATGCAACAGTCACAGATATGCTCCCTCTCTTGCGGTGGTCAAAAAGCAAGCACTTGAGAAGCTCTACGTTTTCAGTGCTGCGACTTGCATTTGGTAATAATCTTACTTGCCATGTCCATACCAGTGACATCACGTGCTCTCAGCCACGTTCAATTTGTAACACTGGACCTGTGCTGACAATGCAGGTGACGACGAGAGACACAAAGAAAATGGAGGAGGCCCCCTATAACCTGGGCGGTGTCCTCCTCCTGTCCTCCCCTCCTGGATGAGGGGGAGGTGCCGGCAAAAGCGGGGCAGAGTACGAAAAAGCCCACGAAGGGGGACAAAGAAAAGGGGCGGAGCTACCCCTTTATAACAGGCGGGCTCCTTACTGCAAGCAGCATCCAGCCTCTGCAGAAGGACGCCCGCCCATATTGCCAAGGAGAAGATTTCGTTTTCCACCCACCCTACAAACAGGGCAAGGCACGGACAAGCCTGGTCGTCGACGTTGCAGGATGGCGAGGCGGTGTGGCAGTGTTTGGATGACCAAGCACAAGAGACAGACTCCGGATGAGTCAGGAGAAAGCCGGAAGGGTCTTCGCTCTTCTCAGACCAGCGCCCCTTGGGAGCCTAAGCGGCAGGGGCGTCTGGGGGGAACAACAAGGGCTCAGCTTTCCCCAAGGAAATGGCACTCTCCCCGCCCACGGGCAGGCGAGGCTCAGGCGCGAAGGGTTGGGAGAGTTGGGCCTACACTGGACTTTTGGAAGGAAAGGGGGAAGCAGGTCGTTGGACACGGAGCAGTCGCCGCATCTTCAGAGTTATTTCCACTAATGTGTGCAGTGTGGTTTTTATGATGTTGTGGCAAATAAATCTGCTGCCTTTTTATGCCCAAAAACACAAACAAGACTCATACTACACATTTCTGAGGGGAGAAGTGGAATGAGCATGTACTATGTAATGGGTCCAAATGGACGGATGCACGGGTTATGTTCACCCAGCTCTGCATTCCTCGCCCACATAACCGTTCAAATATCACGGTTAATAATCCATTTTAATTCTTGCTTGCCGGGATTTAAAGTGATGTTAAGTGGTCTCATATGGTAAGGCTGACTGTATTGGAAAATGTTTAATAAATTGCCTCTCCTTGAGCTGAGAATGCCTGCAAAAATTGGCATTTTATGACAAAAAACGTTGTGTATTCAATTTCGCTTTCGCCTAGTGACTGCAGATTGGGTGCAGTCTGCTGGTGGGATGGTGCTTCCATACTTATTCTATCTTCCTTGGCTGTACTTCCTGGAGGCAAACCCGTACTTCAAATACTCACTAAACCCGCGAAGCGCAGGGGAGTGGCTGCAGAGTGGATGCAGTCTGCTGGTGTGCTGGTGCCTCCATACTTAGTCTGTCTTCCTTGGCTGTGCTTCATGGAGGCAAACCCCTCCTTCAAATACTCACTAAACCCGCGAAGCGGAGGGGAGTAGCTGGAGCGTGGATGCAGTCTGCTTGTGTGCTGATGCCTCCCTTCTTAGTCTGCCTTCCTAGGCTGTGCTTCCTGGAGGCAGACTCGGACTTCAAATACTCACTAAACCCGCAAAGCGGTGCGCGTGGCTACAGAGTGGTTGCAGTCTGCTGGTGGGCTGGTGCCTCCCTGCTTAGTCTCTCTTCCTTGGCTGCGCTTCCGGGAGGTCGGACCTGCACTTCAAATACTCAGCAAACCTGTGAAGCGGAGGGGAGTGGCTGCAGAATGGATGCAGTCTGCTTGTGTGCTGATGCCTCCTTTCTTAGTCTGACTTCCTTGGCTGTGCTTCCTGCAGGCAAACCCGTACTTCAAATACTCACTAAACCTGCAAAGCGGAGGGGAGTGGCTGGAGAGTGGATGCAGTCTGCTGGTTTGCTGGTGCCTCCCTGCTTAGTCTCTCTTCCTTGACTGCGCATTCTGGAGGTCGGACCTGCACTTCAAATACTCACTAAACCCGCAAAGCGGAGGGGATTGGCTGCAGAGTGGGTGCAGTCTGCTTGTGTGCTGATGCCTCCTTTCTTAGTCTGACTTCCTTGGCTGTGCTTCCTGCAGGCAGACTCGGACTTCAAATACTCACTAAACCCGCAAAGCGGTGCGAATGGCTGCAGAGTGGGTGCAGTCTGCTGGTGTGCTGGTGCCTCCCTGCTTAGTCTCTCTTCATTGGCTGCACTTCCTGGAGGTCAGACCTGTACTTCAAATACTCAGCAAAACTGCGAAGTGGAGTGGCTGCAGAGTGGGAGCAGTCTGTTGATATGCTGGTGCCTCCCTGCTTAGTCACTCTTCCTTGGCTGCGCTTCCTGGAGGTCGGACCTGCACTTCAAATACTCAGCAAACCTGTGAAGTGGAGCCGAGTGGCTGCAGAGTGGGAGCAGTCTGCTGGTGTGCTGGTGCCACCCTGCTTGGTCAGTCTTCCTTGGCTGTGCTTCCTGGAGGCGGACACGGACTTCAACTACTCACTAAACTCACAAAGCAGAGTGAAGTGGCTGCAGAGTGGTTGCAGTACATGCAGTCTGTGCTGTGCCACAGGGAGGATATGAGCTCCACATGATGATGCAATCGTCTCATCCTCACTTTAAGCATTGGTGAGTTAATTGCCTATATCCGATCCTGATCTGTGATCTGTAATCAGGGTGCTGTGTGAATCTTTTGATCAATATCATATACTTGAGAGGCTGAGCGGCCTGCCATCCCCGCAGCCAGAGGAGGGTCCGGAGTAAACACGATTCCAGCAATAAACAAAAGATACCCACTGCGCAGTGAACACACAGTGTCCAATGCTATCACAGAGCCGGCCCCACAAGTCCAACCAAACTCAGCAGGGCCGAGTACAGGGAAAGGGACAATCTAAGCGTTATTTCAACCAAAACAAAGGCAAACATACACTCAAGTAACTCAATCCGAAGGGCTGGGAAACGAGAGCAGCAGAGAAACGGAAATAAACCACAGTACCATTGACTGCGAGATTTCAGGGTCGGTCCTGACCAAATGGACCAAGAAGCAAATGCCTCCATTTTTGAAGTGTGCCCAAGCCTGGAGTGCAACATTCAGGCATTTGAAGGTGATCTGGAGTCTTTTGATTCCGTTGTATCCAATTCAGTGGAAAATCAGGGCATGGGGGTCCCTTTTTTTCAACCACTGTTAGGAAACAGCTTGGTCCGATTCGACACAGCTGAATTTGTTAAGAGTTCTCTTGTAGCATTAGATCTAGTACTCCCGTCCTTCATTAGACTGTATGACACTGGCTTACGAAGTTAGACTGAACTCTGGCTTCCTGACTGAGATCCACTCACTTCTTCACTGTGCATCTGAGTAATAAGAAGAGGAATCCGATGATTCTGCAGTACACTATTGTGTACGGAAAGTTGGTGGGTACTGCTCAAACAACATCTAATTTAATAAATTTGACTGGGAACAACAAGGTTCGTCGTGTAACATGACTACTATAGGTAGAGGAATCAATAACCAATGCTGCAAATATACTGGCAATAACAAAGAATAAAACGAAGAACATGAAAGCGGTTCTGAAATCTAGAAGTAACGGCTTGAGCAAATATCTGCAGAAAATCATGGCAGCAGGCAAGAGGCCGCTCGCAGCCAAGGCCCCTGTAAATTCAATCGCTACACAGTTGATTATTGACAGCTCTCCCTCCCCAAGGAGAAGTCAAATAGAGGACGCTGGAGGAAAAAACAGACGCCCTCACGTCCCTCATCTGTGTGGCGATCCCCTGTGTATGACTACAATCAAGCAAAGACCAGCATACAGCGTACAGCGAGGATTCAAAAGTTAAAGCTACCAAAGACAGGGGGTGGGGGGTCCTTCTCAAACTTACATCCAGAATGAGGCCTCGGCCCGGAAAGAGGAAAGGAACAATAATGCAAGACATCAAGCACCCTTAAGCAAACTTGGTCAAGGGGTGGGTGGTGGCGAACCTAAAGAAGCCCACGAATATTTACCTACCCTCAACTCAAAGGAGTCTGGAAATGAAGAACGAGAGCCAGACCCTGATTTTTTAATCGATCTTTGATGCGGAAAAGAAAATCCCTTTAAACCGACGAAAGCTGCTCCTGACCTCAGTTTTATTTCCTCAGCCGTCCATTTGTTCAATAGAGATTGGGAAAGTGTGCAGTACACTTCCAATCAAAGATGATTGACAGGCTGGTGTTTATACAGCAGAAGGAGTTCCTTCTAAATGTATTCGAGTGCTACCAAGCAGTCTGGTACTATTCCAGAACTTCACCAACGTCCTAAAATCACCATAAAATGGCATTTTGATCAAGAGCTAGTGTTATCCGAGTTTCAGAATCTTGAGAATTTGAGTTGGGGCTGGCTTGCAGCAACCCTCCTTACCTCAAGTGGTAGGCGCTCAGTCTTCTAGGAATGTTTTGCAAATACTAAGTCGGAATCCTGGTGTGAGACGGGTTTTCAATTCATGCTTCTCTGGCTAAGAAATGTCAAAACGGAAGACCTGCTCGGGGTTTGCTGACAGCGTGAAAACCAAAAGGTTCCATAGTGTTAAGCAAATACCCACAAACTCTGAGGCCTTTAAAGTAACAGGCCCTCATTACGACCCTGGCGGAAAGGGGTTTACGCCGGCGTAAAGCATGGCGTACCTTTCCGCCTGACTACGAGTTCCCGTAGCGCCATGGTGATTTTTACGCCTGCTTTTTGCAGGCGGAAAAATCCATGGCGCTACTGGACTTGTTGGTAATTAACGCCTTCCCCACTCCCATTATACCCTATGGGGCAAAAATGGGAATGGGGAAGGGTAAATGGGGATTGGGGACTTACCGCCCCGCCAAGGTCGGAATGGGGCGGTAAGTCCGCCAACCACCATGGCGGAGTTGGCAGCTTAGCGCCATGGACCATGGTGCAAATTGCACCATGGTTCTCCGCCAGGGTCGTAATGAGGGCCACAGTGATTTGTGACACAAATGACGCCCATAAGCTAACATCTACACTAGTGATTAAGGTGTATTTCAATCCTATAAGCATGGATGCTGACAAGGCTACTTATGATATGGATTTAATTCTAAAAGCATGGGCTGCAGAGCACCTCACTTGGGTGGCTATCGTAGCAGGGGATTCTAACTGCAATTGTCTGTTTATAGAGGGGGGTTGGGAAGACATAGATGTTGTATGTGGGGTTACTTCACTCCAGTGCCTATCATCGAAAGCAAGCTGGGGCAAAATATGGTCTAGCTTTCTATCCAGATGTGTCCTTTATTCAATCTAACCAACTATTTGAGGGGTCATGGGCAGATACTCCCACTTGGTCAAATGTGTTTGCCCCTTCTATCATTGACTACATTTTCTTTAAGAATCTAAAGGTGGAAAAGACTGTGGACTTCAAGGCAGTAGAGCCAAAGGCCAGTGACCACGCAATGTTACACTTTGCTCTGAGCTGTCCATATCTGGGGGACTCGGTAGAGGTCTCAAGGGTGGGGCATTTACCGGTATCGGAACAGGGGAAAAGGATTACTTGATACAGTGCTCATTTAAACTCAGTCAATATTGATCTCGTTAATTGGTGGGGGTAATCTATCTCTGAAAAAGAAATCCCTACATTCAGACCCAAAGAGATTTCCAGTAATCATATAGAGATTAAGGAAGGGGAAGACAGCATATTCCCTTGTTAAAGCTAAGATGGCTGTAAATGGGAGTGAATTGAAATTACAATCGAGAAATCAAAACCCGCAATATTCAAATAAGAAGGGAAGTTAGAAAATTAATTAAATCTACCCTAAAGGGGTGGGAGGATAAGGAAAAGGGGGAAAAAATCTGAGGCATCACTTTCGAATTTAGTGTCGAACACATCATATCGAGAAATACCTACAAAATAATTGAGACAGACCGAGGAACATTTCTCTCCCCGAGACATTTGTGGGATCAGGTTCACCTCTAGTGGAGCTATTTTTTGAGAAATTGGATATAGAGCTTACCATTAATAAACTAAACAATTCCTGTGCATCTGGTCCTGACAGGGTGCCAAATGGCATCACTAAAAGTAATCCTGCTCTATGGGCTGATATCTTCTACCATATTTTCTCCCACATAATCAGCAACCTCATTTTCCCCAACTCCTGATCCTCCTCTACACTCATTCCCATCTTTAAAAGGGGAGACAGAGAGAACCTGGCATGTTACAGACCAATCTCATTGATTGGTACTGCATCGGAAAGTTTTGCTTGCATTGATTCTGGGTGAACTCACCCAGTGGGCGGAGGGGGCCAATTTCCTAAATTCTCTGCAAACTGGCTTTAATAGAGGAGGTGGAACAATAATCAGTGGGATGACTTTAACAGCATGCCTATCGGATATTGGTCCTCCTACGGGTCAATCCCTCTACGCGGCCATAAAAGATCTATCGGCCGCTTTTGACAATGTCAACATTTCGATACTTTGGCAAAAGCTAGTCTATTGTGGAGTAGATCTGGATCCCCTGGTGCTGATTCAACTACTTTACTCATAGAATTAGACTAAGGTTACGCTGAATATGTTGTGGTAATTCTGCCTAATTTTAAATTACGATGCATTGCGTATGCAGATGACGTCGTCCGAATGGACTATACACAGTTAGGATTACAGCGACAACTGGAGGGCCTTGGAAAATACCTAAAACAGAATGATTTTACCAATACATCCAAGTAAATCATATGGTATGACTGCCTCCACCCGTAAGAAGAGTAAGCCCTTCACTTGGTCACTGAATAACATTCCTACATTCCTATTAAGAAAGTTACTTGCTTTTGCTATCTGGGCTTTCCCATTGCAGCTTCCAAACATCGTGATCTAGTGATTGCTCAATTAGATGGAAAAATGTGCTCATGCACCTCACTTCTATTGAGTATTAAAAGTAAACTATATGCATTTTCACTAACCCCATTTATTGAGTTTTATAAACTCAAAGTCTCACCAATTATTCTATATGGGTGTGAACTTCTAAATATCAAGGATGGGAACTTTTTTGATGTACAAGACTCCAGAATCATTAAGCGTGCCATGGGCCTTCCAGTCTCGGTTCCAGTCAGTGTCGTCCGACTGGAACTGGGTCTGACCACTTGGTGGGCTCAATACACCAGAAGGACTCTATCTCTAATGGGCAATCTTGAACGAGCAGATAAATCAGCTATGGGTTTCTATGTTAAAGCTCTTATAGCAGCAGATTCAAACCCCTACCTGAAAGAAATTAAATAAATGAGTTAAGAGGATGATAGAGGAATTGGAACTGTCACGGTTATAGTCAGATGCAGTAGTGAAGAGGACGATAATCACTTGGGATGGAATAAGAGACCTAGAAGGTTTAGACAGACTAAAGCTATATTCAGAGAAGGTGCACCTCTTTCTGCCTATAAAAGCCCCAAGGAGCTATGTGGTGAGGTTTCCCTCTGCCAAATGTAGGCATTGGTACTTAAAGGTGCGACTACAATGTCTCCCTACTCTAGAATGTATAGGTACCAAAACAGGGAGTACAACGGACATCAACAGACGTCTCACAGTATTTCTCGCAATGTGTTACATGAAAAAACACAGTTATATGGTAAAATCTCGTCAACACTAACGTCACACTAGGTGGCAAAATAAGAAAACCTAAGTTGGATTGTGGTTGGTCTATGGGGAACATCTAGGTATACTTCATAAGGGGATTAGGATTGTGATTGGGTCTCTACAGTCAGGTGGACAGCTGTTCCCACCCCTAGTGCAAGTCATCCTCAGTGTCAAAGAACACACAAAGTTTCATTGGCTTTCAATTTATAGGGCTCTTTGCTACGTGGCCCTCTATAATTGGTTGGCACACCTGTGCCCTTCAGGAATCTTCCACTCGCTAGCAGCACGCAAGCTGGTACCCCAGGTGCTTGTTGGATGGACTTGACCATGTATTCCCACACAATTAGCCCATCATCCATCATCACTCCTGCTGTCTGCCATTCAAATTGTCATTGGTCTTGCAAAGTATCACTGCCCCTGAGAATAAAGGGGAGTGTGAATACAGTCTTATCTTCAGTCTTGATGTAGTTTACCCAAGGTCTATTTTCATTTACACCATGTGTTTTAGCTCCTTCTTTGCCTTTACTACTATTAAATGAATAAAACTTGGCACTCATAGAGTTTTTCCATTGAACCTCAATAGGAGCTTTCCTGGCTTCTCACGTTCATTGTATCTTCTCAAATAGATAACCAGTATTTTGGCTGTCCCAACCCTTGACACTGGGCCAGACAAGCCTTCTCAAATCTTCCTTCATCATCAGCAATCTGTCTCTACTGCATTACACTTGAAGCCCTTTCTGCTTACGGGGTCCTCGTTTGCTAAAATATGACGTGGAACATCCAGATGCTATATACATATATATAATGGCAGCACCGCCTGCAGCCAATTTACTATAACCAGCCTTCATGTTTACTTAGTCTACTTGTGTTACAGCATCTGTACAGTTGTAAAGTGATTTGCATTTTTCTTCAGTGCTGTTCACTCGTGCAATCTTCATTCCTAAACATTAAATGTTACTTCACTTGTTAGTTCATCATCAGATATTATAAGGTTTATATACTCTCTTCTTTGGCATCTCTTCTTGATACGTCATCCCTGCTTCATGAGACGTCACCGGTTTCTTGCCTTCACCATTTCACACTTCTTCAGGAACCTCCTTTAAGAGACACGCATTTCTCCACGGGTACATCATATAGGGTTTTCTCAATGGATACCTTGTCTGGAGGATTCTTCGCAGAATAGGGACCATTATTGGCAGCATGCATGTCGCAATTTCCGTCTTTCAACATATAGGAAGAATGGGGGCAGGACTTCCGGTAGAGGAATTTGGCTTCTCCTCTACAGTAGTTTTAGCAGATTTGTATATTCTACATCACATATTTTAATTCAGGAGCTGTGGTCTAGACTGATGACTACTCCCCAAATGTCACTCATGCTTGCTTGGTTAGAATGCTGATGGTCATTTTCTCTGAATTAGCAAGGGTTTTTGAATAAGGGACCAGAGTCTTAGCTGTGTAGATGAAATGTTGTATGAATACATTTTCATTGGCTGATAGATGGAACTTGACCAACTGGATAAACAGGGAAGTTAGTTGCTAGTCGATGGGGGCACTGTGATTGCCTCCTGCCAAATTGTTCGAGATTATTCCACTTTTTCTTTATGTTCAGTACAAATCTGAATAGAGGCGTTGCTGTGGGGGGGCTTAGGGGCTATAGCCCCGGGTCTTTTGGTTGTAGCCCCGGATAGAATCTCAGGGTCTACAACCAAAAGGCTAGCTAGCCCCGAGTCCCGACAATCCTGGCATTAGTGCAGCCCCGGATCTTTTCCAGACCTAGCCACACCCCTGAATCTGAATATGAAATAATCTTTAGTGCTATTAGGAATTAATTCTTTTTTTAATTCATATGTTTTACTTTTTCTTTTACTTGTTATTTGAATTCCTTCTTATATAATGAAATCGGTTCTGTGTTTTGTTTTATTGTGTAAATATACTTTTGTAACGAAAAATACAAATACATAAAAAAATAAAAAACAAAACAATTATCGCTTTGAAGGACTGGAAGAAATTCACTGAGATGGTGTTAGACATTTCTACCACTAAACGAATGGAGAGGTTGTAAAAACCTTTGGTGCATGTCTGTCATGGTAGGCTCCACTCTGGTGGAGGCATATAATCGAATGGGACATGCCTTTCACATAGAAGTGGTCACTTCTGTCAGGCTGCTCCATTTTATGTTGGTGAGCACATAGAGATTTGGTGAAGAGCCCACTTTTATTTCTCCCATAACTTTCTCGAGATGACTTCCTGATGACTCTTCAGGAAGAGGGTGTCGGTTGGTTTGGTAGTGGGGGAGGGGAGTGAGACACTAAAAAAAAACAAAGGGGCGGGGTTGCAGTGAGGTGTGAGATGCTGAGAATTGGAAATACTCTTGAATTCCACCAAAGGGGAAGGGCTGTGGGTAAGTTCTGGGTCAAAGTTTGTAAAGTGTAGTTTCACAAAGTGGGGGCTGCTGTCTGACAGCAACCGATCGGTGGGAGCACGCACACGCAGCGCCAGTGAGTGCGGTTAGTGACAGCATGCACTGTAAGCGCGCCACATCTAGGCCCCTAATTCTTCGTTCTGTTCATGGCTTTCATCCCAGCGATACGACGATGCCAACATTTTTGTTGGTCCGGTCACTCTCAATGAGACAGACCGTGCCCATTAAGCCTATGTGGGTGCATGCCAACCAGATCAGACCCAAGACCACTGTAGTTGCTGCACGGGTGGTACCAAGAGCAAAAGGCTGAAGACCATCGAGGACCTGCCTCGGCCCAGTTTGACAGATTCCATGTACTGGCTCTTTGTGAAGGGGTAGTCCGTTTTCACTTTCCATGGCGGCAATCGGGAGCAGACTCGCTGGGAACAGAAGTTTTCCCAACGCGTGTGCTAACGTGAATAAAAGAAAAAAAGAAGGTAAGTTGGGTTTGGAGGACTGGGAGGGGCTATTCAGGGGGGGCTAGTTATAGAGGAGTACATTTTTTACCTGAGTCCCCGGTTGGGGGCGAAGGCAGCCTCCAGCCATGGGGAGGCTCGGAGCGGGGATTGCCCCATTTCGAGCCTCCTCATTGGCTAAAGGGCTGCCCCACCCCCTGCCGGGAATGAACACAGGCAGTGCACGTATATGCGTCCACGGGATTACACTGAGGTATGGCTCAGAAATGACCCAATCACCTTTCAGTGTAATCCCATGGACGTGAGTGCCGGGTACTAATGCAAAGTAATACGCGCTGCACCTCATTGCAAATACAGATGAGAAACAGCTCAGTTGGATTATGTGCCTGCTGCAGAAATATGTCCCACCTGTAGGCTACAGGTGTCAATTGTGGTACAAGGGAGCGACCCAGGATTTTGATGTGTCAAGAGTAATACAAATTTATGCAGTGAGTTCAGAAACTGTTGAGGGAAAGCGTGGAATCAAGTATTATGTTGTCAGCTGTTTGAATCTAATTTCTGAGTTCTGTACAGGACTGGCATCTCCAAACATATGCAATCACTTCCTTTTCTTTCCCTTGTTGCTCGGTGGAGGGAATAATGCCAGAATTGTCATTTTTGCCTAGCATATTTCTATGAGAGTTTATATATTTGTGTGAGTACTATGGTGTGCATACTTTTCAAGTTCTATTTATAAAGCATATGGCCTCATTACAACTCCGGCGGTAGCCATGCTAGTAAAACCGGCAGGCTGCCGCCGGAGTTGTAATTTTTTCCGGCGCATTACTTCACGGAATCACTGGCGCATTACAGCCCCGGCGGTCTGTAAAGTTAGGCGCCGGAAAATGTTACACCCTATTCACATTGAGTCCCACAGGACTCTATGGGAATGGGGAGGACGGAAGCACCGGCACCGTGTGCATCAGTGCCGGCGCTTCCATCAAAGTCTGCGGGCGAGATGACAGATGCCCACAGAACTCGGAGTGTGCTGGTCTGGTAACAACGGTGCCAGTACAATTACCGGCACTGTTGTTACCGGAATGGCACACTCGTAATGAGGCCCGTAGTATTGTTGAAAGCCAAACATGGGGTTGAGAAGGGTAAGGATGAGAGGACAAGTGTCATCAAAGCACACGCCTCCTGTTTGGATTTTAATTTCCTTTGAATATTTCATTATACATTCTTGGGTAAAAAAGGTGACCACCTTTTATACTTGTAAACAGGAGCTCCCATCTCATGATGGTGCTGGTGTTTCCACGTCCACCTGTAGGCGGGCGGTGCTAAACCCGCCAGGTCAGACCTGGCGGGAACGTCACCTCCCGCCTGCAGGACTCGAGATCGGGTGGTCCGGAATTAACAGTGGCGACGGGTTTACCGCCACTGTTATTTCCAGACCGCCCGACCCGTAATGAGGCCCGATGTGTCTCTATATATCACCTCCTATGGGTTACATGTTTCGAGCATGGAAGATTAATACCAAAAAGGGGGGAAGAACCTTTCATCAGGTAAAGATATCTGGGAATTCGAAATAGCGTGTTTTCCTAAAAATAAAGGTGACACTGTGTAAGCATTATAGGATTCAATTAGGATCTATACTTTTAACATATTTAGTTTGACAAAAATGTCCTGTGCTACTGATTCACTAACCTTGAGGTTGGTGTCACCACAGGTTATGATGCGCTTCATGGGTGTGGAAGAGACCTCGCCATGCCTGTGGATCAAAACATAAGTGATGTCATTGAATTCTTGGTCGATCTCCCGTGGGATCAGTTGCTCGTGATAAAGCGGTGGGTCCCGCGCAGAGACCGAGTGTCTTGGACCAACATGCGTCCATATGACTAACTTAAAGCGACACTCACCTTTTGTGGTATGGTGTCAATGCATACACAAGGTACTTGATGTTTCAATTATTAACGGGTGGGAACCACAGCGTCTTCACTGTCGTGGAGAAAGGTACAGAAAACCTTATCCTCGTGTCTGGAGGATAAGGGATTGAATAATTTAAAAACAGATACAGTGGTGCCGAGCTTCGGTGCCCGCAAAATGATAGCTCGGCAGAGACTTCCTTTTTTAAGATTTGTGCAGTAGAAGGTGAGCAGGTACTCACCATCTGCTGACCCATATTCTATTCATCACAAGGTGCAATGTTATCAGGGACAGGTTTACACGATGGGCGCAGCGTGTCCTGTGCAGAAGGGCATCGAAAATGTACATGTTTACTGTGGCGATCGATGTATTTTTAGGAAAGGGATTTTTCTAGCGCAAGCATTAGACTGGGTTAGAATTAGACACATTTACATGCACTCTTCGATGTTGGTTCTTGAGTACATAATCAGGCGGGCATTCGCGTACTGCTGTTACGTCCAGTTGCTACGCAACGTTGGTGCATACATACTCGATAGTTATACTGATGAAAGTGTAAAGAGAGACTCAGCAGCGCGCCATCTTTAGATGTGCGTCCTGATGAAAGCGTAAAGAGAGACTCAGCAGTGCGCCATCTTTAGATGTGCGTCCTGATGAAAGTGTAAAGAGAGACCTCCGTGAGTAAAATGATCCTATTGAGCAGAGAAACTCTTTTTGCGCATGTGCCTGTTGTGTTCTCCGGAGGCCCAGCACGAAGGGGCTGGCTCCGGTCTAGGAGGCCGCGTGGGCTGGAGCGCGGCCTAGGCAGGAGCGCTGAAAGAACACACACACACGCTGGTTTCGCTTTGCCCGGAACTGCTTCCCACTCGAGGGGGCGGGGCTTTTATTAAGCTGCCCTACGTCACCGCGCTGCGGGACGTAGGGCGGATATAACATTCCTCCTTTATTTCTAAATAACCTAACAAAACAAACATAAGCAACATGCTCAACTATAAACTCCTGCCACTGCTGTTGGCTTAGCATACATAGTCATTCAGCCTCGTAGGCGGTCTCGTGGTCTTTCTCAGACTGTACCGCTTCGCTTGGGGGCTGTCCCCGCTCGGTTCGTAAGTCTGCTCACCTTCGCTGCATGTGTCCTCACTGCTGGGCAGTCTCAGTGATTGCCAGCTGCAATCCCCTGTGGATTCCTCCTCGGGGTCTTGCGCCGGCATGTCGCTGCTTTGTTGCTCGTTGTCGTCGTGAGGCCCCTCGCAGTCCGTCCAGAGGTGCTGGGGCACGTGCTTGAACCAGGAGGCGTTCCTTGTTACTTCCCGACCTCCCCGTGTGACAGTTATCATGGTCCCACACCGGTTGCTGATAGTCCATGGCAGTTCCTCATACCTGGTGTCTAACTTGGATTTCGTGGGATTTCGCATCATGATGACTTGGTCGCCCACTCTGTGGTTTGAGGGCCTTGCTCTTCTCTTGGCGCTCATGTGAGCATTGGCACGTGTTCTCCTCGTTTCCACGCGTGCATGGTCGATGTCGTCAGGGGTTCTGCTTGGATGATGGGGGATCGACGAGTTGATGATAGTTCCGAACATAAGGTCAGCAGGTGGTATGCCCGTGGTACTGTGGGGGGTGACCCGATAGTTCCTTAGGAACCGGAATAGGTCGACCCTCCACGGGCTGGCGTTTGCCTTTGATACTCGGAGTACCTTGTTGATGGTCCTCATGAATCGCTCGACGTCCCCATTCGCTTGTGGCCACCTTGGCATGATGTGGTGATATTTAATGCCCAGTTCCTGTAGGTATGACCTGAATTCCTCCCCTGTGAATGGGGGTCCATTGTCACTCTTAATGGTCGTGGGCAGACCATGGGTGGCAAACATCTTTTCTATTACCGGGATGACCACTTCCGCGGCGGTGGACTCCAGTATCTCGACATCTGGATAGCGTGAGTGGTCATCGATTGCCACCAGTAGATGTAGACCCTCTCTGATCTTGCAAAAGTCAATGCTGATCGCTTCCCATCGTGCCCGGCCACGCTCGGCCGATAGGATCGGTTCTGGGTCTGGTGGTCCACTCGTTATTTGGCAGGGTAGACATGTGTTCACTAGGTCCTCAACACGATCGTCGATGTGAGGGAACCATACCCTGTGTCTGACCCGTGCCTTTGTTCTTGCAAGCCCTTGGTGTCCTTCATGCGCTAGAGCAACTATCCTGTCCTGCAGCCTCGGGGGTATGATGATGCGGTCACCCCTTAGCAGGAGCCCTCCCTCCGTGATTGAGAGGTCTTGCCGAACCGTGAACATGCCTGCTAGGAACTCCTTGGCCCCCTCCGTTCTGTTGCGTGTGTGCGACATGAAGTCTTTCCAGTTGCCTGACATGATGGCATCTTTTACCAGATCGCAACAGGGGTCATTCTGGGTTTCTGTTGCAATGTCCTCAATGTTTATCGCTTTGGGCCTCATGGTGTGGACTACTTGACAAATGTGCTCCTCCGTTTCTTTGGCGACTAGCACTTCCTGCTGGGTGGCTGGTCGAGGGTGTCTCGACAGGAAGTCCGCGGGGTTGCCACTGCCCGGTTGGTAGACAAGTTCGAAATCATATTGCTGGAGGTGTAGTAACCACTTGGTGATTCTGGCTGGTGGGTGTGCCGATGACCCAATGAAGATTGGTAGTAGGGGCTTGTGGTCGGTGATCGCCGTGAACTTACGCCCATATAGGTACATGTGGAAGTGTCGACACCCCCATAGAACGGCGATTGCTTCCTTTTCTATATGGGAGTACCTTTGTTCCGTTGCTGTGAGCGCCCTGGATGCATATGTAATCGACCTTTTGGTGCCCTCTTTCGTGACCTGCATCAGGATTGCTCCAAGTCCGACTGGGCTGGCATCCACAAATAGTTCGGTCGGGAGGTCCGTGTCGTAGTAGGCCATCTTGGTATCAGTCGACAGGGAGTCTTTTATGCTCTCAAATGCTTCCTGGCATTCGGGCCCCCAGTCCCACTTGGTGCTGGCCTTTGTTAGTTCCCGCAGCGGTTCGGATAGGGTTGCTAAGTTCCGAATTAATCTGCCACAGTAGGTGGCCATTCCCAGGAAACTGCGCACCTCGGTGGGAGTCGTAGGGGGGCTGGCAGCTTGTATGTCTGCCACTTTCTGGGGATCAGGTGATATGCCGGTGCGGTCGAACCTGTATCCAAAAAAATGTATTTCCGGTTTTAGGAATTCGCACTTCTCTCGATGGATTGTGAGTCCGGCGCTTTCCAGCCAGCCCAGTAGTGTCTTGAGTCTCATGATGTGTTCCTTGGTGTCCGGTGCATGTATTAGGATGTCATCGCTCACGTTCAATACCCCTGGTATGCCTCTGATGACCTCCTGGATGGTCTGTTGAAAAACCTCCGTGGCCGACGATATGCCGAAACTCAGGCGCTTGTACCTCCTCAGACCTAGGTGGGTTGAGAACGTGGTGATATAGCGCGACTCTCTGTGTAGCTTCAGCAGGTGGTACCCCGCCTTTAGGTCTACCTTCGAGAACACACACGATCCAGTGAGGTCAGTGATGATTTCATCAATTGTAGGCGTTATGTGTCGCTCTCTTTTGATGGCTGCATTGGGCAGGCACATGTCAATGCAGATCCGAACTTTTCCTGGCTGTTTGGGCTTCCGGGTGACCACCATCGGGGAAACCCACGGTGTTGGTCCCGTGACTTCTTCAATAATACCAGCGGCTTCGAGTGACCTTAACTCCTTCTCAACTTGTTCGCTCATGTGGAAGGGTGTCCTTCGGTGTCTTACCGCGCGTGGTTGCACTGATTGATCAATATGTAGTTTGATGGTCTTTCCTTTGAGACAGCCTATCCCCCTCTGTAGCTTGGGGTGTTGCCTGAGGAAGTTCTCAACCTCGAATGTGTCGTCAACGTGGCATATGAATTTGACCACGCCCAGGTCTTCAGCCGCATCTCCGCTCAGCAGGCTTTCAATTCCTGCCTTGACAACATAGATCTTCGACCATAACTTCTGTTCGCCATGCTCAAGAGTGGTGCGGAACCTCCCGATGACTGGTAGAGGTTTCCGACTGCCGTAGGCAAATAGCCGAGTGTCTGTGGATTTTAGCTCGGGTCGTGGTGCGAGGGTTTGTAAAACGGTGGTTGGCATGACGTTTACCGAGGCCCCCGTGTCAATGGTCATTTGTATGTCCTGGCCTTGTATGTTGACCATGCATTTTCGTCGCCTGGCGGTTCTTTTCGACGGTGCTGGCCCTTGGTTTAGTGTCGATACTAAGTACACCTTTCGGCCCTTTCCTTCGTTCTCCGTGCCTGCTGTTTGTCGTAGGGCTGAGAGGTCATCCCCTTCTTCTTCTGTCGAGGAGATGACTACCGCTACCCTCCTCGCGCTTGCTTGTTTCTTTTTTTTCGATGACCCTTTTTCCTAGGATCCTTGTGGAGGCTGTAGTGGCGTGTTCACTGATCTGCACACTTTCGCGTAGTGATCCTTCCTGCCGCATGCTCCACACGTGGTGCCTTGCGCCGGGCAGTTTCGCCTTCCGTGCCTTTGACCGCCACACCATCCACATTCGGTTGGTCCTGGTGCTCGAGGCTGCCACCTGTTCTGGGTGTAGCCGCTGCCACTTTCGCTCCTCGTTGATTGTCTGTCCGAGATTTGAGCAACCATCGCTGTGGAAAATGACGGCTGGAGTTTTTGTAGGGTCACTTCCATGTTGGCGGCCCTGGAGTGGGCAAGCTCCCTCTGTCGACCCAGTTCCAGGATGCGTTGTAGAGGGATGCCCTTTTCACTGAGCACGAGACGCCTCAGCTTCTCCGAGTAAATTCCATTTATGATTTGCCTCCTGATCTCCCTTTCAGTGTTCGTAAACTCACACGACATGGCCAGCTTCCTCAGCCTCGTGTGGTAGGCGTCGAGAGTCTCATCGGTGGCCTGGATGGTTGTGCAAAAGATAAAGGTTTCATAGTCTGGATTTAGTTGCGGGAGAAAATGTGCTGTTAGAGCGTCCTTCGCACTCCGGTATGCATCTTGGCCGTCATCCACATCCAAGGAGTTAAAAATGCGCAGCACCTCGTCGCCCACACTGAGGAGTAGATGAGCTTTCATTTTTCTGGATGACGTGACGTCCTTACATTCCATGGCCATCTCAAACTTCTGTAGCCATAGCTGCCATCTGGGCCCACTGGACGATGGGTCTGTGAATGGGTCGAATGGTTGGATCAACGTCGACGAACTCCCCTGCGTGCGAGGCGGTGGTGACGCCATAGACAGGTTTGCCGCCATCCTGGACGGTGTGGAGGGTCCAGGGGTCGATGACCCATTCGCCATGGTGTTGCGTGCGCTTGATCACCGATTCTCTGCCTTCTGGGTTCGTGCGCGCCCTGTGTTGGGGCAGTGTCCTACCGGCACTTGTACTCCGATGGATTGGCGCTTCGTGGCCTGTGTGCCATGCAGGAGACGTTGTGCAGGTGATGACCGGGATGACACGAGAAGAGCAGAAAAAACATTTTTTCACCCCCTGACGATGAGGTGTGGGAGGGGAATGAAAAAAACAATTTTTTTTTTTTTTTTGGGGGTGGGGGTCACATGATCGTGGGGGCCCCCACCGGGTGTCAAAAAATTCACACGGAGCATCCGTGTGGCTTCCGCGTGCAAGGTCGTGGTGGAGCGCGTGGATGCTCGCTCACCTCGTCGCCATTGTTGTGTTCTCCGGAGGCCCAGCACGAAGGGGCTGGCTCCGGTCCAGGAGGCCGCGTGGGCTGGAGCGCGGCCTAGGCAGGAGCGCTGAAAGAACACACACACACACGCTGGTTTCGCTTTGCCCGGAACTGCTTCCCACTCGAGGGGGCGGGGCTTTTATTAAGCTGCCCTACGTCACCGCGTTGCGGGACGTAGGGCGGATATAACAGTGCCTGGCACCAGTATCTTGTTCATAAAAATCTTATGGTTAACAGCCGGTACGGTCGTGGATTATATGATATGCATGCAAATGGTGTCATTGCAATAATACAACTTTGCAGATGTTGCTGGTATGATTAAGTTCATAGTGAATGCAGCAGGGTCAATTAAGAGACGTTCCCTGCTTGAAAAACATTTGTGATAGTGGTTCTCTACACCAGATTCCAATGGCCAGGGATTTGTGTTTTTTCTACCAACGATTTCTTTTATTATTTTACAAAGTGCGGGACATTAGGTTTGTTGTTACAAGTAACAACTTAGGTCCCGGTCCATGTTCATTCCACATGGTTACATTGAATCAAGCTGTTCATTCAATGGATTTCCATTTGTTGCATAAGTCTGTTTAAATTACCTCCTCTTCTGGGCAAACAGAAATGCTCCAAAATTATAAGCTGTATTTGTGTGATCGTATGTCTTGATTGGTTAAAATGTTGTGCAACTGGAGACTTTTTGGATGAAAGTCGGATGCTTGACTTGTGTTCGCCCTAGCATGTTTTTGCTTTCGTCGTGGTCATACCCACATAGTACAGTCCTCATGGGCATTTGATGCCATAGATTTTTAGTGTCACACTTTGACGTGTGGTGTAGAGGTATATTGGTGTAGAGTACAGAGCTTTCAGGTCCGTCCCCCTGTATATGCGTTTCCTGCAGCAATGTCAGCTGTATGGTGTGCCGAATTTGAATACTGTGCCACCCTTACTCTCTTTTAAGGTGGTTCAATCCAGTGCCATTATGTGAAGTGTGTCTGCATAGGACCACTGCAGTTTTGAAACTGCCCTCTATGGTCTAATGTTTCTAAATTGTAAAGTTGTATCTCCTCATCTTTATTACACAAATATCCCTCTTTTTTAACTCTCGGATTTGGCGGAATATTTCCGTGCAACCGACTGGGGCATTTTGGTTACAAATATTTTGGGGGAAAACGCTCAATCTAATGGATAGCCACATTCTTTAGTAACATCTGTCACTTTTACCCAATTCAAAGGGGCTGATTTTGGCAATATGAGAACGTTGAAGGGCAGGAGGGCAGGAATTGTAACCTTTATTTCAGTATGACAATTCGTCTCTGCCATAGGCACACTTCCCACTGACCACACTTCTTACTTTCTTTATAACCTTGGTATGCAGGCTGAATACAGTGCTTTGCTGCAGGCACACTGTCCGACTGAACTATTTTACTCATGGTTTGAAACAGCAGCAGGCATATTAATCAATTTAATTATATTACTTGGATTGGGAATTGGTGGGATTAGAATCTGTAACCTTCAGATTACTCACAAAGGTCATCAGGAAATCCTGATGACCTTAAGAAAAAAACATTTTCTACTATTCTTTGACAAAATGGTTTTCTACTGCAAAATACCGGGGAGACCGGAGACATCCCACTGCACATTCAAAATATTGAACATTTTTCTTCAGTTTGCCCTAACCCAGCCAACCACCAGATTATAGTCTGTCTTGTCTGTCCAGCACATCAAGGGCCGAGATGTTGCTCTTTCACACCTTTGCTCTGCCTGCACTCAATCAAAAATGTCACAACAGTATTAATTTAATGATCCTTTTAAAGGATAAACATGGCATGCCTGAATGGTTCCAGCAGTTTGTCAAAGCAGTACTTAAAGTATTTAGTAAGGGAATCTATTTTCCAGCATTTAAGTATATGGCCGAAGGCGAATATCTAATTTTCAGCCGGAATTCGGACAAATACTTACTGGAAGCTGAATGTCTTTACACCCCTAGTAATGACAGTGTGTTGTGTTCATTCCATGCTCTGTTTTCATGAGCGTCTTTCAATCTGCATATCACATCCGCAGAAAGCAGTACTTAAAGTATTTAGTAAGGGAATCTATTTTCCAGCATTTAAGTATATGGCCGAAGGCGAATATCTAATTTTCAGCCGGAATTCGGACAAATACTTACTGGAAGCTGAATGTCTTTACACCCCTAGTAATGACAGTGTGTTGTGTTCATTCCATGCTCTGTTTTCATGAGCGTCTTTCAATCTGCATATCACATCCGCAGAAAGCAGTACTTAAAGTATTTAGTAAGGGAATCTATTTTCCAGCATTTAAGTATATGGCCGAAGGCGAATATCTAATTTTCAGCCGGAATTCGGACAAATACTTACTGGAAGCTGAATGTCTTTACACCCCTAGTAATGACAGTGTGTTGTGTTCATTCCATGCTCTGTTTTCATGAGCGTCTTTCAATCTGCATATCACATCCGCAGAAATAGAAGTGCTATTTGGAGTGGATTGTAGCCACTCATCCAAATGACTCCCCCAATGTGTTCGCTGCACGTATGCAAATAAATTGCATACAGTGTTTTTGAGACTGTGTACCATCTTCCTCGTGTGACATCGGAATCTCTTAGTGTTTGATTCATGGAATTCAAAAATCTGTGCACCGTGAATTAGGTCCACTTAGTCCGGTGCAAAGAGTACCTTGAAAACACTATGCACTTCTCTGTGAATCAGGGTGTTTGTTGGCAGTGCAAAGTCATTTTGCATCGTGCAAAAAATTCCATGAATCAGGCCCTTCATGTTTTGCTGCTTGCATGACATTCCTCTGGGGTAGTTCGTTCGTAAGCAGTTTTGATGGACTAGTATACACTTCATCATTATACTCACCGCTGAATGACTGGCAGTGCCGCAAATCGACTCTGATTTCTCGCAGGAAACCGAATCTGTAGCACTCAAGGGTGCATCTGAACCTGGGCTGAGCCCGGCTAAGCCGGGCTTGCCAATTTTATACTATTTGAATTCAATATTTCATGAAACGCCGCCATTGTGTTAATGTATGCATGACCATGCGCCATGTAGAATGTCACAAAGGAAGTTCACCCGCTGAGGCATTGCCCCTATTCAGGAGAGGATTGTAGTAAATGAAATCACTTTTTGTCCCTTAATCGCAAAATGGCTGAAGATGAAAGAATATATTGACGTGAGCGGCGGCTCTAGATATCACTGAAAGGTGCAGCTTTAATGAAATGTACATGGGATAGAAATTCATTAGTTTCCTCTGTTTGGAATCAGAAATGATGTGAAATTATCATTTGTAAAGTTTTGGCCAGTGCAGTGGAAAGAACAGTTATGTTTCAGGATTCACTTTGTAAGGTGATTTATTGGAGATTTATGCTAGACAATAAGCCCCTCCTCTTCCGTTTCACAGACATTGACACCACACAGTATAGTTGTTCACCCAATGAGGCCACACAACAGAAGATTCCACACTTATCACAGGGTCCACAGATTGCAGTGAACGCCCTGCTGTTTAGGGGAGGAAGGATAGCTTAGGGCAACGTGTTTGTCTTAGAAGCAAAACAACGCAGTGCAACACAGGTTCGAATCCTACACTCACTGGTATTAAGACCGTTATTAATGAACAATAGAAAAAAATATTTCTGACAAATGAAATGTGGACTCTTATTTACTGTTGTGTTGTGCAGGTTCATTGTGGGTGTCTTCGGTTACCAAATGTGATGGCTGCTGTGGGGGTGACACGTCTAGCTCTGTCCTTGTAGGGGCCTGTGTGTTTCCGGAACAAACAATAGGTGGCTTTGTGAGATTACATGAAAGCGGGCAGATGTGGACGCAGTTGACAGTGTTTGGGGAGGTGGTTTGGTTCTTAGACTGCACGGTGTAAAGCAACCTTTTCTTGTCTTTTTCAATGTAGCACTGTGAGGTGTATCGGGACGTCTATGGTTGGGTTTCGTGATTTCTATTGTCTTTTGGGTGAGCCTGTAAAGTTGGGCTTACGTCGACTTTGAAGGTCATCCTGTTCCTCATGGCAGCTGGCCGGCTCAGAAGGTATGCTTGGAAGCAGCAGGTTTTGATTTGCGTTGCCTCACTAGGATGATAGTCCTGCAGTCAAGTCTTGATATATTATGGGGCGGGTTCCAACAATTAGGGTAGTAAGAAGGTGAGTGGCAATTCTTTTCCATTGACAGAAAAGCGAGTTAGTCGTATGCTGTTTTTATAGTGGCTTTCCAAGCATAGGGAGGTGCCAGGTATATGTCCCAGTGACTTTGGGCCTAATTCACAGAACGTTTTCCAATGGGGATTTGCCATTATAAAACACTTCTGTGAATTAGGCCCTTTATCGTGTGCATGCGTGATGGAAGCTGAGTTTGCCATTCATTGTATCTGTTTTAGACCAGCAAAGTTCTCCCTAACTAGGTGTCTGCTCTGTAAACGGTTTAAAAATAATGACTGGAAACATGATCCTACAGAACAGAGTCAATGATCTGGACCCTAAGTATAATGATGTAGGAACTTACACTTAAACAATAAGCCCAGAGCTGGGGCGGCATTACCGCTTCAGGTAATCCCCCGGGGTGCTTGGACCAAACATAGTGCATGTAGTCCCTTCTCCCTTTCCATGGCGGCAATTTAAAAGTGGGGAAAAGAAGTAAACCAAGAAGATGGCCGCCAGGGAATGAGTAGAAGGAACTACCTAGTCCCTTTCCATGGCGGCCATTCAAAAATGTGACGTGCATCAAAAGGTTTTGTCTGGCTGGTTTTCCGGCCATTGAGATCACTTGTTACAATCTCATTGTCTCTTGCCGGTTAATAATTAACAATAATTAAGTTCTAATACCCTATAAGTTGTTCACAGCTCTGTTCATGATGTGGTGGGAGCTTAAGGTGTAATTACTTTGAAAATGGATGGATTTGAGCAGGTTTCATAACTAAATACAATTTCCAAAATATGCTCAAACTTACTTGAAATGGGAAGTTGGTTAGGGCTCCCACTCTACGCTCAGTTGGCTGTGCTGTTTGGTGGAAATATGTTTCCCCTCCAGTAAAAGACATTTGTCATTTACATGGGCACGCATCCTGCCTGTCTCCTCCCCTCCTTTCAACAAGCAGACTTTACTTCTTCCTGCTGCAGGCAGAAGCCACTGAAGCCTGCATCCCTCCTGCATCCACTTCTGCCTCTTCTCGGACTACAGAAACAGCTCAAATCTCACACATTGGGGTGTGAGTCTCACAGCGCCACTCCTGACCAGTCTAAAAATCCCCATTGACTTTAATAGAGCTACACACCAGATGTTAATAATCATTTTTTTTATAGCATCCACTTTTGTTCCATAAACCCTGAATCTGTGACACTGTTAATGGCTGTCCCTGAAGAATTTTGAGTAAAAAGGCTGCAGCCATTACCACCTCTCTCCTGTTACAGACACCTCTCCCACAGCCTAGGCTGGCCACATCCTTTTCTGGCAGCACCCACTGTCCTTACCTTATTCATCTCGGACTACCTTTAGCTATCAAGTGGCACTCATTTAGTCTAACATGTGGTTATGCTTCCAGTTGTGATCCTCTAAATAATATATGCACATAAATAAAAGGTTCAAAATGGGGAAAGTTACTGACAATGTACATACCTATTATCTTCAAACACTGGTAATTAAGAGGGCTGTTGTTGCCCAGCCAGATGCACTGGATACTTGGCAAGTATGACAGGGTTTGACAAGCTTCTTTACTTTTAACACCCATCTGGGGACAGTGAAAATAGGCAGACAAGCTGTCAGCTGTCTTGGTCACTGCTAAGTGACCTGCCAAAGGAATGTTGGGTGCGAAGTCCAGCAGGAACCTTCTTCGGCATTGGAGCACAACCAACCTGGGTTGACACCTGCCTCTGAATTCTTGAGCTCACTGCACAACATACCATTCTCAGAGTATGCCCTGAATATCCTAGGGGCCTTCTCCTGAGCTTGTTTCTCTGCCTACTCATGCAGATCAGCGAGAGTGCCACAGTCCGCCTGTGCCTTGCAAAATTCAGCCTGACTTGGACCTCCATTTGATGGCAACTTAATCGGTTCTGGCAGGCCCTTGCGGTCTAAAACTACTTTGTCCTTCACCTCAGGCTGTGGTTCTATGCCTGTAGGCAACCCTGAAGTTATGGAATCAGATGCCACCAGAGTATGCACTTCTGGCAGGAGCAGGCACCACTGTAGACCTAGGATTTGGACTGGGTACTACCAGGGGACACGCTCTTTAGCTATCTCCAGCTGGAAGTACTCCTGGGTCCATGGCCTCAGGAGATGGTTCCCAGGCTGCTTCCTTGGGCCTAGATCCAGTGACTGGGCAATGATATCAGCATTGGGCAGGTCATTCCCTAACAGACAGTACACTGGAATTGCATCATTTACAACATAGCGCTGGGAGTTTTCTCCGCAATAGCAATTGGGCATCGAGTAAGGCCATCAAATCCCTGATTAATTTGTCGGACCAGAAATTATCTGAACCTTTTGCATCGACCGTCGCCTGACAGCGGTGATACTCACAGCTGTATGGCGTAGTGCTAGAAGACATGCTCCAAGAAGATCTGCTTATTCCCATGGATCGGTGTCACACCTAGAGACCCAGTAATCTTCCCACTCAGAGTCACTAGTGAACATTTAGTCGGTCCCTGGACTTGTGGGAATTCATCATCTATGATACCCACACTAACTATGGCTTCCTCCTCCATGAGGGTAGCACTAATTATGGCCTACTTCGGTCTGCCCTTACAAGCGAGATCTCCATCTCCCGTGTGTCTTATCTCCACAAAGAAAGCAGCCTTCATTCCTTCTTTCTGTGGTAACTAATGAGTCATGTGGTAGAGGTTTTCCATCATGCTTCTGGGGCCCTTTCTTTGCAAAAGGTGTGTGCCTGTACCCAGTGCTTTAAGTGTGGTAGGAAATCGAGGGGGGGGCTCATTTGGAGGTGTGGCTTGTGGGATGGGTGTGGCCTAAAAAGTACGCAAACTGTAATCTATGCACACAAATATATATAGATCTTATATATTTGTGTGCGTACCTTATTATGGTTTGAGTCCTTTTCAAGCCATCTTGAAGTATACAAACCATAGTAAGACATGCAAACAAATATATAATGTAAGCATTCATATATTTATGTGTGTACCTTACTATGGTTAGTGTACTATGCAAGCCATCTTTTCTAAACATAGAAATATATAATATATTGTATGCACAACAACATATCAACACATTTCTTTGATGCTGAACAGCACGTGGTATCCTAACTTTAGGATTGGAATATACATTTACTTTTGAGCGCCTTGAGGATGACCAATTGGGTCGAAACATGTGTCGGCTGATTTAAGGACAATAAAACCAACTTGAAAAGAATTGTTGAGAATTTTGAAGCGTCATTTGACATTATCCTATTACTTCACTGGACTTGAAATTATTTGATGGTAGAGTGCAGGTCATTCTCCCAACCACCCCCCCTTTATCTTGTTATTGAACACAACACTTGATCCCACAATAGGGAAATCAAAGTGGAAATAAGATTCCAAATCATCAAAAACCTCCTCAAGGAGACAGAGACCACTCAAACACCATTTGAGAAAACATCAAATTGTATTCAATTATTGTTTAGAAGACAGATGGTGTTTTTTCTGAATATAAAAGAGACAGTCATCTATCAAGCACAATTTTGAGAAAAAATCAAAATGTCTTTTGAAACCTAAGGTACTTTGGATTATTGAATCATTCTTTGATCCTTCAAGACAAATTTAATGAAATCATTCTCTGACACTCACAAAGTGTGTAAGAGCCTCATTTATAATACCTATAGTTGGCATAATTTGGATGATCTGAAGAAGCAACACAGGTAAGAGATATAACTCCTTCTCCCGTCTGTGGTAACGTGGACCAAGGGCAGGCTATGCTCTGAAGAGGGCCGTGAATGTGAAACATTAGCAACACAAACAGCAATAGTGCAACAGTCCAAAATAAAGGAATGTCCAACCAAGGTTCTATGAAAATATATATAATGTACAACTAAGTTTTAAAACAATATTAAATACCGACCCTTGTAATGGAAGACAGCAAAATGCAGTATGCAAGGGTGCAAGCATTGTGGAAATTTAGCAGGATGTAAAGAGTATGCCACAGAATACAAAAGGGGTATGCTTCTTGGTAGAAAAGGTGCATTTCGGGAGTACCCAGTCCCTATGGTCCTAACAAATGGACTAGAGGGGATGGGGCCTTATGACAGTACCTTAATCAGTTCTTGGCAGTTAGACGTTGTCAAACAAGGCTTTTTACCATTGTTCAAGTGGTTTAAATCCAGTTTGGATGCTGTGAGAAGTGGTGATCCTGGCGAGGAGTAGGCGTCAAGTAAGATTTGAAGACAGGCGTGTTGCGGTTCGATGCAGGTTGTTAATGAAGCAGATTGGTGGGTCCACCAGGTTCTGTTCGATGTTCAATCAGTGATCGAAGACAAAGATGCTGGTAATGCAATACACTTGGATGAGACACAGTGGTTCAAAGTCTTTCCGCAGTGGCGAGCATCTATTTAGAGCTGCAGCAATGATGCACTCGGCTGGCATGATGCTGTGGTAAACTGGTTCAAAAGGTACAGCAACAGTGGTTCAAAGTTAGAGAGAGTCCTAAAATGAGCACCATTGAGACCTTTTGGTGGGACAGGTATCAAACATGTTTCAAAGACAGCCAAAAGCAGTTCAACAGTGGACAACAGGGGTCCAGGCTGTTCTGGCTCCCAGGATGTCTGAGAGTCCAAAACCAGCAGCTCAGAGAAAACATAATTCCTTTCACTTGAATTCTTTGCCTCTTGCTAGCTGCTCTTCTACTACCTACCATATCTTTCAGACTCGTCACAAACCCCATCTTCTATGTCCGACTCATAGCATCGTACCGGCATTCTTTTTTACTCCGTCATGCACTAAATTGTTTGTACTGTTCCATTTTATGCTTGGCGCTTTGGCAAAAGTGCTATATAAATATCAATAGATACAAATGCAAAGCTTGCCTCTGCCTTGAAACCCTCAATCTTAACCTCACTGGCAAAGGGTTCTGGAAAGGTCAACTCTTCCAAAAGAGGTCCAAATTAATTCTTCTTGCAGAAAAGGAATGAATCAAATAAGGGGTGGGAGACCCCATCATTTATAAACAAACGTCTGCAGGTGATAGGACAAAGGCAAACATGCCTTAAGTGGTGTAGGTTCTATGGGATTTTTTTGCTTTTTGTTGGTCGCCTTTCTTTCGGCTGGTTTTTCTGTGACCTGCAAAAAGCAAAAATAGTACATCCGTTTTCCCCCCACCATCACTGGCAGGATGTTTGTGAAATCAGGGCTTTCAACCCCCAAACACCCATCCTCAGCTGCCATCACCTCCCTCCCCACCCAATCATACTCCTACCCCAATAAACACACAGAAACGCAACACACACACACGCATATAAACTCTTACCCATTCCCTCACAATGGCTCCTACTGGTCCTGATGTGTCTGTCGGACCCTGCGCGCACTTGTGTGTGGCAGGGCCATGACAGATTGATTTTGGAAAGACCGCTCTGTGCGGTCACAGAGTAGTCTTTCTAAATCGGTATTTTTTGTATTCGCACAATACAAAAAGACATGTTCACTTAATACTAGAGTCTCATCTCTGTCCATGTGACGTGGTCTTTGCCTCCTTGCAGAGAGGATGGATTGCTCAGGAGCAATGCGTTTGTCTTGGAAGCAAGACAACACAGCACAACAGAGGTTGGAATCCCGATCCCACGCATACAAAACACTTGCTGACTGCTTGGTGTTAAAGGAAGTGGGGGATGGAGGAATAAAGAAGAGGTACAGAGAGAGACAAGCTGATGGAATCGTTCAAGCCATTCCCTGGAGGAATCCATTGGATCCGCTCACACCAAGCCATGAAGAATAGAACAAACTCTATGCAAATACCTTTAGACAAACTCCCTTGCCCCTCCACCCACCCCAGACACAATATTAGATGTGAATGACAGTGCTGTATGTCACAAAAGGCTTCAATTGCCCCATAAAGCGGTAGCACAAGAAGAGGAGGGAGCAGGACCAAAGGGGAAATCGGGGACCTAGAGGTGTCAACCGAACAATGGGCAGTGAGGGTATATGCCTCTTTTTCAACCCTTGCCCAGTTGCACCCCATCAGATTTTAGCTGCGTTAACACTGCATTGTTTCTGAATTTACAAGCGTCTGTCTGAATGATGAATTCTATCCATAATTCGGGATCTTTAGAACTAGGGGCCTGCACAAGCAATCCATAAATCTCTGAAAGAATGTCCTGCAGGCAGGGGCAGGGGCATTGCTAGTGGGGGGCTGAGAGGGCTATAGCCCCTGATCTTTTGGTTGTAGCCCCTGATAGAATCTCAGAAGCTACAGCCAAAAGACTAGCTAGCCCCTAGTCCCAACAGTTCCGACATCAGCTTAGCCCCGGGTCTTTTCCAGACCTAGCAATTCCCCTGGGCAGGGGTCAAGGTGACCATCTTTATGATTGTTATTAGAGGTAACATCATTGAGTGGAAGGCTTTCACCTGTGTATGAGTAGTGGAGATATCCCAATCCATCACTGCAAGAAACAGACTCTCCAGGCTGGACTTTGGCCCGGAGAGTCTGTTTCCCTCTGTCACCCACTTGTTGTCCTCGGTAAGTATCTGGCACTTGTAGGAATTGATAATCAAGCCTGCTTTCTGCATGGCTTGAAGTACCTGCTTCGGCTGAGTTTTATTGTCCTCCAGGTACAGACAGCCCTGAAGTCTGATAGCGAAGATAGGAGCTGATAGGGGCTGGTTCACCACCCTCTGACAAGTGGCAGGGATATTTATTAACACAAAAGTCCTCCCTGTGAACTGATAATGTGTTACTGGAGTGCAAAATGCTGACTTCTGCTTTGCTTTGTCAATTAGTCCGGCCTGTCAGTATCCAGCTGAGAGGTCAAAGGTAGTCATGAACTTGGCATCACCATCAATCTTCAGTTTCGCAATTGTCACCCTAAGTGTGACAGAGATGCCCAGACTTGGGTTCTAAGCGTCAGCTGCCTAAAAACCCAAGCTGCAACTCACTGGCAATGCCTAATGTCCCTGAAACATATCTGAGTTTCCTTGTGCAGAAGGGATGTGACCAAGCAGTGTGGGCTGCATCGCCCTTTTGTGGTGGTACCGAGTGTGATTTGCACAAGATCTTTCCTCTTCTGTAATGGCATGATGGCTTAAAAAATGATGGTCTGGATGGTTGTTCAGAACTATCCAAAAGCTTATCACTCAGTCAAGACCTTGCAGCTATTATTTTCAGTTCATCTGTTTGTCTGCCTTTTCCTCGCTCTGACCTTTTGCTGCCTAAAACCAGAACCGCGCTCTTTTAATCAAGAAGCTGCATTTTGGCTGTCCTCATCTCAGCTATATCTTTCTGCAGGCCCACTCTTCTGCCTGGGGTCTATCATTCCTCCTAACATACTGCTCCCTCAAATCTAATTGTGGGAACCTACTGCAGCACTATGGAGTAGGTAGAAGGCCCATGGCATGGGAAAGAACTAGACCCAAATGTTCAACTTTGGGGGGAGCTGATAGTTCGAATGGTGTATCCTGGGTTCCTTTAAAGACTTTGTGGGGCTCTATCAAACTTTATTTTCTCCTTTCCTGTTCTACCTGATGGAATGATTGTGGGAAATAGCATTACATTAACAGCAAATATTGCATTGTATGTACTGAATTTGCTGTGAGTACAGGTGGTTTCACTCATAAACACTGGAAAACTGGAAATAGAGAAAAGGGCACATTCGATCAGGTGCCATATACTAGTGGAAAGGTTAGCGACTGACTGACAGGTGGGTGTTTGTGATTGCATGGTCCAGGAAATGGGCACAAAACATACCGATAATTTAAAGTAGCCAGAGGGACCCGACTACATACACAGCAGAATGCACAACGTGATTAGGAGTGGGCTAGCCTGGCAATACATAGAGGGTGAACCTTCTTGATTAAGGAGGTGGAGCTTAGGTTATCATTTCAATGAGTGGTGTGAGGAACAAGACATGAGACACAAACACAGATAGGTAATAATTTTGGCTATAGACTTTTATTTCAAACAAAAAGGGGTTGGGAAATGCCTTGCTCGCCCTACTCGCTGAGGTATTACTCTACCTAAATCAAAACTAAGGTGTCTGTCAGATGTCAAGATGTCCAAAGCAAAATGTCCTGTGTCCAAAGTTCTATTCTGGCCCTCACATTCAAAAATAATTTCTAGGGTGAAAAGAGTAATGTCCTGGCCTTGAATAGTCTTCAAAATGTTCAAGTGCAAAAGGAAACAGGTAATTCGAACACAAAAGTTTCCAATTGGGTGACTTTCACAGTTCCAGGGAAATGTTCCCTTACCCCGGCTTTCCTCGTATAGACGCCAAAGCTCCTAAGGGTTGGAGCTTTCCTTCTACTTCTCTTTCAGCAAAAATGGTTTGTAGGTAAAACAACTTGCTGTTAGTCTTAATTTCGTAGGATGCCTGGTGTATTCCCTTACCAGGTTTCTTCTCCTCTTTAATGTAATTTCAACACTGTCTTTGCCTAAACCTGATGTATCCCCATAGGACTTCCTAATGTGATCTACTTTACAAACTTCCCATCTTGACTTTGCCTAGCATGCTCTCATGCCAGGGTTTTCTCAAATGCTTTACTTGACACACTTGCAAACCAGAATTTGACTGGCTTACTCTCCTACCCAGGCTTTCTGATGTGTTTCATTGACACACTTGCAAACTTGAATCTGCCTGCTATACTCTCCTGCCAGGACTTTGTGATGTGCTTCACTTGACACACTTGCAAACTTGAATCTGCTGGTATACTCTCCTGCCAGGGATTTATCATGTGTTTCACCTGTCACACTTGACTATCTTATATTCATTCCGTTATTTCTCTTTTGAAAATATTGAGTTTCATATTCTGGCCCTCATTCCGAGGTTGGTGGTAGTCATGGCGCTATTTGCGCCATTACTGCCACCAATAACGGTACCATGTCCGGTTTGGTGCAATGGGGACTTACCGGTCTAGTCCGACCTTGGCGGAACTGGTAAGTCCCCATTCACCAAACCATTCCCTATTCCCATTTGAGCCCCTATAGGGCTCAATGGGAATGGGGAGGGTGCAAATAATGGGCCGGCGTATGCGAAACCTGTTATTTGCGCCCAGGTCAGGCCAGGCATTAAGGAAGGGACCCACTAAGGGACCTCGTAGTAGGGCAGTAAGGGATTACCGGCACCGGTCTCCTTACTGGTGCCTGGTATCCCTTACCGCCCTACTCAGAATGAGGGCCTCTGTCTTTTATGCTACATTTACTCTTATTTGCCTGTGGTAGGGTTGCCGAAATGCCCTGGTCTCCCAACTTCCCTCTTGTGGACTCACCAGGTCTCTATGTCGCACTTTGGTTTTCCTGCGTGGCTCTTCAGTGTTCCCATTCCTTCTCCCTGGGTTCGCTGACCTCACATTTGGCTTCCTCTTCCCTTGCAGCTCCTGTTTGCCTGCTGTGCACTTCTCTGTGTTCGAGTAGTGTGGATGCTGCTCTCCGGTAACCATGAATGTCAGGCAGTCTTCCCTTCTCATCCTCTCGTGGTGTCCCCATGAAGGACCGTCTCATGCAGTCTTCTTTCCTTGGGCTTCTCTGTGAGCCGGTTGGCTCCATGGTCTTGACAGCAGCACAGTGGTCCCTTGGTCAGTATCGAGAGGACGCATCTCCCTCCTGTCGGCTGGTTCAGTGTTTTAAATGTTCCAGCACCAATTATGCGCTTGCAACCAATAGAGCGTGGCTTGTGCTTCTGGTCTTTATTGATCTTCACTCTTCCACTCAGCTTTCTCGTCACAGTACGTTTACATTCATAGAAAGGGAAATCAGTTCTCGGTGACTTATATACAGAGCACGGGATGGTATTTTTAATAGTTTCCATGGGTGGATGAAGAGAGTTATGACAATATGCAATTAAGGCATGGGGAATGGAGAGGGTATCCCTGGAGGTAAAAGGGGATAACATGTCTTGTCCGGTGATGTTGTGTCAATTCCTAGAGTGTTGCCTCCCCCATGTGATCCTCCCTCTTATAGTTACCCTCCAGGGACAGGATCAGGTAGCCGCTGCTGTCTCCTGGCCACATGGGGAGAGGTCAATGCTGGGAAAGGAGTGATGTCACCATTGGTTTCATCACAGTGGATAGTAGCAGCATTTTTAGCATGGATAGGAAGGGAGTTCCAGTGGTGCTGTGAAGGAGCAGAAGTGAGAGGAAGAACAGGGTGGTCGGAGGACAGAGATTAAAGAACCCCCTACAGCATAGGATGTGAGGAGGGGAGCAGTGGGAGATGGTATTAGTAATATAGAGGGGGAACATAATGCATGGATTTCAGTATACCCAGACAGAGTTTAAAGAGGGGACAGTTTTTCATAGAAAACCAACAGACATGAAAGAAATGCTTCAAGGTGGGAGAAGAGCCTGGCACAATTAAAATGTATGGGTGTGAAGTGAAAGCTTTTCTAGGTGGAGAAAGAGAAAAGTGTGAGAATGAGGGGCAGGCTGGTGCAGTATTCGAGCTTGCTGAGAACGAGGTTCAGTATTAGGTATTTGGCAGCATTGTCAGGGATGAGGGGGTGGATTTCCCTGGTGTTAAGTATGTTAGTCCTTGCCTCAGTACAGGAGAAAGTAATAAAGTGGTGATGTTTGACTATCAAAAAGGGTCTTGAGTTGCATGCCTTGGGGCCTGGGGAGAGTAATTCAATGTAAAAGACATGGGTGGAGGAAGGAGCGGGGCATTTAATGTGGGAATGTAGATCACTGTGGTCTATGAGGAGATGAAAGTAAAGCAACAAAGAGCTACCCAGTGGCAGCAGATCACAGAAATCCAAGCAGATATACGGGCAGAGAGGTCAGTAGGGGAGAAGCAAAAGATGTACATGTCATCATTAAAGAGGTGGCAAGAGAACCCAAAAGAGGAGATCAGTTAACTGACTGAGAGCAGAGGAGTAGAATGTGGATAGTAGAGGGACAAGGACAGAGATTTAGGGTGCGTCAATGAGGTGGGAGGTTGGACCAGAGGTGGCCATATTCCAGAAAATGAATGTATTAATGAATGGAAAGCTAGGATGTCACAAAATCCAGAGATGTGTCTGAAAAGGTCATTATGGGTCAGAAGAAGAGAGGACAGTCCCCCATATTAAAGGAACCGAATAGGTGCAGAACAATATGAATAGAGGATAATCTGCAGTGCTGAGCCAGGTCAGAAAGTTAGACATGTCCATTTCCGTAGAATTGTGGCTATGAAATCCTGATTGAAGAGGGGCGCTGGGATAAATTGTATCCAAATTGGAGAAGATATTGTTAAACATGAGCCATTCAAGGATGTTTGAATAGTGGAGGAGGAGAGATACAGGCGATTATTTGCCGTTTATTCAGGTCAGCAGAGGGCTACTTCAGGAGTGGTAGGTAGATTGTTTCTATCGTAAAGTCGGCTGGGTAAATCCCATCGGACAGAAAGATGTTGAAGAGGGCAGACAGGCAGGAGCAGATCAGTGGAGCAAGCCCCTTTGGCCATTGAAATTGCACACAACATTTTGAGATGTAAAGACAATGTACATGATAATATTGCAGTTATAGTGCAGTGTTTGGTTGCCTGCCTTTGTCAGTTGGTAGTGCACAGTGCATGTCCAGCTGCATTGTATCATGAGCCCATCTAAGTCTGAGAGGTACCATGTTTCAGGTTCTTTATAGAATAGTGTCAGTGCACCATTGGAAGGGAGGCCAGAGGACATTGAGTGCAATTTGTGGGTCCTGAATGTGTATTTTAGCATAACATAACCTGACATAGCAACAACGCATACATCTGGTCCATAAAGCCTCTATTTCCTTGTTCATTGAAAAGTCATAACTTGATCACGTGGCTGTGTATTCCATTGTGCATTTGGATAGTTACTGTATTGTTGTGTGAATGTAAAAGTTGCATTTGTATTTTCTGCGCAATCAAATGTTACATCTGACCCCTACAGCTCTGTCTTATTGTGCTTTTAAGAAGGTACACCTGACAAGTAAGGCCCTGTACCTTTCATGCTTTAAAATGTCATCCATCCCACAAGACCCTGTTTTCTCCTATAATTGTTAGCTTCCACCTTGTTATTGTTTCCCTACATATAACAAGTGCTCTTTAAGGTCATATTACTTAAACTAGGAAATAGTTAGCACCCAGGGGATATTAATCTACATTATAATAAACATATGCTCACGCTCGCTAATCATAGTCAAAGCTCTGCACATGCTAATATACCCAACGTATCCCATACCTCTCATTAAAGAATGAGTAGAATATGTCCGATAATGATTACTCACTATGAGGTAGATTCTTTTATACAACTTTGCAGGGTCAATTTGGATTCCTAGAAGTTACAAGAATGATTTTCAAAACTGATATAAGAATGATTTTCCAAACTCCCCTGAAGAAGGTCCAGCATTTTAAGACATAAGTGGACTGAAACTTGTACATGTACATAGAAGAGGCAAGCACCTAAGTTGGAGGCATAACGGAGAAGGAATGTTTCAGAAATATAAGTTGGACAGATTGGTACACTGTGTGTGCTTGCAAATGTGTTCCTGAATTCGTGAAATAAGTGGTACAGCAGCAGCTTTGGATTGTGTTCAATGTTTGAGTCTGTGCGATAGCTAGTGGTAATCCAATGTGATGGCATCTGCTATGGGTATGTTGTTACATTCAATGTATAATATGTTGATGTTTTTGTATGCATTTTAGCATTCCTTTGCGTAAACGAAATGTGTTGGCCCTATAGGGGCCAATAAATGGTAATATCCTCCTATGATTTTTGTATGAAATATAGTCTGTTGGTCCGGGAAATCAGGGAGGTTTTTAGTGTCCAACATTGGTACGACACTCTTTACTAACCTTCTAAGACATTGGGAGACACCCCTAAAAACTAATTTGATGTAAGGTATGAAAAGCCTCTCAATATCAGTTCATGGTGGGCTATAATCGCTATAAACCCCCAGAATTAGCATGACTATTTTCATCTAGAAAAACTGAAAAACAGTGTTTCATGCCAAAAACAAATTGAAAGCTAAGGACCCTTGACAGCATGATTTCTAATCCTATCACAGTATTTAAGGATGTTCTTAAAATTGAAAGGGATTTTACGAGGCAACCCCCGAAAAATCTCATTGACAACCAGTTGATTCAATAAACCGGTTTAAGTGACTCACAGCACTGTCACGAGTCCCCCCCCACCCTGTAACAATAAGAGTAATCGAAGAAATTAACACAACAGCGCAGGACGTACTGTCACACACAAGGTAGATCACCTTTACTTTGCTCAAATCTGGGCGATCTATCCACATGCTAAAATAACTACATTTAAAAAAAAAAACACCTCCTGTACTTAAATACAGAGGAGTCAATATTAAAAATTGGTAGGATCAACAGCAGATCAGCTATTAAAAATGACAATATCTGCCAGTGTATGAAATAATTAGTTTAGGATTACTAGGAGTCATGGAAACATAAGGGTCCATTAACACAGCTGGGAGAGCCTGTCCCACAATCACAACAACTATCAATTCTACTCTACCTATAGGCTATACATCACTCACCACAGATGGGACTAGTAAGAGATACAGTGTTCAGTGGAGTCTCCCGCGGATAGCCGGAGAGACTTTGAGTAACCATGAATGATACACACCTAGTACCAGTTTAAAAAACATGGTGTGCCAATGCTACATCAACGTTAGCACCTCAGCAACTATTATGGTAAACCTCCACTGAATCTGACCACATCTTTTTCAAAAGAATGGGTAGAAGTATTCAAACCATTCCTTACAAAATGATCATTGTGGGAGATTTTAAACTCTGCCTCCTCCAACGTGTTCACTTGAACGCCATTTTATTTAGTAGACCGTGAACAAGTTCGATTTCATATCTTGAGTAGACACACCCACTTATAAAGAGGGCCACACCCTCAACGTCATTTGCTGCTTTGGACTTATTCTAAACCAGTTAAATCATGTAGAACTATGCTGGTTAGACCACCACTTATTCATGTTTGGCAGAACAAGTCAAAGTCCACAGCGCTTGTACACTGAAGAAATTAGTGAAGCACTAAAGCTACAGGTGGCTGAGCGGTAGTGGGAGCACTGCCAGATGCCACCCGCAGTTAAGAACCTAAATGAACACAGACAGTTCTCAGTCTCACTGCGCTGAACAGTGCAATAGTGACAGGTGTTCCAAGTAATTCAAAGGAGGAGGGATTTCTCATGAGTCCAATGAGTTTAATAACGAAGTAGCCTGACATGTGTTTCGAGTCATCACCGACTCTTCATCTGAGGCTGAAAGTTTCAAGAGATAGCTAACCAATTAGGGCTTACTTTCATTTCATTCAGTTCAGCAGCATTGCACAGAGTTCCGCAATTGCGAAGCGTGAGAGAGTGCATCTGGCACTGGCCATGATATACGTAATTGGTTAGGCTAGCTCTTGAAACTTTCAGCCTCAGATGAAGAGTCGGTGATGACTCGAAACACGTGTCAGGCTACTTTGTTATTAAACTCATTGGACTCATGAGAAATCCCTCCTCCTTTGAATTACTTGGAACACCTATGACTATTGCACTGTTCAGCGCAGTGAGACTGAGAACTGTCTGTCTTCACCACTTATTCATGCACGAATGGAATCGTCATTACCAATCAACTGAAATGCAGAAACCATACCATCAAATGCTAATAAGAGAAATGAATAAAGAAAAACAGATGCACTTCAACAAAACCTCCCACTATTCACCTTACTATAGGAAACAATCAATTTTCCTTATTCTGCAATGTGTACATAGAAATGATTAAGGATCTGAACAACCTTACCACAAAGGGGCTTACAATAATCCAGACCGGTAGCCAAAAGCATAACAAATGGCTGAAGGATAAATTAGCCTCCTCAACTATGGACATAAATGGAGACGAACCAAATCACATGATGGCAAATGTGGAAGCAACCAATGAAGAACGCTGAAAACTTTGATTTAAAGACAAGGACACTGGTACTGAACTTGATACTTTTGTGCACTGTTGACCAGTGCAGAGGCTTAATTGGCAGGGAGATGTGATCCTCATATAATTCTAGATGTGCCTTTCTGGATGAGCGGAAGAATATTAATAGCATTTTTAGAAATAACTGGAAATAAGGAATTGCAATAGCAGAGCTGGCTTAAAATGGAACTATTGACAACTATTGCAAATGGAAAATGCACCCTTGTACCAGAGAGGGAAGATCTACAGTAAGAGTTAAGTAGGAATCCCTTTCTTTGCGAAGATTCTTTACAGCAGGAGCCGGAGAGGGGCACAATGCCAGCTTCAATGCCCAAAACATCTTGGACCAAATATCAGGATGCGAGAAAAGGGTAAGAATCTATGCTTTAGTGACATTTAATTTAGGACAATGATGGCACATTCAGGAATCAATGGCATGAAACAAAGTCTGAAGATGATTGCTGGCAGCTGTATTTTGCTCTGTGTTCAAATCTATCAAAGGTATCGTCTGTATACATCACAGAGTGAAACCCATAGGGTTTGACCAGCCAAGACTGCAGGGAGACAAATGTTAAATATGAAATGGGACAGAAAGGGCACTTTGCAGGACAATGAAAAGCCTCCTGAGGGGAAAGGAGGTAGCAAGACGTGGCCACACTAGTTACTATGGCCATTTGCAACCAGGTGCCCCGCCCCTCCAACACTTCCTCAAAGAAACTCTTTCAGCTTGCTTTATCCAAGCCCTACCATCAAATGTTGCACTCAAAGCACCTGTCAGTGTTTTTCAAAGCAGTCTTCAGAGAGGCCCATGACTTCATTGTAGTTGTAAGTGCACTACTGCTGTAATAAAAATGTCTTAACCAAGTCTGCCTTCAGTCACTTGATTTATAAGCCCTCTGCATATTCTTCACTGACGCCCTGTTAAAATCAAGCACTTGCAAAGCCTAACGATTTGGCTTGTGTATAAGTATGAGGAATTTGCCAGGCAACATGTCCATGCACTCACACCATTTTGAACTTGCTATCATCAATAGCCAGTTAATACCACTACGGCAGTGCCTGGTAAAGTGCTTTTCCCATGCCTACACAAAAGACCAAACTGTTGGCATTGCCAATGCTTGTTAAACAGAAAGATACGTACTCTCACGTGTGCATGCTCTGTATGTATGCTCATGACTGGGAACTACATTTCCCAGACCAGACACCTTTGCTATTTAATTGAACCTCAGGCGCTTCAGCGGCGAGGAGCCGTTTTCGCGGGTCCTCGCCACGCATCGCTGTCGCCGCCCTGAACCTTGCTGGCCATGCCTCTCTACAGTCAGAGAGCCTGCCGGCGCTTGGGTGTATTTCGTCCGGCCTGCCTCACAGTAAGGTACGGTTATCTGCCTCTTTCGGGACTTACTGCCTACATGAACTGCAGGCCACATTAGATCCTGTACACCGCTTAAACCTTCTTTGACGTCAGGTCTGTGATTCCTTTTCCTTTTTACATCTCTTTAAGCAGTATGTGCCCCATAGCTCCACCGGTCTGCCCTGAAGGACTTTGTCCATTGAGTGAGACAGAAGCTAATAGCACATACAACAATCTCTCGACCCACATTCAGTGCAATAGCAACAATGCACCTAATCTGGCCCTATCCCTCTGCCTGCTCAATACCAGATTGCTATTCAAACATGGAATTGAGGTAGCTGAACATTTGTCTGAAAGGGGGCCTGATTTATTTGCCCTCACAGAAACATGGCTAAACACTTCTATGCCCAGCAACGCTACTTTATCTTTTCCCACCAACTATGTGAATTTACGAGCTGATCGAGAAAATAGTAAAGGGGTGGGGGGGGTGTCCCTTATGTGCAAGGACAACCTTGATTGTCACACTTTCTCGCATACCAGTCCTGACGACTGTGAATTGTTATGGATTAAAGACAAGACCTCTGAGAACTCCTCACAAAATGTGCTAACCCCATATAGACCCTCTAGTGTTTTGCCACACTTCGAGGAACAGATCAAGGAGCTGCTTGCTCACATTAGTCAATCTAAAAACCCATTAATTATCTTGGGGGATTTCAATTACTGGGCTAAGGACCCATTGGATAAGCAGGGCTTTTCTCTCACAGACTCTTTCTCCTCTTTAGGGCTCAGGCAATGGGTGGATATGGCTACTCATATAGTTGGGCATAGTCTAGATTGGATGGTCTCTCGAAATCTATCCATCTCCCATCTGCAAGTGCTTCCTTGTGCGTGGCCCGATCACTTCCTGATCCAGGCCACACTCAATCTCCACAAAATCCTAGCCAAAATGAACAATTTGCCTCGAATTACCAAGCTTCTATGCAACTTTAAAAATGTAACATCAGCCAGTCTCCTGACCCACTTGTCATCTAGCCTAAAACCACTGCCTAGCTTTTCTCAGTCCTCATCTTCAATGGAGCACCTTACCTCCTCCTCAAAACAAGCCATCTCCGACCTGGCTGTGTTGAAGCAGAAAACTATTAAGCCCGAGGTGCACCACAACACCTGGTTCTCTCATGATGTCATCTCAGCTAGACAAGAAAAGAGGGCATGTGAAAGAGCTTGGCAAAAAAAAAACTAATTCTACCTCCCTGTTACAGTACAAACAAGCAGTGAAGAAATGTAAGACTGCAATAATCTCCTCCAAGTCTTCCTATTATAACAACCAGATCAATAATGCTTGCTCCAAAGTCAGTGATCTCTTTAGTATGCTGACGGATTACCAGGACTCCGCCTCCTCCAATAGCAATGTCACCAAATCCATGATGGTTTCTTGGCCAAAATCTCTACCCACAGCGAAACCATTAACAAACTTCTGACTACGCAGGAACCCGACAATCACTCGGCCTGCTCACAAGCTCCCCTCTCTGATATGAATGATCCACCATGCTTCAACTTCATGCTTCAACATTTGTCATTACTCAGAGAGACAAGTCACAAAAATCATCTGTGATCTAAAACCTACATCCTGTCCGGCTGACTGCTGTCTCATAGATATCTCTAAGGATGCACTTGAAGTCCTAGCACCATGGATGACCAGGCTTATCAATCTCTCTTTTGATGATGGGGTGGTTCCCTTCTCTCTCAAAGAGGCATGGATCACGCATTTGTTTGAAGAAAACCAATCTTGACCCACATGTCATTGATAATTACCAGCCTATCACGAATGTACCCTTCATCCTTAAGATCATAGATAAATTGCCATACCTACAATTACAAAAGCATATCAAAGACCACAAGGTTCTTGGTTTACACCAATCAGAGTTCAGGGCTCAGCAAGGGATGGAAACCGTCATGCTGGACCTTAAATCCACCTTGGCCTGCATGGTGGATAATGGTCATCCCGCTCTGCTGATGCTTCTGGACTTCTATGTGGCATTCAATTTAGTAGACCACTCTCTTTTGGTGACACACTTTGGGGACGTTGCTCATTGTTCCAACTTGCGTCACAGGGGATCTCCTCATTCCTTGGTCCTCTTACTGTCTGGGTGTCTGTTGGTGATGAAATCTCCAACCCCATTCTCCAAAAATGTGGTGTCCCACAGGGTACATGCCTGTACCCAACCTTGTTCAATATCTACATTTGACCACTCCTAGACATGCTGGACGCAATGGGTGACTGGTATATGAACTACAAGGCCATTCAGGCTTGAATGGCAGGTAACTCACTTACCTTAAACTGCAAAAAGACAGAGCACTTGATTGTGGCATCTAAAGTCCGCCTGGGAAAATTAGATCCTGCCTATGCCAACTTTACTATTGCTGATAACACCATCCCAGTACTAAAAAAGGTCAAGACGCTGGGGCTTATTCTAGATGATGAACTATCCATGCAACCACATGTCTCCTTTATTCGTTCATCATGTGGTCTCATAACTAAACAAAATAATTATATTTGCCCTTTCCTCTCGACCAATAACTATGCCTTGCTTGCTAACGCACAAGTCAATTCCAGGCTTGACTATTGTAACAGTCACCGAGCAGGCACCTAACAGTCTAACATACAAGCCTTGCAAGTTGCACAGAACAACGCGGTTTGAGCCATCCAGGGACTGCCCAAATGTGCTCTTATCTTGGAAGCCAGGAGGGCACTTCACTGGTTGCCTATACAACATAGGATTACTAATAGAATTCTGACCTTGTCTTTCAAATGTCGAACAAGTGCCTGTCCGGTCTATCTTATTGACAGAGTAAAATCTCAAGTAGGCGGAAGGAAGCTCTGCTCCTCCACCTGCCCTACACTCATCCATCCTAGATACAAACTTGTCCGTTTTTGAGGAACTTCCTTCAATACCCAAGAACCGTTGTAGTGGAATCATCTTCCAGGACATAGATGCATGGCTGAAAATGTGGCACTTTGAAAAAAAAAAAAAAAGTTCCTATTCAATCTTAACACAGGCTGAACTTCTGCAGACTCACTCCTTTTGTCAATTGGTTATATATATATGTTTTTGTGAACCCTGAGGCCCACGGGCGTGTGGCGCTTTATAAAAATTGAAATTAATAAATAAACATGTTGCAGCATGTCCTCATTGGAAGCAGGCTGAATCAGGTGTTCTCTATCAGCACTAATCTTGGATCCCACTACAGTGGCGACTCGGTCAATATCGCCTGCTCCTGCCTGGCCCTATCTGCGAGAGAATACATGGGTGGGGATGAAACCTGCATTACAAAAAAACAAGCTTCTACAAAAACGTTGAACAAAATTGTTGACTTTTGCTGTCAGTCATTACTAATCCATCCACAATCCATTTAGGAAACATGAGAGTGCATTTATTGCTGCTAGCTATTTTGAGCCCTTAACAATATTGAATGTGAGTCGCGTCAAAGTAATATTTTTTAAATTATATTGTTTCATGCACACTAAACCTATACATTTTTGTGGAATATCAGACTGACTGATTTGTTAGTGGCACAGGCATTTTACAGGCCGCCTAGTAAAAGAAGCACTCTACCGTTATGCAGTGTGCATTCAAAAAGATAGGGGGCGTTCAGCAAGTTGTGAGCAACCCGTAATAGATTAGTCAGATTGTTTTAGTTAATGCAAAATCTGGGAGTAATGAAAATGAGGCTCCAGTGATTCCAATGTTAAATCAGACGATGAGACGTGCTAACGACTCACTCAACGCGAATGTGCCAATTTGGGTTGCTGTTAATATTCCATGTTCAAATCCTGACGTTACCCACTTGAATACGATCTTCCCTCACAGTAATCCAGTTTTTGATAAGTGCTCTGTTCAGAGAAACTCTTTGTTTCCTGCTGAATCCTGTAATCCACCTCTTGAACAAGGCAAAGCCTATACAAACCCTTTTCTACCAGTGAATTCTAGTCAGGGTTTGGTGTCCGTCCCTTTGACTTACCCTCTGGATAATATTACTCAGGGTACCCCTAGTTCTATCTTCGAAAACCCCCAACAAAAAGAATGCTGCCCCCCAGGGAAACAATGAATCAGGTCTATAGCGTTCTTAAAGGTTCCAAGAGTTGCATAGTCTATGATAAGAGAAAGTCATATCGTGCATCATTGGCCCTGATTATGTATGTAACAAGATATTCTCGCCCCTTAATAACAGGATTACAGACAAACCTCATGATCCGGCCCTCAGAGTATTACTTGAAAGCACCTTGCCAGACAATAAACATGTTGTCTGCAATTGCTCCAACATCCTGCGTCTCTTTAATGCAATCTTGAATCTCGGGGCAATATCGTCTCGAGATATTGATAGAATTGAATTTGTGGACCGCTATAGAACTGATCGGGTAGATATCCATTTTCAGTTTAGGCTTCGTAGGGATGTTGTGATGAGTGAACTGACCTATATTCACACCTACGGTTTTGACATGACACCCTATATCAATAGGGGTCATTCTAACGTCGTGGCAAGTGAGGCAGATCCATCCCTCCCAAACGAAATACAATTTCTGGTTAACCAGACTGTTGGCTCTGACAGGGTGGTTCCATATTCAAGGAATATTCTTATACTCTTAATCAGGTAAACGATTGGTCTTGGCTCACTGGTGCATTTTGTGGCAGGTCCGATGATAAGACACACAATTTAGCATAACTCTGAATTTTCATTATTTGTCCTTTCATGGAATATTAGAGTACATTCTCATTTGATGTCTAATCCAGCAGTAGGCTAAATATTTAGATCTCATTCAATAATCTCCCTTCAGGAAATTTGGCTCACTGCCGCTCCTGTCTCCGATGGTCATGCCTTAAATTTCCAACAAGCTATGAAAGGTACTCATGCGCACCCCTCTGCGGTCTTATAACAATGGTCAGGTCCTGTGAACTTTTCCATATAGTTGCAGGGCTTGAGCCCAGTTTTGGTACCTCATTCTCCTCGATGTTTCTTCTGCTTTTGACATGGTTAACCATGCCATCCTGCTCAAGCATCTCTGTGAAAAACTGGGTATAACTGATCAGGCCCTGGCCTGGTTGACCTCTTTTCTCACTGATCGACCCTCTCAGGTTCAACTTCGATCCTTCCTCTCTTCTATCTCTCTCAACCTGTGGTATTCCCCAGGGGTCTAACCTCTCTCCTTGGCACGTCAACCAATACCTGGCAGTTCTTGCCCACGGCATCGCTGCTCTCTGCTCCAACTATCAGTGTTATGCGGATGACACCCAGCTCTCTTTCAGGCTCCCCTCAGCCGTCTCTACTCCTTCTCTCATTCCTGACTGTCTATCTGCAATCCCGGACTGGTGTGCCGCCAATGATCTCTGCCTTAATGCGAGTAAGACTGAGATCATCCACATCGGGACCAGCTCCCTCCTTACCTCCCTCTCTGGCTGCCCACTCTGGGTCCTCTTCCTTCTCCTACTTGTGAGGCTAAGAACTTTGAGGTCATCTTTGAATCCACCCTCTCCTTCTCTCCTCACATCTCCGACATCTCTAAGAAGTAAAACTATCAGCTGCGCCTCCTCAGAGGTATTCTTCCTTTCCTCACTTCCCCCCAAGCTTACCGTCTACAGAGAGCTGGTCCTCTCAAGGCTGGACTACTGCAACAGCCTCGTTCTAAATCTTCCTGCCTCTACTCTCCGTCCTCTACAACTTATCCAGAACAGGAATGCAAGGCTTGTCCTTGGACACAAGCCCAGGGATCCTATTTCTCCAACCATGAAATCTCTTCATTGGCTGCCAGTGGCTGTAAGGATCCCTCTGCATTGTCCACAAGGCTTTCTGGGGCCTGGGACAGAACTCTCTCCAATGCTCTCTTCCTAAGTATCTCTCCTATCGAGCTCTCCGCTCTTCCATCTCAAACTCTCTGAGGATCAGTCGCTTTTCCAAGGAGAAAGTTGGGGGCAGATCTCTTTCTTCGGCTGGGGCCTCCGTCCGGAATAGCCTCCCTGTCTCTCTCAAACTTGAGCAGAACCATCTCCAGTTCCAGAAGCAACTCAAAGCCTGCCTCTTCGCTTCCATTTTCTCTCTGCCTCTCCCCTGCTGATGACCCATCTGCTCCATGCACTGGTCACATGGCCACCTTCTGAACTTGGGCCCAGGCCCCTGCCTGTCCTGTTGCACCTTGCAGTGCCTCTTGGCCTCCCCCAGCACTTGTGGTCTGTATCTTTAACCCTATGGGTCCCTTCTCCGTGCACTTATGTGCCACCAGTTGGCTGCACTTCTTGATTACCTGCACTAAGCCACCCGCTGCGTGCACTTTGAATGACACAAGGCCTAGTAAGATCTTTGCTTTGTCATCCCTCTCTTTCCCCCTATGTGTCCTGTTGCACCTAGAAACACTTGTGTACAGGCGTGTTATACGTGCCATATCATATCATTAGCAAAGTACATTTGTTGTACGTTGATGCAAACATACAACGTTTTAATCATAAACATATTGGTATCTGTAACATCAACACATTTATCAACCATATTTTAAACTGCATATAAACACAGTCTGATAAGTGGGTGTGGGGTCACATACTCCTCCTAGTCAAACTCAATTCTTCTGTGTTGGCCTTGATTTAGCATGTGTATTCTCCACTGATTGACTGGAAAAGGATGTTGTGGCTTATGTGGTTGAAATGCTTGCATGGACTTCGTATGTTCATGGTAAATGGCTCAGCAAGTGGAGACATTCCAGGTAAACCAACCCGGTCTAATGGTGTTGCTTATTCCATAATTGACTATGGGCCTCATTACACGGAAGGCGGTAAGGGTTAACGGTCACCGGTAAGGGTACCGGTGACCGTTAACCGTTACCGCCTTACTACGAGGTCCCTTTGCAGGACCCGACATTAACGGCTGGTGTAGACCAGCCGTTAAAGTTGGGACCCGCAAGGGACCTTGGTGCTAATTACGGTACCACAATTTGCGGTACCGTAATTAGCTCCTTCCCCATTCTCATTATGCCCTATGGGGCAAAAATGGGAATGGGGAAGGGCCATGGAGAAAGGGGGAATTACCGCCCCGCCAACCTTGGAACGGGGTGGTAATTCCCCTTCCATCCATGGGGGTACCGGTATTGTACCGGCGGCAACCATGGTGCTAATAGCACCATGGTTTACTGCCTACCGTGTAATGAGGCCCTATATGTTTACTAGTGGTGGATTATTTGAAAAATGCATAGAATTGAACATTGACACCTCAGAATTTAGCGGTCATAGCATTTTGAAGGCAGAATTTAAATTAGGACGTTTGGGACATGTGCCCTCTGGTAAGGGTTGCTCTGCTCTCACTATAAATACAGCAGTCACCAGAGGTAGATGGAATCCCTCCTCAGTAAAACGTGTAAATAGATCAGTTGACACATACTTGAGCTTGACCTCTTCTGAATGGCAGTCTGAGGTATTGTCAATCTACAAGTATAGTACTTTTATCAATGACATCATTGAGTATAATTTTGACACTGGCAAGGATTTTTCTGGCTTCCAACATATAAGGCATATACATGGTTTTGACTCAGAGGTTGCTAGAAGGAAAAAAGAGCGAAGAGCACTAGTTAAACAAATGACTAAATCCACTGCCTTCTTTATCACTGCAAAAATCCTACAAATTAAGAAAGTGAAACAGGCTTTTCGCAATTGGACTAAAGGGTCCCGAGCACTTCGGACTCAATATGACGCTGACTGTATGTTGAATTCATTATGTAATCAGAATTCACAGGGTTTTTGGAACCTCATCGATAACTTTGAAAAACCAGATAGTGTCACCGAGATGAACCCATAGCAGAGGATCTGTGGGTGCTACATTACTCCTGGCTCTTTGCCCTTACTGATACTCAAGTCTCGCCATCATGTGTTTTATCTGTAATTGACGATGGTTTGAGACATCAGATTCATCTTGAATTGATTATTGGAATCATCATCAAAATCTGTCCTTCCCGTGCCCCTGTGCCTAACAATTTATCAAATGTATTATTTAAGGGGAATCCAGAGGCATGGGCATCAATTCTCAAAGTACTTTTTGACAATATTTTCTCTTTGCTCAGTTTCCCTAAAACCTGGTCAACAGAGCACATCCTACCCATCTATAAAAAAGGATCACAAGTGGATCGATCTAACTACCACCGATGGCTATACTGGCTGAGGATTGAAGGTGTTGCTGCCCTGCTATTTTAACATCTTCAGGGCTGGCAGGGCAGTGTGGGGAGGATACAGAAATGGCAAACAGGCTTTCGAAAGAAACTCAGAACATCCCTCAATGGTTTTACTCTGAAAAGTGTCATGAGCCAAGCAGGGGTTAAAACACATGATTCCATATTCCTGGCTTCAATGGACTTAACAGCTGCCTTCAATGCAGTTGACAGGGGACTTTTCTGGGCCAAATTCAGACAATGGGGTATCCTGGAGGCATTGTTCGCTAATTGCTGGTCTCTATTCAGTCAAATATCTAGGTTAGACATTATCATTTAGGGACCCTTTCATGGAAAATACCTACTGTTAGAGGAGTCAGGCAGGGTTGCGTCCTGGCACCCTACCTTTTTAACCTTTACATATCCGGCATTCATGAACTTTTATTACCTGTTGTATTTGCATCTCCAAAAACAAGTCATTTGAAAGATATATGGTTAGCGTACGCTGATGAATTTTTAATTTTTGATTGTTCTCAAGTTGGTCTTCAGCGTTTGATAAAAGCCTTCCTTGGTTTCACAGGACTTCATTCCCTCCAGCTGAATGCCCAAAGACAAAGATTATGATAGGATATAATATGATATGGCATTTATAATGTGCCTATAGACAATTGTTTTAAGGCGTACCGAGGCAAGGGAGGGGGAACAAAAGGAAGACAGAGACAACATTAGTACTAGACCAGGTGTTATTGCGATCGCGCAATTACAGGGGAAGGGTAAAAGTGTGGGGGAAGCGGGGAGGGGACAGTGCAGAGTATGGGATCGACAATAAAAAATAAACTATATAACAGAAATAAATAAAAGTGCAGCCAGCTGGTGGCAAGTGCAAGGGTAAGTGCAGACATCAGGTGTCAAGAGCTGGTAGGGGACTGAAGGGATACAGAAAAAAGTCCCCATGTGCGGGGGTTGCCAGAGAGGCAGTGCAGGTGTGCTACTGGTGGGGGAGTGGACCTGGGCCCGAGGTCAGAGGGTGGGCAGTTAACAATATCAGCTTCATTTTCAGCCAGGAGTTCAGCAGGGGAGAGGAGGAGAGCAAGCAGAATCAAAGAGAAAGGTTTTGAGGTGCTTCCGGAACCGGAGATGGTTCTCCTCAAGTTTCAGGGAGGCAGGGAGGCTGTTCCAGAGGGAGACCCCAGCCGAAGAAAGGTATCTACCACCAACTTGTTGCTTGGAGAAGCAACTGACCCTCAGGGAGTTGGAGGTGGATGAGCGAAGAGCTCGAGAAGGACGATAAAATGGAAGAGAGAGTTGAAGGTATTGAGGCCCCAGGCCCCAGAAGGCCTTGTGGACAATGCAGAGGTTTTTAAACTTAATCCTTGCAGCCACTGGGAGCCAGTGCAGAAATTTCATTCGTGGAGAGATTTGATCCCAGGGCTGGAGTCCAGGGACAAGTCTTGCAGTCCTGTTCTGGATGAGTTGCAGAGGGTGGAGAGTAGAAGCACGTCGATTTAGAAAGAGGCTGTTGCAGTAGTCCAGTAAGCTTCTGAGGAAGCGAGGAAAGGAAGAATACCCCTGAGGAGGTGCAGCTGGTTGTGTGATTTCTTAGAGACGTCAGAGATGTAAGGAGAGAAGGAGACAGTGGAGTCGAAGATGACCCCAAGGGTTTTAACCTCTCAGGTGGGAACAGGAAGAGGGCCAAGAGAGGCTGGCCAGAGAGTAACAGGAAAGGAGGGGGCAGGTGTTTGCCGATGAGGAGAATCTCAGTCTTACTGGCATTAAGGCAGAGATCATTGGCAGCACACCACTCCTGGATAGTAGACAGACAGTCAGAGATGAGAGAAGGAGAAGAGGTGGCTGAAGGCAGCCTGAAAATGAACTGAGTGTCATCCGCATACCATTGAAAGTTGGGACAGAGAGCGGCAATGTGGTGGGCAAGAAGTGCCAGGTATTGGTTGAACAGTCAGGGAGAGAGGTTAGACCTCTGGTGAACACCACAGGTAGAGATAGAGATAGAGGAGAGGAAGGACCCAAGTTGGACCTGGGAGGGTCGATTGGAGAGGAAAGAAGTCAGACAAGCCAGGGCTTGACCGGTAATACCCCGGTTATCACAAAGATGGTTGAGCAGGATGGCATGGTTGACCGTATCAAAAGCAGTAGAGAGATCAAGTAAAATGAGGACACAGGGGGTGTTGTAATCAAGGTTGGAGAGCTGTTCTTCACAGATGTTCAGGACAGTGGTTTCCATACTTCTGGCTGCTCTGAAGCCAGACTGATAAAGACAACCAACAGATTCGGTGTGAATGTCAAGCTGGGAGATTGCCAGCTTTTCCAGAAGTTTGCCCAGCAAAAGAGTGATGGAAATGGGGCGATATGCCGGGTATGACTGGAGATGCCGGGCACGGCTGGAAGGCTGAGGGTTTCTTAAGAAGAGGGTGCGCAAGGGAGTGCTTCGGGGGGGGGAGAAGACTCCAGTGGTGAACGAGTGGTTGCAGAAGTCAGCCAGGGCTTGTGCCAGGGAGTCAATGTTGTCCTTCATAGTTTTGGAGGAACAGGGATGAACTTGTTTTGACAAGATCATAGATCAGACTTGTCTAGAAACCTTGTCTGAGGAGAACAGGCGAAAGGTAGGGAAGGGGTGGGGGGAGGTGGCCGATGAAGGGTCAGAGGAAGAGCAGGGCGTAGAGGGAGTGTGGGAGAGGAAGAGAGAGAGGACAGTATGTCCTGGGATCTTGATATGAAATTTGAAACCAGAGCCATGCAGAGAGCCTGGGAGGGGACAGGAGAGGTAGAGACTGCAGCAGGATTGCCCAGTTCCCTGCAGATTTTAAAGAGTTTGGCTGAGTTGTTAGATGCCACAGAGACGCGGGCTTGGATGCGAGCTCTCTTCTTGGTGCGGACAGAGAGCCGGTATTGCCTGTACCAGAAGCACGCCGTTTCCTCTCAGCCAACCCTGCACACACGCTTGAGGGTGATGAGTTCTGAGTCGTACCAGGAGTTGCACTTGGCTTTGGGCTTCAAGCAGATCCTCATGACAGGGGCAAGAACATTGAGAGTATCAAAAATAGCAGAGTGGAGCATGGAAAGGGTTGTGTCAGGGTGTGAGTCAGCCAAAGGGGAATGGGGGGTGAGAAAGTGGTGGTAAAAGCCTCAACTGACACATGCTTCATGGGTCGGATAACCGAGAAGCTGGATGGCAGTGTTGGAGTTGGCTTGGCCTGATGGGTAGGGAAGGTGAGCTGGGTGGAAAGGAGAAAGTGATCACTCCAGGAGAGAGGAGTGGTGAGAGGATAGAAAGGGGAAGGTCTGAAGAGATCAGAACATCCAGAGTGTGCCCTGCAGAGTGAGTTGGGCCAAAGGGGAGAATAGAGAGTGAGAGAGAGAGTCGCAGAGGTCACAAAAGAGTTCAGAGGAAGAACAGGAACCATCCAGGTGGATGTTTAAGTCTCCAAGAAGGAGGAGTTCAGTGGTCGAGACCAGGAGGGAAGAGGAGAGGTCCGCCCACTTAGAGAGGAAGGATGAGATCTCTCCAGGTGGCCGATAGAAACTAGCCACAGTAAGGGAATGGCTAGGAGAGAGAGCCTGCAGATGAGGCATTCGAAAGAGGAGTAGGCCTGCGTAGGAATGACAGAGGCAGGGAACCACTCAGGGAGACGATCAGGGCTACACCGTCTCTGGATCGGTTGGATCTGGATGCAGAGAGGATCTTGTAGCCGTCAGGGAGGAGAGTGTCAAAGCTTGTGACAGAGCTGGCCGTAAACCATGTCTCGGTGAGACCAAGGATATCAAGGTCAAGTTCCTCTAGGAGAAGGCAGATGCCAGAGGAGTGTTTGACAGCAGAGCGAGAGTTGAGAGTGGCAATATGGAGAAGATTGCCGTCCTTGAAAGACCTCCGGGGAGGGGTACAAATTAGAGGTATGCCCTGCAGAGGTGTAGAAGAAGCCCAAGGGGGGGCGGAAGAGGAAGCAGGAGAGGGCGAAGTAGCCAATGAGGAGAAAGTAGGGGGAGGCAAGGAAGCTGTGGGGAGGGGTACAAATCAGAGGTACACTCTGCAGATGTGTAGAAGAAACCCGAGGAGGTGCAGAAGAGGAAGGAGGAGAGGGCAAGGTAGTAAAGGAGGAGACAGTAGAAGGAGGCAAGGAAGCTGTGGGAGGAAGGGAGTGGACAGCAGGAGAGGAAAGGAAATTGATGAGGTGCAGGAAGAATCTAACAACGAGGAAAAGGTTGGCCTGAGGGCCTTGGACCAAGACAGTACAGTTCAGATAAACATTAATGATGACCTTAGAGGAGTGGAAAGGGGCCAGGAGGGCCTCCCACTGGGTGCCGATATTAATGGGAGAGGGAGAGAAAGGAGAGAGCACAGAGACCATATGAAGACTCGATAGGTCTGACGAGGGAACAACAAAAAGGATGTTGGTGAGGGTTTGCCTGGAGAAGGCGCTGGTATAGATGTTAGAGATAGGGAAGCCTGGATTGGAGACCAGGATGTCCTTTTTAAACTTCTTCCTACTGGATTTACTGAGTAGAGCAGGATAGTCGATAGAGAAGCATTTAGAAAAGATAGGAGAAACAGAGAGCACCCTAGAGTAGGTAGAGGAGAGGAGAGAAGAAGAAGTGGTAGGGGGTGGGGAGAACACTAGGGAAGGACACAGGGAGGAGCGCAAGCAGATGAGAAAGAGGGAGATGAGACAATTGGACAAGGCAAGATGTACATCTCCTTGAAAGGCCATGAAATGTAAGTTCAAGGCTGGTCCCACCATACTCGAAAAGGTCAAAAGTTTTATCTATCTTGGTTTTCCCATTTTTGTCACAGAGTCTAAAATTCATCTTAAGAACTGGTTTATTGAAGACACAACAGCACTTGCTAATCCGATATTAAGAGTCGACTCCAAATTTGGCAAATATTCCTTGCTCCCTATTATGCTATTCTATTGAAGCAAGATAATCCCAAAACATTTATATGGCATTGAAATATTGACATTTTGGATTTTCGACTTCTTTTCATTTCTGGGAACACAAATCGTGAGAAAGGCCCTAATGCTGCCTTAGAGTGTTCCACTTTCTATGATTAAATATGAATTGGGCGTGCAATCCCTGAAGCGTAGGGCTAGTTGGACATTTTTATCATTATTGTACAAAATTGCAAGCCCATCAAATAACTCTCTATTCCAGGACTACAACCTAATCATGGCAAAAAAGGATGACAGATTTATCAATGAATTTTGTAACTTTTGCACTAATCTGATATAGTAAAATGGTTTAACAAATGCTGACCTGATCTCTAACCCCTCACGAGTAAAGTGGTGACTAAACAGACAAGATTGGACTAGGATTAGTTCCAGTATGCATTCCTACAAATCACTGCATCGTGGGGGAAATAGCCCCATATCCCGCAATAGTTCCCAATAAAAGGACCATGAGATTTTTGTTTGCGTTTCAGACTGAACCTGCTTCCAACCAGGGCTGTTTTGGAAAAACATGGTCAGTTGTTGATGTCCGGGTCGGTCTCATTACGAGGTATGCCGGTAGCCATGCCGCTATTGGCGGCATGGCTGCCGGCAAAACCGCATCCGTATCCGTGTCCTCGGAATGAGGACTTACCGGACCATTCCGAGTTCGGATGGCCCGGTAATTCCTCACTCGAGGACACAGACACGGTTCATCCCCAATCCCATTTCAGTCCCCATAGGCCTAAATGGGAATGGGAGAGGGAGTAAACAACGGGCCATTTCGAGATGGCCCATTGTTTGCTCCCTCTTCCCCTCGCGGGACTTGGTATGCACGCCTGGTTTTCCCAGGCGTGCTTAACGTGTCCCGCGAGGGGACCTCGTAATGTGGCGGAACGGGTTAAACGGCGTCGCAGCCTTTTACGGCGCCGTTTAACCCGTTCCGCCAGGGTCGTAATGAGGCCCAATTGTAAACGGAACACGAGACGCTTAAACACTTGTTAATCTCGTGTAGTGTGTTGCAGAGAAAGAGGTCGCTCTATCACAAGAGGTTTATGAATCTGTTTCATCGGGGTGAAGTGGAATTCGCTTGGGGGTGTTTGCCCGGCTGGACTACCTCCACGCTACTTGCGTGACAGTTTTTTTTTGGATTCCCTGCAGTTAGAACCAAACTGTGTGGATAGTGTTACATAACTTTTCACTCAGTCTATTATTGATTATGACACTGTTATGGTTGCTCACACTCTTGCGATGAAGTCATCGCTATTTTATTATATGATGTATTAAAATTGTTTATTTTAGCTAATCTGTCACCCTTTCTTATGTGCAGATCTTCATTTTTTTGTTTTCTTTTGCTTCGTTTTTAATTCTTTTTTATGTATATTAATTATTAATGAAATTGATGAAAACAATGACATCCCTTCCTTGTGTTTATTGTATATTTTTAATAATTAATTTATTTGTGTGTGTTAATATGTTTTAATCGTGAATTTAATTGTGATCAATTTTGTTTTTAACAGGTGTTCTAATTGTTAAATGTTATTTATAACTATATAAAAATTAATAAAACATAAAAACAATGCATTCTTCATAGACAGGGCCAGATGTAAACAATGTGCAGCCATGTGTGGTTGCTGTCTTTGTTGCAGCTTGTCTCAGCGCCAGGGTAGGATTCTCACGAGTAGGATTTGAATGGTTAGGAGCCAATCAAAATTCAGCATATTTGTATTGCCCTGCTGTCTGGTTTATAACCTTAGTTACAGAACACTTCTCTCAAGGGGATGCAGTGTACACATTCTTCAGACAGAAATGGGGGGCAGACAGAATTTAAGGGATGCGTGACAACACATTGGTTTGTTCACCTGGCATCGTGCAAAATGTGCTCTGAGCATCTCCGGCTATAAATGAGCGCGAGAGCCCGGGCGACGCACGACACGTCGGATCACTCTCCCGCGCCAGCTTTGTTCAAGAGAGCTCCGTCTTTAGCACAATTTCCACATTAGAGACTTGACTGCGGCTTTGACGGATGGAGCCGGCGTAGTACGTCTTATTTTTATGAAACGCCACAGACAATAAATAAGCAGGGGAAGGATCCCTGCGCAGGAGGCATGGCACGCAGGTTGAATTGTGCACAGCTATTGCCATTTGTCACCCAGCGTTGCTTTTTAGAATTATGCCAGCGGTGATGAACGACTGACCCGGGGATGCTGCCAGTGTCGTCGTGCGGTGACGTATCCTCAAAACGGCTGTTAACTGTCTTCCCTTCTAGTAGACTGGTGAAATCGGACATGTACCAGCCCCAACCTTCCGTGTCCGGAGCAAACTCAAGATCGAACTGTTAAACGCCACTGAGATGGATCCAGAAGAACCCAATTGCACCCTTGAATTGGGTCAGTGTGTATAGCCAGCTTTAAGCGCTGGTGAAGCGGGGATTTCAACCCATGACTAAGCCGGTCTGGGAAAAGAGTGATGGTATTTCCATATAACGGCACCTTTCCAGACTGGCAGAGTACACATTTGCTGGCGAGTGTGTACTGACTTACCTCAAACTAAAAGCTGGAGGTAAATCAGGTTCCCACAGCCGAAACACAGCTGGTATTACTGCCAATGGTAACACCAGTAATCTCATCCACGCAGATCTGTAGGACTCCATGGAATGAGGAAGGACTGCCTTTGCCGGCACCTAGAATCTCAGTGCCGGTAACGGTAGGTCCATTTGCTGGTATCCTGGCGCATTTCACGCCAAGATTTAAAACCCAAGTCCGTAGGCATCACGACACTTACCCACAAGACCACTTAAACGTCTGTTTATAAGGCCTGTGAAATCACTTGTTTGGATTGTACTTTTTTCAGGTTTAAAACGTGTGAACCTTTTATTGTTTTCCAGCCACATTGAAGGAAAAGTGTGTCTCTTTGTTTATTGTTCAGGCATTCATGATTAATATTCTGAGGGGTGAATGTTTAGGTAAGGGGAAAAGAACAACGTCCCCCCCACACTGCTGGTGGAATTCCACAATAGATTATTTCTATTTCAGGCACTGCCGCTAAGGAATTCAAACCAGGACCCCTAAGGACACCTTACCCACTACTCCACCCAGGGCAGTTTCTAGCCAACTTGGTGCCCAGGGTGAAACACTAGAATGTGCCCCCCGAACTCCCAAATGGCACACATCACTCCCAAACTACACCTCTGTGTTCTGCGACACAACCCCTCAATCTCAATAAATAATTGCTACATAAATAAAGCTGGTTTCATTACATTGTAATTCTAGTACTTTACAGAAGAAATCTAATGTGAAAACACAGCTGTTGCTGCTCAAGTCAATGGGCCTCATTACACGGTAGGCGGTAAGGGTTTACCGGTACCGGTAAGGGCACCGGTACCAGTAAACCCTTACCGCCTTACTACGAGGTCCCTTTGCAGGACCCGACCTTAACGGCTGGTCTTACCAGCCGTTAAGGAACGGGCCCGCTAAGGGACCCTGGTGCTAATTACGGTACCGCAATTTGCGGTACCGTAATTAGCTCCTTCCCCATTCCCATTGAGCCCTATGGGGGCAAAAATGGGAATGGTGAAGTGCCTTGGTGAATGGGGAATTACCGCCCCTGCTCACCTTGGAGTAGGGTGGTAATTCCGCCATCCACCAAGGCGGACACGGTAAAATACCGGCGGCAACCATGGCCCTAATAGCGCCATGGTTACCGTCTACCGTGTAATGAGGCCGATTGTTTTTTTCTGTCGTCATCTGCTCTTAGGGAATGCCGTGTTGAATGAAGTTTCAAACTGTTCGTACTGGCACACTGCGATCTGGCTAGCCTGCCAAAGTCTGAGGGCCCACTGGCCCTGTGTTGCAGGTGTTCTGTTTATCTCACCTCACTTGTATTCACAATGGGCAAAACTAGACTAACCATATGAATTATTTTCGGATGGGGGTTATCATTCCAAGATGGACAGACTTATTGTACTCTTTCAAAATACCTCTCTGAGAGTGGGAAAGGGGACACATAGCACCAATGAGGATTCCTGTATGCTTCTCCTTAAATCACAGAGCTTTTCAGGACTATAACAGTGATCAGAGATCTCTACATTTCATAAACAAGTCTGTGATAAAAGGATTTTATGTGTGAATCTCTAAATTCATAACAGACATATGGCTTGGTGCTCACATCACAGTTCACAACACTCACCCTAACATTAAATTGTTTGCAACCATGAACCATACATACTTATTCGAACAGCTTAAGTTTTTGGATGCAAGTATAAAATTGCAGGAACTTCAGCTACTCAAATGCAGTACAAAGGCTCTTTTGCTTCTCGTTTCTGGAGAATTTTAGAAGAAGGGCTGGGTCCTAGTGTGAGCATGCCCAACCCCCAATACAGAAACATCTTTAGGGAATTATATCTATAGACAGGAAAGGATACTCTACAATAGAGACCAAATAACCAATGCACACAAAGGATACAGAGAACGCAGTGTACCTCTTACACACTTTAGCCTGACCAGTAATAAGCCAATGAAGCTTATAAATAAAAAAATAAAAAAGAGGCTTTTAATGTTCTAATGCATGGTAAAGGGTCCACAGTTCCTCAGCCACTACCTCCTCACCATTACGCAGGACTCAATGGGTTTTATCTGCAAAAAAGAGCAGGCTTATGCTTTATCTAACACAGCTGGCATTTGCATCTCTTATTAGTGCTGGCCTGCAGCTAGTGAGTTCATGGCGTGGCAGTGTAGAAACGGTGTTTGGCCTAGTAGATGTACAATTTGATGCAACTTGTTTGATTGTTTATGTGTTTAAGTGTCGGCACAGTATGGCATACTTGTCAGAACCACATTCACAATACATTCCAGGTATATATGCTGTTATTTATTTATTTATTTATTTATATTTATATGACGTGCATGCAGCCCAGGGGCATTGAGGCGCTGTTACTTGCAATAACTTAGTTACATGGTACAGGCATGATAGCGATTGTTGACACATTATGAATACTACAAGACATCATACTGTTGTTACAGATATTGCATTTGGTCGTACATTACAACATATATGATAAGTATTCATGCTGATGTGTCAGGCCTTGTGTGAAGAGGGTAGTTTTCAGAGTTTTGAGGAAGGTGGTGAGGGAGGCCTCACCTCGGATAGTGGGAGGTAGGGCATTCCAGTGAGTGGGCGCGAGATAGGGGAAGCTGGATCCGCCCGCTTTTACTCTTTTAACTAGTGGCACAGAGAGCATGTTGGTGTACGGTGATCTGGTTGGCCTGGTAGTGGAGACAGGGTGGATCGTTTGTGAGAGGTATGCAGGAGCAGTGAGGTGAATGCACTTGTGGGTCAGTGTCAGGGCTTTGAATACAATCCTTTCCTTTATTGGGAGCCAGTGGGCTAGTTTTCTGGCTTCAGAGATGTGTTCTCTTTTAGCAATGCCTTGGGCTGCCCGGAGAGCATTGTCCTGTATTACTTGTAGTCTCTCTAAGTTTTAGCTGGAGGTTCCTAGAAAGAGTATGTTGCAGTAGTCTAGCCTAGAGCCGGTGATGGCTCTGGCTATGTTGGTGCAGTTCCCTTTGGAGAGAAAGGGTCTGACTGCGTTGATAAGTTTGGCATGATATGCAGCTGCGGAGGCTATTGTGTTGACTTGTCTATCCATGGATAGGCCGGAATCCAGGTAGACTCCCAGAGTTTTGATAGAATCGGAGACCGGAATTTTAATGGAGTCAATGGTGAAGTGGCTGAAATGGGCATCTAGATTTTTTAGCATGTCGGGGGAACCTACCAGGAGGAGTTCCGTCTTGTCAGAGTTGAGGCATAGTCCGTTGTCTGCCATCCAGGCTTGGATGGTGTTGTAGAGGTTGTTGAGGGTCAGGGAGTCAGTGTCATAGTTACCTGTGAGAGTGAGAAGGATCTGAGTGTCATTGGCGTAGTGGGTGTAGGAGATGCCCATAGCGTCGAGGATGAGGAAGAGGGGTCGTGTGAAGATGTTGTATAGGGTGGGGGAGAGGCAGGAGCCTTGGGGTACACCACAAAGTATAATGGTTGGTGATGCGGCGGTTAGGTCAGAGAATACTTGCATGGTTCTGTCTTGTAAGAAAGAGATGATCCAGGCTGTGGCCTCTGGGGAGAATTTGGCAGTGGAGTAAAGGTGGTGGCATAGGACACCATGATCCATGAGGTCGAAGGCCGCAGATAGGTCAAGGAGTAGGAGAAGTGCTGGTTTACCCATGTCTCTAGCATCGTCCATCTGGTTTTTCAGGTTAAGTAGGGCGGTTTTAGTCCCGTGTCTGGGGCGGAAGCCAGATTGGCGGAGTCCAAGGAGTTTGTTCTCTTCAATGAAGTGCTGGACCAGCAGGTAGGCTGCTTTGTCCAATATTTTGAGGAGGGATGGGACCGTGGTGATGGGTCTGTAGTTGTTGGGGGAGGTGGGATCGAGAGTTGGCTTTTTCAAAAGAGGGCGGACCCAAGCTTCCTTGAGGGAGGCGGGGACTTTCCCTGTGGTAAAGGAGGCATTCACAAAGGCTGTTAGGAAGGGAGCTAGCGCTTTCGTGCAGTCTTTGATAATGGAGGCTGGGCATGCATCACCTTTGCAGTTAGAGGGTTTGATGTTCCTCATTATGTTGATGATGTTTTTTTCCTGAATGGGTTTGAAGGAGAAGGGTAGGGGGGATTCAGGGCAGGTGGTGGGATAGGGATATGCTTATTGGGTAGGGCTTGTTTAGTGGCTATTATTTTGTTTTTGAGGAGGCTTAATTTGGTTTGCATGGCCGTTTGTATTTCGTCACACCAGTCTTTGTCTTTGGTGAAATTCTGGGGGGCGGGAGTGGGTGTCTCGAGCTCTCTGAAAATGGTGAAGATTTCTTTTGTGCTAGATTGGGCATCCGAGATTCTGGATTGAAAGGATTTGGCCTTTGCTTGGGTGATTGCCTTTTGTATTTGGTGGATAGGGCTTTACATGCGGGAGTGCCACATAGACGCCATTAACCAACAGGGTTGTGACTTGTGCAGTGTACAAATCATTGCTGCACACATTGTAAAAGTATATTTTGCATGAATACCATCTGATAGTAAACTTTGGCCTAAGCACATTCACATTTGAAATTGCACTGTAAATCGCATTTGCATGAACCTGAAATTGGCTGACTATACCGCCATTTTAAGTTATCTGCCATTTTGATTAACTCCTGCTTTCTGTCCCATGTTAGAATTTGTGTTTTTGGCTCCAGTAGAGCAAAATGAACTTTGTACTTTGTCAACGTAGATAAACATGCTGAAGCTGATAAGGTGGATTGTTTGTCATGCGCTAATGAAACCAAGAGCCGTGCTAATCAGTAATTTAGATGCCATATGTACCAACAGTGTCTTTCCCATTCAAATAGCAAAACAGAATGATGAATAGCCGAACATGTGCTTTTGCAGAAATCTTTGTTTTCGCTCCTTGAAACTAAGTTGACTTTAAACTTAAGGACAAATGGTAGACAAATATAAGTGAATGAAATAAGGACTGTTACCCTTGTGTCTAATGTTTGAAGTGTTTAACAGAACACACCAGCTATTCAAGAATATTTTAACATGTATTAGTTATGTAGAAAGGCTATGTACCCTAGGTAAATGAGTTACATGAAGAGGGGCTGGACGATGTATCCGGGATTGTGAGAAAAATGTATAAATACTCATGTTTTTGAAATGTCCAGCACTCTCATCTCACAGTGTCTGCTTGCACACATTGAGGGGTGTTGAGAGCCAAACAGCTGCTCTGCTAAAATAAAGTGTACTTGTACCTTAGTACTCATGACTGGCGTATTTTCATTATGTGGTATTAAGCCTTGATATTCTTTTAATCTTTCAGATGGTGCCCGAATAGGGACCTTCAGGATTGATGTCACATCGCTAGACGAAGACAAGGCTGCCGGATCAGGATCAGAGAGTGACATGGGCCGCTGCAAAGTGAGACGTGATTCCCCTGCAGTACTGCACGCCCCATCCCTGGACGGTGAGTAGCGTTTAGTAGGACATCACAATGAGGGTCCCTGTATCGAGGCCTCTTTAGCGAAAACGCCAACCATGACGATTTGTAATCCGATCGGACCCCTTTGAAATTTGAAATCAGGTGAGTCGTGCCACGATTCTTAAAAGTCCTGATATTGATTGCAGTTTTGTTTTTGCAAATACAAACAATGCCAGGTAGAGACAGTGATTTGATATGTTTGGGAAATTGTCATCCTGTTTCAGGGTATTATTCCGCAGAGAGAGACAATCTTTGAAACAAGGCCAATCGGTGCCACCCAATGGGTTGCCGGCTTCTTTTATTTATTGTAAGTATGGCCTAGGAACTATAGTATTTAATGAAATTTCGCACAGACAGACCAGACATGTTTCCGAACTTCAGTGGCCAGTCTATGGTAGTTTTGAAAATGCCCGCCTAGAGCATTTAGAATCTCTATTGTTGAGAAAATAGGCCAGGCCTGCAGCATTTGATGCAGTTAGAGATTGGAGAAAGGAAGCTATGCAGCAACTCAAAAGTAGAGAAAAGCATGCACGTAGACACATGATGAATGCTGATAAAGCATTATCGCATGATCAGCAGGTACAGTCAGAATCCATTAGAAGTATAGATAGGGCTTTTGAACTAGATGTGCAAAAGATGTATCCCTCAGGATGTTCATGCATCAGATGAGTTACTTAATAAATTATTGAATTAACTTAGAACTGTTTCAACTGCCCTACCTCCTTATGTGCCTCCTCCCATTGTTGTTCCTCCTCTTCCCATTGTTGTTCCTCTTCCTCCCGTTGTTGTTCCCCCTCCTGCACCTGCACCCTTGCTGACAGTTGCCGTCCCTACAGTTTCATCTTCACTGCCAGCGGTATTGCCTCGCTATCTATTGACTCTTTGCCAGGTGGTTCTGCTCTGGAGCTGATCCAAGAATAGTGACTCGTGGCACAGTATCCAAAGGCAAAAAGAGAGAATTCTATACGTGGGCTACAAAGCACATAGAAGAGGGTGATGAATCATCAGTTTTAGTTGGATTTCTGATCAAGGGGGTAATCCTGAACAGAATATTTTGATAGAACGGTTGGGAACATATTTAGTTTATATATGGAAGGATTTAACGGGCATGGATGTCCCGCAAGGGTGGAGGGATTTCAATGTCCTTGCCTGCTCAAGGGACACTGCAGAGAAAGTATATGAACATGTAGAGAAGGTATTTGAGTTTAAAAGGGAGCTAAATCGATTATAGGAAGATGAAATGGATGGTAATGAACGGCAAGCTTCATATGTGCAGAAGCGATTTCTTCCTCCATTGAAACCAATGAGTGAAGAAATATGAATTTTCACAAGATGTGCTCTTAGATGGATTTCGATGTTTCAATTTCTCCCATTGAAGTGCATGACACGTTTAGGCAGTATGCTCCGGAAATGTAAAGGAAAGTGTTACAGGTGATGGTAGAGTATCTACAGGGTGAATTTATGAAGAGAAAGGAATGATGTCCCGCAGATTTGATGGTTATTTATAAAAGAGCATTTTTGCACAATACTGCTTTGACTACTTTGTCAATTGATTTAGCCTTGTTGCTTAAATAGACGTTCGGATTTGCCTACTTTACAATTGCCAATGAGGGAGGTTCCTCCGACATTTGTTCCAAAAGTAGAGATTCCAGCTAATGTTGCAGCAGGAACACCTGCCACTACTATTGAAGCACATTATGTCTCACAGTTTGTCCATGTTCCATTTTCTAGACAGGAAGTGAATACCATTAGGCAATCAATTCGAGATATTAGGAAGAATCCAACAGGATTTTATAAAGAAATTGAATCTGTTTTGCATTTGTCAGTTTTCACGCTGGGTGATATAGATTTGTTGTTTCCTGTGATACTTCCTGCTGATTTGTGGAAGCAGATTAGAACTGTAGACGATCAGGCAGGGATGGGTGATACATGGGATGCCTTATTATGAGTAGATGGGGAAAGGAATGCCGGTGAGAAACCGCCACAGGTGATACTGATGTTCCCAGATAGAATAGTGACTAAATTGAAAACTCTGGTTCCTGTAAAAAGAGTCATATGGGATAAGCTTACAGCTTGCATGCAATTGAAGTCAGAGGGTGCAACTGAGTATTTTAACAGATTTGAGCAAGTATTTTTGGATTTTAGTGGTCAAGACTTAAGTACAGAGCCAGGAAAGGGGCTGTTCGTTGATAGGTTTGTGCGTGGATTATTGCCTGAAATCCAATCACTGATCATGACTTCTGAGAGTGCAGGGCAAGCAAAATCACAAAAGTATTACACATGGCTCAGTACTATGAAAATATGGTTAATACAGAGAACAAGAAAGTGGAAAAGAAGAAGGGAGACCTGAAAACTAGAGTGTCATTGCATCAAATAGCTAGAGGAGCCAGAGGTTAGAATACACAGTTCAGAGGTTCATTTACACCACAGGGTGGCGCACAACTGGGCCTGTACATATGAACCAATGTGCATATTGTAGACAGGGGGGTCATTGGCGAGCACAATGTCCGATCCTTCAGCAGAGATCAAACAGCACATATGGTGCCATGGGTAGACGATCCCGAGGCCGTCCTGGGATAGGGGGTCCTGGTAGAGGTCAGTCTGTGCAGAATCAGCAGACACCATCACAAGATAATCAGCATCAGAGTGTTACTAGTGGGAATATTTTTAATAATCCTTCGAATGTCTATTTTTCAGAGGATTTTGGATCTGACGATATACTGTTCCTTTAGGACAGCCGAAGCAGGGTCTAGAACTGATATATATTCCCATTAATCCGAAAGGGCCCTATGTTGAAATGAAGGTGGGGAATAGGGAGCATCTCTTTTTGATAGTTACAGGAGCGCACAAGTGTTCTATTGATCATTCACGGGTTCCAGATATTTCACTGTCAGGGCAGAACAACATTTCTGTAGGGTTCCCTGGTACGCCAGCGGTAAATCCGGTCTCTCTGCCGGTACCAATTATACTGGGACCATTCACTAATTCCTGTCCTTTTTTATTGACGATATATCGTGGCGAAAATTTGTTGGGGTTGAATTTATTAAAGGAATTGAATGCTGTGATTTACTGTTCTCCAGATGGAGTGTACTTAACGATTTTGCCCCAACAAACTTCTGTTCCACAATTTTTGTCTATGCCTTTACCAATTGAATTGCATAATGTAACAACATGTTAATGGGCAGTTAATGATAATGACGTTGGAATTTTACGGATTGAACACCTTAAAATTGTTTTGAAACCAGGTGTTAAATTGCTGTGTATTCTGCAGTATAAGGACAGGCTTTGAAGAGTATTATTTCTGATTTCGTACACCGAGTCGTAATTGAGGAAATTGCAGGGAGTGTGTGTATAGTCTGATTTTACCAGTTTACAAGAAAGGGGATAATGCGATTCCTTTTCGTTTTATTATTGATTTGCGCACAATTAATAAGGTTAGTGCTCCACAGTTTCTGATTGTGACTGATGTTACCACAATTCTGACTGATTCCAGCCACGGCTATACATTTTAGTGTTGTGGATTTTTAAAAGGCTTTCTTTAGTATCCCTGTGCATGTTGATAGCAGATATTTGTTCCAAGCATCTATAATCGAGCGTTGAAAGAACAGCTTGATACGCTTGATACGCTTGAGTTGCCTTCAACTTGCACATTGTTGCAATATGTTGGTGATCTACTTCTAGCTGCTGATTCTGAAGTTGCTTGCAAAGAGGGCATCGTGTTATTCATGTAGCAGAGCATGGACATAAAGCTTTGTTGAAGAAGTTTCAGTATTGTTGACAGGAGGTCGCCTATTTGGGCTATCTCCTGTCGAAGGAGGGAAGAAGACTGACACCTAAACAGATACAAAGCATCTCTGATATGTCTGTTACAAATACACAGAAAGAGGTTAGAGCTTTAACATAGCATCATATTGTAGACAGTGGATCCCAAATGTGTCTTTGTTGATCCGCAAAACAAAATGATGGTATGGTTTTAGGTCATTCTTTAACTGTGATGATACTCCACTCCGCAGAAGTTCTATTAAACAGAACGCAGATGCAACATCTCACATCAGCCCGATTAACAAAATACAAGATGATTCTATTTGCACCGCAAATCCAAATTAAGAGATGTTCTTCATTGAATCTGGCTGAATTTTTTTACTTCTTCACAAGAGAAGGATTGCAGTGATGAAATGTCACATGATTGCTTCTTTATTACAGAACAAGAAACTAAGGACAGAATTGATTTAATTGATACACCCTTAAAGAATCCGCAAGAGGAGCTATTCTGTGATAGCTCCTGTTTGAAACTTCCGGATGGTACATCTACCTACTGCTTATGCAATCACCACGTTACGTACTATTGTGGAGACTAAATGGATTCCGCAAAATTCGGCTCAGGCCCCAGAGATTATTGCGTTAACCAGAGCTTGTGATATCTCTGAAGGGCTTAGTGTAAATATATATACAGATAGTGAGTACGCATTTGGGGTGATTAATAATTTTGTTGACTATGGGCTGAGAGAGGATTCTTGACCTCACATGGAACAAAAATTCAACATGGCACTCTGATAGTTCGGTTGCTGTCAGCACTTGAGCTTCCTATGTAACTAGCAATAATGAAGTGTGCCGCACACCAGAAAGTGACGGATGATGTAGGAAAATGGAACACTTTTGCTGACAGAATAGTCAAACAGACTGCTATTGATTTGCATTCAAAGATGTACATGCTCGATCCAACAAGATGGGTTACTGATACTTGTATGATGGACGAAGTGTTTATCTGTATAAAAGAAATTCAGGCTGACGCTACCCCAGAAGAAATTAAACAGTGGCCTCAGGGTCCAGCGGGTCTAGATGATGATGAGAGTTGTGTGGTGGATAATGAGAAGCAAAGATGGATGCTACCCAATGCCTATGTCACTGCTATGGTCACCATGGCTCATGGCCCAACACACACATGTGCCAAAAAGATTTGCAACAGTTAGATCCCGTCTGGTATAACACTAATATTCAGAAAACTGCTGAATGTCTGGTACAGAGTTGCATGATATGCATGCAACATAACATTGGGAAGGGAACACCGACACCGAAGGGCAGTTTTGGTCCCCCCTCAATGGGTTGAGGCTTTCCCACTTGAAAGATGCCACAGCAACCTCAACGGCAAAGACCATGCTTTAGGAATATTTTCCTAGGTTTGGCTTCCAGAGAGTAATTTTGTCTGATAATGGTCCACATTTTTATCACAGATTGATAAACGGTTCCACTCGGCCAGACATGCTCAGAGTGCCGGCTTTGTGGAACGCCATAACAGAATTCTTAAGAAAAAAATTGCCAAGGTGTGTGCTCACAGAAATCTGAAATGGCCTGACGCTTTGCCAATCGCTTTACTATCAATGCGGACAACTGCATAATCAAAGACAGGGCTCTCCCCTATGAGATTGTCATGGGGAGACCAGCCAATGTATGGAATGCACAGTGGCCCAAGCAGTTAAAAGAAATTGATCACCCACTTTTGTCAGACAATTGTGATCAGTTGACTCAAAACTTTGTTTGATTCACCAACAGGTATTAGCAGCCCTCCCTGTAAAATACGAGGGCCCAGGTTATCGACTCTGACCTAGTCAGTGGATCCTGATAAAGAATTACGAGAGGGGCACCTGCCTTGCACCTTGTTGGAAAGGACCACACCAGATCCTTTTGGCTACGCAAACCATAGTACGAGTGACCGGAAAGAAACACTGGATCCACGCGACACAAGTGAAGAGGATTCCTTTTCCTCTGCCGTATTATGAAGGGGAGGAGAAGGGAATTGATGATCCTGACTCTCACAACAAGCCTGCTTTGATTGACACTAAGGGTGCCACAAAGGTTCTTCCTGAGCCCATAGGGCCTGGGGAGATTGTTGCTTCTTCTTCGAAAGTCCTTCCAGAGCCCGTGGTGCCTGGGGAGATTGCTGCTTTTTCATTTTCTTCTTCACAGTCGATCTATCCTGTTTCTGCTTCTTCATCTTCTTCAGGAAACAACAACGCTTTGTTCACCAATCATTCAGTACCTGGAGTTGTAAGGTACAATCTGCGACCACAGAACAGGATTTAGATTTAAGGCCTGCTGACATTACAATACTGTAATAGAATAGGAAAGTACAGCTAGGATTCTGTGCCCACAAGAAACCCACAAGAAACCACAGTTGAGCCAGTCCTTCGTCATCCCTCTGCTGCATACAATAAGAGGCAAGGACCGGCAAAGTTACCTTCCATTAAGATAGGCCACATGGCCAAATTCCACCCACGGATGAACTAAAAGAGACTAACAGTGAGGCTTCTTAACAAACACTGAGAAACTATGCCTATTTTAGGGGCCTCTCGTACTGAAAAGGATCTTGATCATTTTGCTGATAATGAGTATGCCCATCAAAGGTTATGGTCCCCGAGGACCAAATGGATACTGATCACAATAACAGCTTGTATTGCAATTACATTGAAATTCAGGTTTTGATATCTGGAGAGTGTATATCCATTTGATTTATTATTGCCAACTGCAAGTGTCTCCACTGTGTCTCCACCTTATGTGCATTTGCAAACTCTTCGTCTTCGAGACCTCCAACATAGAGGGGGTTATCATAACAAGACCCTCTTGATGATCATGAACGAAACCCATACCATTCTGAATAAGACCAATTGTTGGATATGTTCACATCTGCCACAACATGGGGAAAAGGGATTGGGTTGGTATATACACCTTCTCCCTCTAACTAATGCATGTTATGCTTTGCTTAGGGCATTATTCTTTGCCTGATGGAACGATAGTGTCACTGGGAATTTTGATGTGAGTAATCTCAATGAGTTTGAAAAACAAGTTTTAGCACCTTTAGGATGATCTCTGTTTGCGAATAGGAGCAAGCTAAATGTTGCTTCTATTAGGCCTTCTGATAGACTTTCCAGACCTTTCCAATCAATGATTACCTTTAAAATGGCTCCAATAGGTAATAGTGATGCCATGCCACCTTCCTATACTGTTAACCATAGTCCAAACTCTGTTCCATTTTGCATACGAAGAGAGAGTTCCCAACCAATGGGTACATTTGAGGGATGTATGAACATTGCTGTGCTAACTAGTGAAGATAGACCTTTATATGTAAGAGATCCCGTTTACTTTGTTTGCGGTAATGAGGCATACCTTTGGTTGCCAAGAGATTGGGAAGGTACTTGTTATTTAGGTATACAATTACCAGGCATATGTGTTGCCACCACTGCTGAAGTTTCTAAATCTTATCCCAGGCGGGATGAGGCTGGTGACACTCCCTCACAGATTCTGGGTGATGTTGCTAAATCCTTTGTTCACACTTAAGAAACACACAGTTTCTTTGTTAGAGTAAAAGTTTTGAAAGAGCAACGTGTCTCTAAATAAACTTACAAGCGTATGTGAATGCACTGTGCCGTGCTAAAAAACACATGTTGGACCACAATGGATCATGTGTTTGCTGCTTTCTAGATGAACATAAACAGAATTTTAATGGATTTTCTCTACTAAGCGGGAGCAGAATGTTAAAACAAGGAAAAAAAAAGAATGGTGGAATATTCTTCAATCAATTTCTCAATTTTTCTCTCTCAATATTTTCGTTAAAAAACAGGGAATCCACAGAGTTGTTGTATTGGGGATTCAAAAACCAAATGCACTGACTCCAGGTAGTCTTGTTGTACTCTTGGGTCAGGTCATTTTATAGCCGACCGGTTTCTGTGGTAAAGAGTGGTTGAACCACATTCATCAGCGCTTAAAAAATGGGCCGGTGAGTAAAAGCCCTCTTCATTACTGTAGCAGCATTGTCTGCATTAATAATGTTCCTCTACCTGTGGGATTGACTGGAGGGGAGGGGGAGAAGAGAAACAGGGCAAATACCCAGATTACAATCTATGGTGTGGTAATTACATAACATATTGCACACATGGTAAAGGATGGAAGGGGAATCTTACCCTATCCATGTTGCTGGTTGCGCACGGAGGGGTAGCAAGCGGCCTGAGACCTAGGGGTCATGAGACAGTGTTTAATGTCGTCATGTTTTGTGCATAAACACAATAGCTTCGATGCATGCTAGTATCTATGTCATTTTGAGAAACCAGAGATCGCAGTTAAATACACTGCTGGAGTGCCCGCACCTATGCGCAAGTACACTTTGTGGGCGGGATCCATTCCAGCGGAACCGTCCACGCACTCATCTCGAACAAGCGAGGGCTGTCTCCCGCTGGTCAGGGACAAAACCTGCTAAGTCAGCAAGGGCATTCGCAAGGGCTTACCTACTGCTTGAGTCTGGGTCTGGCGGGCCGCGTGCAAGAGGTTCTCGACACTGCGGCTCGCCAGACCCTTCTGTTTATTGTTGCCATGGTTCCAGGGTGCGGTCTTCATAATAGGCGTCTGTGATATATGGATAGATCTTTTCTTGTGTATAGACGGATAGATCTTTTTTGAGTTTAGTTATTTTTTTGTTCAGGTTAAAGTCTCTGAACTCCTTCCTTGTTGCATTCAGGTCTTCCAGGCTTTTCTTGTATTGAGCTAGTACATTAGAGGATTTCATGGTTTCTTGTTTATCTGCTATTTCTTTCATTAGTTTCTCAGAAACGGCTTTTGCCGTGCTTATAATTAGTATCAACCAATCCCTATTACATTTGTTTGATATATAGCTCCAATCTTTCCTGAGTTCTATATGTTCAAGAAACATTCTCAGCTCGATTCTGATTATGAGACCCATTGGTGCTGCATGCGCTCTGAGGTACTCGGTCATGATTGCTCCATGGAGCTCGGTCCTAATCAGTTGCTTCTTGAGGACTTCCAATTTTTTCCATTCGTCGCTCGTTGTGCCTGGTACGGGTATGGTTATGTCTTCCCCTAGGATTGATGGAATTGCTAGTATCGTTTCTACTAGGTCTTCTGAAAAGGCTAGGCATCTTGCTTCTGTCATGGTTGGCTTTATCGTTGCGGGCTCAGTTTGAGCCGTTCAGGACGAGGTAAGGACATACGTGTACTTGCAGAACTGCAGGCGACCTGGTACAGGGTAGCTTAGCGTTTCAAGCTTGGGTCCACAGCCCGTGGCTGTAAGAAGAACTGTATATATAACAACGAGAACCGTTTTGGGATTGCCTACTGTGGGTAATCCACAGTGGGAAATCCCAAAACGGTCCTCGTTGTTATATATACAGCTAAATCCTTTGTGCCATTTTGGGGACAGATAATAAACTCCCAAGATATTAGAAAATTGGCGAGGGTTTTAGAGAACACCATCAATGAAACCACTGACATCCTATACAACATGACACTAGAGCAAAAGTGTCTATTAGATTAGTTGCTCTTCAAAATAGGATGGTGCTTGATTTCATTCTAGCTGAGCGTGGTGGGGTGTGCAAAATGGTGGGATCTGCGTGTTGTGTTTTTGAACCCGATTCCTCCCCCACCATATTTAAGGCAATTAAGACATTGCACACCTTAAGTACTAAAGTACATGTTCCAGAGGGAAACTGGGATATTGGCACATGGTTATGGGACTTGTTATGATCTTGGGGCTGGAAAATCTTTGCATTTCTAATGGTGATTCTTGGCATTGTACTCTTTTGCTGCTGTTGCATACAGTATCTTCGTGTCATTTGTTCTATTATAGGGGAAAGCTGTGCACAAGCGGATGGTAAACTAGAACCTAAGACCCACATGCCCGGAAAGATTACTAATGCCTTGGTAATGCAGGACATCGCTATAAAGGAGTTAATGGCAATCAATGTTTTTGAGGATAGCGATTCAGGATGTTCTAACGATGATACATGGTTTTCGGATGATGCTAAGGTTTGTGTAATGCTCTTGGGCTAGTCCAAAAGGAGGGTTTGTAAAAGTATATTTTGCATTAATGCTGTCTGATAGTAAACATTGGCCTAAGCACATTTGCATTGCACTGTAAATCGCATTTGAATGAACCTGAAATCATCAATAATCAGGCTGACTAGGCCACCATTTTAAGGATTAACTCCTGCTTTCTGACCCATGTTAGAATTTGTGTTTTCGGCTCCAGCAGAGCAAAATGAACGTTGTACTGTGTCAATGTAGATTAACATGCTGAAGCCGCTAAGTTGGGTTGCTTGTCCTGCACTAAGGAAACCTTGGAGTTAAACAAGAGCCGTGCTAATCAGTAATTTGGTTGCCATCTGTACCAACATTGTCTTCCCCATTCAAATAGCGAAACAGAATGATAAATAGCTGAACATGTGCTTTTGCAGAAATCTTTTTTTCACTCCTTGAAACTAAGCCGACTTTAAACTTAAGGACAAATGGTAGACAAATATAAGTGAATGAAATAAGGACTGTTACCTTTGTGTCTAATGTTTGACATGTTTAACAGAAAACAACCAGCTATTCAAGAATGTTTTAAGATGTATTAGTTATGTGGAAAGGCTATGTACCCTAGGAAATGTGTTGCATGAAGAGGGGCTGGACAATGTGTCTGGGATTGTGAGCAAAATTTATAAATACTCATGTGTTTGAAATGTCCAGCACTCTCTCTTCTCACGGAGTCTGCTAGCACACATTGCAAGGTGTTGAGAGCCAGACAGCTGTTCTGCCAAAATAAAGTTTTCTTGTACCTTAGTACTCGTGACTGGTGTATTTCTATTATGTGGTATTAAGCCTCGATATTCTTTTAATCTTTCACCATCAGTGCATTGATTTGCCATGGACTACTGTCTGAATGGTGACACACAATTAGCCCAGCTTTCCTAGTGAATGTGCCAAGTCACATTAGGTGCCATCTGGTATGTGAGCTAGGCAGTGGTTATCTTGTTTAAAAAAAATAAAAGACCTTTAAGGTTAAGCTGATGCATTTAGTCCATGTACCAAATCAGCCACTAGAATACTTAAGCAAGAAAATGACACTTAACCTTCCAGTGATGTGCCTTATGTAAAAAAGTAATATACAACACAAAAGTGTTGGTGTGTCAGATAAAGAGACATGAAAATAAAGGAAATAGTTTAAAAAAAATTCTGTGTGGCACATTAATTCTCTTTGCAGAATTCAAAGGATTGGTCAGCTAACATACATGGTCTGGCCCTCTAAATTAAAATGCTCCATGGTCCGTTCTTAACACTGAAATGTTAAGCACATACTGTGTAAAAACAATGGCTTGTTTATTGAGCCATCACTTATAAATTGCCCCAGTTGAAAGTTTTTCATCACAAAGAATGAGGGGCGCAGGGTGTGCGACTTCAGAGCATCTAACGCTGTGTTTGGAATATGCATTCCGTTGTTTGCATATTCCTAACACATCGCATTCATCTACAAGTCAAAAAAGCAGTCAGCCGGAAGGGCCCCTTCCTGCCCCCTCCTCCTGAGCGATTTCCCTCTGAGCCTCGGGCCATCGCCCACCCCACCGGGGCCAACAAACAGGCCTGACTCCACCACTCCTTCCTAAGCATTTGTTCACCCTCCCCCATTTTCAAATAGTCCTTGCATGCCCACATACTCTTGTAATTTACCTGCTAACCATCTCGGGCACCCGTAATCCATGAATTTCTTATTTTCTTCTCTACTCTCCCTATGCATCACTTCACTGCTTCTCGAAGAAGGACAGTAGCTCCTAAAAACCTACAAAATGTATTTATTGAAAATATAATCAATCAGTCACTTTCATAGATCTTATTTTGGGGGTGGGATGGCAATCCCCCTTGCTCCAAGGATGTCTTTGCAACTACTGATTTTTGGTTAAAAAAAGGCCCTGCCTGAACACTGGTAGCAATGTTTCAATAATTAATTGACTTGTATAAAAAAGACAAACCTTTATGAAAATGAAAAACCTCTATTCAGTTTTCTGTGGCGTACATTTACCAGCACAACAGAAATCCCCTGCATCACAAAACTGCATTTTCAGCAGTTACAATCATAATGGCTATGATGTGTCTGCTGAGCACATATGGGGCGAGATTGAACATAGTTCCCAAGGAATGGCTGCATTTTGTTTCTTCGTGTCAATCCAAAGAAAATAAATTAAATAAAGAATGACTCTGCGCTGCTGTGCTGTCATCTTGAAAACTCAAGGCTGCACTCAGAGAGGACCTGAATTTAAAATGGCATTGCACTGGTGCTAATTTCATTGCAAACCTCATACAGTTTTGTTCTAATTCAACACATCCCTGTCCATATATTTCAATTCAACATCATCAAATGAGGGCCTTCCCTCCCTGAATGGCATTGATGTGTCAAGTAAAATTCGTAAAGAGCAGAGAAATTCATTTCAGGCCACACAGCGAACATTAACTTTTGCAACAAATTAACACATGCAAATCTCTTCAAAGAAGCTCTCGCTCTCCCTTTGCCTGGTGTCAGTTTCAAAGAACCCATTTCCTGAACATATCCCTGTGTATGGAAATTGACCAGGGCTATGAAAGCTTTCAGAAAGCAAAACGTGAAGAAAACCCCATTTTGTTAAATACACATGAAGATAAAATGAAGCTGTGTTACACTGCTTTGCAGAGACATTAAATGACATTATGGAAGCTGAATGTGAAAGAATACTGTCAAATGCCCAGAAACACAACTGTACATTTGAGTTAGAAAAGGTATATTTTACTCTTTGTTCGTTTATTTTTCATCACAAAAAGAACTTCAACAGACAAGCTGAGGCAAGCATTCCTTTTAGACCAGTTCGGCTTAAAGGCCAAATGTTGTACCTCCCTGTGATTTGATACTGCTAGGGCAGGGTCCTTGTTCTATGGACTGCCAAGTGTGATAATTACCGGGTGCCTCAGACTGCATGCCCGAGATGCTCCCAAGAACAAAGGGGGATTCTAACCCAAATGTTGCCTCACAAGTGTGAAACCCTCTGCATTCAAAGTGAAGGACTTCAATGGAGAAGCCATGGCAACCTCTGTGTAAGTGATCAGGGAAAGAGATTTGGCTGGGGGGTTGGAAAGACTGCCCACTTTTGGCAAGAAAGCTAGCCCATTTAATTTGAAAGACTGTCTCCATTAAGACATTTATTTCACTGATCGGAATAAGCAGTAACGTGAAATTATGATGACTTTTAATATAATTTTTGCATCAGCAAGATGAGATGGGCGCAAACGACAGTAAAGAGGCATTTGTGAGGAAAGCGTACATGACACAGATGTAAAGTTTGATGGAAATATGCCTGACATTGATAGGCTTCTGCGTATCCATTTGTAGAATTTTAGGTGAAATACTTTCCATAAAAATTGAAAGAGTGCCAGAAGGGTGAAGCAATATCGCACAGACTTGACGTTTGGACAGGCATAGTCCTTGTGAAATCCTACCTGATTTTCAGGAGGATAACAATTGTAAATATAAGGGTTTTGTTTCATAACTGATTTTAGCAAAAGTAACTTTGGTGAAACAAAGCACACCATAAAACACCCACACATAAACTGATGCCACTTCCTTAAGTCCAATCAGCTCGGAGGGAGGTGGTGACAGGAATAGCCTGACCTATCCCATCCAAGAGGAATGTCCAGGTTAATTCTGCCCACATGGTAAAATTCCTCTGATGTCATCCTGCCTATAAAAGGAGGAAGCGTAGAGAGAGTCAAGACATTCAAAATTCAAGACATCAGTATCCAGACCTTCAAACATGCAACATTCACCCTGAACGACTCCAGACTCCAGAGCCAGGCCAGAGGTAGCTGATCCAGATCCAGGCAGAACCTCCTATCCAAACAGAACCACTATCCATAACTAAACCCTACAAAAATCCCAATAATTCACAGAGAAATGAGGAAAGGCTGCTGACCCTTTTGGGAGAATCCAGTGACCAGACCTGTCCTTGCCCAGCTGATGCACCCCGCTGTCCAGACCCTGGTTGCCTCGCTGTTCGCTTAAAGGGAAGCCCAGCAGCTGCACAGTGACCAGATCCTTGTCCCGCTGTCCAAAGACTGGGTTAGCTGTCCAAACTACCCAACTCAAGTGCCTTTTGTAAGTATCACCCTTCCCAGACTGCACATACCGTTATATTACCTTGCATTCAGTCCAACCCTAGAAAAATCCAATAAGCACCCTAGTAACTTCTTAAATTGTCAGAATCCTGTGTGCATCCTGTCCTTAGAAGAATCGGTGTTATTCTCCATGTTTTAGCGCAATTCTTTTCAAATCATTTCAGTCTATTGTGTAAGTCCTTAGCACTATTTTGAATAAATAAATTAATTTCCCATAGAGATGAATGCGGCATGAATAGGTTAACCTTGCAAATTAACCTCCTTGCGTACCCTGTCTTTTTTAAAATATCTAGCCACTGAAATATAGTTGTAGTAGAACCAATAATTTTGCTAATAAAACCGAATTTGCCTGTGAAAGCTTTTCCCTTTTGAAAAAATCTGATTTTCCGATCATATAAATAATCCCATGCTGTCACCCACCAAGAGTGACCCTTTCATTTTAGTATCATACATGTTATGTGCCTTTGTATCTCTTCAGTAAAAATTGATTTCCGATTTTGACTGTTTAGTCCATTTTCTAAGCGGTTTGCTTGTTTTAAACCTGTGAAAACTAAGGAATTGCAATTCTGCAATGTGTGATTTTGGCTGCACTCTTTTTCCTTCCCAAAGTTGTTTTTCTCACCTATATGCCTGTTGTTTAGTACCTTGCCTTGAACATTGTAGGTTTTCTTGCTGCTTTAGTACCATCGTCTTATTCATTTAACCACACATAACTATTCAGTGAATTTCGAGTGCCATTTTGCTAATTTTTCAAGGGTTCAATCCGATTTTGGCCTCCCATTCAGGTGTGGTAGGTCAGATTTCCAATCTGATTTTTGCCTATTACACCTGACTCCCTGCTACTCCCCTCCACCCACACAAAGCGTGGTAAACCGCGGTTTGGGGGAATGTTGCAGGGGGAACACATTACCGTTGTGCCATTTCAAAGTATTACCCCAAAGTGATCTTGATTTCTTTTCATTTATGCATTGATGTGTCTGATGTTAGAAAGTTAAATTAAGGGTATCCTATCATTTTACTGTGTAATTATCACCACACTAGTGATTGCTGCCCTATATTGAATTTGTTTGATTTTCATTTGAATTTAATAATAAATAAATATTTCATTATTACACACCGGCCTGGTTCATGGTTCATGGTCCATTGCGACAAGGTGTGTACATCAAGGGGGGTGTTGGACGGGTTGGCTGCCTTCTCAAAGCTGAATCTGAATTAACAGACTTAAAAGCATGTTTATTGTGAACCACATTCCTGACCAGTGGAAAGAGTCCTGGTCTCGAGTGTGCTGTATCTTTAAATCCGTGACAGATCACAGCAGCACATGGACATGCTATAGAATTTCACAGCATGGGAAGGGTGAAAGAACTGCACCAGGTATGTAAAAGCCCTCGATTCTTTTGAATTTTATTAAATAAAACAAATATGTGGGTGTTCCATTTCAGAAAGGATGATCTGCTAGCCAGACTCCCCTTTCATGAAACCCCATGCCAAAAACACATTTTCCCCACTACCAGGTTCAAATGTTTCATTTGCCTTTTTCCAGCTGCTGGTGTGCAAGGCTCCTCCTGTAGGAAGAGGCTGCATTATCCTGAGCACCTCTGACTCAAAATCCCGTCATAATTATGACAAACTATCATCTGATAGGAGGATAATCTTGAAATATAAGCCATACCTAAGCTGACAATTCACATAATTATTAAAGCTACATTCAATTGGATCCATAGCAGGGTTAACCCTGTGAGCTCAGACCAGCTATGAGAGGCAACATGGATTTCAGGTATCTGACTGTCTGCATTCTAGTGAATGAAATGATAGGCAGTATGTCAGAGGATGGGTAACCACTGTCTGCCAAGTCCAGTAGCTCACAAGAGCAGATCTGGTGGGAACGTGGCTTCAAAGAGACAATTCCATATACAAAAACGGTCTCACTCTAAGGGGATGCACACCAGAGAACCTTTGTAGCTGCAGTTTGGGGTGGGATTCTTGTTCCTTCCTGTCCCCGCCACCTCCTGTGGAACAAGGCATTCTGTGTATGACAGGAGGCAAGGGTCACTATCAGCAGACTTATTTATGTCCAATCATTTTGATCTTTTACTATAAAAGGTGGGGCCTCCCACTCCTTTGATTCACTTTTGGACCTTCAAGGACATCAGGAAGGATTTGACCCTTTTGGGAAAGCATTCCTTTCCAAAGCCCACTGCCAAAGGTGAAGACAGGTGCTGCAAAGTAGAGGAAAGCTCTGCTCCAAACCCATTTGCAGGGCACATTAGGGGGAGATTTGGTGAGGACCACTCTGCTAGCAAACTTCCAAAGGCTGGGTGACCGGAGACAGAAAAGGACTGACCTCTCTTAAGCCTCTGGAGCGTTATTTAAATCGTTCAGAGGGCAAAAGCAGACAGGTCTACTGTTTGTATTCCTCAAACCCTTTCAAAATGTGATTGATGCTTCTGAACCACCACAACCTGCACGTCTCCCTTTGGCACTAACCTTCAAAATGCTACTTGAAGCCATCAAACCGGTTTCATGTCTCATCGGCCCAGTATCGACTTGTCATCTCTCTGACTTGAGCACCAGCACATCTTGCAGATGAATTCAAATTACAGTGTCATCGAACCAAGCATCAAATCCAAGGACTTCACATCACAGATCAACTGAAACTGCTGGAGCATTGTGTCACTCATCGACCCAAACCAGAAGTACTCATTGTTTTCAACCACACTCGATCCCCAACAGCATCTTGATCGCTCTCATCCACCTCTGCCTTCAAACCGCACTGAGTACTGCTCAATCCAACTTGATGCTGACTCACTACCTGGAATCAACGCGACTTGCCACGTTTTCACCCGGTTCCACCTGCAAGCTTAACATCTCGAAACCTGGTTCGACCCCATTGAACCACCTATTGAATGGAATCAGGAACTATTAAAAAACCCTGTCCCCCTGGTCCATTTTTAGGTACATAGAGACCGATTAAGGTTCTTGTATTTTTCCGAAAGCACATCCTTCTGAGGGTTCATCAATTCAATTTTTTTATTTTTTTATTGAGTAGGTTCTACTCCCAATAGCCTCCCCAGTCCACACCCAAGCTATTCACCCTCCCAAAACCCATCCCTATTCTCGTACCCCACATACACATATGCATATACATGTATATGTAATTGATCACATTCAAACAAAACTGCTCGAACATAGTGCAGACTTTAAAAAGGACGTTTTAAAAAAAAACATATTATGATTTTGAATGGCATTACTGACATTCTTGCCTTTTCCTCCCTGCTATAGTATCCAGAGTGCTTGCATTATGTGTCCTGCATTTTCTCTCTTCTTTTACAGGGGCAGGTTTTTATTGTCTTGTGCTATTGCTGTTTTGTTTACTACTGTCTCACATCCGCACCCCTTCTTAAAGCCTTCCCTCGGCCCATGTTACCACAAAAGGCAAAGGAAGCATATCTTTTGGCTGTGCCTGTTTTACCGTTATGATTGGGATCACTGTTGGTTTGTAGAAGTGTTAGGGATGAATAGGCGGTTTGTTTAGTGATATGGTTTTAATTAAACCTTAAAACAAACAATATTTTTCCCCAAAATCAGTCAATTACAGAAACAAAACATTACAATTGAAGAGAGAAAGAATAATAATAAAATATCCATCCTTATACTCTTGATGAGCATAAAATAGAGACAAAAAAAAGACAAAAAGAAAAATGACAAAAAAAGACCAAAAAAAAGGTGCGAACAGCACAGACACTCTAGTGTGGCTTAATTCATTAACAAAAACAAATATAGACATTCGTTTTCTGTAAATGCTTCATTATCCATGCCTTTAAATACACCAGCCTTCCTACATTTACAGAGCAATGCAAGTGCTGATGAGATGGAATACAATTGAAACAAATTGGTCAAATTGATACCAAGGAGTACAACTCCAGAAATCAAGCGCAGGCAGCGCTCCACATGGTACAAGTTATCACACCTCCACCACAGTTCCTAATGCCATCAGATACACCAGTCAAATATAGGCACTAGGAACAGACAAAGTGCCAGCAGGCAGTAAAGCAATGCTCTTGGTGAATACACTGGGGAACGTAGACTCTCCCAAGTGAGAAGGACCCAGGTGAATGGCTAATCACCGACAAGTAGAATGATGCCCGGCAATGGGTGGCAATATGGTTCGACACCCAAAAGAGAACATAAAGAAGTATAGCTTTCACTATCTTCGACCAGCTGCGACAGAATCTATAAATGAGCATTTGACTGATGTGTGAGTTTGGTGCGAACACTGAAAGCATAAGAGTCATCCTGTCAGTTCAATGCCAGAATAAATACATCCAAGAAACACTTGTGCAGAGTAAACAGAGGAAGTCATGTCACTGGCAAACACTCACTGGAGAATGGACTGTGTAAGATGCATGTGCAGACAGGGCCCTCAGACAAGAGTACTGAGTGAATTACATACAGGAAGACGACTATCAAAAGATACAGCAGGCAGAAAGACTGCGCCCAATACATGACAAGAAAGAGAATGTTTCTGATGTGGTAGCAGCAGGCATCATGTACATGATTCTGAGTGCCAGGTGAAAGACTAGTTGTGTGCAGAATGGAGAAGGAAAGGACACTATGCACAAGTGTGCAGTGACTTCCAAATATCAAAAAGGGCTGGTACGCCGTGACGAGAAGTAGGTCCACGTCACCTGAAGGGCGCAGGCATAGAGATCACACTAAGTATGCAGAGTGAATCCCATCAAAGCAAGAAACGGAGAAAAAAAAACATGTTTGAGGTGAGACTGGGTGGGAAAGCACTTAAAATGCTGGCAGGCTCTTCAGCCAACTAAGCAAAAATGACGAGCATACTCGTCCCTAGCACTTAAGTGGTTAAAATCATATCAAATGAAACACAGGCCATCCTATGGAAAGCAGGCACCTAACCTACAATATGCAAGAGAAAAGCCAAGGTCCTCACTTTTATGATGAAGAGATCCTCACCCTGCCCGGCTACATAAGTGCGAAATCGAATTCAAAGACGGGAACACTGGCGGAAAGGTGTGCATTGCCAAGAAGGGCACCTCTGTCCGAGTCCATCCAAATTACAACACAACATCACATTAGACACGAATGCCAGTGAACAGCTTGTGACAATAAAAACGCTAAGCTACCTTGTGTTACTGAAGAGACAAACAGCAGTGTTTCAGCTTTCAATGTGTATGCTCAAAGAGTACACCCACACCCTCTGTCTAAAAAAGGAGCCCTCCCGGTGAAGCACAGGCCAAGAACAGTAGCAGTGAGTGCAAAGAGAAATTAGAAGCATTGCAGTACGACTTGAGAAAGGACAAAGCTACTGAGCCAGTGGAATTCACAGGATGGTTGAGCCTGATGTTGGGATCTGTAAAGCCGGCACAAACAAAATGAGGATGTGCGTTGTCCTACAATTCCTGAACAGTGACATCAAATGTGGCGACTTTCGATTTTGTAATATCTCCAAGATGTTTTTATCGTTAAATGGGTGCAGGGTCTTCAGGAATTTGGACCTGTGCAGTGCCTTCAATGAGATTGAACTGACCCAGACCTCGATATAGCTAACAGCTTACATCACCCCTTTTGGGTTCATCCTTTAGACCAGGCTGGTGTTCAGCCTCTTATCAGGGGCTCTGTCTTTCAGAGACTGATGACTATAACTCTGAAAGGAAAAATGTTTGCAAACTATTTTCTGTATGAGATCCTTGTGCACGGGGGCGTGGTGGAAGAAGAACAGGATGCCACATTGAAGGGATATCTTGAATTATTCCAATTACTATCAGGCCAGCTGGAGCACCCGTGTTATTGGATGTCAGAGTCACATACACTCGAAGGAAAATTTGGTGAAATCCATTTCCAATGCCCCGCTCCCTGAAGACAACTTTAATAATATTTTGTCATGCTGAGGTACTATTCAAAATTTTGAAATGATTGCTTCACAGCATAGAGAAAAGATCTCACTACACGTGATCCGGATGGGCGACATAACTTTTGTGATGCTGAAGAATGATACTGCAAAGGAACCTGAAAAGATACAACAGAATGATACTGCAAAGGGATCCGATTCGCTAAAATCTCCATTCTAGAAAGAGAAAGGGTTATCGCCTCACTCAAACCATCCAATTGCAAAGGCGACAACTCCCCACCACAGATAATCAAGGGTGCTGCCAGGGACTTATCTCCCTTTATAACCAAACTGATCAACTTCTCCACCAACACCATACCAAGCAATCTCAAAGAATCCTGGGTTCTGCCTCTCCTCAAGAAGCAAACCCTAGACCCCACTATTCCCACTAATTACAGGCCCATCACCACAGTGCTGTTACTGTTAAAGATAATAGATAGAGTAGCATGCCTACAAATCCAGCAATATCTAGAAACTCACAAACTCCTAGGTTCCCGCCATTCTGGATTCAGACCGCAGCACGGTACTGAGACAGCCTTAATTGATCTAAAAGCCCAGATCAATGAGATTAATGACAAAGGAAATGCCGCCATGCTACTCCTCCTCGATCTGTCAGCAGCCTTCGACCTGGTAGATCACACAGTCCTGTGCGAACACTGGGCCTTTGCTGCCCACTTTTCAAAAGAGGCCATAGCCCGGATCCAATCATTTTTGGACAACCAAACTATGAGAGTCTTCTCCTCACTAGCCTCAGCAGACCCCATCAAAATAATCTGTGGTGTACCCCAGGGCTCCTGCGTCTCCCCAACCCTCTACAACATCTTTACCAAGCCCCTATTCGATAAGTTGGACAGACTGGGTGTCACATACACTAATTAAGCAGATGACACCCAGATCCTCATACCCCTTTCGGGCAACTTCGACTCAGATATGGCCGTGGTAAACAAAATATACCTCATCATTCAGGCATGGATGGCCACACACGGCCTATGCCTGAATGATGATAAAATGGAAATCCTGCTCCTCGGCTCCAACGCCAACCTAAAAAAACTCAGTTCCAACTACAAGGCATTCAACATTGATGGCAACACCATCACAGTTGCCAAAACAGTGAAAACTCTAGGCTTTCACCTTGACTCAGCCTTGTCACTAAAAAAAAAAGTAAACTCACTAGCATCATCCACTGCCTACACGTCCAAGCTTATTAGGGATAGTAGAGCATTCCTTTCCCAAGCTAAATGCATCATCATCGCCAATGCCCTAATACTTTCCAGACTTGACTATTGTAATGCCATGTACCTAGGAGCCAACAAATACATAACCGACAAACTTCAAACATTGCAAAACAGCGCCCTCAGAACAGCCCTTAACCTACCCTCCAAAGAACATATCTCTAACAAAAGAAGAGAACATCAATGGCTCAAAATCTGTGACTGCATCTCACTCAAAACAGCATCACTCACCTACAAATGCTTAAATAACGCAGCCCCCCCATCTCGCAACCAGAATAGCCAAAAGAACTTCCACCCGCCCCACCAGAAAGATTAACTCGTACTGCCTACAGATACCCAAATTCAAACACAAGAAAACGGGCGGCAGCAGCTTCCCTGTCATGGCAGCCCAACATTGGAACGCTCTCCCACTCAACATCAGAACAGACCAATCCTACTACAGCTTCAGGCGAAACACTCTCACCTGGTTACGATCCAATGATCCCCACGACTGAACTGTGCCCCCCTCACTAACAGACCCCAGCCAACTTGACTGTATATATGTACTTTCCTCAATTGACCTGCCAAAATGTAATTTACTATATGTATATATGTATATATGCCCTCTCACCAGCCTATCCGAATTGTAATGCTCTGCTTTATACTCAATTGTGCCTTGCAAATAAGTTTTTATGTAACCTTATTTTTTCTGCTCTCTGTTGCACCCTGTTACCTCTGGGTTTCGCGCGCCATATTAAATAAACAAACAAACAAACAAACAAACCTGGACCACAGGCATTTAAATCCGCTCTCGAGAACATTGTATTAGCAAATGCTAGCGCTTACAGATTGCGAGCTGCCCTCACGCAGAAGGATCGGAAGCCAAACAGAGCTACAGCTTTTGAATCCAAGTCCCTCATCCAAATGGAAAGCCGCTTCTTCATTACTGAAAGAGACGGCATTCCCATGGACCATTTTCACATCTACCACTGGCCAAGGCCCTTCTGGTTACAACCAGACCAAAAGCCAACAGTGAACATTCTGGGCCCACAATTTAGGGCACTCACTACCAATAATGGCTAGATTGGCTTCAAAGATGTTGGAATTCTCAACTGAGCATATCCCAGTCATTCATAATGTACAGGTTCACTGTCTATTAAGACTTCCTGTAGCAGAAGGTCAGGAGTCCACGTATTTGGAGGGTGCATGTGTGGCTGGCAGTATGGTTGAGCTCCAAACCACGCTGGGTATACTGTATGATGATTGACTCCACTCTAATGTTAGCCATGGTGCAAAGCATGCTGCATTGTGAAACAGCCGTAATGTAAGGGAGCTAGTGAATTGCATGTTAACAACAGACTACTGCTATGATGACACTAGGTGGTCCCATCAGCGGTGAGAGAAGAAAGCGTACACACCTGGCACACAAAGGTCATTTTAGGAAAAGAGGATATTACACAAATACTATCAGTGACCAGGCACAGACCAAGATGCTGATAACACTGTTCAACATTGCCATGCAGCTTGGAAGAGTGACAAATGCCTGGCCCCAAGTTCGCCACATATCCAAAATGTGACTGAGAAGGGAAAGTCGGAAACAGTGGCAGTAGGCTGCACCGACTGATTGCAAAGATTCACCATTCTACTCAGAGTATGCTTCACCAAAAAAAGATGATATTTCATGTCCTAATAACATCAAGGCCCACACTCAACTGATATTCTCCAAATATAGGAAGGCCCCTCAGAGGAAGTGACTGACAATAGTGCACACTTTTCATCAGCATAAGTACAGGCACACCTAAGGCAAAATGGCATTCTCCACATGCAGGTGGCAATCTACTACCCGCAAGGAAATGGATAAGTGGAGAGAGTTAACAAATTCATCAAAGGTTCCTTTCATGCAGCTGTGGTTGCACACTAATAATGTGAAGGAGCTGTATTCAGCGCTGTTGAAGGCAGCAGGACCACCCTAATTTTGTGATCGCGTGTCTCCTATTTTACTCATGAGGGGTAGAAGTGAAAAGACTACACTTGCCACAAAAGAGGTGTTGAACACTGCATAGTCACATGCACTGACTTACAATGAAATAAGGCAAAGGGTAAACAGATATTAAAGTAAGCATGAGTCTGTTCTTGAGGCCAGGAAGGTAACAAAGCCCTGCTGTTTTCAATAGGTGACTTGGTAAAGGTGTTTTGCCTCATTAATATAGACAGTGATTCTATCCAGTTATGGGTCCTGCTGCCTGCACTGAAATCCAGGACAATCATCACAATAAAATCAAATCCAATGATGTGAAAAAATGTTACGTGGAAAGGATTGTCCTATACGGGAAAGCCCTAAATAATTAACTGCGTACTGAGAGACACTTGAAAGCACAGAATAAGAGGAAGAACAGCAGAGTGCTGCTGGTTTATAAATAGACATGGGATTTGGAGACCTAATTTCCATGGACATCATCAAGGCAGGAAAGGAGAAGAAACATAGGGAAAACTACCAGCTGGGGTGATCCCAAAGATCAAGAGGAATAATAAGCAAGTACAAGTGCTTTGAACAGTATAACCTTGACTACCCCCTCCTCCATTCCCTCAGCACATGTGTGCGATGGGGGATGACATTATTGGGAGGAGGGCGACAGGCAGGGAATGGGAAATTGGGCATATGGGGAGAAGTTGAGAGCACGTGTGAGTGTGCGGACAGCACTGCCATTATTAAGATGCTCATGCCAGTAACATAAATAAGTTAGGTTCCTTGCAATTAGCACTAGGGCATAAATTACCCTACCGCAAAAAAACATATTCTTTCAATGCATTTGTTTCTACCGGAGATATATTTGCTGTAGCACTAAATATTAAGTCACATTGAGATGAAGAACTTTCCTCCCTGTTATAGCTTGCAGGAAGATGGCTGGAAAACACCCACGGCCCAATGGCACAGACTATGTGAAGCCACTGAGTGTGAGAGACATCCCATCTACAATTGGCTGCAAACAGAGTCTCCAAATGCTGGAATAGTATACAACAGTCCAGATTCCAAGGTAGCAGCAAGTTGGCATCACTAGGTGGAGGCTGGTGGGACTAAAATCCAGTGTCTTTTTGTAGTAGCCCTGGATAGAAGCTCAGGGGCTACAAGCAGAATGCTATCTGCGAATCCCAATAGTGCCAATATTAGGGTATACCAGATCTTTTCCAGACCTAGCAACACCCCAAGCAGCAACCCAGGATGCAGGACAGGAATAAATCAGGGCGGCAGCCCAGAGTGAATAGAATACTGACTAGGCAGCCAAGCTGCAAGAGAGGACTCAAAAGCTGGAGGAAAGCCTGGAAGAACGTCGTAACAGCTTTAGTAGCGAAGCAACGAGGCTAAGCACGTGACTCCTTTTATGCTTGGATGTACCTGGATAGCATCTTTGGTAGTTCATATAAGTATTGGTGTTGCTCGATCGGGGCTAGAAATCCGTGTGGTTGCCACCAGCTAGGTCTTATATGGGGCAGCAGGATTGTCACTCTCAGTGACAATCAGTGAGTGCACATCCCAAAATGTCCGTCCGTGTGGCATATGCCCCACTGCCATTGCTCATCCAGATACTGGTCCCTCGTGCAGCCTTTGCTAGCTGTCTTCTGTCTTCTACAAGGTTTAAAAGGCTGCCCTTGGACCTTCGGGTTTATTGCAGCTTCAAAGCTGCATTCTTTTTCTTACCACCAATGAACCTCATCCCTCTGTGCTGTCCAGACATGTTGGTGCACAGAGCTGTGGGGCTGTCCACCACACACAAAATCTGTCATGCCGCTTTCCTGAATTCCTGCTCGTAGCATAGCAGTCGAGGAACGCAGTACCAGAAGCCCACGGTAGTGGCACTTGAACTGATTTGCAGTACACATCCTCATGTCTAAAATCAAGCACAAGGGTGCTATTTTGAAGTGTAAAACACGGTGGTCTGCCTCCATGAAATCCTAACAAAAGGGTTGTTTTTGTATACCACAGGCCAAAGTCATAGCCAGGCTCCGTGGGCCTCAGGACATTCTCCCATGTCTGCTTCTTTCAAGTCTTATTCATTTATTGATTGAGTTTTCGAGCGCTCACACAGCCCGGGGGCATCGCAGAGTTGTTACAGGAATATGTCTCTTAGTTGCGTATTTATAACGCGCTTAAGCTTAATACCCAGACGTTTCTAAGCGCGGCCCCGGGGATCGATATATGTTGCTTCGTGTTGTCTTGTTTCCAAGGCGAGCACGTTGCTGCTGAACTATCCTCCCGGCAGGCCTTATCTTTTATTACTGGACACAAGTGTGAAATGGGGAGTGCGAATGGCCCACCGTCTGTGAAGTCACAGCTCGCTGGAAAGAGGTCATTGGCATTCCAAACCCATCATCCTGTGTATACTCTACAGTGAATACCTCCACTACATAAACCTTTAATTTACCAAAACAGTGTGTTAATAACGCATTGCTTGCTTGAAAACCTTATTTACAAGATGCCTGTGGAAACATTGACTTTTGTGTTGTTAAAATACGAGTACAGTACACAGAGATGTCTGGTTATCTCTTAGAACATAAGACATTTTCAAGCATAAGGGTACGTTGCTTGCTTGAAAACCTTATTTACAAGATGCCTGTGGAAACATTGACTTTTGTGTTGTTAAAATACTAGTACAGTACACAGAGATGTCTGGTTATCTCTTAGAACATAAGACATTTTCAAGCATAAGGGTAGTGTAATTTTTTACTGACACCTTGATTTTGGGAATATAGGGGTGTTTGAAATGAATGTTGAAAACAAGGAAAGGGGGTGTTTTAAAAAAATGAGATGAACATGGGTACAACTTTAGACTGAGACGGCGACCACCGGACAGAACCCACAGTGTCCATGGCCTCTCGTTTTATCCTGTAGGCCATACAGGCCCAGATGATGTCTCTTGGTGACTGGGTGTGACCAGATTCCCCCCTTCGTCCACCTGGATTGACAGAACCCCATCTCTTTATGAACTGAGCAAGACCATTTCATCTATCGTCTCGCCACACTTTCAAATGATGCCTGGTCTATGGCAGGGACTACCAGGTGCACGGGCAGCGACCGTGATAAGCGCATACAGGAAGGTCACAATGAGTCTTCCACTCTGTTGGTACCAGCCTAATTCACAATTATTTGCACATGCCTTGAAACTGCTGGCGCCAGTGCATTTTCATCTGCAGTTCCATTTCAGTGGTTTTCTGCACTCCCAAAAGTAGACTCTGACTACTTACTACTCTTCCCCTTTCTTTACTCATTAACTGTACCATCTCTATTGCTTTATTTATGATTCTTGCTCATCTGCCTGGGGAGTACTTATTCCGGGCCTAACGTATCCTCTTGACCTGCTTCTATCTGTAACCTCTTGATATGTTGTAGTCATACTGACCATTCTGTAACATGGTGTTTATGTCCCGTTACATGCCATGCTGTTGCCATTGCCACATGGACCACTCTGTAACCTGGTCATCATGATACTTCATTCCCCAGCATTTGTAACTGTAACAACTTATCTATGCTCAGCCGCCCAGATACCTCAGGGTTAGGTGCGCTCTACAAATAATAAACTAAACAAAACTGAACTAGACTCAGAGTGGAGGAAGTCTTTGTGCCTCTCTGCTGTAGAGTGTACCTGGAGCTGCGCTTCGGAAGACCACATTACAGCAAAAGGATGGTGTCAGGGAAGTTAAAAAGGCACGTGTGTAATAAAAGGATTTGCTATAAGTCTCAGTTGAGATCTACATTAGTACGTCGTTTATTGCTTTCGCCTATTTATGATGCTATGGGATCACAAGGAGACATTTAGTTTCCATCATGCAAAATCAATTCTCCGCCACCTGTAAAGCAGAAATTAATGTACAACATTCTACAGTGACTTGTTATCCGCTAAATGTCACCGGGTTCCGCGTGTTGCAGAATGGGCTCTCGTAAAACCTACTGGAGCCTTTTCTATCGACCTTTGCAAGGCTTGGGATGTGGCAGGCTGTATGGATTGGTCTGTGCAAAGAGAGTTTTGCGAGATTGGATCGCTCAGCTGTGAATGTCTTTTTTTTTTTTGTCCCAGAAGAGCAACAGAAAACAAAAGGCAGCCAAGCAGAGCTCCTCGGCCTGTGGTTGTCTCAGTGCAAAGAACAGGCAATGTAGCTACTGTTGACGGCTCTCAGGTGCGCAGTTAAACTCAATGAAGCTGTCCATCAAAGCGCAGCTCAGAACGCACAGACCACTCGGAAAGAAAGTACAGCCTAAAGGTTATTTTAGGACTCAATGAATCCCAATTTCCATATGTTTTGTTATCTTGCATTTGTATAGCACCTCCTGCCATAGTTTATGGCTTTAGAAGCGTGCTGCCTGTCAGAGAGGCGATGGAGGAGTGTGATGGTTGGGGATGAGGTTGAATATATCCTATAAATATATATTTCATGCCTCAGTAATCTTCATGGAGACTGATTGGATGCAGGTCTCCAAAGTTAGGCAAGAGTAGCCCAGGTGCAGCCCCTCTGTAGCCCCAGTCTCCAGTTAGATGTGCAAACAAAACTTGAGGGGTGGCAGGGGCGCTACTGTGGGTCCCAGCTGCAGTAATCTCAAACAGTCCAAAGATGTTCTCCTCCTAGTGCGCTTTCATGCCTCAGCAATCTTCAGGGAGGCTGATTGGATGCAGGTGTGCAGGGTTGAATCCCTCTGGTATGTACCAGGCAGTGGCAGCAGGGAATTCTGGTAATTGTAGTGTAGTGCCAGCCAGCATCAAACTCTCCCCCATTTTCAATGGTAGCCCTCAGTGTGGAGCGGGAGGGAGTAACCATCAGTATGGCTCTACAAAGTTAGGCAAGAGTATCCCAGGTGCAGACCCTCTGGATCCCCAGTCTCCACTTAGATGTGCAAACAAAACTTGCGGGGTGGCAGGGACGCTATACTGGGTCACAGCTGCAGTAAGATCATACAGTCCAAAGATGTTCTCCTCCTAGCACGCTTTCATGCCTCAGCAATCTTAGTGTTGACGCCATTGCCCCACTCACCTTTAGGAAAGCCGAGTGCACCAAGCACACCAATGCCTGGTTCTCCCCTGAGCTCCTGGAGCTGAGCACGATAATAAAGGCTGTTCTCTCCTCCTAGAAAGCCAACCCTAGTGACACCTCCAAACTCACTTTCCACATAATTGCCAAAGAATACAAATCAGCCATAATAAGAGCCAAAGCCACCTGCTTCAACACAAGGATAGCTAACATAAAATAAGATACCAAAGAGATCTTTGCCATCTTCAGGGAGCTGGAAACACCCATTCCCCCTGCCAATGCTCTCCAAGGATGAAGACTGGTGCAGCAGCATCCAATCTGCCATACTAGACAAACTCAACACCCTACAAAGCAAAATCTTGGCCCACCAACTGTCTCTCAACCACCACATATCAAGCCTCCAAAACAACACCTCTAGTGACTCCCCCTAATTTGCCTTTAAGGAAGTCAACGAGCATGAAGTCATCTCCCTGCTCAACTCTATGGGCCTTATTATGACCCAGGCGGAAAACCATGGTGCTAATAGCACCAAGGTCCATGCCGGTAAATTACCGTCTCCGTGATGGAGGAAGGGGGAATTACCACCCCATTACAAGGTTGGTGGGGCGGTAATTCCCCCTTCCTCAATTGCCCTTCCCCATTCCCATTTTTGCCCCATAGGACTCAATGGGAATGGGGAAGGCGCTAATTACGGTACCGCAAATTGCGGTACCGTACTTAGCACCAAGGTCCCTTTGCGGGTCCCTACTTTAACGGCTGGTGTAGACCAGCCGTTAAGGTCGGGTCCCGCAAAGGGACCTCGTAATCAGGCGCTAATGGGTTAATGGCGCCGCAGCCTTTTATGGCGCCGCTAACCCATTAGCGCCAGGGTCATAATGAGGCCCATCCAACTGTAAAGGGGAGCCTGGCCTGCTCAAGTAATCAAAGCATGCGCATCTACCGTGGCTCCTTTCCTAATGGCTTTTATCAACGCTTCCTTCTCCACTGGCCCTGTCCCAACCTCGCTTAAGGAAGCATGGGTTCGCCCTCTCATAAAGAAACCCTTGCTGGACCCAAATATTCCAGGAAACTATAGACCCATCACCACAGTCCCTTTTCTATTAAAAATCCTTGACAAAGCAGCTTTTCCGCAAGTACAAAAAGTCCTTGAAGCCAAAAACCTTCTTGGTCTCCGGCAGTCAGGCTTCCACCCAGGCCAAGGTACCGAAACAGCACTGTTAGAGCTCAAGAATCAAATGGATGACATCATTGACTCGGGCAAACCAGCCCTTCTCTTGCTTCTACACCTGTCAGCGGCCTTTGAACTGGTGGATCATAAAACCCTTTGCCATCACCTCTCCTCCGCAGCTAACTTTTCCCCCAAAGCCACAGCCTGGATCACCTCCTTTCTTCAAGAAAGAGTCAAGATAGTCTTTTCAGACCAAGCCTGCGCCCACCAGAGGCCGATCAAATTAGGAGTCCCACAGGGTTCTTGCATCTCACCCACCCTGTACAATATATTCACGAGGCCACTGTTAAACATCCTTGACTCCCACATACACCAACTATTCTGATGACATTCAGGTCCTGATCCCTCTCACCGGCGACTATAAGTCTAACACGAAAACCCTTAATTCAGTCTACTCCACCATCCAAACATGGATTGCAGAAAACTGGTTGTGCCTAAATGGTGATAAAACCAAACTTCTTCTAATTGGATCTGCTGAAGCCCTGAAGAAGCTTGACAACCAGTACAATGCATTCACAATTGACAATACACAAATCAAAACCTTGGGAGTCTATCTAGACTCCAACCTCTCGATGATCAGACAGGTCAACGATATAGCGTCTGCAGTGGCCTACCACACTCAGCTGCTAAACGCAGCAAGACCCTTCCTCTCTGAGCAAAACTGCCTCATCATAGTTAGAGCCATAATCGGGTCTCGACTAGATTATTGTAACACCCTGCTAGCAGGCACCTCCACCAAAAATATGAACAAACTGCAGACTTTCCAAAATAATGCCCTCAGGGCTGCCATCAGCATCTCCAAAATGGATCACATTTCAGCGTCCAGGAAACAGCCCACTGGCTTCCCATTAAAGAATGAGTCATCTTTAAAACAATTGCCCTTACACACAAATGTATCCATAATACTGCCCTCCTGTACCTATCACGGAGAATCACCAAGCCACTCACAGACACGTAGGGTTTGTGCCAGAGGCTCCAGCTTCCTGTTCATTGCTGCTACTCATTGGAACTCATTACCACCCCACCTCAGAGGTATAGATTCAAACCTAGCTTTCCACAAAGCTATCAAAACTCTGCTGTTTGTTTGATCGGGTCCCCCACCCGCCACATAGCTTTCATTTGTGCTAATTGTAACTACATCTGCTTCCTGTAACCACATTAATGTAATTTACTCCTGCAGCAAAACTGTGATGTGCTCACTGTAACCTGGAGCAATCAATGTGTATCATCCATGTAAATAAAACACATTCATGTAACAGCGCCTCAAAGCCTCTGGCCACTAGTGCGCTTTACACATTTTAATATAAATGAATAAATCAATAAATAAATACATTACACATGGATATAAGGTCCAGGTGCCTTGTAAAATGTATTGTGTGTGAGTTTAAAAGCCATTGCTTGCAGAATTTTACATGTGGCTGGTCATTTCTCCTAAAGATGAAACTTAACCTCCATCACCTTTCCTCTGCAGATCCTGGAGAGGGAGGTCTGGTTGTCAACCATCAATCAGGGCCATTGCTTAAAAATATAGAAATAAATACAATGTTAGATTTAAACCACATGGAAACAGAAAAGGCCATGCCTTTTATTTCAGCAGAAGTGACCTTGAGGTCACAATTCCCAATAAAATGTCCATTCGAGTTTCAGCCAGGGCCATTACAGCCCATGAAGTGAGAGACAAAGATAAACATGAGCCAGCCTCTGGCTGATTACATGCTCAAGGGAAAATGAAGCTGAAAGCGAATAAAGAAAACAACTGGAGTTTAGTTAATAGAAAAATACATATTATTGCATAAAAGGGGCAGCATATATGCCACACCAGTCATTCCATACTTTTATTAAAGGTGACAGTAATCCCCTTTGAATCATGCTAAAACAATGTGCTAAACATAACTAAAGTTATTATTCAAACTTTCATTTGTGCCTTCCCTTGATTCCAGGAGATTTGGAAGTCGGTGCGAAGGTGAAGGACAAAATTGACATGGGAACTATGAAGTGGCATATTTTTCACTAATACAGCGTAAATGAAGATAAAATACATCTCTCCATAGGAAGGGCGTGCCGACTTCAGGTCAGCATCATCTGATTTTCCTTAAAATGTAGTTTTTAATATATCCATACATGTAAAGATATGAAAAATTAGGGTACTTGCCATGTTGATAGATTTTCAGAGTTTTGAACATGCCAAGCCCACATGTCAGTTTGGGATGACGAAACCTTCTCCGACACAGCTTCCCTATCTCACATCCCTCATCCACAATGTCCTAGTAGCACACAGGTTGGAGGTGGGTGGAGGAAACCAACCAATCCCTTTTGCGGAAATAATAACATGTTTGTGATGTCATTTGCCCTGTAAGTAAACCGGTTTGCATCAGAACTTTGATTTTTCCACGTATTCCGGGAGGTAATCTGCTGCTGAACTCTTGAAAAAACATCCAAGCACAGAGGCCCCAAATCTTGCATTGGAGACAGGGACCAGGAGACATAGAAGCTGACTGGAACCCTTTGGAGGGGCCATAGGGGATTAGTCTGGACTGATAACCTTGCTGTCTCAGAGATGCCGTGCTGTTCCCTGATGATCATTACAAGGCCTCTCCTATAAGTAAAACTATCCCCAAAGCCATAGATTGTGTAGGCCCTACATTTTGAAGCAGTGTTTCAGTTATTTTCCCACACCAAAATATCATGTTTGTCTGTGTAGATCCTTAGCATATTTAATTAAAGTAAATCAATTAATTCCCCTATTGAAATCACGGGATGTGTTTTGGTGGCATTCAAAACTAACAATCTCTATCTACCCAGTGTGTTTTGAGCTGGGATAACATAAAGATTTGCCCAAATAATGAGTCCCAAAAGTGCAGTGTGCATAACAAAATTCTCCATTGATCCTCTTCATTTTAACTCAGAAGTGTGAAGTCTTGTATTTTCTTTGCATGTGTGGTAAAAAAAGAAAAACACAAAATTGCCCCTTTGTTCCCATTGTGCTCTGACCCAAACCACAAAACGCTGTCTGTTCTTTTTAGGTGTGGCAAAATTAATGTTCCCATTGCTTTTCTTTCCCTCATATTGCATCTGTGGTAATAAGTGAAAAAAAATGATTTTGCCCCTTGAATCCCCTTTTTCCAAATAGTGTATTTTATCAGAATCCCAAAAAAGATGTTCGCCTTGTGTTCCCACTCTCTGCTACCGGCCTTCAATTCGGAGGGGTCATGTCGAATTGATGTTTGGAGGGTGGGGTTGATGGGAGAAAAAACATTATAATCAAATCAGCAATCACTGTGTATCTTGAATTGTTCTTTTTCTGTATTGGGGGGTGATTTGAAAAGAAAGTTGTGACTGCATATCTCAGTATTATCTCTGTGTTGGTGCCATGACGGAAGTCAGTTTTGTTCTTGTGTTGCCATGGCATTGGTGACTGATATTAGTCTGTTTGTCAAATTTGATTTAAATAAATGAATACATCTATATTCTTACTACACTCCTAGTCCATTGTGGCACCATGCATTTGTTGGGGTTGGGTGTGAGACGGGTTGGAGGCCTTACCAAAGTGAATCTTAACAAACTAATAGTACTTTATTGTGTGCCACATTCATTGGGTGGAAAGGAACTCCCTGAGTTGAGTGTGATGGCATAATAAATCAAATCATTATCTGGCATTGCCTATTCTACTTTTACAGTTTAGGTAGAAGGTGATTTTCATGCACTTTCATTCCCGCCACGGCATTAATGGTATTTGCTAAGCCTGCCCAATGCTCCAATTGCAATGTCAAACTGACCACATTGATGATCCTTAATAAGTGAACATACAGATGTGGTTGTTGGCCTCCATAATAACTGTCTGCCTTCAGTTGTTAAAGGTATGTATAAAATAGTGGTGTTCCATAAGACAAAGATGATTTTTGCAACACAATGCATACATTTGAGCTCCATTGTCTAGCCAAATTCACCCTTATGTGCTATTTTAATATTTAGTATTTCCACTTCAATGTTAAAATGCAGGATTTGTATATAAAAGGTCTAATTATTTTATAGCAATCTAGTTTGAAGGCCTGTGTCCATGGGCGAAAGTGCATAAAAGAATACATTTTCAGAGTGTTAACATATTATGTAGTATATTTTAATGTGATTTATGTTAATAGAAAAAACGTTTTTTCAAAGGATTTTGCTCCTTTTACGTGGAGGAGTAGTAACCTCAAACAAAATATCTCAGAATCCGATGAAAGATTAACATAGTACATTTGGCCAATTGATGTATCTGCTCCTCTTTGTCTTGGATTCCACTTACAGGTTTTGGAATCAAATGTATATAGTTGAGGAATGTCAGAATAATATAATTCACATGCAGCATGATTTTCTTATTCAACTTGAAGTATTCTGTTAAAGTGGTATCCCTGTCATGGGCTTTTTCTGCAGATAAAAGTATGTTATCATTATTGATATACACATTATTTTACCTGGAAGATGAACATGAAGTGTTATTATTGTATGGGTAAGGCAACAGCTCCCTCTATTGGTGATGACAGGTGAAGCGGGCAATCTCTACTGCACATGACTGCATCAGACAAACATACATCAGGCCTTTTGTTATGTAAATTGTATTCATTTCTCACATATAATCACAAAGATGTTATTATGTCGCATGATGCTGCCTAACAAGGGTGAAATCCTTGTGTCTGCAGCTTTGAGAGCTGTCTGTCTTTGGCCTAAAAAGCTTTGTATACAATTGTCTGACCTCTAAGACAAAGACCATCTTTTGAGCAAAAGGCATGCTTTTCAGTTAATGTGCATACCCAGAGTGAATTGTGCAGTGGTTCTGGTATGGGGGTACATTTCCAGGGATAGTTACTGGGTTTTGCTTTGAAACAATAAAGTGTCCACGGGTTGTGGATCACTCGCGTCCCCTGCACACTCAAATTTCTTTCAATGACAGACAATAAGTAAAGCAATTTGTTAAAGTTAATCTACACCTACTATTGGATCAGTCGATTATCAGTTTCTTAGATGTCGGTATCATCATGGTTATCTAAATGTTTCAATGTAGTGTATGTGCAGCAATTCAAATTCTACTAACTCGATTCATTTCAAGAAATAATTTAAAAAATAAGTAGAAAAAATCCTATTTAATGGTGCATGCCATTTTGTCAAACAATGGTATTCAATCAAACAAAAATGTTAAATCAAACTAGTGTTCACAAAGATGCAATATTACAATCATATTGTCTTCATTAACCAATGAACATTAGTTATAAATTCGCTCAATGCATTTCAGGAAACATCTTCCTTTCTTCAGGAGCCAAAAATGTATAACTCAGGTGCAATATTCTGTAAGAAGTGCTGTTCTGATACTTAATTTCATTAGCAGGATCTGTTTAACACAAGAACATAATAATAACTAGGTGAGTATAGAAATAATGTTCTGATTTTTAGATATCATACATTAATAAGAACTCCTTTAATGCCTTATTTTTATTCACATTCATCCTACCTCTTATTGGTGCCCCATGGGTGTGTACATGATGTTAAGGTCAAAGTAAGAGTAAGACAACCAACTAGTAAGCTAATCCCGATCACCAGTAAGAAATTAAAAACTGAAGCAGGAGGTAAATCATGGTTAACCGCTGACATCATTAAAATTAGGAAACTCAAAAGATACTCTGAAAGGCAGTGGAGGAAGAACCTCTGATCTAACACTCTTACCACTTATCTTTTAGTCGCTACAATTTATAAACAGGCTATTCTCTTAGCTAGAAAGATTAACTTTGAACAGAGGATATCCAACACCAAATCTACAAAAGGGAATTATTCAATATCCTAAAAGAATTAGATGGCAGAAAAAAAAGCATCATTAATACTGTTCTCCCCTGTGATTCATGGTTTCAAGCAATCCAGGATGGTTTCTTTAACAAAGTCAAGAACCACCAAATTGCCATCAATAAAGGCTGCCTGGACCTTCATGACAACATTGCCCCTATACCCAATGATGATGCTCTGATAAATAATACCAGTGGTACACATCCAGAATTTAGCTTGAACCCACTCACCCAAGATTTCCTCATTAACATTGTGGTGGGGTTAAACACGATGCTTGTGTCAGTGATATATGTCTCACAATGGTTATCAAGGACTCTATTTTTTGTCTTTCCCCCTTCATCACTAATATTATCAACTCATTTGTTTTTAGCTCACTTGTCTCACAATGTCTTCAGGATATCTGGGTTACCCTAGTTCTTAAATAGGAACCCTGGATCCAAAAGGTGTTTGCAATTATCAACCTATCACAAATGTCCCCTTTGTGCACATAATTCTTAATAGGGATGCCTACTTACAGCTTCAGGAGCCTATTGAAAAAATAGCCCTTTGAGTATTTGTTAGTCCGGATTCCGGACCATGCATGGTACAGAGACGGCCATGCTGGACCTGAGAGCCACTCTGGCTGAAATAGTCAATCGCGGCAGGATTACACTTTTTATGTTATTAGATATTTTTGCTGTGTTCAGCTTCTTTGACCACTCTCTATTGCTTGAAGGGTTGGGCAATTCTTCTAGGTCTTCGATTGCATGGTTTGCCTCATTTCTCAGCCCTTGGAGGGAAATAGTTGGCATGGGTGGCTTTCAGGCACACCAGAACTCCTTTCTTGTGGAGTCCCACAGGGCGCCTGCTTGTCCTCTTCTTGTTTTATGCACCCCCTGTTCGGCCTGCTGGACACCGTTGGCATGAGACACACAAATTACACTGATGATACTCAGCTGTTCCTTGAGCTATCCCGTGATTATGATGCAGATTCCTCCCTTGTTGAGACAACCTTCAACCTGATACAAGGCTGGATGTCTACCAATTCCCCTGTGTTGAACTAAGCTGATGCTTGGTTGCTTCAATCAGCGGTTAAAAATGCTTAATCCCAAATACAGTACTTTTACCATCTCAAACTGTATTATTATAGTGAGTCCTACTGTAAAAACGCTAGGAGTCACTCTTTACTCTGGACTGTCAATGAAACATCCCATACTGCAGGTTAAGGCTACTTGTGCTGATGCCAATAAACTCCTTTTCAGCAAAGCAACTTTCATCCCTGGCCACTCCACTAGTGTATTCTCGGCTCGATTATTGTAATAGCCTATTGGCCGGATCATAAAATAAAATCCTAAAAACCTACAAACTGTTAAAATGGGGCTGTTACAGCAATCTGTAACTTAGGGCCACAGGACCATTTCACTGAAACAAGAAGGTTTCTGCAGTGGCTTCCGGTACATCATCGTATCTCCCACAAAATACTAACCCTTACCCACAAATTCCTTACCAGTAAGGCACCTCATTACCTAACTAACAGAATAGAAAAGGCTCCGCTCGGCGTATTCTCCACTCCAGTGGGTCTAGTAAACAATTTTTACCCAGGCACAAGTTAAGAAACTTTGGATGTACATGTTTTCAAGTTTACACCCCCACATTGTGGAACTCCCTTCCCTCCTCTATCAATGATATCCCCAGTCCCATCAACTTTAAGAAGGCACTGAAAACACGTCTTTAACTCAAAGGATTAGCACCTTTTGCCTACCTGATTGTCTTGTGGTTTGACCTTCCTGTTCCCCAACTGTGTTTCACCTTTTCTTTCAAGTGTGCACTGAAGCCTATGGGTGTGTTGTGCATTACAAATACCTAAAAAAATAAAAATAAAATAATAATAATAATAATAATAATAATCATAATCATAATCATAATAATCATAATAAATACACGTTTTATTTGTAAAATGCTTTATTTTTTAGATACAGAGCTGAGATACAACATGTATTGCTCAGTGCCTCTGAAGGTGAACTTCCACAGAAAGCTGCTGGATGGTGTGTGTGTTTTCTTTTAGGTGAAATGGCCAGTTCTTATACCACAAACTTATTGTGTCTCACGCCATGCTCAAGTTATGACATCATCACACGTTACATCGCAGATTACTTCATTGATGATATCACTCATGACATTTCTAATGCATGAACTCCTTGAGGAAATGAAGACAGTGAGATTATGGTTGGGGAATGGAAATCCTGCAAAGTATGAACTTACCCTATACTACAGGTGTAGTGACATCAGAACTACAGGTAGGCAACGTGACCCGGGTGTTGCCAAAAGTCATGCTCTGAAGGCACTGCAGGTAGGATCATAGTGTCCCGGGCTCAGTGGCACGGCAGGTAGGATAATAGTGTCCCGGGCTCAGTGGCACAGCAGGTAGGATCATAGTGTCCCGGGCTCAGTGGCACTGCTGGTAGGGTACAGTAGTCAAAGCATGGGTTTAAGTGATGTCATCTGCGTTGTAATGTGCAATGGCATGAGATATGCATGACGCAAGTGCATTGCTAATGATTGGTGAATTCTAGTGTTTGTGAGACTTGCATTGCAAGCCTAGCATCCCTTCAACTAAAATTTGTTTTTTCAGTCAATTTTAAAGGTTTTCATAATCGAATAAAAAATAGCTTGAATTATTATGAGCGTTTCAGCCTGAACAGCTGAATAAGTTGAATGAAAGTAATTCGACGCCATATTTAAAAAGGAAAATTGTTGAAAAAATAAAATTTGCTGAGGAACAAAAGCAACAGAGAATCACGTGATCATTTGAAAGGAACACATTATACTAATCAAGGAAGTGTATGTACAAGACAAGCTGACTCCACCCACATATTTTATAAAAATAACTTTAACAAAGTTTTTTTACAATATTGTTGTGTTTTTTCATGTACTCTAACGATGTGTCCATGCCAAGCTATCACTGTGTCTGGAGCTTGGCTACCTGTGACCTTGATCAGTTCACACAATGTAATGCCACAGAGCCCAGTGGTCACTGGGAATGGATTGCTGCCATATCTGGCAGCCAGTATGGGCAGGACAGTTACTCTCTCAGCACTGCCTGCAGGGCATGGTGTGTGGCATTGGCGAGCAGTCGCTGTGCCCGGGGCATACATTTTCATCATACCCCAGGCACTTTGTGATTCTTCTTGCCAATTTTTTTATCAAAGTTTTATGTTATTCTGTTGTGCAGTTTCTGTTCTACACTTTGGCAAAATGTACCATTACAATTTTAATTGGATCATTCTTTTAATACTTATTTTGAATGGGTGTTTATAGCATGCCCATTGCAACCAAAACAGTAATTTAAGAGAGTGAAGGAGATTACACAATAGGAGACTGGGCCAGAGATAAGGGGCAGGATGGGAAGGGTAAGGATAAATGGTAGGAGAGATGAGGAAAAAGTGGAAGGCAGGTTTTTCTTGAGACAATTGTGCAAGTGGGGATAGTTGGTTCCTGGCGCAGTTAGAATGTGTCGTGCAAATCAAGCACCAACATCGATTTAAAGCCAGTTCTTCAAAGATCTTAAATTCATAAGGAGGCATACTCAAAATGAACTGTGAGCAGTGCTTAATTCGTAAATAAATATGTGCAAGCGTTCAACATTTTTCTTTGTGGGCCACCCGTGCTTTATACACCCCTTTCCGCAGTAGGTCAGGAAGGTGTTGAAGACTTTTTCGTTTGGAAAATTGTGGGTATTTGACAAAATGGTAACCATTTTTATCATAGTAAAAGCAGTGACAACTGGTGAACTTGAAAAAATAATGTAAATCAAATGAGTGAGTGCAATGAGCGAACAAGACTCACTTCTTTCAGGAGGTTTTGAGGGGTTTCAGATACATAAACATGTATGAAAATATGGGCATAATAGTTCATTTTGTATTATAATATTCTAAACAATTGGCTAAGTGGGTATTGGTTTTACGGATGCATATGAAGGGAACATAAAACATATACAGAACGAGCAACAAAAACTGCACTTCCTTTGTAGAGAACAGGCCAGCATAGAAAGGGTCCCGTGCACATAGAATAGGTGCAGTATAAGAAGCAGAGCAAGCGTCCTTAACAAATGACTGATACAGTTGCAACTGGAGCATCTCAATCTTCCAATCCGGTGCCTAGAAGACACACTGCATTGGACTCAGCGATGTAGGCTTCTCACACATGTAGAACTCCTCCAGCACCAGTGCAAGCTTCCTTAACTAATGACAGGTACATTTGCAGGTGGATTAACTCAGTCTTCCAATGCAGTGCCTACAAGAGGCACTGCATGGGCCTCAACAATCCAGTCTTCTCACTCATGTAGAACTCATCCAGCACCAGCACAAGCTTCCTCCACAAATAACAGGTAAAGTTGCAGGTGAATTAGCTCAATCTTCCAATGCAGGTCCTAGAAGTGGCACTGCATGGGCTTCAGTGATCCAGGCTCCTCACACATGTAGAACTCATTCAGCACCCGTGCAAGCTTGTGGGATGTATTGACCCACTTCTGCTTTGCTGTGCTGCAGCACTGTGTTATGATGGTGCCAGAAAACAGCAAAATGGTCGCAAAACCCTTGTGCGCACCAAAACCTCTGAAAATCGTGCTTTGCAACGCACAAAAAGATGGCTGCCCAATCTGCCACGCTTGTTGTCAGTGGTGGAACAGGGATCTCACTCCTGAAATATGTCACTGGACTCCACAACAAGTGAAAATGGAGTACAGAAGGAAAAAGATGCTAAATGAAACCCCAAAATCCCTTTTTCTTTGTTGCCGAAATTTCAGAATGCTGGTACAGAACACCCTCAAACATTCAAAATTCTTGCTGGGTGCTACAATTCACTTAGTTTAAGAAATCATTGTCAACTTAGAAAAGTCCTGAAAAGCTGAGAGCTTAAAGACATTTCCACAGCAAAAGTGGCCTGCCTATGGATCTGTCAAAAAATCTCTTGGTGCAGTACCCTGGGCCGCCTGAATGACAGCTGTCAGGAGCAAGCCTGATTAAACTTTAACATGTATAAACTGAAATCAAATGTTTGAAATCTATTATTATTATTATTTATTATTAAGAGGCCTGCTACTGAGAGTAACCATCTTGTAATTGTTTTGATCCCATGGATTAAAATCTTGAATGAGGATTTAGCTTTGATTTGGTTTTGTGCTAAGGACAATTCAACAGAATTACCTGTTAAATTAAGCGTGGCTGAAGCTACCAAACTGAAATAACAGGTGTGCTCACAGAAGGAAGGTCTTTCCCCCAGCAGGAAATCACACAGAAGCGTTAATTATGGGGTTGGGAAAGAACCTGGTCTACAGAGGCATGAAGAACAATGACCAGCTGCAACTAAGAAAATGCGAGGTGTGAGGACAGTCATAAATGACCTCTGCCAAGAGCAAGCAGGGAGGAGACTGCTCCTTGACTGCAGGGAGACAAAAAGAGGCGGACCCAAACAACCATATGTGGCTGAACATTAACAAAGAACAATTTTTTTAAAGACTTATAACTTGCCAGGTAAAATTGTGAAAAATATAAAAGTAACAGATTTGTGAATCTAAATTTTGGCTGCATGTTTCAAGAGGCGGCACAATCGTGTGACATGTTCTGGAAAGAAACGGCAAGAAATGTGATTTTACGCAAAATGTATTTCTGCTAGAAGTAGGAAACTTTATACACTTATGCCCATGTTAAACGCTCTCACTTGTAGAAATGTGCTTAACAATTAGACAGTGTGTTCCTGATGAAAAGGGCACATGTTTGTGAAAAGCAGGGACAAGATCCCACAGCTATGGGGTTTTGAGGAGTAGCTGCTATGGAAAATATGTAATCTGTATATGTGAATGTTATAGAGGTTGCACATGTGTAAATATGGATTGTGCCAAAAGTACATTTTGTGTTGCAGGGGCTGGGGGTGTATTCTCAGCCTCATAAGATAACACCATAAAGATGACACTCTGTTTCTCTCCTCCTATCAAGGAAGAGAGTAGACTCTGACCCAATCACCTATCAAAAGGGGCTAGTTTAGGCTAAACCAGCACACACACCCCTTTATCATACCATTAATAGAGACAGCTCACCACACAGAAGGACAGACAGATTCACTCACTATCCTGATGCTGCCGGAGCACCCTGCTGCTGAACTCTACATCTTCACTGCTCCAGACTCCAGAAACTTGGCAAAGCAGAAACCCATTGCATAGCTGAACCATATTCAGCTAGGCATCAAATTCCAGAACCAGAACCCCAAAACCCTAAGGGGAAGCATCATATACAGCCGGGCTGCGCTGTACTGCTTACCTGCTGAAAATAATTATCATCAGAACCAAAAGGGCAGATCCAATCCGTCCTTTGCTGTGACCAGAGGGCCTTGTAGATCCAGTCCAGTCCTGTGCCGTGTGGTGACCAGAGCACCTTGCAGATCGTGCCCAGTCAGATGTGCCCAGTCATCTGTCATAAACCAGATCCAATTCCCAGACCAGAATTGATGTTTCCATTTAAAAACATATCCAGTGAGTATCTATAGAAATAATTGTGTCACTGGCATATGTATTTTGCATAGTCAATCCCTATCTTAAACCCATCCTATCTTGTATTCAGAACCTGTATAGTTAGGAGTATTTTTGAATTATCTGAACTCTCTATCCAAACAATCCTATCTTCTTCCACAACTAGTACTGTTAAAACTATCTTTGCGCTGATCTTTTCTCATCTGAAGAAGGCGAGTTTCCTTCGCAGGCAGTCATTCTGATCAAGTGGCTGTGTTCCTGTGTGGTGTTCATTCTGTTCATAGTCCTCCCTAGTGTAAGAAATTCTTTTGTCATTTTAAAAGTGCAGTCCTGTTTTCCATTCTTGCGCCTATCTCGAAAAAACGACCTCTACTAAAATGTCCATATCTCCCTCAGTTTGCTTGTAGCTAACATCCACAGCTTTAAATCGCACTTAAAACTGCATTCCAAATCAATACGGTTCTCCCGTTATCACGGTCATCGCGCAGTGAAAGTTTGCAGCAAATTTTGTTTTTGGGAAAAACTTACACGTGTAAAACATCTTTTGATTGCCTCCAACTTGAGTTTTAAGATTTCAAATTGTTCTTGGTATTAAATCATTGCTTGTGTTTGTGTGCAACTATCCAAAGTGGCTCCCACAAGAATTTATAACAATTTCAGCAATTTTGACCACATTTAGTGTTTTTACCCAGTTCATTTTAATATAACTTTAAAAGCCATTCAGACAGCTTGACAGCCAATTCAGTTTTCTCTTGTATTTCAAAGGGAGGAAGTGGGATTGATATTCTATCTGAATTTAACATTCCTGAATACCTGCTCTCTCCTCCTATCTCTTTACATTGCCTATTGGGGGTCTTTAGGGTGTGCAGGGGGAACCTTTAACCACAGTGCTATCCGATCTGAAACCACACACCAGTATTATTTTCTTTGCTGAATTGTTTTGCTCACTACTTACTCCTTGTGTATTAAAGAGATCATTCAGTGTTACATCACCCCATTGGTGATTGTTGTGTACCTATTAAGACATATTGTGATAACACTTTCAATACATAAAAAAATCTTAACCTTTGCAAACCAGCCTGATTCCTGGTTCAGTGTGATTAGGGGTGTTCCAGGAGGAGGGCGTGATATGAGCGGTATATCGTTCAGAAAAAAGAACTTTTAGACAAAAATAAATAAGGATTTAAGTTGTGCATTACATGCTAGGTGTGTGCCGGATTGAAATCACTTACAAGCTTCCTTCACAAATAACAGGTAGTGTTGCAGGTGGATTAGCTCAAGCTTCCAATGTGTGCCTGGAAGTGGGATTGCATGGGCCACCGCAATCCAGGCTTCTCACACATGCAGAGCTCATCCAGCACCAGCACAAGCTTCTTTCACAAATAACAGGTAATGTTGCAGGTGGATTTGCTCAATCTTCCAATGCGGGCCTAGAAAAGGTGCTGCATTAAACTCAGCAATCCAGGCTTCTCATACATTTAGAACTCATCCAGCACCAGCGCAAGCGTCCATCGCGAATAACAGGTAACGTTGCAGGTGGATTAGCTCAATCTTCCAAAGCGAGGCCTAGATGGGGGACTACATGGGCTCCAGCAATCCAGGCTTCTCACACATGTAGAACTCATCCAGCACCAGTGCAAGCTTCCTTCACAAATTACAGTAAGATTTGCAAGTGGAGCAGATCAGATAGACTGGTTGCAGCGTAGGTTGCAGCAGTGCAAGCTTCCCTCACATAGTATTGTCGTTAGCATTTCAGACTTCACTCACAAAGCACTGTCATAGTAATGGTCTCAAAAGTAAAAACTCCCCTTATGTAAAACATCATGTGTGTCCCAAGTGTAAGCTCTCTGCAAATATAATCACCCCAGTATGGGCCTCTGTAGTGCCTCCTCCACTCACGTACAGCAGTCACAGCATGGGCCTTTGTAGTTCATGCTCCACTCAAATAGAACAGACATAGTGGTATAAGCAGTGGTAGTTCAAGCTCTGCTTATACAGAAGATGCACGCCATGGGCCTCCACAGTGCGGGTGTCCTCTACTGTAACAGACATAGTAGGTGGTTCAGCAGTAGATTCACTTTTCATGTAGAAAAGGCACTGCATGTGTTTAGCAATTCAAGCTTTCCACATCATATCATAGCCACAGCATGGGTTTCTGCAGGGCTCCCTTAATGCAGCCACATTCTCTGCAAATATCCCCACATCAAGTTGTGCTCTCAGATTACCACATATAACAGTCGCAATGTGGGCCTTTGTAATTCCTGCTCCCTCATATAAATTAGCCCCAACATATGCCTTTGGAGTGCTCCCCAAATCAGGTTTTGCACCACGTCTGCCACCTATAATACTCACAAAATGGGTCTTGGTAGCTCCTACTCCCTCACATAGAATAGCCACAGCATGGCCTTCTGCAGTGTTCCCTTCATGCATCCAGGTTCTGTGCAAACCTCCCCATGACGTTATGTTGTGCTACCAGACTACCACATATAACAGTTTGTGATGGGGCGGGCGACCACAAAAACCATGCTGACTCGGGTGGCAAGTTCTAGGGTCTTTATTGATGACTTAAAGATAGTTTGGCTATAAATTCTTTAAAAAGGCTTGTTTGGGCCTACCGGGGTCTCTTGGAAGGTTTCGCGCTACGGCCAGCCCTCTCTGTCTCGCTTTCCCCGATCGTTCTCACTTCCCAGCCCAGGTGTCCTAAAAAGGGTTGTTAGTTCTTGCTAACGCTAATACCTGGCTGTCTTTTGCTGCCTTACTCTAGTTGTGATTCCCCTAAAACATCAGCTGGATAACTACCTCAGGATTTTCTATGCTTTCTCTAACGTAGACCACTTAGTACTCTTAGGGAGTTAGGGATGGTGTCTTATGTTGCCCGGTGTCATGTTCACTTCTCTCACACCTGCTCAAGTCCGACACTTCATTATACTGGTCTCTTCAGATATTGGGGGTCATTACGACCCAGGCACAAAGGGATACTGGGCACCTGTAATGACACCGGTGCCGGTAATCCCTTTGACTCCTATTCCGGGTTCCCTTTGCGGGTCCTTCCCTTAATGCCTGCTTTTATCAGGCGTTAAGGACGGGACCTGCAAAAGGATACCGGGGTCAATAACGGTACCACAATTTGCAGTACCGTTATTTCTGCCTTGCCCCTACCCATTGAACCCTACGGGGGCTCAAATGGGAATGGGGAATGGCATTTCAAATGGGGATTTACCGGTCCCGCAAAGGGCAGAATGGACCGGTAAGTCCCCATACTGCCACGTCGGTGGCAGTACCGGTGTAGGTGCTAGTCATGGCACTAATAGCGCCATGACTAGCACCAACCTCGGAATGAGGGCCATTCTCTTCCCTTGTCACTGTGCCTCCGATCTCTCACTGCCTTTCCATCTCCACCCTTTGAGCTTACTTATTTCTTATTCCTTTTCTAACTATCGCTCGTACCTCCTATCTCAGTTATCTTCTCTTCTCTCCTTCATCTCAATCTATTTCCTTTTCTCTTGCTATTCGTCTTGTTATTCTCTCTATACTTGCCACTTGCTATTGCTATTCTCCCACTCCTGGTTGCTCCTACTACTCTTCCTCTACTACTATTCCTGCTCTGTTATTAATGCTATCCTTTTACTACATCCTACTGCTATTACTCTCAGTCTCTTCTATTCACTAGCGCTCATTATCATGCCACCCTCTTCCATCTCCCGCTCTACTGCTAATTCTACTTATTTGCTACTCTGTTACTCGCACTACCCACTGTCTTGAACTCCCACCTGCTACTACTAACTCTGCGACTACTACCACTATCCATCCTCTACTCCTCACATTCTCCACTCTCATAAACAAATGCTTCACAGATCCCCTCCTTATAATAGCCCTGTACTCCTTTCACTCTCACCCCCTCTGGTCTCTCGGATGTCGCCCTTGACTCCTGTACCCCACTTATCTCTCAGATGTCCCCCACTATTCCTGTCCTCACCCAACTAACTTACACATGCACACTCACACACGCCTCCCTACATACCCCACCCCCTCTCAGGATTAGATACTTACCCTATCCAATAGACTTACCTGTCTCAAGGAGGTGCAACAGTAGAAGGCCATGAAAGAACTTTAAAGGTCTTAGATGTTTAAAGGCATTTTTGTAGGCCTAAGCTTACCCCAAATTTGCCTGGTGGTATAGTGGGTGATGGCAAAGGCCTTCCTGACATTTATTTAATGAATGAAAAATTTCCCAGTGGCATAGTGGAGGCTCCCTGTTTGTATGGGCTCTAGCAGACAGTCTGCTGCAGCTGCACCGGTGTTATAGTTGATGCGGTACTCATTGCAGCATCTTGCAACCGGTGTTGCTGCATTCGAGGCAAGCACTTGCAAGGGTGTAGACCGCTCTGTTTGGTCTCCAGCATCTTCGGCCTCAGCTCTTTCCTGCAGCAGCCTAGGGTTTCTCCTGCTTGTGGCGTGGCCAAAGAAATTTGGGCACCAGGTGATCCCAGTCTAGAGGAGGTTTTAGACATTGCCAAGTGGCTAGAACACATGTTCACTTGTGCAAAGGAACTAGATGGTAAAGGAAACAAAGAGTTTATAAATGCTTTGAATTCACAAAAGGTCAGTAAGTGCTTTAAAAAAGGAAACAGTACCACGGGCAAACAGTATTTCACGAGAAATGACCTTGAAGACTTGCAGGACAACACAAAGAGTGATATAACTATAACCAGATCGGGTTTAAGAGAATGCTGTTTGGTTTTATTTCTGCAGCAGCATTCTTTCAAAGGGACATGACTAATATTTTGGGGGATATTGGTGGAGTGTTTTTCTATCAAGATGATATCCTTGTCATGGTTTCTTCTCTACAAGATCATGATGACAAACTCAACGTGGTGTTAGCAAGATTGTACAATGCAGGCGTCATGTTGCAAGAAACCAATTGTTTCAATGTTTCCTAGATTCATTAATTGGGGCACAGATTATCTGGTGAGAGAGTTGTTCCCGAGAGAGTTTAGTCAATTCTATTATATATATTCACTTGCCCCCTCTTCCTCATCCTTGACGCCATAGGGATCTCATACACTAATTACGCGGACGACACGCAGATCCTCCTAACTCTGACTGGCGACTATGACACTGACTCCAAGACCCTCAACATCATCTACAACACCATCCAAACTTGGATGGCGGCTAACAGCCTCTGTCTCAACTCAGATAAAACCGAACTCCTGCTTGTAGGCTCCCCCGACACTCTCAAAAAACTGGATGACTAGTTTAGACACTTCATCATCGACTCCATCAAAATTCCAGTATCCGAGTCAGTAAAAACCTTAGGTGTTTACCTGGACTCAAGTCTGTCCATGACCAGACAAGTGAATGCCATGGCCTTCTCGGCTACCTACCATGCTAAACTCCTCAATGCAGTCAGACCCTACCTCTCCAATGACACCTGTACAAACATAGCAAGGGCTCTCACTTGATCACAGTTGGACTACCGCAACATTCTCTTCTTGGGGACCTCCACAAAAAACCTTGAGAAACTACAAGTTATCCAAAACAATGCCTTACATGCAGCACAAGGCATTTCCAAAAGAGAGCACATCTCTACTGACAGAAGAGTCTCCCATTGGCTCCCTATAAAAGAGAGGATCATCTTCAAAGCCCTGACCCTCACCCACAAATGCATTCACCTCACTGCACCAGCATACCGTTCCTCAAGACCAACTAGGACCCCCTATGCTAACCTACTCACCGTACTCATGGTAAAAAGAGCAAGAGCAGGTGGTGCTAGCTTCCCCTACCTAGCTGCCCTGCACTGGAATGCCCTCCCCACTGCCCTGCGAGCTGAACCTTCACTCACCGCCTTCCGTAAAACCATGAAAACCACCTTATTCGCCTGATCACCTTATGATATTTGAACTGTGTACGTTTTATGCATAACATGTATTACATCCCTGCCCTCCAATGTTGTAACATATGCATAATGTAACTAAGCCTGTTGCAAGTAACAGCGCCACAATGCCCCTGGGCTGTCTGTGCGCTATTCAAATGTAAAAATAATAATAAATAATAATAATAAATGACAAGAAACAGGTGTTGCATTTTTAGGAGCTGTAGAATACTACGGCAAATTTATGAGAAACTTTGCTGACAGATGCACGAATATCAGGGCTTTCTGTAAAAAAGATGTTGTATTTGACTGGTCATCAGAGTGTGATAAAGAATGTGTGAAAATTAAACAGGTCGTCTCTAATGCTCTAGTCCTGGCTGCATTTGACACTACCACGGACACTTCTCAGATTACAGATGCCAGTGGAACAGCAATGGGGCTGCTCTTATACAGAGATAAAGAGGTCAAGAAGCTGATAGCATTTGCGTAAAGAGCTCTTAAAGATGTTGAGTTTAGATACTCATCCATAGAGGCGCTGTCGGTCATGTGGGCCATAAGAAGATTTAAAAGGTTTCTGTGGGGCAGAAAATTCACTGTTCGGACTGATCACAAACTGTTGGTTTCAGTGTTCACTTCAAAAGGTCTGGATGGAGTGTCTAGATGTATTGTAAATTGGGTTATGGGATCGCAAGAACATTATATTGAAATTAGGTTTGTTTCTGGTAAAGACAATTGTATTGCAGACTTTATGTCCAGGAATGTGGTCTGTTGTGATGAGGAAGATATTGAAGAAGCTGTGCAGGATGTATTTTGGGTGTTTGAGGACACCATTTCAAAGGATGAGTGGGAAAATGCTGTAAAGGAGGATCAAGAATTGCTCAACGTGAAAGAGTGTGTGTGCAGCGATTGTCTGGTCAGACAAGTGACATGGGTCGAGGGGCCTTTCACAGAGTAAGGAATGAATTAAGCTTAGAGGGTGAGCACATTTTACGTGCTGGTAGCATTATGCGTTCCATGCTGATCTCCTAGGGATAGCCAAAATTTAAGGTCGACTTAGAGCTGAGTATTGATGGCCGAGATTGGAATTTCTAGGTGGTCAAAGAATGCTTGGTGTGTACAGCATCTGATAACATTCTGAAAACACATAACGTTTGACATTCCCAAGCTAACATGGGAGTATTCACGCACCGGACTCACCTCAGCAGTACTCAATTATCTGGAGACTCGGTAGCGAGCAGAGATTGACCCGGCAACACCCCACCCCAGGAGCTAGCCCGCCGAGAGAATCGACTGCCCCTCCCCCTCCGAGGGAGGCCAGCTCGGCCCTGTAGGGGAAACAGCGCAGAGTGCTGCCGGCAGTATCGAACGCCCAGAGACCCGGGGGGAGACCGTCCCCCTCCACCACAGGGGGAAAAGTAAAGCCGCTCCGGCACGCAGAGGAACACGCGTGTCACCTGGAGGTGCTGCGTTGGAAGCAGAGCGGCGGCGGGAGCAGGGAGCACTGGAGCACCGGCGCGTGCCCCCCCCCCGAGACAGGCCAGCGGTACGCACCGCTCTGACCGCCAAGCGGACCTGGGCGGGCCCCCCGATGGCAACGCAAGCAGGAAGACTGGCAGCAACAAGGCAAGCAGGCCCCGGCGTGTCGGGGGAGACGCACGAGAGGAGGAGGCACCACCCGCTCACCCGCTGACGGGGCGCAGCAGGCACCAGTTGCGGAAGGCTGTAGAATCCGAGGTGAGCGTGCCTGCTGAGGCGCCCCCCGCCCCCACCATCTTGCCGGTATTCAGGGCTCGGGACAGGAGGATATAATCAAGTAAGGCGCAGGCCCCAGATCAGCCTAGCGCTGCCCCCCCCGCCCATCTCCACATAACAATATAAAGGAAATAAGGCAGAGGGGGGGCCGTGGCTCCACGTGAGTGATCATAAGATAACATCATAACCTCGGGTAACCCCCGCTACCATGGAGGACACAAGAAAGACCATAATACTCGTCTCTATACGAAACAGACCCACGCACATTGCAGGGGCACGGTGGCCCCAGCTGCATGAACACAATAAGAAGGCATCCAGGAACGGCACAAGACCCTCACAAGCAAGAAGGATGTCACGGGCAAAGGGGAAAGGGGGCACCTCGCAACCCAAGCCGCAATCCCACAAACAGAACATGAGTCAGCTCCAAATGTGGTCCTCGGACGCATCAGCGATCCCAAAAGATAGGGCAGGTGAAGATCCCTCAACGGACTCAAACCCCCCAAACCAGAGCACCCTTCCGTCGTCAAGGGAAGATATGCGGGCCTGGTTCGCGGAGCTCCAGGACAAGTTCATGTCCACAATCCAGGAACAATTTTCCTCAATGAGGAATGAGATGAAGCAGGCGGTACAAGAGTTGAAATTAGATATGGCCAAGCTGGAGGAAAGGACAGACACTGTGGAGAGAATCGTACAAAATATAAAAGAGGAAGCAAAACTGAACAGTGAAACACAAGTACACCTGGTTAGACTCACCCATAACCTAGAAATACAGTGTGAAGATTTGGAGAACCGTTCACACAGATCCGACATCCGCATCAAGTTTGTGCCTGAATCGGTGATGGGAAAAGTCCTCAAGAACGCGATACAAGAGGTATTCAGAGATATAATTGAGGCACTGGAATCCGAGGACTTTGGGATAGATAGAATCCACAGGGTAGGTCCGAAAAGAAGTGGCACCACAGGGGAGAGACCAAGGGATGTGTTAGCAGCACTTACATCCTCCCCACAAAAGGAACTGATCCTAAGGAAAGCGAGGCTGCTAGATCACATAAGGATGAACGGAGTGGAAATACAATTGTACCAGGATCTGGCCTCGGCGACACTCTTAAAAAGAAGGGAGATGGCCCCACTGGTGAGGGAATTGGTGAAGAAAGAAATTAGATACAAATGGACATTCCCATTCGGTCTACTATTTGAGTGGGAGGGCAAGCAAAGAAGAGTGACCACCTGTGAGGAAGGCCTCTATAAAATGGACATGCAAATGGAAGAAACGAGGCGAGATTTGTCAGGACGAAAGGGGACCCTCACAAAAGGCCAAGAGGATGGGAAGAGGTACGACAAAAGAAGAAATCAAATGGATGGGGGAAAGTGGTGAAGCCATCAGCGGACCACTAGAGAGATGTATACAGGTATGATGGCTCCTCCATCTGAGGGAAAGGCTGAAGGAGGAAGAATCAGTAAACCTCGGAACATCATGTAACAGAGGCCCGGCGGGGGACCGGGAGGAACACCATTGAGGTCGGAGGATGGCGCGGGGTTTAGGACTCCCCGCACAGTTAATCCTGAGCTATGAGAGGGCAGGGAGCGAAAGGCGTAATGCCCTAGCATCCATAGGGGCCTGGGCCCTCCTCGGGATAGAAGTTAAATTTTTGTTTACAGTTGAGGGGGAGTTGGGCAGTTGGGGGGGGGGGGTAGGGGAAATTCCGGAAGAGGGAAAGGTCCACAACAGGCGGGAACGAAGGCTGAAGCAGTAGATTAGACGGGATGGGGAAGCTCAGAATCTATTCACAAAATGTAAGGGGGCTGAACTCGCCGGTGAAAAGGAAAAAAATTGAGGCTCTGGTAAAAAGGGAAAAGGTGGACATTCTGCTCCTCCAGGAGACACATATTAAGGCTCAGGACAAAAAGAAAGTACACCTAAGAGGCTATACGATTTGGGCGCAGGCGAATGCAAGGGAAAAAAGAGCAGGAGTAGGAGTGATGATTGCAGCAAAAGTGGGTCTGGTGGCAAACCTCTTAGATATTCGAGTGGACAGGGAAGGGAGATTTGCATTTGTCAATATATCAATAGAAGGTCACAGGTTCACCCTAGTGGCAATTTACTCGCCGAACTTGGGGCAGGACGGATTCCTTAGAGACAACCTGGGGAAACTAGAGGAATTTGCAAAGGGGGAGATAATACTGGGAGGAGATCTGAACTTGGCCTGGCAACCCAGTCTGGACAGGAGTGCGGGGGGAACGCAGGCGCATGGGACCCCATCCAAACAACTTAGACAAAGGATGGAACAGATGGCATTACGGGATGCCTGGAGAGAATTGAAGGGACAAGATAGCAGGTTCACGTACTACTCGCACGTGCATAACATGATGTCGAGGATAGACTATATTTGGGTGTCTGTGGGACTGGTTGGGAGGATCCTGGGTGTCGAAAAGGGATCGATAGCTCTATCAGATCATGCCCGCTATGGCTCGACATACAGATCCCCGGAAGGGGGAGAGGCCTCTGTAGATGGAGACTGCCGTCCGACATTCTAACGGACCAGGTGCTGGTGGAGGAACTAAGGGACAAAATCAAAGAATTCTTTGAGCTAAATGACAATGGAGAAGTCCCACTGGGGTCAGTATGGGAAGCCTTTAAGGCTGTAACTCGGGGTCATAAAATAGCACTGAAAGCCGCCAAAGCCAAACAGCATCAGGAATGGGAAAGAACGCTTGAGAAGAAATTAACAGAAATTCAAGGGGAGCTAACAATCCATCCCACAAGAAGCCTAAAGAAAGCAATGAAACATGTGCAGAGACAATTAGAGATGCTCCGTAACAAAAAAGCAGAGAAATCCCTCCTCTACCTAAAACAACAATACTATATCAGCGCCAATAAGGCGGACAAATACCTAGCGAGACAACTCAAGGAAAAACAGAGAACGATGACAATTTTGAACATCAAAGACTCACAAGGGAACCGTCATACAAATACAAGGGATATAGGGGACGCTTTTAAAGCTTTCTACCAAGAACTGTATGCAACAGGGCATCCGGATGGAGAGAAACAAGACAGGTTCATACAATCCATCCCCATACCGACTATAACAGAAGAGGATAAGCAGGCCCTGGAATCTAGGATTACAGGAGAAGAGGTAGGAAGGGCCGTAAAGGGCCTTCCAATCTCAAAGGCACCAGGCCCGGATGGCTTTATGGCCCTGTTCTACAATAAATATTCAGACACATTAGTTCCGGTCCTGATAAGGCTATTCAACACATTCAAGGACAGTGGAAATGTAACTCCATCCATGAATGAAGCGAAAGTCCTCGTGTTCCACAAAACAGGTAAAGACCCCTTTCTCCAAGGCTCATATCGCCCGATAGACCTAATAAATCTGGACGCAAAAATGTATACGAAGGTGTTGGTGGCCAGACTATCACCCCTCCTCCTGACCCTAATAAACAAAGATCAATCAGGCTTCATCCCAGGTAGGCAAACACACGACAATCTAAGAAGAGTAACCCATCTGATAGAAAAAATTGGCATTACCCACACACCAGCAATATTACTTTCATTAGACGCCGAAAAGGCATTTGACCGTGTAGAATGGTCCATCCTTTTCAAAACACTGAAGCACATGGGATTCAGGGAACAATTTATAATCATGTAAAAGCTAATTACAACTCCCCAGTGGTTAGAATAGCAATAAATGGAGAAGTCACGGATATGGTGGAGATCTCAAGGGGTACGAAACAGGGATGCCCCCTCTCACCTCTGCTATACGCCATATTTTTGGAGCCCCTTCTAATTAAGATAAGGGAATTGGAGGGGGTAAGGAGTATTGAGATGGCGGGCAGGCAACATAAAGTTATAGCATACGTGGACGACATGCTTCTAGCATTGGAAGACCCTGGGAACTCTCTGCTGAGAACCATAGAAACACTCGAAGAATTTGGGGGGATCTCAGGCCTGAAGATCAACAGGAAAAAATCAGAGATTATGCTCCTTGCTGGAATCAAGGAGTCACTAGAAACAGTGGTGGGCTTGCTAAGTCTAAATATAGTAGAGGAGGGCATCAAATACCTAGGGGTGACACTTACGCACAGGGTGGACAAGATCTTTAAGTGTAATTACACACACCTTCTGGGTAGAGTCAAGAAGGATTTAGAAAGATGGTGCCCACTTATGATCTCAGGGTGGGGAAGAATACAATCAGTAAAAATGAACATACTCCCCAGGGTGCTCTACTATTTCCATGCTCTCCCAGTGTCAGTCCCCGACTCTTTCTTCAGAGCTCTCTCCAAAGCCATATCGCAATTTGTGTGGAACAAGAGACCCCCGAGGGTCGCCAGAGCCATTCTCACAGCACCAACAAAGGCTGGCGGAATGTACGTACCCCACTTTAAGAAATACTATCAGGCAGCCCAACTTTGGGTCATGAAGGAATGGATAGGGGAGGACCAACAGACGACCTGGGTAACACAAGCGGTCGCTAGGACCCCCCTGGAGGACCTACTGTGGAAACATAAACAACACAGACACCTGAACCTTCGAATAAGCGAGGTCATGAGAGCCACCCTGAACGCCTGGGACGACCAAACCAGAAAGGGAATCATGACCACCCCACTGGCCCCCTTTGTGCCGATCTGCAGGAACCCACAGTTCCCACCAGGAAAGGAACTCAGCGGCTTTTAGAAGTGGGAAGCAGCAGGATGCAGGACAATTGGTGAAATGATCCAAGACAAAGAAATACGAACCTTGCGGAATGTAAAAATATGTGGAAGCTAACAGAAGAGGATAGATACAAATATGAGCAGTTAAAACATTGGCTGAGTACACCAGAGGTCTTCCAGGCTGCCACGAGGGACGTCGCACCATTTGAGATGACATTATAACCAACCCAGGTGACAAAAAGCTGGTGTCTACACTATACAACTTCATTAGCACACAAGAAGAAGAAATTAAATGGACTTACATGAGGAGATGGAAAGCCACGCTAGGGAAAGAAATTGCCAGACAGCAATGGGAGGAAATGTGGGCAGGCATCCCCAAACTCACCAGGGCTGTTCAAACCATCACTCAATGGCACTATACCCCAGAGAGACTTAAGTCAATGTACCCGGATACTTCGAATCGCTGTTGAGGGGGTGCCCGGTCGCAGGAACCTGGAGGCATATCTGGTGGGATTGTCAGGGTGTGAAGGGCTTCTGGACAGAAGTGCAAACAGAAATGACTAAAATATTCCGAGAGGCAGGCCAAATGGGGGTGAGGGTGTGGTTGTGCAGATTTAAAGACCCACAGGCCAAGAGACTCCACAAAGCACAATGGAGGAGCTTTATGGGCCTGGTCATCGCGGAATGGGCAACGATAGCTCAAAGCTGGAAGAAACGAGACCCACCACTGGTATTCACATGGCTGCAAAATGTGTGGTCCCAAATGACCATGGAAAAGATCACGAACCATCTCCTGGACCAGAAAAACTCCTTCATGAAGGAATGGGGATCAGCGCTGGAATACCTAAACTCAGACTATATGGAAGAATGGTGCCCACACAACATCAAAATATCGGACATATACAGCACGTAAAAGTTCCCAAACTGGAAAACCATTGAGGACCCGAACTCTTCCAGGGGATGGGGAGGGAGGGGGGGGAGTTGGGGAGAATACTAGTCGTGATGTTTATTTTTGTGTAAAAACAATAAAAATACGTTTTTTAAAAAAAAATACTTGTGACATTTATTTGTAAATATACATTAGATAAATTGTTTTGAAAATATATGGGGAGTGGTTGCTGGCACCATTACACATAATTTGCTATTTAAATCATTACTCACGGCTCTGCTGAAGGCAGTGAGGCCTGGGCTCAATCCTATTAGAAGAAAGTGTGTTTATTGTCTGCCAGGCGGCAGAGAATTAATGATGGAGGAAGTTGTCAAGGGGACACGAGTGCATCACTGGCATCAAAGTCCCTGTTGGGAGCCCAGATCAGAGCTGCAGACCCTCTGTGACTGAAGTGTCAAGAAGGGAAGAGGATGGAAGGAGGGGCATGGGTGGGAGCCTGCAGAAGACAGGCCTGCATGCTTGGTGGCAGATGCAGAGGTCATACAATGCAAAATTCAGAAGTGTCAGTGCTGTTGAGGCCCGACTATACATTGTGTGCCAGGGCTGGACATTGGGAAAGACCGGCACAAATTAAGCACGGACTGTGAGACCCCCTGTACAGCAAAAGAGTGAGCCCTCCATCGCCCAGAATAATAAAATGTTATACTTTTGTGATTGTATAGGAATAATGAGACTTTTGCAGACATTTGGGGATCATTTATTGATGCATATGGTTAATTCATTAACAATGTGAAGTATTTTGTTAACTGTGCACTTATCCCCCCCTTTCTTTCTTCTCTCTCTTCTCTTTTTCTTTTCTTCTGTTAATTCAATGTTTGATTTTTATGAACCATTATTGACTGTTCCATTCTGTTTCAATATTTGCTAGCCAGTACTCAGTGGCCGGATTTCAATGTTATGAACCATTTGTTATGGCTCTTGTGACTTTTGACAAATGAAAATAAAAAATTAAAACAAGAATACAAGTGAGTGCAATATTACAATGATCTCATTGGGTGGCACGATTACATGATTAGGACAGTGCACTGTGTTTACGGGCGCTAGACGCTAGACGCCACCAGGCACTTCAAGATCGAAAGCTCAGTTAGAGTTAGGTAAACTTTCAGCATTGGGCAAGGGCGATAAATGTAGGCTTTTGAAGCCAGTCATTGTTAGCAGATGCATACGCATATCAGCATGTGCTTGATATGATTTCTGTGGTGAAAGCATGTTTAAAAATTAATTGAGGTAGCACAGCAAACACTGAATAAGCAAACAAGTACGTATAACTTATACTCTGAGTTCAATTTCTCTTGTTAAACGTACACAAGCAAAGATGGTTTCTATTTCAGCTCATTTGGGCCTTGTGCTTCAACAAGTCCAATTTAAAATAGCTTTTCAAAGTACTTTGAATTCAGATTTACCCGAATAAATGGCAAGGAGTTCCAGGGGGCGGGGCTTTGGACTGCAAATTGTAGCCCACCAATGCTTTTATGGAGAATATAGGGTTTGTACGGCCCACAGACCAGGGGGGGGGGGGCTTTGTAGTCAATAAGCATCAATGGGCCTCGTTATGACCCTGCTGGGCCGTAAAAACAACAGTGTCGATAAACCCACCGCCATCGTTGCTTCCGGACACGCACACTACATGTTCTGCAGGATGGGGGCGTTAATCCTACCATGTCAGACCTCGCGAGATTAACGCCATCCCCCTGCAGACGGAAATGGAAACACAAGCACCGTTATCTACGGTACCAGTGTTTCTATGGTCCCCATCCCATGGATTCCTATGGCACTCCAGGGGAATGGGGATTAAAAGAATTCCGCCTCCGGAATTACCGTGTCACTGGGGTTGTAATGCCGGCAATCACTGAGACAGTAATTCACTACAAGTTTCCAGCATGGCTACCGCTGGACTCGTAATGAGGCCCAATGTGTTTCTAAATGTGGGCAAGACTTTTGCAGGCCATTGTGAGTAAGACTTACATTTTATTTGTTACCCTGGACGAGTTGTGTAACCAGTTCAGTGTGACCGAGCCAATGGGGTGTGATCATGAGTTCAAAGGTAAAATAAGTCAATGGGCCTCATTACGACCCTGGCGCTAAACCATGGTGCTATTAGCACCACGGTCCATGCCGGGATCCGCCAAGGTGAATGGTGGAATTACCGCACCATTCCAATGTTGGCGGGGCGGTAATTCCCCATTCACCATGGCCCCTACCCCATTCCCATTTTTGGCCCATAGGGCTCAATGGGAATGTGGAAGGCGCTAATTACGGCACTGTAAATTACGGTGCCGTAATTAGCTCCTAAGTCCCTTTGCGGGTTGGTTTTTTAACGCCTGCTAAAAGCAGGCGTTAAAGTGCAACCCACAAAGGGACCTCGTAATCAGGAGTTAAGGGTTTAACGGCGCCGACACCTTTTACGGCGCCGTTAACCCCTTAACGCCTGGGTTGTAATGATGCCCAAGCTGTTTTTTTTTTTAATTAAATAAAGTTTGGCAGTGGATATATTGGATTGAGAAGGCTAATGCAGAGGGTGTTGTCTTAATCAATTCAAGGGAGGATTATGTCTCAGAGGAGTTAGGTTCTGTGAGAAGACTAAATCTAATGCATGACGGGGAAGTGGCAGGATGTCACTGTTTTGTTGATTGGTTTATGTAGAAAGAACGTGTAATTGAAGACAATTCTGAGATTATGGATGATTGTGTTGGGGAATTGCATGGGCCATCTCTGAGGATCCGGATAGAGGAAGAGGTTGAGGGGGCTTCGGTCATGGTGGATAAGAATCTCAGATTACTCTGCATTAAGAGAGAGATGTTTGTGTTTCATCCAGCCTTGGATTGCCTTCCGGAAACTCACACAGGATTCCAGTCAGCACGAATATGTCAGCGAAAAATGCAAATATACGCCAAGGTATTCTTCTCATCCGAAATCAGACATCTGTGTTCCATGACAAGTTTGGTGCTCTGACTCAAATTTCATTGGCGGAAGAGTTCCCCATCTAGGTCACTGTCAATCCCTTCATTGACACCCCTGGACCACCAGAGAAGGCAGGATGCCTCATTAAGGGCCTCCTCATGAGTGGGTGGTATCCGGGTGGTAAATCCATCGGGATGCCTTCCAAAGCAAATAGCATTACTGCAACTCGGTCTGGCAGTATTAGCGCAGGATTCTGAGTTGTGGCAATGCTGTTAATCCCCATTTTTCCACAAGTCCATATGGCTCTATGGGGCATTTTCAGCACAATTACAATGGAGCAAATTGCGCCACAGCAATTGCACCAACATGGATGGAAAGTCGGCAGATTTACCTCCAGCTCAGGGCTCAGTTTAAATCTGCTGACTTTCTGGCCGGCTCCTAGTTGGGCGGAGCGGTAATGCAGCAGTAATAGCATTACCGAGCATTTTTACCACACTGACCAACTTGTGATGAGGCCCTTTGTCTTAATGGGGAACTCAATGAACGTTTGTTTTATAGTGTTTGTCTTAAAAAAAATACTTGGTTAGGGGTACAGCCGACTGTCATAGCATCAATCACACAATATGATTAAGAGGGTTTGCAGAAGTGTAGGATGTCTGTATTCTTCTATGATTGTTTCCTGCTTGAATGAGAAAAGAAAATAGGTCTGTGCATAATTCAAAAGCATCGGACCGCATCTTTCCTATCCTGCAAGTCCCGCTGGGTATTTTAATTTAGAATAGGTAGTACTATAGGGCCGGCGGCAGGGAATACTGTACTGGTGCTGAACAGTGACTGTGTGAGTTTGTGTGTGGTCCAGGCGCCCTTTCCAAATACGATTCTGTTGAGCAGCCATAGTCCCGATGCTTCGGCATATGTGCCTTTGCTGAAGACTTTCTTTCTCTCAAGTTGCCTCAGCTCCTTAGTCCTCTGGTGGGAATACTAGCAGCGGGGACACTCATTTGGGTTGCCCTAGTGGCATTTGTAAAGGATACACTATTGACAGAGACAGCTATTTAGTTACTTTCTAGTTCCATATTTCTTCCATTCCTATCCTATCAATGGGATCCAATCAGGCTCATGTATTTTGTATCCTTATATATATGTGTGCGTGTGTGTGTGTAATCCTCGCCTCCTCCGCTACTTCGTCTCTGAACCACTATCTGAATATAGATCATGCCTCAATGCAATAGCATGGCACATGATAACTGAGTGGCAGTCATGAAACCTTGTCAGGTGTAGCGGTCTCTCAATGCTACAGTTTGCGGCATTGCAAAGAGCATCTTGGACTTCCTCATAACCTAACCCCTCTCATGACACAGTCAGAATGGGAAAAAGTCAGTTAACGCTCGTGCCACTTCCAACTACAGGGATCGAGAAAAAAAGTATAAAACAAAGGCTTTGACCAAGTCTTGTACATTTCTAGATCAATGGCACTCTTTTTCAAAAGTTGAGGTCATTAAGCAATTCCGTGAGAAAGGTACATTTGATCACAATAGGTTTGTCTATCTATGAAGAGTGTTGGAATCACTGGTATTGAAAGTCATTCTAAGGCAATGATTCTTTTACTGGTGCACAGAAGCTACCAAAAATGGATTGGCATCAAACACACAAGCCATTAATGATACCCACGGAAACTTGAAGTGCAGCTGAATCATTTGAAAGCAGAGTGATCAAATGTGCTAGTGCTTAAAGAGAAAAGGGCTAGAGCAGACCTTATCCATTTCTTCAGAGGGTACCCCTTACTGAACGAAACTCCAGAAGATTTAATTGATTCATACAATCCTGCTATATTGAACCCTATACCTGATCAGACACACAATCAAGCTCAAGTAGCTGCATCTGCTTGGCCATCTCCATTGTGCGGATTTCAGAACCTAGATTTATCTCTCGCTGAACCACCTGCGAACAACCATTCCGCCCTCAATAGGATCAGTTGGAGGCTCAATTTTCGCAGTCACTTCGGATTTTGATGTGAAACGCGATAGATGACTGATCTCTAGATTGTTTGGTGCCTCAACCACAGTGGGTACCCCTTTTACTTTGGAGGGTCTCCTAATACACCATCCAAAGACTATTCTTTAGCATACCTTAAATACAGTTTCCCATGACAGGTAATATGCTATTCCTCCAAACACACGTTTAGCTTGTTATGACAGAGAAGTAGTTGGCTATTGCAAGAACCCCCAATAGCTAATTTAAAAGAGTTCACTGATAGACTTCTCTGTCAATTGTAGAAATCAGACCCAAAAAGACAGACTGGACAACATGAAATGCATTTAAGCAGAACAGGTGGTGAGAATCCAGACCATTATCTGGAGAGGCCTGAACACTGTTTTGATCATTAGCACCCTAATGGCGGGGGGGGGTGGGTGGGGTGGGAGGTTCTAGGCAATCAGGATGATCAAGACGTGGTCAGTAATGCATGTTAGAAACCGACGTTCCGTGCAACCTGGGAAGCCAGCGCCTCTTCCTTTCCCCTCCTTTCCCCGCTCTCCCTTCACCTTAGCACCCGTATAGTTTTCCAGGTGGGTGCTAATGGTGTATTTTTATTTATAGATTTTTTTTAAAAGAAACTTACGATGGCTGCACAGTCCGTTGCTGTGCATTGCTGCTTTCCCTGAAGTCCATTTTCATGTTGATGACGTCAGTCATCCAGAGTGAAAACGGTTCAGAGTGATTGTTTCGAATGGCAAAGTTTCGAATGCCAAAGTGTTGAAACAAAATGCATTGAAAAAATGCATTTTTTAAATTATTTATTTAATGGGGGCCCCCCCCAAACCCTGTTGTTTTACCCCTTAACACCCATTTTAGGTAAAAAAACAAACTTTACCTACAAAAAAATACATTTTTTCGATACATTTTTTCTGAAACTTTGGCATTTCGAAACTATGTTTTCGAAACAATGCCTGGATACCGTGAAAACAGACTTCCAGGACACCAGCACTGTGCAACAGCGGGCCGCGCAGGGAAGGACATTTACATTAGCACTTGTGCATGAATCTACACGGTGCTAATGGTGATATGCCCCTCAGCGGCAGGCTTCGCTTGGCTCTCAACTTCGGTGGCGGGTGTTACAGACACGGATTGACTCGCAGCCTATCAACACAGTATTCGAGGATTCCAATTGTGGCAAAGTCTCTGCAGTCGTAGTGGGAAGATACAACCAAAGTTTGCATAGGGAATTGAAGGAGCACTCATTGATTGGGAACGGAAGAATTTAACTGAGGTGGTGTATGCTTCACAGCATTTTCATGACAATGCAGAAAGACTGAAAGGGACTTAAGAGACTAGATTATTGACTCTGTAAATCCAGTAGTTACAGTCCTCACAAGGACACGGAGCACACAGGGTAGGGGGAAAGGAAGGAATACAGGAAGAGCAATTCTCATCAATGTGAGGTATAGGGAAGTTCATGATAGACTGAAGTCAAACTTGTGCAATGATCAGTGTCATTATTACAATCGGTTTGGGGACTGCAAGTCTGACTGACTGAATCGGCCTGTCCAACGATGGCTTGGATGCCACAACTAGCTACTTCTTTTTAACAATTTTCTCCATCACTTCCATCATATGTTTCACTTTAAACACAATAGGACATGGGGCAGCTATATTGTTGCACAACTGATTCTGCTTGATCCTTCTGCTCTTTATGTGAAATGTGTAATTGGTGGAAGGAATGTGTCATGTCTGGCAGATACTGGAGCACCACGCTCAACTGTGAAAGTTTCTGAATCTCCACATGCTCCTTGTTCAGATGAAGTGGTACATGTGGTGGGTATCTGAAACGCCATTTTGCTTAGCCCTTTTACACCAGTGACATTATCAGGAATAGATATTCTGCCTAAAATGGGCTGCACTATTTATTGCTCCCCTGACAGTATTTTTGTAGATGTCCCGGTAAATGAAGATTAGGAATTTTTGGCTCTGTTGCAAGAGTCACCAAATCTGTTGGACAGACTGCGGATTGGCACTCTCTTGTTGCATTTCAGACTGTTAGACAAAAGACTTGGTTCAATAAGAATTGTAAATCTGCTATGGGCATCTTTTATCCAGTACAAAGGACAATCCTGTGAATGCATTTGAAGTTATTACAGCTAGTTATAAATATAGCATAACTCTAGACAAAGACAAATTAGTGGCAGAGTTATGGGACAAGCCTCTGTTGATAGCCTGCCCTAAAGATGTTAGACCCTTTTGGAGGATAGTTGTCTCAAAATCTGATTCAAATAGCATTTCCAATCCTTTACATGATAGTTTTTCTGGTGATATTTGGTATAATCACATCGTAGAACTCTATGTTCAGCAAATCCTGGTTGCTTTGGCAGGTGTTGATCTTATGGTTCCACAGAATTCTCTTGTTGATGAACTATCTACTGACAAAATATCAACCCATGCAAAAGAATACAAAGAAGAGATCCAGATACTAACATGTGCTGAGGTTCAAAAGGATTTATATATGATTATTTCATTGGTACAGGTATTTCCTTAAATCTTAAATTTCAGTCATCATAAGTTTGAATAGCTAATAATATCGAAACACATTTAGTCTGACAATACCAAACACATTCAATTAAATGGTACAGTGTACCTCCAGAGCCCTACTGATAAACCAAATCACACCAACCTGACAGTAAACACCCCAGAAAACATTACGTGAACACTCAATTACATGACTCTAACAAAAACACCAAAGATAACATCATGCAAGCGCGCAGCTAAGGAAACATCACATTAACACCCAACATTAACAGATTAGCAAGCACATGCTCACGTTTCGCCCATTTATGGGCTTTGTCCAGGCAAAATTCTTATTAACTGGCCCATTTATTGGGCTTTGTCAAGGCAAAATCCATACATAATGTCGATGCCTGTATTCTGGGGCTAACGCATGGTAAAACGTTCTGTTCTTAATATTTGTTTAGTATCAGTTCATATACATTTCCTAATCAAACATCATTCATTTGTGTGTTTAATTCATTGTGTGTCTAAATCTGTTGTTGAATCCCAACCTTATTTTCCTGTTGTTCCTAATCCTGCCACTATTTTAATTTATATTCCAACAACAGTAATGCATCTTACCTTGGTAGATTTGTGTTCGGTAGTTTTCTCTATACCTGTACATCCTGTTAGTCAATATTGTTTGCCTTTACTTATACAAATCTTCAATTCAATTTCATGATATTCCAACATGCGTATGTGGAGAGCCAAACATTGTTCGCTCAGATTTCTAAACAAGATCTTGATTATCTTGTGTTTAAAGAGGAGAGGGGTCTGATTTGATTGAATACATTGACAATATTTTATTAGCATCTTTATTATCAAGCTGATAATCCCCTTTTGCTCCATAACTTACCCAACTACACACCCTAGATACGACCCTCATAGGCGCAAAACCCCCAGACTCTACAAGACCTCTGTCCAGCCTATACTTTAGCACAACTGCCTCGATTTTACCACGTTAATACGACAAACCCCCTGTCCTATAATCAACTATCCTGCCTAGACCCACCCTGCAACCCACCATAATCCACTACCTGAGACCGGAATATGGGCTTGGTGTGACTACGTTGGTGCGAGATTGCTCCTGCCACATAACCAAATATCCCCCTAATATTACATACAACCTATCTTAAACCAACTACCTGGAACTGGGTCCCTGATATGCATAGTGCTGGGCATAAGAATAATGACTGTCTGTTCGAACAAACATATCTTGCTCTGACCCTAGCAATAAATCTACCTCACAATGTCACTACAACGAAATACGAGGATGACCGACACCAACAAATTCACATCCAGAGTGTAACCCTGGAAAAGCGGGCTCATAAGAATAAACCATCCACTCCAGACACTCACCTCTTCTACCACTATGCTCACTCTCTACTTTTCACCAACACACAATAGAGCGCAGCAATACCCCTCCATCAATTTCGGCCTACTTGCTCACATACGAACATTACTCCATGAACCCCTCAACATACTGCTAGAACGCAGCTATACCCCACGAAAAAATTGGCGTAGATGCACACATATACGTCCCACACAGGCCTAAAGCCGCCAGAAAGTCTACTGACCCGGACTGTGGTCCCTAAAGGCGTTCAACCCACAAGCGCTTTGAGGTAATACCAATGATATGTAGAGCACTATATAAATGACAAATAACAATAACAATATTTTATTAGCATTTTTATTAGCATCTCCCTCATCAGAAGTGTGCAAACAGAATTCAGCTTTTGGTTTTAAAGAACATAAAGCTTCATAAGAAAAGCTTCAATTGTGTTGGAACTAAGTCCATTATCTTGGTCATGATATCTCAATAGAGGAGAGACACTTGTTGGATGCTCAAATTAATGTAATTCTCCAGGTAAGCAAAACACAAATGAGAGGATTTCTAGGAATATCTGGTTAGTGCTGCAAGTGGATAAAAGTCTATGGGCCTCATTACGACCCAGGCGGTAGAGAGTTAACAGCGCTGGTAGAGCTACCGGCACCGTTAACCCTCTACTCCCTCATTACGAGGTCTGCTCGCGGGTCGTGCTAAGGACGTCTGGTAAAACCAGGAAGTCCTTAGTGGGACCCACTAGCAGACCAGGATGCTAACAACGGGCCCGTCATTAACAGGCACGTTGTTAGCATCCTCTCCATTCCCATTGAGCCCAAATGGGAATGGGGATGTACCGGGTCCGGGTCCCGGGAAAGGGAATTACCGGGGCCTCCAAGGTTGGAATTCCAGGAACCCAGACCCGGTATGAGGGTAGCCATGCTTCTAAAAGCAGCATGGCTACCTCCATACTCGTAATGAGGCCCTATGCCTCAATTGTGATACCCATAGAGAACGGTAACATTGATTCAACTTGTAAACCCCTTTCATTGTCCTCGGTGGCAGATAAGGGATTAATTAAGAGGAAGCAAGAACTGTCAAGGATGCAGTCTGAGGGTTGGCATGTTATCAAAAACATGTCTCTCTCTATTTTGATCTGGGAGTTCTGACTCGAATGCATGGTGATTAACTTCACCCTATTACCTATAGTGCAGCATTGGAACTTGTTGCAGTGGGTTTGTATGCCTTGTTTACATTTAGTGGCTGAAACTGCTCTATTATTTGTAAAAGCAAATGATTTCAATCTGAAAGGGAAGACATATATAATGTTTTTTTCTGTTTAACTGAGTATGAAAAATTGCTGTTGTTGTGTTTGCATTTTGTATTTTATTTGTATTTATAGGGCGCCTAATTAAAATGGTACAAAAAGTGTCAACATGGAGAAAAACCAGCAAAGACTTGGAAGATAACAAGTGTACTTTGAGCTGAGTTCGGAACAGACAGTAGGATGAAAGAGAGCGTAGAGCATTTGGAAGCACATTCTAATGAAGGCCGGCAATAAAATAAAAGAATGGAAATGGGACTGGGCAAAGTGGTGACATGGAACCATGATGAGAAAAAGAGCTTGAGATCGAAGAGCTCTAGTAGTGGAATAAGATGAAACCACTGAGGAGAGACATGGAGGCGCTAGGTCACAAAAGGATTTTCAGACAAGACACAAGAAAATATTTTAAGTTGAGAATGAAAGAAGAGTCATTGCAGAGAGAGAAGTGCATGGTACATTTCAAACAAACCCCATTTTGATCATTCCTAGTCTATGCTAGCTAAATGAAAACTCAATTTTGTTACTACTCTCAGTATTCTGCTTCTCTATAGGCCATCAGAGGTTACGTGTCTGTTTGAGGAACAACTCCTGGACTTTCTTTGCTGTATTTCCAAATCACATTCACCCTTACTTGTTCTTGTTAATTTTAATTTATGGGCTAATGATCCCTCACTCTAAGACGCAATGTCCCTCCTACACACCTTAGGAAAACTTGGTTTCAAACAACACACCTTAGAATCCACCCATGTAGGTGGCAATATCCTCGACTGGATACTATCCCTCAACATGGAAGTTACTAATGTTAAGACCCAGACCTGCCCTTGGTCAGATCATTTGTCTCTTACCTTTGAAGCTTCCATCTCTTCGGTGATGGTCAACCCCACCATCCATTAAACAAATCATCCCTATTAGAAAATCCAAGGGGATTACCCATGAGACTTTTGTCTCTACTGCTCTTCCTCTATTTCCCCCTTTAGATGGCAATCTTTCTCTTGATGACTTTACACCAGTCTTCAGGAGGGCAATTAACCAGTCATTTGAAATTTTAGCCCCCGTTAAACAGTCCCATCAAAGGAAATTAACTTCCTCCAAACTGTGGTTCTCTTCAGACATTCTTACTGTTAGGGCAGCAAAAAGGAGAGCAAAACACCAGTGGCACAAACATCCTTCTGATGTCTCTCCTAGTGTTTATAAAACGTCTGTGCATGTTTTCAAGGGTGCATTGTCGGGAGCCAAAGAAGAAAAATTAAATGCCAAATCCAAGCCAGGATAATTGCTTAAAGTGATTTTAGAACTAAAAGATAGCTCAGTGGACACTCTTCTGGTGGCAGAGAACACATATCGCCAAAATATTAATAGAAAGTTTTGGCCAGAAACTCAAACTATATCAACAAAATATACTGGACCAATTTAACCTAATGCAACCAGGTGATACAGAAATACCCCCTGTCTGCCCCTTAGCTGATCTAGCATCTCCCTGCTTTTCCTTTCATGAGGTATCAGAAAGTGAAGTCCAGGAAGCAATACTCAAGTTGAAACCAATGCCATGCAAAGGGTATAGATTTCCTACACTGCTTTTTCTGTTCCTTGGGTAACTGCTCTTGTACATGGGTCCTTTGCCGAAGACTTTGTTCGAGATAGCATTAAGAAGGCATGGATCTCACCACTTTTGAAAAAGGAGAATCTTTATGCTGGAGATCCCGGAAATGACTCGCCCATCACCAACGTCTTCTTCTTATTGAAAATTCGTGACAAACTTGCACTTAACCAATACCAAAGTTTTGTGAAGCAAAACAATATTCTTGCCACTGACTAATCTGGGTTTTGTGCGAACCACAGAACCAAAACTGCTCTTCTTGATCTTAAATCAAACATCACTGAGATAATTGACAAAGGTGGGCAGGGATTGCTACTTCTTTCGGCCCCCTTTAATCTGGTTGATCATGCCGATAGATTGTTCAAGGTGGGTAGGTGCTCCGACCCTGCGGCAACTGCCTCAGATTTTTTCTTGGCCCATGAACTGCCTTTGTAACCAAGGATAATGCACAATCCCGCTTCTGTTTAACATTTACATAAAACCATTATGTGACCTTCTTTCCCCACTGGGCATACGTTTTGCAAACTACGCAGATGACACCCATATATCCAACTATCAGGCCTTTATAGTAAAGATCAAGAAACAGACAATGCGCTCTTCGATGCTATACAATCTTGGATGGCCAGCAATTCTCTGGCCCTGAATGATGAGAAAACTGAATTGCGTATCCTAGGCACACCGGCAAAGCTTAATCATCTTGACCCATCTTATAGTAGCATCTTTATTGCAGGAAATACTATCAAGGTTTGTGATTATGTGAAAATATTGGAGGTCTATTTTGACTCCTATCATTCAAGAAACATGACCTAAATCTTAAATCCTCCTGCTCCTATTACATCCATTTGCTGTGGCAAATTCGCCCATACCTTTCCGAGACCAATAGTGCTATGATCGTTGTTACTATCATTAATTCTAAACTAGATTATAACAATAATCTGCTCATTGGATCCTCCCAGGCAAATTTAAAATGTCTACAAGTGATCCAGAAAGGAGCAGTTTGGCTGTCCGTGGCCTCGGCCGACACACCCATGTCACTGAGACCTGCAGAAGACTACATTGGTTGCTTGTTAGTCAAGGACATAGATTTACAGGCACCATGCTAGTCCATAATTGCCTGACAGCTAAAGCACCAAATTATCTTTCAGCCAGAATCTCGAAAGTACCCTTTCGGCAAACTCTCCGCTCCAACATGAACACTCTCTTAAAGCAACCGCGAGTTCTGCTGAAGAGGATTGGCAGCTCAGGCTTCCATGTCTGGCACCTGAATCTCTGGAATAAGCTTCCCTCTGCCCTCAAGTGTTGTGCGTCAACTGTTCAATTTAAAAAACAACTAAAGACATATCTCGTTGGCCTAGGTCCAGGATAGGTGTCCACATACTTAGATTGACTCAGACTCTTTCCGTTTTAAATGGCTTTCCGTTTTCTGTTGTAATTGTCATGTGAGCACCTTGAGGCCTATGGGCGCATGGCACAATATAAGAATCTAATAGATAGATAGATGACTAATAGAATCACGAGCAGATAAGGAAAATAGAAGACAACTTGAAGAATTATAAATAGATTTGAGTGGATGTAAGTGAGAAGCAGGAAGCCCAAAGAGTAACAAGGAAAAATAGCAGAGCCGAGAGAAGATAAGAGAAGAAATAAGAGGTTTAGTAACTCGGAAAGAAAGATAAGCTATGGTCTTACATATATTGGGCCTAATCACGAGTCTGGCAGTAACCCTTAAATGCAGCGGTAGCGCTATTACCGCCGCATTTAAGGGTCCGCCAGATCATGGCCTTGGCGGATTTCCCCCCAGCTTTTAGCTGGGGGGAAATCTGCGGCAAAATTGCTGATTTTCGGCACTATTACCGCCGGCGGTAAATCCGCCGGCGGGAATAGCGCGAATTTTCCCCATTGGGCCCAATGGGGAATGAGGAATTCCCGAATGGGCCCAATGGGGAATGGGCAATAACCTTCCGCCAAACCCGTGATCCGGCGCTAATAGCGCCGGGGGTTTGGCGGTAGGGCTATTAGCGCCGGCGCTAATAGCGCTGGCATTACTCGTGATGAGGCCCATTGAAAAGATGGACTGTACAAGAACGAGCAGAAAAGGACATATGATTACAGAATGAAATGCAAGAATCCAGGTAACCTCCCATAGTACGAGTGAAATAAGAATGTGGAAGAACAGATGGGGGAAAGAAAATATAAGGAAGGATCAAGAGACGGGGATTGGTAAGAGCAGAAAAGAGAATAACATCCCTTTTATAAGAATTTAGAATACGTTAGTGTTCGGGCATCTAAGAGTGAATGGCCAAAAGTCAAGATGAAATAGTAGTGTGAATTATAGGTAAAAAAGAAGAAAAGGAGACAGTGTTGTCTGCGTAGAGGTTGTGGCACAGCCCAAAAGAAGAGATGATGGCAACCAGAACACAGGTCTAAAGGAGAAGAGGAGGGGCCCAAGTTGAGAGCCTTGGCAAACTACATGAGAAAGAGTGGCAGGAGGAGAAACATTTCCAGCCCAAGAAACAGAATTAGTGTGTTTGGTTAAGTAAGATTAAAAAATGAGACATTCAACAGAGGGCCAAACAGGAGCCAATAAGGTTATGCCCCAGCTGGAAATTATAAACACAAGAATTGGGCAATAACACCTACACTCTAAATACATGCACCCAAGCATATAGGCATTCGAGAGGGAGGTGATGATCTGCATTCCACTCAAAGCAAGAGAGGTGAAAGAGGAGGACAGGAAAAAGTTGCTCTGTGACCCTGCATCTACTCAAATCTCCCTGGCGGGCGTTGATGTTTTGCCTATCTAACATATTTTCTCCATGCATTTCTGTACCAACGTAAAGGAATAGGTCTAGCACACACATACTCCTGGTGCAAAAATACTATATAAGAATATATATTTACAGCAAATGATGCAAATGTTCTGCCAGAAATATTTTCATAGAGGTTTTCCCAGGATGCTAAATCAGCTTCTGTGACATACAAGCCTAATCGAAAAACCCTTTTCTTCCTCTAAGGCAGGACATGTAGGGCTTTTATTTAATGAAATACTGTAATTCTCCCCTCAAGATAATGCTCTTGCTAGGAGTGCAAGAAACAGTTGAAACAGCTGTGGGTCGTCCAAAACTGAGCAGGCAGCCAAGACCTAGGACTATTGCCTTCAGACCTCACCAAACCCAGCTATGCAGACCAACATGAGATTAGAATAGTGTTACCCATACCTGTCACTCTGCAGTAAGCATTCTTGCCTTCATTATCAGTATGGAAACAATGCTACAAACACTGTAGCTGATATTTGAAATATATTTACCACCTACAAAATTATTTTAAAAAATGGGGTGTTAATGTTTCCTGGATGCAGTAGGCCTGTACTGCCCAACAGGAAAAAGTAAAGGTTGCTCTGAACCTCTCTGATTTTTCAAACTATTTTATTGTAGTGAAGTGGAGCCCAACTGCATGTGAATCTCCAAAAGGGATGAGAAGGTGGGCAGCACTGATGCCCACCTTCATATTTCCTTAACAATGTAATGCTGGAAGTGTCCCATAATATCAGTGCTGCGCTTTATTAAAAAGTGTGAAGTAGTGGTATCGTCTCCTACTCTCACCTATGTCACCTGCGGCTTCTAGGACAGTGGTGTCTACATCCTCACGGCTCCTAGTCTCAAGAGTTCTTTCCCGTTCTGCAGCTTCCAGTATTCATGTGTTGGGGGAAAAAGTAGGGACATCCAAGAATTTCTCTGGAATGAAGAAGGAAACAACTGTAGTCTAAAACACTGCCAGCAGGTACTCCATAGTGAGGCAGGTAGTAACAGTGAGGAACCCCATATGAGGAACGGGAGGAGGACAACGAGGTAAGAATTCAGTGGTGTTAAAGGAGAAGGTAAGGCAACACAGAAAATGGAGGAAGGCCAAGAAATGATCAGGTACGATCAATTGGGCAAGATAGGAGGGGGTACAACTACATGGGAGTTTATCACCAAATAAACAGAGGGGTTCCCACGTGGCTACCAGCTCTGAATTTTGCGAGTAAGTGCAGCATCTGCAGAAGCTCCGGACACCATGATGGGTGAACACTAGACTGCTGCAGAGTGCTTCTCTGGTGTGAAGGCACAGTCTGTGTGCGCCTCCAGCATTGACATAAAGACCATTAGTGTGTGGTGGCAGCTATTGTACAGAAACTGTAAAGACCAGGTAGGGCACAAGCATATAGAGACTGCTGTGCTGATCAATACTTCATTGTAAAAGGACCCTGCTGCATGTGAGGGGGTTCAAGAGAGATGGTGCATCTACAGATCACTGCATGCCGAAAGGCTTCTCTGACACAACATTGCAGATGAATGGTCCATCCACCCATTAATGGAATTAATGGACAAACCATTCCAGGATGTTACCATCCCTTTAACCTCCCCACCCTCCAGTCCACAGGCTGATTCACCATTATTCCGGCCTAACCTGAAGAATTTATATGTTCGCAACTTCTTCATGTGCATCACTGCAGGATTCTGTAAAACCTTGATTTTCTTATTAACATTAACATTGATCTATGAAACACATTCACAGAGCATTTGCCTTGATAAAGACCCATGAGGGTTGAAACACGTGTCTGCTGGTAATAGTATTAAATAACTTTGACGTTGACACAACTAGTTATGGTTGACTTCCTTGATACTAATTTCACCATACATGCAGAACAAATTGTTTACCCAAAGCCCTTGTGACAAGGGTACTCCCCCATTTTGCTCTCCTGTGTAAACTGTACAGAAACCATTTCCATCCTCAAAATGAGGATGTATTCGGTTAATAAAGATTATGGGCCTCATTCCGAGGTTGGTGCTAGTCATGGCGCTATTAGCACCATGACTAGCACCATTACCGGTACCGTGTCCGCCCTGGTTCAATGGGGACTTACCAATCTAGTCCGACCTTTGCGGGACCGGTAAGTCCCCATTGAAAATGTCCCCATTCCCATTGAGCCCCTATAGGGCTCAATGGGAATGGGGAGGGTGCTAATAACGGTACCGTAAATTACGGTACCGTTATTAGCTCTGAAGTCCCTTTGCGGGTCCCATCCTTAACGCCTGCTAAAACCAGGCGTTAAGGAAGGACCCGCAAAAGGAACTCGGAATAGGGCGCAAAGGGATTACCGGTGTCCTTACCGGTGCCCGGTATCCCTTTGCGCCCAGCTTGTAATGATATTATTATATTATCATGAATACAGCATACAGTTTTTTGGAAAATCCACTTCCGTTGCCACCAGCCCGTAAATAGGTGAGGAATCACGAATACAGCATGCAATAATAAGCCTTGGTTCAAAATAGGACTTAGTTTACAGAACTTTGAAAACATTGGTAATTTAAGCATGACATGTCTAATGAATCCATTTGTTTCGTATGAAACAGGACTCCACCGACAATGGTGCTTCCAATATTCCGAAGAAGCATTGTCACAGGAATCTGCCTAGATCCAACAATGTACACAAAGAAACACTTTTACTCTTCATCTTTGGGTATGTTTCAATAGGGTCGAGAACATTAAAGAATCATGGTAACAGCACACCAGACCATCCACGCTCCAGATAAGGAAGGTGTAATCAGCTACTCCTAGTAACCCCATGTATTTACCCACACATCACACGCATTCTACACTCTGCATTATATTTCCATTCTAGACACTACACACCCCCATTCTTATAATATTGAAAGACAGCAATATAAAGCACACACCTCCCTCCCACAATATAAAGGACAATTATTATTCCAGACATCTCAGCCAGAACATGTGACACTAGTAACCAAACACAATTTAACACCATCATTCACTATTGAAATTATAGACTATTGTAACACAAAATCTCTCTCCCACAGCCAACACCTAAAAGTCACAAAAACAGAGAAGAGCATGGCAAAACAGAACACAATGCTCACGCCATGACATGCATTGAAGCAGCCGTGCAACGCATATACATATTGAGACCATAAAAAGACATATCAAGATTTACCTGTGCACTCTCATCGACTACAAAACTGTCAGTAAGGGTGCACCAAGGGACACAGCGCAGAGCAGGCAACACCAATTTATATTATATGATTATCTGTACATAAACACAGAAAGCATAATCTACAATTGTAGCCCAGGAGACACCACGCAAAATTCAATGAGGCTCCTACTCTGTGACACTGTGTTGACATAAGTCTCAAAGGAAACACAGTGTTGGAAACCTAATGATAACATCCTCACTAACTCACATTTAATGTTACACAATTTGGTAAAAGACTTACTCTGCTGACCCAAATGTCCCAGCAAACTATCAAACTATCCCTCCTTCTCCATTAGTCAAAAGGTCCTTGAGCTGGTAGTCTTCGACTGCATCACTAATTCCATGAGCACAATGGCCTCAGAGTTCCACTTCTATCTGGCATGCATAGTAAACACTCCACTGAGACTACACTCACGCAGGTCTCCAACTTTCTTTCTGATGCTCACCATTCCATACTCTCATCTATGCTCATCCTTTTGGATCTCTCATACATTCCTCAATACTCCTCACTCTCCAGGACATTGGATTACACAAATCTAATCTTTCTTGGATCACCTCCAACCTGAAAGGTTGATCCTGTAAAATCTCCTGGAACTTGCAAACCTCCATCCCCACCCTTTCCCTGTCAAGGACCCCCCCCCAAGGATTAATCCTTGGACCTCAGCTCTTCACCCTCTATACCTCACTATCATTTGATAACACTCAAAGGCTTTTCTTCTTCCCTTCTTTCACCCCAACCATCTTGGAATAAATTACGAACTATCTCACTGCAATTCTTCACTGGATTGCTCTCCAAGGCCCCATTCTGAACTCTTCAATAGCAGAAGTCATCTTTCTCCTTGCCTCCAATGCCATCCGTAACCTCCCCTCTCCTATTTCCTTCTCAGCTGATCTTTTTGTTCCCTCACTCGCAAACTCGCAACATTGGGGTCCTCTTTGATAACGACTTCTGACTGCAACAATTCATCACTACCTGTCTCTGCTGCACCTATTACCTTCCTCAACATTTGGAAAATGTGTAATTTTCTTGCTAACCACTCTACGGACACTATAATCTCCATACACATGTTCAACATCAAACATGCATGAGACATGAACCATTCGAAAACATTAAGAACATCATTTTCTGGGGAAGATTTATTGATGATATCTTGATGATTTCGGAAGGGAAGAGCTCACAACTATTGAAGAACATAGCTAGCTAAATGAAAATGAATAGAATCTGAAATTCACTATGAATGAAAGTCAGGAGAAAATACAATTTCTATATTTAGAAATGTACGTAGAAGAAGGCAGAATACAAATAAATCTATTCACTAAACCAACAGCAGAGAATAGCATATTACATGCTCACAGTAATCACCGCCGACATGTGATCAACAATATACCTTATGGTGACATTTTGAGACTCAAAAGAAACAGCAGTAAAGAAGATGTTTTTCAAACAAATGCTAAAATAGTAAAGGATAATTGTAGGCATTGTGGCTATAATCCTAGAAAATCACACAAGGCATTTGACAAAGCAACCACGATTCCTAGAGAATACTCGCTATCAGACAAACCACAAAAGACCAATAAAATGACCAAAGTGAACTTCATGACGACCTATAGCACAGATGCTAAGATCACTAGAGGAATACTTAAAAAACATTGGAACATCTTAAAAATTGACGATAACGTGAAAAAAATACTTGGATGAAACACCTAAGATTTGCTACCGAACAGCTCCAACTCTCAAGAATAGGATCAGCCCAAGCTTTTTGAAACCGCAGCAACCTAAAGACCTATGCAGTGTGCTTAACTGGAAACCTGCAGTGGGAATCCATAAATGTGGGAATTGTAAGATGTGTTTCCACACCATGAATGGAATGAAGGATTTAAAATTATCTAATGGAAAAACTAAATCTATTAAACAGTTTATAAACTGTAACTCTAAATACATCATCTGTGGAATAATTTGCACATGTGGAAAATTGATATATTGGGAGAACAATTTGAGCTCTGAAAGTGAGAATGCTGCAACATATACAAGCAACAAGGAATAAAGATTTGAAATTTCCATTGGCAATTCACTTTTGCGAAGAGCTTCCAGAAACTGATGTGGATAAAATAAAATGTTTGGGTCTAGAGAAGATCAGGGAGTTACCCAGAGGAGGTACAGATAACTCATTTGGAGACAAAAGGAAGCGAAATGGATCTGTCTTATGGACACATGTCTAACAGGTCTAAATTGTGATAATGAAATGTACAATTGGCTATAAACCAATATATTGAGCATTAGAAGAGGGTTTGTCTCTAGAAGACAAACATGTGATAGCATAGAGTCTAAGCAGGAACCATTTAAATATGACTATACATCACATATGTTCACAACTCCCCTATAGGTGAATGCATGAATATAAACAAAATTTACAGACCGGTAAAATGTATAAACCTTTAAATACAAGACAACCATAGAAGGTAGATATTTGAAATAAGTCTACAAATAACAAAAAAACATAAAATAATCTACAAAAAAATGAACAAAAGATATCCAACGTTTTTAAAATTAAGTAATATTCAGCATACAACGATCTGTAAAATATGGATTACATCCCTCCCAAATGAAGAGACATAAAAGATAAAAAAACAAAGAACTAAACCTAGGAGTGGAATAGGAAGCGGGCGGTGAGTAATGAGAAGTTAAGCAGTAATAACAAAATGTGTTATTACGCCAATCTCCAATACTCTAAATCAAGTACTATCTAAACAAAACATTGTGTAATCCTGAAGAGAACTTAACGTTCTACCTTGCACCTGTGCTGAGGCTTATAAACATTGTAATATCAGGCGGCATGAAAATTAGAGCCACCAACGCCAACATCTTACCGTTATCAACGTGATGATGTCATCACGCCAGGTGGATATAAACAAGCTGCAAATTTCAGCATTAGTTCTGCAATGTGGAACGGCGGCATCGAATGGGACAAACAGATCACGCTCTGAGCAATGGTAAAAGAACCAGATATTGGACCCTAAGCATAGATATATCAGCATCCCTAAAACTTTACTTATTTACCTTTTCTTTTTCTATAAACTTACTGATCACTCTGCCTCTGCCTAAATATGAAGATCAAGTTAGGTGATTGTTGGCAATGAGTAACCTATACAGTGCAAAGTAAATATAAGGAAAAACAAATTATATTCTTTTCCTTTTAAGGTTTCTTTATTTCCACCTGAAAAAACAGTGGAGACTCTAAATGAATCTAACTAAGCGATATGATTTGAATGCAACAAGAAGAAAACATACGATAAAAACCCTACGGATAGTATTAAACAATAGGGTGAGTGACACCAACTAATCATTTGTTTTTGTTTAAAATACCTATGACTGGTTCGATACAGCAGTGAATGTTTGTTTTACCTATAATCTATTTAATTTGTGATGTTTACTTTGATGATCCACAATAAAACTGTGGAGAAACGTGTGTAGAAAGATGAGATAAGAGAATTATACAAAACATGGATGGAATGAAAAATTGTGTGATTTGGACGTACACTATTCAAATAAGTAACAAGCAAACAAGAAAATAAAAATAGCATAAATACAAGAACATTGTAGGCGTTGGATAGTCACAATACCTGGTATAAACTTTGCTGGCAACTGAAACTTAGAAAAATCTTAAAACAGATTTGCCGCTTGGAGTGCTTATTGACTGTACATCTTACTACAAATAACATTTTCAGCAAACGTGATGCGTGTGCCAGCCTACTCCTTGGACTTTATCCTACTCCTTCCTCCCTCTAGACAAAATCCTGAACTTTGCTACCCGCACTCGCTAATCTATCCAGATCCTCTCGCACTTCTACACACCAACAGCATGCTGGTCGGTTCTCCATGCGAAACTGTATTCATTTCAAGTTCCATTTCGGAGTCTACACATCTATATCCTCAGTTCCTTCCTCATTACATCTCTGTTTACTCACCATTTCGTTCTCTCCAATCCTCCTCTTCGCTCAACCTCAATGTCCCCTGGTCCTTCCCCTTTTATAATGGCTTGGCAGGTGGATAATGATCGTCTGGTGGGTTGCCCAGAGCAATGCCAAAGGTTAAGATTAACTCTATACATTCCAGCCGTAACCTCTTTTGTTTTGCCATGTCCTCTGTGTGCCTTCTCTTGCTTCCGCTCTTTCTACCAACTCTACTGGAACCCTCTGCCCATCACAATCGAAGCCAGCCAATCTGTGAATGTCTTCAAAGCTTGGCTTAAACATCACATACATGCCAAAGAAGAAGCTCCCCTGCCCTCTCTCCATCCTCCCTAACTGATGTCACCACTCCCTGCAGTGACATTTATTTATGTAATTTTCAATATTCAAATAGTACTCCTATTTAGTTTAGTGCACTTGCCCTCTTAGGTTAATGTTACCTTTGTAAGTCACATTTTCTGTCTGTTTCTTTTATCCCAGGTATATCGGCCACTTTTTACACCCTCATAAACTGGCTTACCACTTGTTCTCATCTTTGTGCTGTTGTACAGGCACCCTTCATGGGAATGCCTTTACCATCTGTAAAGCTGTTATGTAAGTCTTTCCTGATCGAAAGTGACATCTCTGGTATTCTGGTATTCAAATAAATACAATTTAAAGGCAATAGAAATCCCTTGGTAACAGTTGCCCAATTGAATGCAATTGACTGCCGGCATCCACCACACAGTGCGTGGCATAACATTCCTCGTAGAAACGTAGAAACGTAATGTAATGTATACACAACTATATGCATGTTTTGTTGACCTACTAGCATACAATATCATGGAAATGCACCCAGTCACGCATGATGACATTTGTGCGCAATTGGGCATGACTACATGGGATATGCAGACATGAATATGAGGGATGTTCATTGTGGGTCCTCAGGGTAAGCTGCCCTATACATTAACTTTGTGACATGTGATTTCAAAGGCTGTACAAAGGGTTAGTGACAGACTTCTTCCTAAAGGTGGTTTGGGGGTAACAGCCCAAAGGAAGAGCTGGGGAGAAGATCTATTTTTTTTTGTGGTCCGAGTAGGCCCACCACAAATGCAGGTTGAAAACTGGAGACACATTGGCACACCACTACAGTTAAAAGATTGTTCACATACCAAGTGTTAGACTTCCATATATTTGTGCTCAGAAGCCATCTAGGCATAGTCTGAACTACAGGGCCAGCACCTCTGCCCCAACCATTATCTATAGACAGAAACACACACAATTCTCTGAGGATGTCTGTGTATTGAGAACTGTGAATGCGCACAGCCATCCTTACCCAGCCCCTCTTTACAAATGTTGCTAGGCCCTCCTCAAATGGGAGGGTTAGCATTATCTCCTGAAATGGGAAAGAGCCCTCGAACCTCAATGAAAAGGCAGATTGGCAGCCATGTTATACTCCCATCAGACTTGTGAAGCTTTCCTAATGAGGGCATATGGTGCAGGTTAACAAAATGTTTATTTGGTTTTATGTTGCATGGTTGCTTTCTATGCAGAACATGAAAAGGGATACCACTTCACGAACACCACCTCTACGATATCCCAAATATGCCACCTGCCTTTCCCACCCTTTCCTTCTCCCTTAACCCCACCTGCCACTTTACATTTTCTCCGGAGCTCACTGCATTACATTTATTTTGGGATTCTCTCATTTCCCTCTGCCTGCTGTTTGCCCCCCCTGAACTCCAGCCCACATATTAGCTTAAGCCCTTTCCACCCTATTCCCCTGCACCCTGAAGCACTTCCCCAATAGACCCCCACCTGCTTCCTCTACTGATGGCTCGTGTTGATCTGCATGAAATACCTCCTCCTAGCCACACATGCTATATTCTCCACGGTGGGCTGCCCACAACCTTTCCTGTCTAGAGTTCCCTGCACAACCTTTTTTGAGGGAAGCACAGGAAACACGCTTTCAATCCCCTATACATTTTTGAGTTTGTTTGAATGTTGAGAAACGTGAAATTGGAACTGACCCAGTGTGAATACTGTGTTTAGTGATTCAAGCATTCAACCCTTTTATCACAGACATATTTGTCAAATTTAAAGCATTGTTTTCTGTTTTATGTTCCCAAAATACTCTTTCGATTTGTGTAAAGCAGCAACCTGCCCTCATTGGTGCGATTTACCTTGTCCCCCTTCTCATAGGGGTATGTCATAAGAGTTCCAATACCATTATACCAGAATGTTCATGTTGGAATGATAACCTTCTATTAGAAAATAATGTATGTGTTTCTGTAGCTCAGTTTGGGCTTGGCATGTGCTCAGTAAAACATTTTATGTTTGACTACAATACATTCTGGAAGGGACGTTTGGAAATTAACAGTGAGATGTAGTAAATTGTTCTTGTGTGGAAGCGGCTGCTCTCTCTCGTAAGCAGTGTGCTTTGACACAGATTGCTATTACGTCCCTTTACGTCTTTTGTGGGTCCTTTCCCCATACCCCCACCAACTGCTGAAGCCTGCTGTTGTACCTGCTCTAGCTCCGCGCTCCAGGGGACAGAGTTAGCGTGAGCGGGAAGCTGCGGCTGCAGCTGTGGCTTGCCTGTCAGCCAGCGGCTGGTGTAATCTGCGGGTACAGGTAACCAGCATGAGGTTAGCGGTTCCAGGGGGAGAGTTTGGGTAGTACAGCGATTCCGCAGCGGTGAGTGCATACAGAACCCCAGTGGCCTCTGCTCCACCCGGGTCAGAGGTGATTCTTACCATCCGCTTTCCCGTCCTTCCCCTCCTTCACCGTTTTCCCCTAGCAGCGTGCCTCTTGTAACAGGTTTGAGCGAAAGTGTGACCTTGGGGCTTGTCTATCCTTTGAGCCTCAAGCTCTACTGGACCCCCTCAGGGGCGGATAATTACCAGCGGCTGTTCTTACTTCTGCTTCTGTGTAAGCATTGAATACTCTACAGCCTATTGCTACCGGTGTTATCTACATTGATCTTGTTGCAAGTTCTTCCCCTTCTGAAATTTTTGTGGAAACACTGACTTTAATATCTATCTCTTCACTGTATGCCGCTTCTGCAAAGTGGCAAAAACAGGGAAGGGACAATCAAGAAAAAACGGCATAATAGAGTATCTACGCCGGATCTGGAACTAGATACGATTCCCTTGTTCCCCAAAATTAGGCTGAAGAAAAAAGTAATGGAGGACGATGGGCGCTGACTCCCTGCAGCTAAAGCAGTTGCTATAATTCGGCATCACAAAGCTAGGCTACCAAGTCATGCATCCACCCCTAAAGCAGGAGAAGGTGTCAAATTGGGCAAGCCTCTTGGAGCTGACCAAGAAATCAGAAATAAGCAATTTCAACACACTGTGCTCCTACAATGGAGTCTGAGAAAGCTGTAGGTGCAACTTTATTACAAACAATTGTGCAGGTTCATCAGTCGTGTCCTCCTCCACAAGATCCCAAACCATTTATTGTTGGGAATAAATCACAAAGAAATATCAAAGCCGACTTCATCAGATTAGGAGCAAGATCCACCATTGCGAAACCTGGGCCTAGACTAAACGAAAATCTGGAAACAGATGACATGATGGGTGTCTCAGATCTGTGCCTTCTGGAAGCATATTGCTCCACAGATAATAATCCCAAAGTTACACCAAAGGATTGGCAAAAGATGGAGATGGAAGAAAAAAAGACTGACCAATCAGGTGGATGATACCACCATTGATCTCCACGCAGATCTGGCTTCATTTCTAACAGAAGATCTAACATTTGATTCAAGAGCAGAGAGTAACAAAATGGTCCAGGATTTCATGCATGAATCGCTGAAAGAGATGAATGATAGGGTCAAATTGGCATCCCCTTCTATCTGCACATTGAACTCACCGCTAAACTCATTTGAAATTTTTTATGAAAATATAAGAGACTCGACTACCACGACAGTTTTTCAATCTGCTGAATTGAAATTGGCAATGGAACTAATGAATGATGTGTTGGGAACTCATTCCTCCAGACAAAGTCAGTTTGAAATGAAAATGACGAATCGGCTTGATGCCCTCCGGCAGGAAGTGGCACTATTGGCCGCATTATTCAAAGCTCTGACCCGGTACTGATTAAGGAGGCACATGGGTTGGGCCAGATCTCTGCATCAGAACCAGCAGTTCCTGAAATAATTGATGAAGGAAATCAAGTACGGGAGAAAGATGGCAACCGTGCTTTAGTGAATATTCCTCCTTCACCAAGCAATCAAAGAGCTTCCAAAAACATAGGTAAGAGGTGTCAAAATTGAAAAAAGAAAAAAAAAACATGGAATGAACAACAGAGTATCAAGGAAGTATATGGGATACCTCAACATCTCAGAAGATTTGAGTCCTCAGAAGCAGGAATTACAAGTAGCTAGAAAGGCCCCAATATCAGAAAAGGAGGATCAGAACAGCTGTGTCAGAAACACCCAGCTAGAGACCATTGCGACAGTAGATGAGAGGAAACATAAGTATGATTTGAATACTCAGAAAAAATTGAATCCCCTCCAAAACAAGAATAAGAGAGGCCAGGGCCCCAAGGGCAAGAAGGAGCACGCACACAAACAAAAGCGCTATGTTAATGCTGAAACTCAAGTGGATGTAGACTCTATAAAATTACTAACAAAAAAGAGCCCAATAAAGTAGCACCTAACGTCATGCCGAAGGAACTGTGGGTACCAAGTTTCTGAATGCGAAAACATAAAAATGTGTTGGCAGATTTGGTTAAGAAACATCAGACATGTAGATTGGAAGGTGTATCATCTGAGCCGGTGAATGCTCCAACCATAGCTATACAACATAAACCAACAGAAATTACCAGCCCTCCACCTCAGGCTCTGGACACTGGCTTATCTCAGAACTTAGTACCAAATACAGACGACCTGGACATAGGGAAAGATCAAGCTATATCTTCAAAGGAGGAACTTTGAAGTACCTCTTTAAAATGACCACACTTTTGGATAGAAGAAATTGGCAAGAACATGCTGGATCTGTCCGGAATTGACAGACAAACATCCATTCTTGAGGTAGAAAAGTTATTCTCTCACTCAAGCCTTCCAACTGCCAGGGCGACCTCTTCCTAGCCCAGCTTATAAAGGATGCTGTAAGAAATTTTGCCCCTTTTATTTCCAAACTTAGCAATGCCTCTTTTGCATCCGGCATTATCCCCACCAACCTCAAACAATCTTGGGTGCTCCCACTGCTAAAAAAGCAAACCCTTGATCCACTCAAACCCACCAACTACTGTCATAGTACGACAGTACCCTTTCTGTTAAAAATACTTGACAAGGTTGCCTACCTTCAAATCCAAAAATATCTGGAACTCCACAAACTCTTAGGAGCGCGACAATCAGGTTTCCGCCCCCATCACGGAATAGAGACTACCTTTATCGACCTGAAGACACAAGTCGATGAGCTAAGAGACAAAGGAAAAACAGCCCGATTCCTACTGCTTGACCTCTCGGCTGAATTCAACCTCATGGACCACAAGGTCTTATGCATTCACCTAGACTCAGCCGCCCACTTCTCCAAAAAGGCTATAGTCTGGATTGAGCCTTTCCTGAGCGACAGGACCATGAGGGTCTTCTCCCCTTCAGCAGCGGCAGACCCCATCCCTATCACATGCGGGGTGCCCCAGGGCTCTTGTGTCTTCCCTACATTGTACAATATATTCACTAAGACCCTTTTCACGATCTGGACCATCGTGGTATCATCAACACTAATTATGCAGATGATACTCAGATTCTCCTCCCACTTTCCAGGGATTACGTTAAGGATTTGGCCTTGATGAATAAAGTATATCTCATCATCCAGGCATGGATGGCAACCGACGGTCTATGCCTGAATGATGACAAAATCAAGCTCATCATCCTAGGTACCCACACTAACCTCAAGAAACTAGGCCAGGATTACTCATCCTTGATAATCGATGGCAACCTTATTAAGGTGGCCAAGGAGGTAAAGACCCTTAGTTTCTACCTTGATTGAACTCTCTCCTTCGCCAAACAAGCGAACTCCATGGCCTCTTCCACTGCCTACACTTGTAAGCTCATTAGAACCGGCAAACCCTTTCTCTCTGATGGCAACTGAATTATCTTGGCCAGAGCCCTTATACTCTCTAGGCTAGACTATTGTAACGCCCTCTACATCGGTGCCAACAAATCGATTATCCAGAGGATACAAATCCTCCAAAACCATGCCCTAAGATTGGCACTCCGTGTGGCTAGAAGATCACACATATCTGTGATTAGGTGCCAAAATAATTGGCTCTCAACCTATAGCAAAATCCAGCTAAAAACTGCATCCATTACCCATAAAGCACTGACCAATGCTGCCCCCAGCTATCTCACAGATAGATTCCACAGGAGAACATCCAGCAGACCCATGAGGCTAATCAACACCAACTGTAATGTATCTGTATACTCTCTGCAATGCACTTATTGACTCATTCCTGTCTTGTATCTGTACTACTCCTGCTCATAGTCTGTAACCTTTTAACCTAAGCCTTGCATATCCTGTAACTGCTGCGCCCTGATACCCCCGGGTCTGGTGCACATTATAACTGAATAAACAAACAAACAGACAATTCTAAAAGGTGTGAAAAAATATATGAACTATTTATGTTCTCGACATTGGATATTGAATATATTCATTTCCCATATGATAATACTACAGCTGTGATGGCGGTCGGCTTGAAATCTCAACTGGGCGTAAATACTTTCTTGGCTGTAGCAGGGTCTTTTGCTAAAAAGGGTCTGATAATATCTACTGTTAAGAGATGGTCCAGCTGGTATGCAGTCTTTTTATCGAAATATTTTACATTGAATCATTATATATAAAAACTTTTATAGTGAAAAATGTTATAGTGAATGCATTTAGAGGTGGGGTAATGGGTTAAATATTTTTGGGAAATGGTTGGGTTCGGTTTTTAAGGGGTGGGAAATGGGGGTTTGATGGGGGAACGCCCCTAAAAAAAGTGCATTCACTCTAACATTTTTCACTATAAAAGTTTTGATATATAATCATTCAATATGAAATATTTTGATATAAAGACATGTAACTGTCCAGTGTAGAGGAGATTTGAAGGTCCTATGGCATTAAATCCCCCTGCAGAGAATGAAATGACAAAAGAAAGAGATCCGATTGCAACTGTAAATAGCAGGATTTAGGCTCTACTACTGGGAATATTGACACAGGGCTTTCAGAACTAAATGAAAGTAATCCATCACTCTAGCTAGCACTCCAATTCTAGTGATCAGTTGGAATACACAGGGCCATAGAAGCTTCATGTGTGAAGATGCATGCAGGGAAATCTTTGATGGGCATACTAATATTTTGCTGCAAGAAACCTGGTTGCTTGGTGAAATTGTGATGGATGGCTTTAAGACCGTGTGTTACATTGGTTCTGTGGGGATTGTGGGTCGGCCCTCGGGAGGTTTGTTATTTGCTAGCAGAATTTCAAAGTTCAAAAGGATGGAAGTAGTTTCCAATAACATATTTGGAATTCTTGCAGTGATATTAACTAGCAATTTTAATGGTGAGGTACAGAGCCTCTTGGTATTGAATATATGTCATAATCCCACAAAAACACCAATAGCTAATCTTCTGGAAGAAATTGCTGATATTATAGTAAGCTGTAGAAATAGATCTAAGAATTTGCATGTCCTGAGAGCTGGGGTCTTAAATGCTGATTGCTTCCTCTCTAGGTATACCGGCGTGAGAGCTGGAAAATCAGTGGACAGAGGTGTGAACGGGGACCGTTTTTTGTAAAACCTGGGATTTGTTAATATGTAATAGTAACAGAGAGGATGATCGCCCTGCCAAATACACCTAGAGAGGCAATCATTCAAAGTTGATAATGAACTATATGACTGTCTCCCGTAATCTCTCCCCCTATTGTCAGGAATTTAGTGTACAAGAAGCAGTTACCAGCGGCCACAATAAGCTACATCTAAATTTTCGGGTATGCAATGAAAACATGGCTTTTCTTAGAGGCACTAGAAATTAACTAGGGAAGAAACCATCTAGTGATGTTCAAAAGGAATGGCAAAAGTTTGAATGAAAAGTTAAAAAAATTAGTACAAAACACAATGGGCCTCATTACGAGGTTGGAGGTAACCATGCTGCTATTTGCGGCATGGCTGCCTCCAAACTCGTTCCAACTCCGGCCTGGTGAATGGAGCAATTACCGATCCATTCCGAGGTCGGAGGGACCGGTAATTCCCCATTCACCAGGGCGATTCCCCATTCCCATTTGAGCCCACATAGGGCTCAATGGGAAGTGGGAAGGCGGCAATAACGGTACCGCAAATTGCGATACCGTTATTGACCGGGTATCCCTTAGCGGGTCCCGTCCTTAACGCCTGCAAAAACCAGGCATTGAGGAAGGACCTGCAAAGGGAACTCGTAGTAGGGCGGTAAGGGATTACCGGCGCTGCTGCCCTTACCGGTGCCAGTAATCCCTTACCACCCACCTCGTAATGAGGCCCAATGTGTTAAACCTTACACTATGAGTGTACACCCAATAATTTCAGAACATTTTTGAAAAAGATGGAATCTCCCTACCATCTGAATACAAGACAAGATCACAACATAATAATTATTTTGATGACAATACTCTTCTCCGCAAAAGAGAATTAAGGAGGAGCATAACACTGCTAAAAAAATAAAATAAAAAGAGGGTTGACTTTAAAAGAGAGAGAAAGAGATTCTGCTGGCAGTATATCATAGATGGAATAGAGAGAATAAAGCGCTTAGATACCAACGTCAGGAGAGGCGATGCTAGAATCACTATCAACAACAGAGGGAAGACAAGATAGATCTATTGAGAGATAAGTGGCTAAAATGTGGCACGAGAAAGGAAATAAGGGAACTGATTCTTGGGGCCTCTAGCTCATACGGCTGCGGGCCTGAACGGCCTCTCTAACTCTATCCTAAAACAAAATGCGGACGATTGGTCAGTAGAATTATACAACGTCTTCGAGAACTGCTTTGAGACACAACATTTCCCCCCAGCTGGAAATCAGCTATAATATGTCTCATCTTTAAGAAGGACGATCGGGAGAGGCCAGACAACTATCGCCCGATCACACCTCAGAGATGTGGATATCAAGATATTCCCTGGTGTCATCCTAAAAGAACTGGAGAAGTGGGCTGAGAGGAAAAACATTTTAGATAACGGCCAGATTGGCTTTAGGAGAGGTCTGCCTACCACTTTAAATGGGCTCAAAATTAACACCTTTAGACACCAAGTTTGTATATGAATAACACACCACTATATGTGGCATTGATAGACTTCTCAAAGGTGTTCGATATGTTTGATAGACTGCTGCTATGGAAAAAGCTTGACGAGTGGGGTATCCCCCGCAGACTTTTGTCAATCCAGGTTTATCTGCATAGTAATACTAATATAATTGTAAAGTTGGATGGATTAGGCCATTTGTCAAAAAACATACCTACGAGTAGAGGTGTATGACAAAAGTGTATCTTTGCACCATTTTTATTTAACCTATATCTATCATATTTCAAAAATAATTTAAATTCCACTGCTTTCGCTAGCCCAATGATTGGAGCAGTATAGGTCTGCTTGCTAGCTAGCTTATGCTGACAACATCATGCTCATGGACCTCACAACTAGGGCTTTACAGCAATCTCATTCTTAGATAAAAGCGTGGGAACTCTCCTGAAATATTTGACAAAGTTCCCAGAAATTTAAAGCCCGCAATGCGATACTGAGACTCCGGCTGAACCTGTTACCCACGGGCTAAGTTTTAGCATGTAGGCGCCTGGCAGGTGCAATGAAAACGTTTGTCCTAAATGCAATCAGAAAATCTCTCACTCACTACATCATTTGTTGATAGAGTGTGAAGTGCAAGCCTTCTCAGGATTTATGGACCATCCACAGTGGCTGGAGACAAGAGACTTTTGGCACCGACTTTCCTAGGGCATGATACTTTTTTGTCCCTCAAATTACGTCATCTACTTAAACTGTTAACATTGTATGACGACTCCCTGAGACCCTGGAGATTAGTGGGCTGATTTAATAATGTATTTATGACGGGAAAGTGAAACCGTTTTTATTTCTATGTATAGATATCTGATTGTTTAATAATTAAACTGCTGATGAATATTGTTTTATTTTGTGAAAAGCCTGATTTTTGTGACTAACTCACATTATTAATTAAAAAAAAATACAAATCAAATTTATCATTTAGAAAAGAGCCAGTTTACAATGTTTGCTTTTTCAATTGCATTTTTTGGAAATGAAACATGCCATTTTGTCTCTCAAAATGTCCCAACTTCTTGATAAGTGGTTTTCTCAGATTAAATTCAATGATCTGTTTCTCCTATGAGCGCCAAGGAGATCCATAAATAAAATAAGGCACTGGTTCAAAGTAGGTGCACCCTTCATTCAATATCACTACAGGAGACAGACTTACAAAACACAGAGAAACCCCACTTCAGAAAAAGTAAGCAACCCTAGAATTCAACGAGTTCTTATGCCTTTCCTGGTTGCATTGATTTCAATACATAGTGAACGTTTCTATGATCTCATCAAAGTAAAGTTCAACAAAGCCACTGAGTGTGTTGTGTGCTCCAGTAAGAGCAGGGTTCCCGAGGTTGAATATGCACTTATTGATGCTGAGCAAGGGCAGTAAATGCAGTGGCCTTGAAGCCCATCCTGCAAACAAGAGGACACAGGATGCATGATCAGTAGGCATAGTTCTTAAATTTCTTAAATTCATGGCATGCAGCAGGCAACCATTGTAATTGCGCAAATATGTAAGAATAGAAACCTCGGGGTGCATAAGGCTGCACTACTGCTCTTATTCTAATCATAGCCCTGCCACTTCAAGGGAGAGAGAGGGAGAGAGAGGGGGGGAGAGAGAGAGAGAGAGAGAGAGAGAGAGAGAGAGAGAGAGAGAGAGAGAGAGAGAGAGAGAGAGAGAGAGAGAGAGAGAGAGAGAGAGAGAGAGAGAGAGAGAGAGAGAGAGAGAGAGAGAGAGAGAGAGAGAGAGAGAGAGAGAGAGAGAGAGAGAGAGAGAGAGAGAGAGAGAGAGAGAGAGAGAGAGAGAGAGAGAGAGAGAGAGAGAGAGAGAGAGAGAGAGAGAGAGAGAGAGAGAGAGAGAGAGAGAGAGAGAAGAAACAGGACGGCTTATGGATTTATAGAATCGCAAGGGCGTGCTGGCATGTCTGCATTGCATTTCACTATAGCATACTTACAGGCTTGTTCAATATCCAGAAATGCTGACAAGGATGATCACACAGATTGCAATTGGTCATGATTTGTTTTTGGGAATGCACTTTTATGTAAGCAATGATCTCTGCACCCACAACTCCCGGACTGTACCCCTCTGCCCAGGCTGTACTATGTGGTAACTGCCCGTCGCCTAAGTTAATGATGGCCTCCAGGCTCTTATGGCAGTGATTATTGTACCCCATGTTTACGTACAATGCACCTCATAGCTGATCTCAATGTTTTTTGTTTAAAGCAAAGTATTACGACGAACAGGTAACCCATTGTTTCTGTTTCAAACCAATACTCACCCAACCTGGCCACCATATAAATGAAAGTGGGGCTCTGAGCAGACAACCCAGGGGCATGTAAAGGGTGGCATGGCTGCGATGCCACACTGGCAAAAGGTAAGAGGAGTGGAAGGAAGGAAGCAGTGGGATCACTGGGTAGGGGAGGGATGATGGCTGACCCAATAGAGAAGCAGTGAGCATGCTCAGAACGCAGGGCGCTCCGTAACCTGATTGGCTGCTGCATCCACCCTGGGTGCTAGTAATGTAATATGTTTGGATGGTATTTGCCATGTTTGGGGCAGGTGAAAAAATGTCAAATGAGGGTGACATCCTACTAGCGGGCCCATTATTAGCTCCCTACCCATTCCCATTGAGCCCTAATGGCGGCTCAAATGGGAATGGGAATGGGTTTTTTCAATGAGGAATTACTGGGTCCTCCAAGGTTGGAATGGCCCGGTAATTCCTCATTGAAGGAACCCAGAGCTGGAACCCGGTATGGAGGCAGCCATGCCCTTTTTTAGGGCATGGCTGCCTCCATACTCTTAATGAGGCCCTTTGAGTCTGTGGTATTAACTCTGTACAGAGCTGGCAAATCATCATTGCGATTTGTCCGTGTTTGATGTTTGCTTGCATTGGTAGCCTCAACGATTTACTAATGTGATCGGTATTACCTCTTTTAATGTATGGCATTATCATCGATGTAGCTTAGATCAAACATGTATCAAACGAGGCGCTGATGGAAAATCAGTGGAGCTCTCACTGATTTGAACACACCAATAGTGTTTACCCTTCCGTGCATTTAGCAATGTACAATTTAGAACTCCAGCCTTTTATTTTTAATCCCTGCTGTGTGCTGCTTGTTCTTATGATCTGTTTTCTAATATGAATTGTCAGTTGTGTTCATGCCAGTTTAGAAAGTACACGTTTTGCATGAGATGTTTCGATACAGATTGCTTATACATTGTCCTTTTTGATTTATGTGTGGTTTGCTGCACACAGAGTTCTATTCAAGTCTGCACTCAAGAGGGTTGAAGCAGAAGTCTGTATTAATACCACAGCAAAACATCAACCCACCTCAGCTAACACTGAGACACTGACGCTTGGGAAATATTAAGAAGCTAACATGCCACAGAAACACAGCATTCAATTAAATGCTACACAGGTAGGAAGGACATCAATCATGTTTGTTTGTTTGTTTGTTTATTAATTTGTATAGCGCACCTGACCCAAGGGTATATGGGCGCTTAAGCTTCGAGTTACAGGCAGGGTAGGGCACAGTTGTACAGTGATGAAGCAAAGGTATACTTGACAAGATAGCAATTAGTGCATAGACAATAATATTCTGACATAGTGCAAAATACATTCTTGCAGAGGGTATGCATTGAATCATGGTAGGTTAATTGTTGAGTAACCAGGTGATGACCTTAGTTCTGAAAGGCTGGAAGGTGGGTGTAGATTTGATATCCAGTGGAATGGTATTCCAAAGTTGTGAAGCCAGAGCTGGGAAGCTGGAACCACCAGCTCTTTTGAGGGAGAATTTGGGCACAGTCAGTTGTAGTGTATTAGAGGATCTAGTGGTTCTAGTGTTCTGTCTTAGTGTAAATTTGTCAGTGAGATAGGGAGGGGCAAGGCCGTTGAGTGCTTTATAGGTGAGGCAGATGGTTTTTAGATCTATTTTTTGTTGGATGGAGAGCCATTTGCATGCAATTCTGGTGGCCGAAATATGTTCTCTTCTGGGAATATTCAGGGCGGCACGGAGTGCATTATTTTGTAGAACTTGCAATTTATTAATTACCGTTTTGTTGGCACCTACATAGAGACTATTGCAGTAATCTAGTTTAGATTGTATAAGTGCTCTGGCTAAGGTGAGACAGTTGTTAGTGGAAATCAACGGTCTACAGGCCCTGATTAGTTTGCCCGTGTAGGCCGTGGCTGAGGCAGTCATATTAATTTGTTTGGCTAGATTAGTATTCGTGTCGAGGTAAAAACCAAGGGTTTTTACACTCTTGGCGATAGGGATGGTGTTGCCGTCAATGGTAAAGCTAGTGTAGCTGGGACTAAGTTTCCGAATGGTGTTGGGTGAGCCGACAAGGAGCAGTTCAGTCTTGTCATCATTCAGGCAGAGGCCATGTGTGGCCATCCATGCCTGAATGATGGAGAAGACTTCATTGATCCAAATGGCGTCCGAATTATAGTTGCCGGATAAGGTGAGGAGTATCTGGGTGTCATCTGCGTAGTTGGTGTAGGTGACACCCAGATGGTCCAGCTTGTCGAATAGGGGCTTTGTAAAAATGTTATACAAAGTAGGTGACACACAAGATCCTTGTGGGACACCACAAGTAATAGGGATAGGGTCGGCAGCTGCTAGGGGTGAGAAAACCCGCATGGTCCTATTGTCCAGGAAGGATTGGATCCATGAAATTGCGGAGTGGGAGAAGTGTACTGCCGATGACAGATGGTTGCACAGGATTTTGTGATCAACCAGATCAAAGGCAGCGGATAGGTCAAGAAGAAGAAGGATGCCAGCTTTACCTTTATCTTTGAGGTCGTCTATCTGGCACTTGAGATCAACCAGGGCCGTTTCTGTCCCGTGTAGTGGACGAAAGCCGGACTGGCAAATTCCTAGTAAATGGTTAGTCTCGAGGTAATCCTGGATTTGTAGATAGGCCACTCTATCAAGAATTTTTAGTAAGAATGGGACAGTGGTGATGGGTCTGTAATTCGTAGGTATATCTGGGTCGAGGGTAGTTTTTTTAGTAGCGGTAGGACCCAGGATTGTTTCAGATTGCTGGGTACCAAGTTATCAGAGAATGACAGGTTTATTAATTTTGTAATGAACGGGGAGAGATCCCTTGCAGCATCTTTTATGATCTGTGCGGGACAGCTGTCCCCTTTGCAGTTCGAGGGTTTCAATGATGCTATAATTTTTTGTACTTCGGGTATGGATACCTTTTTGAAGGTAAACCCTGGGCTGGTGGCTGTAGGGGGGGGAGGGGTGGGGCTGGATGTCGAATCATAAGTGAGTTGTTGTTGTTTATTGTCAATTTTAGACTGGAGCCCTGAAATTTTGTTAACAAGGGCATTCTGGATCCCTGTGCACCATGGTTTATCTTTAGTGCAGCTATCCGTGGGAGGAATGGGGTTTTCTAATTCCTTTAGGATGTTAAAGAGCTCCTTTGAGCTGGAACTTGCCTGCGCGATCCTGGAGTTGAGCGAATCTTTCTTTGCGCGTATAATCTCATTTTTGTAGAGGGTGGAGATATTAGTGAGATTCGTTTTGTTAATTGCTGAGGGCGCTGATTTCCATAGTGCTTCAAGTTTACTTTTTTGTTGCCGGAGGAGTTTAAGTTCTGGGGTGTACCATGTATTCAGGTGCGCTTTTGGTTTCCCCTTGCGCATTTTTAGTGGGGCAATAGTGTCAACTGCTTTGGCCATGGAATCATTATAGACGTTGACTAGTTGGTTCAGGTCAGTTGTGGCTGGTAGTGCGTTCAGAATAGGGGTCACCAAGGGTATTAAGGCTTCCGCTGTGATGTTACTCTTTTTCCTAGTTAGACAGGCTGGTGCAGTAACAGGTTTGTTGTGCACTAGGTTACTAGTGTTAATGTCAAATTGGAGGAAATGATGATCAGTCCATACGAGCTGTAAGGGATCCTTCATGGTGATGTTGCAGTTAAGGGTGGTTACCCAATCGAGGATTCTACCCTTCGAGTGGGTAGGTTTGGAGCAGAATTGTTGGAGGCCATGCTCCTCTAATGCTGTGGCCAGGGCAGTGGCTGGGGTGTCGAGGGGGTCATTAAACCCAAAATTGAAGTCTCCAAGTATAATCATTTGTGCTGAAAGTTTGGAGCTTTCGGCAACTAGTGAGGTGATGTCTTCCTCAAATGAGCCTGGTGGGCCCGGGGGTCTGTAAATTAAATGCATCGTAATAGTGCTCTTAGGGGACGTTTGTAATTTGAATGTGAGATGTTCACATGATTTAAGTGGAGGAGACGAGGCTAGTCTAATATTAAGCGAGGACTTGAAAATGATAGCTACACCGCCTCCTCGTGCGTTGGGTCTATCTGCTCTGAGGATGGTATAGTTGTCCGGTATGGCTAGGGTGAGAGATGGACCTGCAGCATCATGCAACCAGGTTTCGGTAACAGCAAGGAAGTCCAAGTTGTTAGTTAGAATAATGTCGGCTACTTCTATGGAATGGGCGACTAGTGATCTAACATTTAGAAGAGCTCCTTTAGGAATGGAAAGGGTGGAATTGCTAGCTATTGCAGTGTGATTGATAGTCTTATTGGGTCGCTTAGCAAGGGGTATGCTAGTCTTATGGTGGGTTCTGGCACCGAGTCTCTTGTTACGATCAATAAAGGTGAGGGTGGTGGTTCGAGAGACAGTAAGGTCAGCAGTTGTGGAGGTACTAGGGCCAAAGGTGGGGTTTGAAGTACTTATATAGGTAGGGTTCCGCTTGGAGGTATCTAGGTGCTTGGTAGCCGGGACATCAGAAAAGTATGTGTGGTAATGGTTCGGAGAGGCGGATTGTGAGACTGGGAGGAAGGCAGGAGTGGTAGGCAAGAATGGTGTGGGGCATATGATAGGGTAATGTCTTGGGCAGGCCGGCCTGGCTAGACCATTTTTATGGGATGTGTAGCTATTGCCATTGCAAGGTATGTTACTTTGCATGACACAAAAGGGGAACATGATTGCGATGAGGCAGGATAGCATGCTATAGCAGGGGCGGCTTGCAGGAGATTGGCGAGTATGTGGCATTGGTGACATAAGGTAGGCACACAGCAAATCAGATGCGGTCTGGAGGCGACCATAAGGCACAACACAGTTCAAATGTGGTCAGTAGGCGACCATAAGGCACAACACAGTTCAAATGTGGTCAGTAGGCGACCATAAGGCACAACACAGTTCAAATGTGGTCAGTAGGCGACCATAAGGCACAACACAGTTCAAATGTGGTCAGTAGGCGACCATAAGGCACAACACAGTTCAAATGTGGTCAGTAGGCGACCATAAGGCACAACACAGTTCAACTGTGGTCTGGAGGCGACCATAAGGCACAACACAGTTCAAATGTGGTCAGTAGGCGACCATAAGGCACAACACAGTTCAAATGTGGTCAGTAGGCGACCATAAGGCACAACACAGTTCAAATGTGGTCAGTAGGCGACCATAAGGCACAACACAGTTCAAATGTGGTCTGGAGGCGGTCATGGGGCACAACACAACTCACATGCATTGGGGTCGCAAGTTGGCTGGAGTACATCAAAGCATTAGAGTGCGAATACCCAATAGGGCACATATGTGCTGAACTCTCAAAGTGAGTTCATTTATATCAGAGCGCAAAAAAGGGGAAGTGGGGAAGGAACAGGGAATACAGCAACAATGCAAAAGGTACAGGTATATACAGTGGGCCTCATTACACGGATGGCGGTAGGGGATTGCCGGCACTGGTAAGGGCACCGGTGCCGGTAATCCCCTACCGCCATACAACGAGGTCCCTCAGTGGGTCCCGTCCTTAACGTGTGGTCAGACCACACATTAAGGAAGGGACCCGCTGAGGGACTTCAGGGCAAATAAAGGTACTGCTAATAGCGGTACCGTTATTTGCTCCTTCCCCCTTCCCATTGAGCCCTATGGGGGCTCAAATGGGAATGGGGAAGGGCCTTGGTGAATGGTGAATTACCGCCCCGCCAACCTTGGAATGGAGCGGTAATTCCCCCATTCACCAAAGCGGACTCGGTACGGTACCGGCAGCAACCATGGCGCTAATAGCGCCATGGTTACCGCCTACCGTGTAATGAGGCCCAGTGTATCTCCCACCCTTCACTTAGACGGATGGAGCATGAGCGTGAAAGTCTGTTAGGTGATGTTATGGGTCCAATCGAGTCTAGTTCTTTGGGAATGCAATTCCGGCTCTTATTGTTACTGGCTACAGACTCTTGACCAAGTTGGGCATCTTCAGCCTTCGCGTTGGACATGCCTCTTGTGAGGCTGTGTTTAGTTATCAAGAAGTTGTGGTCACATGCCCCAAGCTCCATACTTACCCATCAGAAGTGGTGATGACCAATGGTACTACATTAGTAATCCACATGGGGTCATTGTAGCATGATTGACTCTTTGGGACATGATGGGGGTAATCTGATGTGGGCTAGGTCACACACCTTAAATAAATTTTTCTTAACGGAGATCTCCCCTCATACAACTACTTTTGTTAAAGCTGGGCTTTCCTAATGTCAGGGACAGTATTGATGTGTTTTTTCTGAAAGACACTACCTTTGAGTCAAGTGGGACAGTTAAAATCCCGGCAATGCCTTCCTCTCATCAACCTGAAGGAGGGAGAAATCGATGGAATGTTGTCTGTGTGTGTGTGATATGTCTGGAGCATCTCATTGACACGAGCCCTTACCAAGTACCTGGCTGTAAGAAGAACCGGTATGGTAACCTTCAGAATCCTGTTAAACCTTTCAATCTGGCTATTTGCATGAGGCTGGTACAGGGATGTTGTCACATGATTGTTGTTGCAATTTAAAAAAAATGTGTTTACCTGTCTGGACACTGATTGGGTCCATTTGTTGCACCAAGGTGCGCCAGGTCACCCTTCTAATAGGAACAGTTCTGTGAAGAACACCACATTTGTTGAGGTGACCTCCTCCAGTATTCTTATTTCTGGGCAATGGGAGAAACAGTTGCTAAGGAGTATAAACGACCTCCTATGTTTTTATAGTGTAGAGAATAGTCCTACTAAGTCAATGGGTTTTCGTTCCCAGCACCGTGATGGTTCAAACGCTGGCTGATATGAAGCAGCACAGGTGTGAGCAGTCTTATCACTTTGTCAGCATTCTGGCCCCCCACTTGAATCTGTCTATGGGCCTCATCACGACTTTGGCGGTAACCCTTACATCCGGTGGTCGCGCTATTACCGCCAGATTTAAGGGTCTGCCAAATCAGGACTTCGGCGGATTTCGCCCCAGCTCTTGGCTGGGGGGAAATCCGCCGAAAATTGGTGCTATTACCGCCGGCGGGAAATCCACCGGCGGTAAGAGCACAAATTTTCCCCATTGAGCCCAATGGGAATGGGGCATTCCCGAATGGGCTCAATGGGGAATGGGGAATTACATTACAGCCGAACTCGTGATCCGGCGCTATTAGCGCCGGGGAGTTTGGCGGTAGGGCTAATACCGCCAAAGTCGTGATCAGGCCCATGTCTGTATCCATTGCTGTCCATCTGTATGGACCCCTGACAGGGGATTTCTTTTCAGACATGCCTAGATGGCCAGCATAAGCGTTTCTGAAAATGTTGGGTCTCAGACCCTCATGGGGAATACACTAGTCACCTCCCATAAAACACCAAGCCATAAAGTTTAAGCCCTCCTCAATTAAGACATTAAACACGAATTTGTGATCGATTTTCAACCTGTATTTTGCTGTGCATAAAAAACGTCAGAAATGTTTAGGGGCCCAAATACAACTAATGCTTAATTATGGAGTTTTTCCCCCCATATCCGTCTACAAAATAGAATCAAATGCTTTGATTACTTCTTTTGTAATTGTAAATTGTAATTGGTTATTTTTAACATGCTTATGTCACAGAGGTTTCTAGGCACGGACCTGATATCGAACCTGTGTTGCTCCATGTCGTCTTGGAGCGCGTTGCCCTTGAGCTATCATCCCAAGATTCTTTGCCATTGTAGGTCTGTGTGAGGACATATTCTTGTCCCTTGAGGTTGGTGTCTACCGTGAGTGTGGAGTGTGTGGCTGTGTCAGTGTTTAAGCACTGCTGCTCTCAATCTTTATGCATTAGATTGTAATAATGCTGCTTGTTTTATAAGGCTTCACATTGAGGTCACCCCTTTCCTAACCAGACCATGCATGGGTTCAACCGTAGCAGAGAAACCTTTGACACATGTAGAGTAGTATTCCGAAACCCAAAGGAAGGACAAAATGTTGTCTTCCTTCTGGGGTGTATGGGTGTCCTGCATTTCTCTGACCAGAGCATCCTTCGGTTTAACCCCTCTTTTTACTGGTGTTTTCCCTCGATAATCTACTTGTTCTACATACAAATAACTTCGAAAATATTTCGAATTGTACATACATTTGTTGGGTAAGGGGTAAAAGGGAATCGGGACAGGTTTACGGTGGGTGTGGGGGGCATGGGGGAACACCCCAAAAATCAAAATGTATTTTCTAAGTAAATTCAACGAACCGTCGCTTAAACATTGGAAAGCAAAAGCTGCAGAGGCCAGGCCGAATGGAATTCTGATAAATCTATAGATGTGAATGGGGGTCATTATGAGATTGGAGGTAGTCATGTTGCTATTAGCGCCATGACTGCCTCCAATAACTGGACCGAGTCCGGTGTGGTGCAATGGGAACTTACCGGTCTAGTCCGACCCTGGTGGGACCGGTACGTCCCCATTGCACCAACCATTCCCCATTCCCATTTGAGCCCCCATAGAGCTCAATGGGAAGGGGGAAGGCGCTAAAAACAGTACCGCAAATTGTTGTACAGTTAGTAGCTCCAAGGTCCCTTAACGGGTCCCGTCCAGAGCGGCTGGTCAGACCAGCCGTTCCTAGTGGGACCCGCTAAGGACCTCGGAATTGGGTGGTAAGGGATTACCGGCACCGGTCTCCTTACCGGTGACTGGTATCCTTTACCGCCCAACTTGTAATGACCCCCAAAGACTGTTATTAAGATTGTGTACAGTGTACAGGATTCCACTAGTATGACTTCATGGTATGTTCTCCTGACATCAAGTTTCGGAAAAAATGCTTACTGAACCAATTTTGTGCAGTAGTTCACCTATTATTTGGATGGGGTGGCAGTCAATGTCTATATTGGCATTTGTCCCCTTGAGTCCATGCAAAGCCTTATATAATTGTCCGGTTTTGTGGCAAGCACCTCCTTGATGATCCATTCCAAGAATTCTGTCTCCCCTAATATGAGGCCTTTTAGCACATCTACAAGTATTTTTTTTTAAGGTTTTCCTGAAGTCTTAGCAGACCTTTCCCATCACTATTTCATTAACAGCTTGAGTTTAATTTCTTGATGGTACCCCTTCAATCATCATTGAATACTGTATGGTATTTGGTGAAGATGTCTGTCACCAATAGTGACATGCCTATCAGCATAATTCTTTCGGGAGCACCAGGGGAAGGGTCATCCTGGTGTCTCCAGCTGAGGTCCGGAGAGCCTTTCAAAGCTACATGAGTTATTCCTTGGATGAAACAATTCTTGGTCTTCATAGTGGCCCTGAAGAGCCCAATTATTGCAATGGGTTGACCGGAGTATGCCCAGGGGCTCAGGTAGTGGCCTACAATGCCGATACCACTATTGGAAGTTTCTCACAGATCCATAATATCCCCCTCTGAGGGTTCTACTGCTTTAATCTTACACTGTGTTCGGCAAGATTGTATGCAGTACCCTTTGGATGCACTACAACAAACTTAACTCCTGGCAAAAGGGACCCAACCTTTGGTATAAATCTGAACTACACAGGTTGGTAGTGTGGTCGAGCAGCCAGGCTTATCTCAAGAGGAGTCAATGTGAGCAGTAATGTTGTGACACAGAGTTTCACAATACAGTTATTCAAATAAACACTTACACTCAAGGTTTCTTGATTAAACAATTATTAATGTATTTAACAGTTAGTTATATAAGCCTTCTTCAGAAGGGAGCAATGTATATGTAACAATTAAAATACACTTTAAAACACACTCTTAGTTTCTCTAAATCAGATGATACCCATTGGGGATGGCGCACAGACACTTCCTACACCCTCAGGTAACTTAAATAGCTAGGACACTGTGGACATTGATTTGTCACTGGTATATTTAGAACAATACTGAATATGGTGCAAAACAGAGACTAGAGGAATAAAAGAAAGGTTAACAATTCATAAACAGGTAGGTAAGACAGAACTGAGGTAGGTTTTTCAGTCTCACTGCGCCAACACAATAATCAATCAGATACTGCTTAAGTTGCAGATTTATTGCAAAAAACAATTAACAGCCTGACACGTGTTTCGAGCAATCCTTGCTCTTCCTCTGAGGCTGATACAAAGCATATTGGTTATATTCAGTGTTATCCCAAATTAGTGACATTCAAGAACCGAAGCAAAACAAAAGAAAAAGAAGTTTGTTTTTAACGTAAAAGTTTCAACATGTTAAAAAGTGGGGATATAATGTAACACACAATCGGCATGTTTCCATTGTCACATGATCAGTTGATAAAGAAGTGGGGCGGGCGGTGTACCAACCCAAAATAAAAATATGGTTTCCATTTGGTTTAGACCAACACAATTGTGGGTTACCAAACCCACATTAAGCATTTTGCATATGATCGAACATAATACAATTTTTCAGAAGGGTACAATTAATCATGAATTAACACATGATCATTCATTATATATAAACAGGATATTATAAATATAGTGATTTGGATATATTGGTAGGTGCACCATAGCACACATTGTTTTATGATGAATTGGTGAAGTAGAAAACACATAGGAGAAAGAGAAGGCAAAACGGTGACACTTGAATTAGTCCTCCGTTCGGAGTTGATTTAAGTACCAAAGTTAATTACAAACCATGATATATTCACATTGGGTTATATTGTTTATAGGGTACCTTGTGATTGAGGGCTCGCTAACGCGGTCATTTAAGTAGAAGATTTGCTGTACGGGAAGATTCTAAGATTAGTGTATTGTCATATATTGCAAATTTAATGAACAGTGTTGACTAATCGCATTGATATAGTGTGATAATACATTAGTTAGGTGTAAAGAATTTTTAACAGGTACCTGGATTATAATTCTTCGCAGTTGCGGCAAAGGTTGTGTGGCCCTCTGTGCTGAGCATAAAAAATGAGATTGTGGCATGATTTCAGCCAGGCAGATGCACATCGAATAGCCCCTGGTATGACGAAAAGGATTAAAGAAAAGAAAGAGTCAACATGCCTGATTACAGACTTGACAAATAGTCTAACTTCGCGGCTGTCACTGCAGGTGCTGACTTTGCGTTCCCCTGTCAGTGGACCATGGTCTAAGGGACCATGTTAAAAGTGCTTACCTCGGGGATCTGCAGGACGGTGTGGCTGGTTCCTACGAGGCCGCTGGTCTGGCTTTGATTTAATATGGTCACTTGTACTGAGCATGATGGCGGAAGTCCACAACGTATGTTGTATTGGACGGCCATCTTGGAAGGGGTTCCGACATCATTGTTAGTAATTAGCATTGTATGGTAAACTATAAAGCGTTATGTAATTGGGGTTCATAGTTACTAATGATAATTGGATTAGTTATAGAGACTGAGGTATGCCTAAATATTGTTCAGTAAGTGTCAATTCTAATCAATTATGACTGACAAGAATATTTAATGTGCAGCTCACGGCTTGTACAGAATTAAAAGTAATCACAGTTTTAATCGTGTTGTGGTACAGTAACTGTATGGCGTAAGGTAATCCAGAATGCATGCCCGATTGTTTCACACACTGGTTGGGGAGACATAAAATAAGAGGGCAAAACTATAATATGAATGGTTACTATAAAGGACTGTCTACTGTGGACTCAACACAGACCATGGGCCTCATTCCGAGTATGGCGGTAAGGGATAGCGGCCACCGCTAACGAGAGCGGTGGCGGTAATCCCTTACCGCCATACTCCGAGTTCCCTTAGCGCCATGGTGCTTTTAACACCTGCTTTTAGCAGGCGTTAAATACCATGGCGCTAAGGGACCTTGATGTTAATTACGCCACCGTAATTTACGGTGGCGTAATTGACGCCTTCCCCACTCCCATTATGCCCTATGGGGCAAGAATGGGAATGGGGAAGGGTAAATGGGGATTGGGGAATTACCGCCCCGCCAACCTTGGAATGGGGCGGTAATTCCGCCAACCACCAAGGCGCTGCCGGTCCGGGTACGGCGTCAACCAAGGCGTTAATAGTGCCATTGGTTAGCGCCGTACTCGGAATGAGGCCCCATGAATTTGGGGTTTTTGTTTAAATTATGCACTGTTCTGTTTGAATAATCCTTTTTCTCTGCAGTGTATCCAGTCCTGTAGTCAACTTAGGTCATTATCCACATCCTATTATGAATTTGTGCCCTTTAGCGTACTTATTAATTGATCAGCCATATATAATTTGCAATGGGTACAAATTGAGAGGGAATTTTTAGAAACCACATGGGACATTTCCATGTCACACCATACGACACAGATTTAGCGACATCAACCATATATAATATAGTGTTGCCCTCTTATTTTATGTCTCCCCAACCAGTGCGTGAAACAATCGGGCGTGCACACTGTATTATGTTACGCCATACAGTTAGTGTACCACAACATGATTAAAACTGAGATTACTTTTAATTCTGTACAAGCCGCAAGCGGCACATTAAATATTCTTGTCAGTCGTAATTCATTATAATTGACACTTACTGAGCAATATTTAGGCATACTTCAGTGTCTATATTTAATCCAATAATCATTAGTAACTATGAACCCCAATGACATAACTCTTTATAACTTACCATACAATGCTAATTACTAACAATGATGTCAGAACCCCTTCCAAGATGGCCGTCCTATACAACATACGTTGTGGACTTCCGCCATCATGCTCAATACACGTGACCGTATTAAATCAAAGCCATACCAGCGTCCGCGTAGGAACCAGCCACGCTGTCCTGCAGACCCCCGAGGTAAGCACTTTTAACATGGTCCCTTAGACCACGGTCCACTAAGTGGGGAGCACAAAGTCAGCACCTGCAGTCACAGCCGCGAAGTTAGACTATTTGTCAAGTCTGTAATCAGGCATGTTGACTCTTTCTTTTCTTTAATCCTTTTCGTCATACCGGGGGGCTATTCGATGTGCATCTGGCTGGCTGAAATAACGCCACAATCTAATTTTTTGCGTGCAGCACAGAGGGTCACACAAACTTTGCTGCAACTGGGAAGAATTATAATCCTGTTACCTGTTAAAAATTCTTTACACCTAACTAATGTATTATCACACTATATCAAAGCGATTAGTCAACACTGTTCATTAAATTTGCAATATATGACAATACACTAATCTTAGAATCTTTCCCCACAGCAAACCTACTACTTAAATAACCGCGTTAGCGAGTCCTCAATCACAAGGTACCCTACAAGCAATATAACCCAATGTGAATTTATCATTGCTTGTAATTAACTTTGGTACTTAAATCAACTCCGAACGGAGGACTAATTCAAGTGTCACCGTTTTGTTTCTTTCCTCCCTCTCTTTATCCTATGTGTTTTCTACTTCACCAATTCATCATAAAACAAATTGTGCTATGGTGCACCTACCAATACATCCAAATCACGGTATTTATAATATCCTGTTTATCTATAATGAAATATCACGTGTTAATTCATGATTAATTGTACCCTTCTGAAAAATTGTATTATGTTCGATCATATGAAAAATTGCTTAATGTGGGTTTGGTAACCCACAATAGTTTTGGTCTAAACCAAATGGAAACCATCTTTTTATTTTGGGTTGGTACACCGCCCGCCCCACTTCTTTATCAACTGATGATGTGACAATGGAAACATGCCGATTGTGTGTTACATTGTATCACCACTTTTTATCATGTTGAAAATTTTACGTCAAACACAAAATTCTTTTTCTTTTGATTTGCTTTGGTTCTTGAATGTCACTAATTTGGGATAACTCTGAATATAACCAATATGCTATGTATCAGTCTCAGAGGAAGAGAAAGGATTGCTTGAAACACGTGTCAGGCTGTCCATTGGTTTTTGCAATAAATCTGCAATTTAAGCAGTATCTGATTGATTATTGTGTTGGCGCAGTGAGACTGGAAAACCTACCTCAGTTCTGTCTTACCGTGTAGTGCCAATTCAAGGCCCTCACACCCTCTGGTCGCCTGCTGCCTTCCCACCATTAACTTTAAGCAAACGCAAGGTTCTTAAATTGGCTTTTTTTGTGCCCCTTACCTGTTCTTGCATAAACAAGTAGGTGCTTTTAAGAACCTTCCAAAACTGAGTAAAATATAACCCTTTCCTGGGGCTAAAAACAAATCGCAAAGTCAGAGGTCAGAAGGTGTCTCTCGGGGAGCAAGGACAGCAAATGTTGATTGCACAATGTCAAAGGGATCTTCTTTACAGGTAGGTAAAAAGTCTTGCACAATGTTTTTAGAAATGTTTGTAGAAAATAGAATACTTGAAGGACCATAAGGTGGGAGGCTTGTGAAGGGCAAAGCTTCAGCAACTCTGCAAGGTAACCAAGACAGGTCTCAACTGACAGCAAACAAGACTACACAACGAATGGTACATTCTCTTAGACTGTAGAGTACCTCTTGTTAGAAGAAATGGTTCCAGCTGGCTTCTGTTCCTGTGCAGCTCTGCAGATCCTGTTGTTCCTGGGCCTTAGTCGTGGGGACAAGAGGGAGGAATTCTGAGGACTCCTACTCTGCAATGGGGCGGTCAGCGGCATAAATGGGCAATCTTCAATTCAGCGATCTTCGGTGTTTCAGCTCCTTGCGTCTGACTGACAATAACAACACTGTGGTTCTCGGATACAACTTCAGACTTTCCTTGCTTCTGGGGTACAGCACTCTGTTGAGGTGGCACAGGCTTGGTCAGTCTTGCATCAGGGAAGTCCGGAGGATCTTCCGCCCACTCGGGCCCAACTTAAAAGCAATGCACACAATCTGGTGTTCCTCTCCCTGGCTCTTCCATTGCAGCAGCAGCAGTGGAAATTCAATAAGCTTCGAGAGGATGTCCAGACAGGCTTATTTTGGAGTTGATTGTTCCCACTGACTCAAAGGGTGAAGTCGTCCTTGCAGGGCTTCTCTAGTCGAGGGAAATTCGGAGCTTCAGCACAGCAGCAGGGCTTCACCGTGCAAACCAACGGTTCAGGAGTTGCAGTAGGTGTGTCTTCCAAGATTTTCTTTGGATTCCTTCATCCAGTGGTTTCTCCCATTAATTCCAGCCTGGCTGTCAATCATAAAGCAGGGTGTCTGTCCTTGCCGGACAGCCAGACGGCCAATCGCCTTTGGGTGCATTCCTGTAACCAAGGGGATTAATCACAGGGAGTTTCGGGCACCTCCATCACTTCCTGCCCCTGCCAGACACACTGGAGCCAGAGGCGGGCTTCACTCGTGAATCCCCCCAAAAACAAAACAAACAAAGAGACCAAATCTGGATTGGCATGCAGACTAAATCTCAAGAAGGAACTTTCCAACAAAATATGGCAATAAAAGAAGACCGGGCCATTTTGACAAAATGGGCACCCATGTGTGCCTTACTGCAGCTGCGAACGCAGCCCGCGGTAAAAACACACAATGGTAGTAAAAAGTAAACCACTGCCACCAGCCAATAATTCTAGAAAGGTTAACATAACAATGTGACATGGAAACTAGACCAATGGGATACTAAGTAACCCCTCCAGCACCCTATGGTAAAATAGCGTGTGCTGGGTCTAGAAAGTTACAAAATGTAAGTAAAGTCAATTTCACTTCACTGCTCTTGGAAATAGTAGTTTTACCAAGAGAAGGTATTTACACCTTTGGGAAATCTAAGAGACTTCCCTGTGCCACTGCACTGAAGATGCTGTGTGACACAATGGGCCTCATTACGACCCAGGCGGTAAGTTACCGCCTGGGTCGTACCCTTACCACCATGGTGTAAACTATGTTTACACCATAGTGGATGGCGGATTTACCGCCCCATTCCAAGGTGAGTGGGGCGGTAAATCCCCATTTCCCATTTTACCCTTCCCCATTCCCATTTTTGCCCCATAGGGCATAATGGGAGTGGGGAAGGCGCTAATTACGCCACCGTAAATTACGGTGGCGTAATTAGCACCATGGTCCCTTAGCGCCATGGATTTTAACGCCTGCAAAAAGCAGGCGTTAATATCACCATGGCGCTAAGGGACCTTGTAATCAGGCGTTAAGGGTCGGCGCCGTTTACGGCGCCGTTAGCCCCTTAACGCCTGACTCGTAATGAGGCCCAATGTAAAGATGATGCCTATGGAGTTTGTCAGACTCCAAAGTCAAAAGAAACATATGAAACACATAGAACTAAATGTGTAAAGTCCCAAAAATCAGCAAAAGAGCTGGGGGTCCCCAAGGTGGGAGAAACTAAACACTAACATTAGAATTCTCCCTAACATACTGATTGTTGTTATCAGTCATCTCACTTGCTAAAATGATATCAAAAGCACAGGTCATATATATAACATTACTTCCTTAGATATCATAGAGATCAAAGGTCATGTGATGTCATAGGCTGCGTGATGTCCCCTGCAGCTGCCACAGGCATTTTTGATGTCCTTGTCTCTAACACTGCTCACAACCCGTTTGTGGTATTAAAGCTACTGGCTCACCTATAACCTCTACTTACTTCACAAAGAAGCACCACAATACTCTATAATAGCATTATGGGAGAATTGTATACTGTGCTCCTGGACACACTTCGTCTCTTCTATGCAGCATCATGGCGATGCAACGTAAGTCCGAAACAGTCTATTGCTGGCTATGAAATGTATGTGCCACGCAAGACAATTGACTATTGCAGAACAAAATTGTGATTTCTTCAAAATGGATGTGCCTTCAAAATAAATGTTCTCCTTATAGGAAAGCTGTACGTTTTCAAATCCTCACCATTCATTACTGAAGAGTTCCACAATCATTTGCGCATGTGAAATGTTCTTAGCAGACCTGCATTATGGCATGCAGTCCACGGCAAGGCAAATCATGTTTTTTTCTTCTGTTTTTTCAGGAAGCTCAAACAATGTTATTATTTGAAAGTTCTCCAAATGGTCGAAAATCCAGAGATAGCGGAAGCGACATCAAAAGCCTGGTTACATTACAGAAAGTGAGGCCACATGACCTCTGATTCCAATGTCATCGCAGGAAGTGGTGTCACAGGGTCTTTGACCTAATTGGCCACGCACAAAGTGAAATCACATACCTACAAGGTCAGATAAGCTAAAAATGAATAAAATAGAAATTGTTGCATAAGCAGGCAAACTTCTTCTTTAGTTACCAATCACATTTTAACTAGGGTACCGCCTTGATATGCAGTAAGTGGATATATATATATATATATATATATGTATATATATAATGATATTCGTACACTTGGCAGAAGAGTAGAACAGCTTCATATGACAGTACAGCCCGTACATTCCCACTTACTGCCATCTAATTAAGCTTTATATACCTTGCCCGAGGGGATATATGTGTTCAGTCCTATCACTCTCCGCGCAGCCTTATTGGGGCTGGGGTCTATAAAGCTAATATGGTCCAGGCATGGGGTGTAGTTTAAAAATAACTGAGGCATTCTGCCTCGGGTCTTTGCAAGGAACTGGCGAATTCGACAGGGAGCACAGAAATGTGCTGAAGGAGGACGGATGGGGTGGGGTTTGTTAAACCGATCTGCACCTGGGCCAGACAAAGAAACAGAGTGGCAGTCAGGAGCGGGGGTGGAAGAGAACCCAGGCTAGGCTGCATCAGCCAGGCCGCATATGGCAACGACTAAGTGTGTTGGCTGGGCGGAGCCAGGCACGCGGGTTATGTATACCAGGGGTGAACATAATTTAAGGTTAGGGTGGGGAGCGGTTCTTTGATTCTGAGTGACTGGTGAAGAGGGGTGCAGTGCTGATGGTGGGGCTCCCAGCATTGCTCCTGTGATGAGAGACCGGAGTCTCAAGTGGCCTCTCCTCAGAGGCTACTGTCCAGGCCATATGTGATCTTTCTGAGCCATGCCATTTCGTATAGCCTGGAAATTGGCCAATGGGCCGCTGTTACATCACTCCCCCGGCTCAAAATTCCAGTTATAGTCTTACAAGCCAGTTATAGTCACTGCATCACATTTTGAGATAATGCCATAATATGCCAAAGATAGGCTCCCACATGTCAATGCTGACACTGTAACCTGTCAAAGTCCCACATGCCAAGCATAGTCATAATTTAAAAGGGGCAACATGGCTATTCAGGTGCGGTAGGCTGCAGCCATAAGCCAAGTGTAGACTTAGATGCTGAGAAATGCTACCCAATGCCAGCTAATGCCTCATAAGCCTGACATAGTCACAACACGTAAAGCACACACTCAAATGCCAGAGTAATGCCATCAAAAACCACCTCATCGTTAATGCCTATGGTACAGTCATCACATGTGCTGTGCATCTCCACAACCCCTTTGTCTGCCATTATATCCTAGGCACAACCACAAATGACCTTATGCCATCCCCCATCAATTCATGTAGTGGTTTGTATGCAGGGTAAAGTCACCATATGCACTGTGTGCCAAGGTAGCCTCTGTCTAAAAAGGGGGCCTATGCTACAGATCAACTGCTTTCCTCTGGGATTATATACAAATGTGTGTTCTTGAACCAAATAGTCAGCAGGCATATTCTCGTTAAATACGCCCGTTCTCTTCACCATGGAAAACCCACACAATGCCATTTTCGGTACTCCTCCTCGTCTCTCCAGCCTTCCTTTATTCTCATTATGTGTGTCCCTCCTCCTACCATCTGGTCCTCTGTAGTTCCGACTTGACCACCCAAAACCTTCCTATGCTTTTTGCCTGGGGACTGATCGCCACATTTGTCACTATTCACCTGCTTTTACCACCTTCAAACCACCTTCTCCTTGTGATGCTATCACCTCCAAGCTCCAACTTCCCCTCTCAACGTTACAACCTCCACCGCCTTTCTACCACCTTCGGCAATTGGAGTAATTTCTGCAACGTCCTTCATATCACTCGTGCTCCTGATTATACCTCTCCTTGTGATGCTATCACCTCCAAGCTCCAACTTCCCCTCTCAACGTTACAACCTCCACCGCCTTTCTACCACCTTCGGCAATTGGAGTAATTTCTGCAACGTCCTTCATATCACTCGTGCTCCTGCTTATACCTCAACATGTCTCAGGAGGATTGCTTGCCTTGGAAGCAAGACGACACAGAGCAACACAGGTTTGATCCCCGGGTCGGTGCTTGGAAACTTATGGGTATTAAGCACCTTATAAATAACATATCATATCTTCTATGTGACTTCCAGCTCCATATTTTATTACCTTTTTGTCCTCTCCCTTGGGTCTTACCACCTCCTCCTGTGGCCAAGATCTTAGCACCTCCTGACTTTCATCCTCTCTGCCCGGTGTTACTACTTCCTCCTGCACTCCTAGTCTTTCCACCTTACGAGGCACTCCCAATACCTGGAGTAGATAGCAGGTCAGACTAATGGAGGTGAGCATTGGGTATTTTTTAAGTTTACTTACCACCAACAAAGCTGGCTCTTTAATAGCCCACCTTCATAATATCTTCCAAGCGGGCACCCACCTAAAATAGTATGGACCCCTTGGCAACCCTGGCAAAGTGAGCACCAACTCAAGAAGAACCTCTGGTGATGCTCTTTCTGGTAGACATGTTTATTGCTCGCGATTCATCATCGTGCAACAGGAGGACATGTCAAAGGACGAGGCAGCTCTTGGAGGAAAGTGTCTATTAGAAATATGAATTCTCCCTTGTGTCAAAAAACCAGAGTGGGACATGCCAGAGTGGGACGTGACACGTGCTTGTGTGGGCTCCTCAGGGCAGTCTGGAACTGCCTTTTACAATTCCTGTGAAACCCTGACATTGTTGCTTTGTATTTCAAAAAAGGTAGCAAACGCTCCTTTCCAGAAAGAACATGACATGATGAACTTGTTCTGTGGTTTTTTCCCACTTTGAGATGAGAGTTTGACGCACACACTTTTTGCTCACTGTACCTTTCACAGATGGTAAATTACCATTTGCATATCAGTCTTTGTCCCGCCCACATGGGCAGTCCAGCACCGAAATGCTATGGCAATTTCCTTCTGAACAAGAGTACCAACAGTAACCCCATACATGTGTTTCAGCCCTGTTGGGCCTCATCAGTGAGGTGAAGCTGTGCCTCTCTGAGCACAGTGAGCAGGGAGTCCACGTCTGGGTTCCCCCAGGTAACTCAGAGTGACCAACCACAAGTTCCTTGCAAATATTTTAAAAAAGGTAGCAGGCGCTCCACGTCAGAAAGAACATGGCATGATAAACTTGTTCTGTGGTTTTTTCCCACTTTGAGATAAGAGTTTGCAGCACACTCTTTTTGCTCACTGTACCTTTCACAGATGGGAAATATCCATTTGCATATCAGTCTTTGCCCCGCCCACATGGGCAGTCCAGCACCAAAATGCTATGGCAATTCCTTTCTGAACAAGAGTACCAACAGCAACCCCATGCATGTGTTTCAACCTTGTTGGGCCTCATCAGTGAGGTGGAGCTGTGTCTCTCTGAGCACAGTGAGCAGGGAGTCCAGGTCTGGGTTCCCCCAGGTAACTCAGTGTGACCAACCACAAGTTTCTTGCAGATATTTCAAAAAAGTTGGTTGAGACACTGAACTGCAAACAGTTATGGGTGCACAGGGAACACAGAACATGGGATCAACCTAGAATTACACTCTGTGAAACTGAAAATGTGAAACACCACTTCATCGAGGAATCATTCTTGCATGGTCAAAGGCACAATAGGAAATCAGGCCTAAGTATTGGGGAGGGCAAAGCCATTATTGTATCTTCTTATTAAAATGTTGCATTCCTTTCAGCATGCAGCAAACATCGATTGGAATCCCTTCGCTGTCCTGTATGCCTTGCTACCTCCTGCTTATGAAGCTAGAAAGCTCGAGAACACCCCCTAGAGGATTAGAACTGGATGACCGATCCCTAATATCAACTTATTTATTTATTTATTTATTTATTTATTTATTTACTTTTGCATTTGCAGAGTGCAAAGCCCGCAGGCCTCCAGGTGCTGGTTACAGAGGGGAGTGGGGTAAGGGGAGCATCTGAAAGGAGTACAGTGGTTTCAGTTGAACAGTCTAGTTTTGTAATGCCACACACGAGGCTGCTTTGTAACACCTAGAGGTAGACAGACACCAGGATTCACGTATTAATTCCAAGGTAAAATGCTCAGACTTTTCCAAAACGCCTGGGAGACTACCACATGCCCTTTAATGTGCATATGTACAAAAATTGACCTTTTCTCATCATAGTGGTATCTGAAGCTATTGTACCAATTATGAGTTGCGCTGAAATTGAATACGCTCCAGAGTTCTTATGTTGTAGAGAGTGATATCATGCTTGGTATTTCCATGGCAAGCATATTTTCTGTACTGGAATCAGGGGCATTCTTCGCAAGCCTGCTCTTTGAGTTCTGTATGTTTTTGCTGCAGCTGCATCTCCCCACGGCAATGGGTATTCATGCTTGATTACCAAGACAAGCAATGTCTGGGTTCAGTGAGCATACTCGTTTACTTTGAAACTTAGCGGCTTCCATTATGTCAATCATATGCCGTGGTTTTTGTATTCCATTACTAAACAAGGGCCTAGAGCTCAGGCTCATCCTGTGGGAATCCTACTCAGTCTTACCTATATGTCCCTCAGAGATGTTGATATGAAAGTGTTTATGATCCATGGTTGCCATATTGTGGTGGCACCTGCATTCATGGTTGAGGCACGAAGGAGCGAGGATGCCTTCTGAGATCCATCAGGAGATGATGGTTCAGGGGGGAGTTATAGTGGACATTTCCAGAAGAATAAGAAACCAGGTTTGTATCATAAAGAAAGGTGCCGCCCCCCCCAGGTCTGCTTCTTTGAGGCTTTGGCCAGATTTCTGTTGATCATGTCAAATGGATGTAAGGCAACATTTGTCCCAGGAGCCCATTTTGAAGAAACCTTTTGGCATCTGTTCCAACAGCTCTGATTGGTTCTCCTTGAGATGATTGATTTAGTGAAGGGCCACATTGTCACTCTTCAGCAGAAGACATCAATTTACCTTGTCCTTGGGCAAGAACTTGATCACAATAGAAGGGGCAAACATTGGTGAGCAATTGACATTTAGCTCAGCTTCCCTCCAAGTCCATTTCACACCTTTGGTGCAGACATTAAGGGTAGCTTTACGAGCACCCCAGAACTGGACTCTTCCACAGTGGTCTCCCCTTCATGTCATGCTTGTGTTGATCTAAACACTGACACCCTGTTCCAGGCCGCAGATGCTCTGGAGACCAATGCAATTGGACCCATACATCCTGTAAGAGGCACAAGGTGTGTGCATAGAGGATGCTGCACTTAGCCCTGGATCACCTGATGTTGCTCGGTTCAGGAAAGATGGCCTGAATGGAAGAGATCAAGAGCCCTACAACTCTTGGTAATTCTCTGCTAGATACGCATCCTTTTAGTAGGGGGAGCCACACTCCCTTCCTAATTGTGGGTACCATCAGGGATGCGAGTATGTGGGTGGCATTCACAGCGCCCACGGAGAATCCCAGAAATGACATGACTTTGGAGGGTGCCAGGCTGACTACTCTCATTTTATGGTAAAAGCTAAAGCCTGGGTCAGAACCACTGCCACAAGACTCTGAAGGGTGCCTCTTTCCAGGGACATGAGTATCATGTTTGCTATGTGTATGATCGTAAACATCTTGTGCTACATGAATGTTGGCATATCTGGATTCATGAATCATGAATTTTGTAAAACACCAAAGCCCTCATGACAGTTTTGAAGGCAGGTTCACAAATTCTCAGAAATGGCCTGACCACTGAAATCATGAATAGCATTAATGGAGATTGTAAATTGGGACTGACAGGTAGATGTCACAAAAGTCCCCATAGAAAAGGACATCCTTGAGCATGTAAATAGCATGCTAATACACAATCCTGTCACTGACATGTCTGAGATAAATGGAGAGCCTTGCTTATTGTTTCCTTTTTATGAGGGAAGAGTGCTAAAGAAATTGGGAGGGTGTTAAAACATTAGCACAATATCCCACCCTTGATGCAAACACAATCATAAAAATGAGACTCCTCTTCTGGAGGAAATCTTTATAGAATACCTGGACTTTTTACAGTTGCCAGACAGAGCTTCACAGATGTGCAAGAACATGGCTGTGCAAACCCACTGGTAGTGGCACTTTGTAAATGGTACAAAAAGCTGCTGAACAAGCTGATCTTGTCCACTCCTGTCCTACCTGGACCTTGGCTGCCACATCCACATGAGAGGAAAAGTATGTCAGCACTGCTGCTTGGCAATATTGTGCCACGCCTCTGCTTTCGTGGATGCTTCTACCAAAGAGCTACCAGCCATAAGAGCAGCTCCAACCTTGTCCGGCCTTTGAGAAGAACAGTTTGAGGAGGTCTACACTTTCTCCTGGGTCATGTCAGGCCCATAGAGTTGTGTCCTTTCTTTCATGAGTTAAGAGGCCTTGAGCGTGCTGTTCAGCTTGAGATGTGGCTAGCTCTCCCAACTTGGTGTCTGTCTTCAATATGATCCCCTTTCCGAGAGATGTAGCCGTTGGCATTGATAAGAAGACACACACTCTTGTGTGCCCAGCCCAAAAGAAATAGCGGGTCGGGATGTATTCCATGTGGCCATAAAACACAACACAGATCTAAATCATACAAGACATTCAATGTTATTTCATCAGTCTTCTGGCAAGTAAAACCATATTTTCGGAATGGTAGGAAGGTTTGGAATCCTTTAAATAACTTTCACATTATAATTACTATGCTGCATTAAAGCCTGGAGGTATCTATCGAACAAAATGATTGTATCTATAATGCTGGCTGCACGTTTAGCGCGCATTCGGCACAGTAGATAAAATTTAAGCCCATAATACCGGACATAGGTGTGAGGGTTGCGATGGGACAAACGGCCAAAATCCCAAAAGTCTGAATCACAAAATACGGGCTAGTGGGCTCCGTGATTTTGTGATTCAGGCTTTTCGGATAGAATAGTTTAACGTACATCCAAACCAGGACACAGTGCAAGCACTGTTTTATGGTTCAATATTTAAAATCATTACGAATTTAATCGAACATATACAGAATTGATTGAAAACTAGATTAGTTGAAAAAATTGATTTTAGAGGATTAGTCATTTGTTGTCTGTTTGTTTGTGGATTTTACTTACATAACATAAAACAGTTTACTCTAAATTTTAGCTACTCTACATTAATGATCCATGAACATTGTACTCAAATTCTCGAATCTCCATAGCATTTAGTAACAGCCTTGGGCGGATAGCTCGGGAGGATACCTTAGGGGCAACGTGCCCACCTTGGAAGCAAGAGAAACCTCTTGGTATTAAGCGCCTTATAAATAACCTATCATATAACCTATCATATCTATACCAATTGTGCACCTTAACCTTATTCTATGTAACTGAAATGCTTGCAGCAATGGTACCACCGGATGAGCCTGGCTACTCAGGCACATAGCACAGCACGTTAGTGAACAATACATTCCCCAAAGTGTCACTCAGGAACCGAAACAAAAGCTGGACCAGATTCTGGAAGCAGAAATAAGGAGTGGGGAGAGGTTAAATCTGGAAAAATACCCAATCTGGTCATTTAAACCAGGAAAAGACATCAGGAAATATGTCTTGGAAACCACCCTCAAATGGACTACATCAGCCACAATGACCTTCTATCACAAAACCTGGAATGGACCAGGGAACTTAAATGATCCCTTTCAGAACATGGAGACTATAGGAAACCCCTTCATCGGCAGGAAGACCCTGGGGGAAACTTAAGTAGCCTTTGGCCCCCTAACGCTCTCACCTTCCCCACAGCAGGATCTCCTCCTCAAACATCTTCATTAGCCTCTCCATGCACACTGAGTTTCAACATGGCCAACAAGTCCCTATCACCCCCCCCCTCACCCCTCGTCGCCTTTCCTTTTCAGATCTGCCAGAGCACCAGGCGACCACTCCGGTGGTGATAGTGCATGATACAATCCCCTAGTTCGATAAGGGAAAGGGGCATGTTACTATATAAGGCAGGCAGCCCAGTTCAGTGTTGTGTCTGACAGGAGTAGGCGGCTCCTGTTTGTAGAATGGAGGAGGTTCTAGGAGGTGACATATTGAAAGGATAGCAGCTGCAGAAACATTGGAGAAAACTAGAGAGAGTAGAGTGTTGTATAGGGAAAGAAGAAGAAAAACCAGGACTGCAGTAGAAGGCGGTAGTAAGAACAGGGGAATGGAGGGAAAAAGTAAAACCAGAAGTGGAGTGCAATGTGCTAATAGGAACAGAGGAAAGGGTGGAGGTAGTGAAATCAGGAGTAGAGTGGAGCTAAAAGGAGAGGAAAGGAAGGAGGAAATAAAACCTGGGGCCTCATTACGACCCAGGCGGAAAACCATGGTGCTAATAGCACCATGGTCCATGCTGGTAACTTACCGACTCCGCCATGGAGAAAGGGGAATTACCACCCCATTACAAGGTTGGCGGGGCGGTAACTCCCCCTTCCTCCATGGCCCTTTCCCATTCCCATTTTTGCCCCATAGGGCTCAATGGGAATGGGGAAGGTGGTAATTACTGGTAAAACCAGCCGTTAAGGTGAGAACCCGCAAAGGGACCTCGTAATCAGGCGCTAAGGGATTACCGGTATGGGTACCCTTACCGGTACCAGCAATCCCTTAGCACTAGGGTCATAGAGATGCATGAAGGTGTAACAATAAAAGGCTGGTGGGAGGAAGTAAGATCCAAAGTGGAGAGGAAGGTGGCAACAGTAATTAAGAAAGTGGATGTGAAAGGTGACAAGGCAAGTGTGGTTAGACTAGAGAAGAAGAATGCTGTAATATTAAGAGAAAAGGAAGAAATAGTGGGCACATGCCAATGTGGTAATAAAGAGACAGTGATGGATCAGCAGGAGGAGGCGGTAGACGAAAGTGAAGAGACTAAGGAAGATACAACTTCAGATGAAGAAAGTGAAGCAGTGGTGTAACATAACATTTGGGGGCCACCCACAAGGGCTGCTGGGGGCCCCCCAAAGCTCAAAGCAAAGGTTGTGTCAGACTACGGGCCAACGTGGACCACCATGCAGGTGCAATGTGCATGATGATCATGCTGCTTCAAGGGCATGCAAGGCACATCATTAGCTGAAATATGTAAATATGTGCTGTAATCAAACCTTAAATATTTCCCCTAGTGTAAAAACACGGGAGCTCTGCCTGGCCCCTGGGACCAAATATACCAGCCATTTGCGTGTGTGACTACTAATACTATGCATAGTAATGATGCCATAAGAAAACAGGTTAATGCTGGCTCTCCAATATATGCCAATATCCCCATGTGCAAACATACTTCTGTTGGCTTTCTTGATGAATAAATGTTTCCAACCTACCAGCATGCAAGAACACTCATCATGTTGACTTTCCACTTAACACTAGTAAAAATTGCTAAGCAACTGTAAGAAATGGTAATCACGTTGCTGGCTGCACAAATGTCCTCCCCCATGTAATAACAGTCATGCCGGCTTTGCGGCTCTTAATTCCAGAAAAACAAAAAATACCTTAGTAAGAAAACATCTTCTTGATGTCAGCAGAAATACTCCTGCGCTACATTGTAGGAACACCCATAATGCTGACTTTGCCCTTAACAATAGTAAAACCTGCAACACCACAGTAAGGAAAACTTATCTTGATGGATGCACAAATGCCTCCCTGACCATGTAGGAGCACATATCACCTTTCTCCCTGGCTGTTCAACCAATACCTGGCACTTCTTGCCCACCGCATTGCCGCTCTCTGCCCCAATTTACAGTGCTATGCGGATGACATTCAGCGCATTTTCAGGCTCCCTTCCGCCACCTCTTCTCCTTCTCTCATCTCTGACTGCCTGTCCGCTGTCCAGGAGTGGTGGGCCGCCAGCGATCCCTGACTCAATGCCAGTAAGACTGAGATTCTCCTCATCGGCACACCTGCTCCCTCCTTTCCTGTCGCTCTCTGGCAGGCCACTCTTGGCACTCTTCCTTGTCCCACTTTTGAGGCTAAAAACCTTGGGGTCATCTACGACTCCACTCTCTCCTTCTCTGCTCACATCTCTGACGTCTCTAAGAAGTCACACTACCAGCTGCAACTCCTCAGAGTTATTCTTCCTTTCCTCTCCTTCCCCCAGAATCTCACTGCCTCCAGAGCACCAGCCTCTTTCTAAATCTGCCTGCTTCTACTCTCCGCCCTCTGCAATGCATCCAGAACAGGACTGCAATACTTGTCCTTGGCCTCAAGCCCAGGGATCGTATCTCTCCAAGACTGAAATCTCTTCAGTGGCTCCCAGTGGCTGTGAGGATTAAGTTCAAAACCCTATGCATCATCCACAAAGCCTTCTGGGGCCTTTGGCCTCAAACCTGCAACACTCTCTACCTAAATATTGTCCTCCTCGAGCTCTTCGCTCATCCGCCTCCAACTCCCTCAGGGTCAGTCTCTTCTCCAAGCAACGAGTTGGCGGTAGATCTCGTTCTTCAGCTGGGGCCTCCTCTGGAACCACCTCCCTGCCTCCATGAAACTTGAGGAGAACGTTCTCTGGTTCCGGAACCACCTCAAGACCTCCATCTTTGCTTCTGCTTTCTCTACTCCTCTCCCCTGGTGAATTCCAGACTGAAACTGCACTGGTCACCTGGCCACCCTCTGATCTCGGGCTCAGGTTCACTCCCCGCCAGCTGCAAACCTGCACTGCCTCCCGGGCAACGCCTGCATGTGAGGGCTGTTTTTCTGTATCCCTACAGTCCCCACCAGCTCCTGACAATTGATGTCTGCACTTACTCCTGCACTTGCCACTAGCTGGCCGCACTTTTTTCTCTGTTGTATTTATTTTATTTATTATTTAAGGTTGATCCTATGTATAGCACTGCCCCTCTCCCTCCCCCCGCACTTACCCTGTCCCCCCTCCCCTGCACTTGCACGATCTCAATGTTACTGGGCCTAGAAATATCGCTGTCTTTGTCTTCCCTCTGTCCCCCTCCCTTGCCTCATCGCACCTTGAAACACTAGTGTATAGGCACGTTATAAATGCCATATCATATCATATCATGTTGGCTTTGGCATTAGCACTATAAAATATACAATGTCACAATAAGGAAACATTGTTTTGTTGGCTACAGTGAGGAATCTGTAACATTCACCTTGCATCCACAGGGGCGCCTCTCGACTGGTCTGGGCGCTTCTGGGTACAATGCACCTTCCTTGGGGTTCATTCTATCAGGAATCAGTTCTAGGAAACAGGAGATGGATTTTAGCGACTTCTCCTTCCCTCGAGAGACCCACCTCCCGGTGTTCCCCTTCTGTTCTTTCCCCTTGAGACTTCTCTCACCTTGATTTTCGGAATGCTACGCTCTCCGTCCTGCTGCGCTGGGCAGGGGTGCGTCGTTGTTGGCTTGGCCCGCCTAGTTACTTCACTGGCGTCAGCCCAGAGTCCAGACCGGCTGCGACTCCACTTTTCAGGTGAGTCTTTTAGAGATTTTAGAATAATGTCTATGTTTATGAATGCTCTAAACCTTCTTCTCTTGTCTTGCAGAGGCTGATGGAGAGAGCCGAGGCTGACGGCAGAGTTCGAGAAGGTAAGGATGCGCTAGATGCGGCGCTGAAAGCGTCCTTGCAAGTGGTCTGACCTGTGCTGTTGTTCTTTACAGGGCGAGGAGGATTCCTGGAAACAGCGATAGATGAGACCAAACGCCGAGGATGATGTTCGGGGTGGCGGAGGCCTTCCAGGAGAGCCGGGTTAGTAGCTTCTGATTCTTGCCTCTATTTTCCTAGGAATGTAGCAGGAGGTCGATGGAGAATTCCCTGAAGGCCCCGACTGGATGGAGGAGCTGGAACTGAACAGGTAAGGATGGCAGTGTCTTGAAGTCTCTCGCCTGTGCAGGCCAGGATGCAGAGCAGGACCCGGTGAGCGTCACGCTGCAAGAGCAGAATAACGCGAATCACGTGCCTCAGGTCGGGCATGGTTTAAATACCCGGCAGGTATCCCAGGTGCCTTTGGGGCGGACCCCGCCCTGATGCTAGGCTGCTTGTTGCAGTTCCTCGAAGATCCTGGCGGGGGCAGCCGTGTTCACCCATTGTCCATTGGAACTGATGCTTGCTAATTGAGTCTGATGCCAACCGCACCAGGATTGCGTCCAAGGCACCCGCAACGGGCCGAAGTGGGCCTTTCTTGCCTTGTTAAAGTACTGTGGCGGGGGCCATGGTGCCCGAGTCCTACAGTCTGGGGATAAGGTCGTGATAGAATCAGGAATGAAACTCAGACACAGGTCAGTCATGATTTTGCCATAGACTTTTATTAAACAGAATTGGGTCTGGAAAAAGCCTCTCTGTCCCTGCTCTGGTGGTATTTTCCCTACCTAAAACAAACCAAATGGGTCTGTCCTTTGGCAAGATATCCAAAGTAAACTGTCCTGTGTCCAAAGTATTATTCTGACCCCCACATTAAAAAAATCGACTCTAAGGAGAAGAGGGAAATGTCTTTGGCCTTAAAAGGTGTCCACAGGTTCCACTCAGCTTTACACTGGTTCCTTAAGTTCCATTAGATGAATTAAACTTAATATACAAAGCATCTTGGCTGACAGTATTATTCTTGATAGACTACCTGGTGTACTTTCCTGCCAGGTTTCTTTTTACTCTTTAATATATGTCAATTACTCTCCTTGACTGTTTCTTGATGCATCCTTATCAGGATTTTCTCATACACCATATTCTTCAATTTGTTCTTGACCGGTGTACTCTCCTGCTGGGATTCTCTCATATGTAAATACTTGTTCGCCTCTTTTACAAACTCTTATTTTTAATTTTTGTATTCACAGATTTATAATATTTACAACATTGCAAACAATAGCCACCCTCCCAGCCCCCGTTCTGAAACATGAATCACAGAGTTAATACATATCTAGAAACCTGCCCCAAATATTTTTGAATAATTTACTTTTCTTCTGACAATTATAGATCACCCATTCCATGTCCACCAGTTTAAACACTTCATCAATCCATGTATTTTCAGTCGGTGAAATCCTGTCTTTCTAATGTCTCAGTATTCATTTCTTTGCCATCAATGAACCTCTAAACAACCACTTCTTTTGCACCACAGTCAGTCCTTCAATAAGTTCATCCTCACCCAAAATCAATGTCTTAAAATCATAGTCAAGGGATAAACCAAGCACTCTGTTTAATACTTCACATATATTCTCCCAAAACGTCCAAGCTTTTGCACATTCCCACGGCATATGTCCAAAGTTCCTGCTCTGTGCCCGCAGCCCAGCATTCATTCGAATCGGTCATGCCGCATTTATGCTGGTGCTCTGGCATCCAATAGACCATATTTAAAATATTAACCTGCGTTGATCTCTCTCAAGCTGATAGATGAGAGAGCCACATTCTTACTTCCATTTGCCCAACGTATCTCAGTCATCTCACAGGACAACCTATCCGACCATTCCTGTAGAAAACCTAGATTACTTTTTGCAGATGATGCAATTATTTTGTAATATATACCCGCCAGATGGCCTTCAATCTCTGCTTGAGCGTTCATATCTTGAGACCTAATCTTTCACATTTCTGAGATATCACCTATAACCTGTTTCAAAGTGTGAAATTCCTGAGCTGTACAGTTTGGAATACCTCATGTGTTTTTCAATTGATCAAACAATAGCCTTTTTCCTGCCGCTCTTAGGTCGCCTATCCACTGAATACCCCCCAAAAACAATCGGGCCAAAACTGCATTTTCTTTCCATCTTTCACAGCTGAGTTGCCCCAAATTGAAGAATCAAGGTGTTTCAAAGCATTCCCTCCTAGAAGTGTTAGGAGTGTCTTCCATGAAGCCCTTAAAAATGCAGTGGTTAGTGCTGTGTTTTAGACCATACCGATTGTGTTGACAATATAGAATTCGGTGTCAGCTGCCCATTCAGGCTCGCCTCTGCCCTAGCCCTAACACATTCCTTCCAACCGCTAAAGGCTACATGCTAAGCGCATAAGTAATCTTGGGGGTGTAATTCATCTTTAATGCATTTACCTTCCCCCATAAGGAGAGATTCAGTAGTTTCCACCTTTCTAGATCCGTAATTTAAATTTGACAGTAATACCTTCATGTTCCCTGCCATCATCTTGTCTAGATTATTGGTCAGCCAGATTCCCAAGTATTTAATTTGCTCAGGACACAATTTAAATCCCAAATTCACAATTTTAACTTTGTCACAATGAATAGTGAAAGAGGCATTGCCTCTGACTAAGACCAGTTAATTTTATAACCCGACCATACATTAAATTTGACAATTATTTCCATCGAAGTCGGTATCGAGTACTCGAAGTCCCTAAGTAGCACAAATAAGTCATCTGCATATAACCAGAGTTGTTGTGTGACTACTCCATAACTAACTTTATTCTCTCCTCCTGTCTGATCACTGCAGCCAATGGTTTTATGACTTGCAATGCCTGGTATACTCTCCTGCCACAGCGTTCTTTATAGACACACACTTCTAATATGCAAAATACTTGTGACTTGAAATGCCTGGTATGCTCTCCTGCCATGGCTTTCTTAATATAAGCGCTTTGCACCCACTCGCAAACTTGACAGTCTCTTAAATCTGTTGTGGTCTATTCCTTTAAGAAAAATTGCAACTTTCGTTCCTTCTCATTTGCTTAATTCATCTCTGCTCATTTTCGGTTCATTTTCCAAAATGACTCGGTGCTCCCTCTTCCCTCATGGGGACTCGCTGATCTGCGGTGGTGGGTATGGCTTCCCCTCTCGTGAACTTGCAACGGCCCATTTGCATCCCGCTTCCTTCTCCCGGTTTCACCACATCTGCCTTGTGGTGCTCATCTCTCTCGCGGCCCTCGTCTGCCTTTTCCATGCTCTCCTGGGATGCAGCATTATAGAGGCAATTCTGCAGTATATCTAAATGCCGGGAGGCTGTCCATCCTCCGCTGGCATTCCTGCGGTGTACCAAACTCCACCTTCTTTGGTCTCACCTGTGAGACGGTTGGCTCTATGGGAATAGTCTTTGCCCAGCAGTTTCTCGGTCAGCACCAAGAGGACTCGATCACTCCAGCCAGCTCCTCATTGTCAGCTGGCTTCCCGGTTTAAATGTTCCACCATCTGATAAGTGCTTACAACAACTAGAGCGCTGCTTGTGTTTTCAGACTTTACAGATATTCATTACTCGGCTCAAGTTTCTAATGGCAGCATTTCTTTCATTGGAAAAAGGGAAGTCAGTTTGCAATAACTTGTAGGCAGAGTCTAAAGAAGTATTTTCATCTGTTTTACAGAGGGGATAAGGATAGCTACTACAACATGCCATTAAGGAATGGGGAATGGAAGGGCTATCCTGAAACGGAAAAGGAGGATAACCTGTCTCATCCGATGATAGTATGATGCTCCCCTGTGTGTGTCCTCCCCCAATGAGATCCTCCCTCGTATTGCCACCCCCGGTGTCAGGATCACGTAGTGGATTCCGTTCCCTGGCCACATGGGGGAAAGCCACCACTGGAAAAGGAGTGATGATACCATCTGATTCATCACAAAACACAAATGCAAGCTACTCTCAATGTACAAACACACATGATATGATATGATATGATATGATATGATATGATATGGCATTTGTAATACGCCTATACACAAGTGTTTCAAGGCGCGACGAGGCAGGGGGATAACAAGGGGAGACAGACAACGATCCTACTAGGCCAGGTGTCATTCAGATCGTGCAAGGGTAGGGGGATAATGATGTTGCCCTTAATGTGAGAAAATATGTCATGCCACAGAAAGAAAATGTGCAGGTGGCCTGTCCCCATTGTGCTATAAACAACCCACCCCAAAACCTCCTGGCTGCAATAACACTTATCAAGTTGACTTTGACGACAAATACCAATAAAAATTGCCCTGCCACTGTAAGAAATCATCTCTGTGCTCCAATGGCCCCTGCATGGCCCCTGCCTTGCATGTACACATTTATACACATTCACTCACCAGGCACTCACTCATACAGCTTAACTCGCTCAATCATTAACACTTACACCCACAACATTCACCCTGCAGTCTCATACACAGGCACACTCACCCCCCATCCCACCACACACACAGTAACTGTGGTGAGAGGATGAGTGTGTTCCCACCCTGAATCTCATGAAGGTGTATAGAGATGTCAGGGCTCGCATCGGGAGACACATTGTCACCAAAGCACACCAGATTGTGTACTTACATTTGTTTTTGTTGGAAGAGGAAATTTGCCCTGGCATGGACAATTTGAAGACGCTTAGTGGAAGAGGCACTTTCCAGGTGGAAAAACTCTCAGTTCTCTTTGCTACAGAGCATGGTCTTCTTGAGGAAAGGACTAGGCTCACACTACTGGGGCTCATGCATCAAATGCCATCGTGGGTATCAGGCACTGCTCGGTAACCACAAGAGAGAATCGACTGGCCAGTGTGCCACAGAAAGTGAGGTCATGACAGCCTGCATCCCACCGGACCCCAGACGCAGACCCTACAGATCACTATCAGCAGGCCAGTCAATGGATGCACAAACCTCACCACCCCTGGCAGAACCTCTGGAGAGGGAGGCTTGCTCGTATCTGTCGCCTGACCCTCTAATTTGGATGATACAACATACATCTTACCCTGGGAGTTAGTGGACACATGACTTTTTCCTGCTCCTTCTATGTCATTACATGAAATTAGCAAGGACTCAAATGTGTGCTATAAAAAGCACAAAGGTTGCACACCTTCTTCACTGTCGCTAAGGTCCTACACAGATCCCAAAGGAGGCCTTTCCTGCAGCCCATTAGGATCAAAACAGTCAGCTCTAAGTAGTGGAATGTTTGAGGCAGAGAGGCCCTGTGATTTTGGTCAAATTCTACATCGGATATTGCACTGTCATTGTCCTCTATAGACCATCTCGGTGTTAAAACATGGATCTCTTAGTGTTAGTACTTTTTTTTTTAAAAAGTGACCCTCCCATCTGGTCTCCATAACATAGTTGTGTGAACCCATCCCTTCTGGACAGTAGACACATAGGAAGATAGCCTGTGGAGGGCAGGGTGTGTTCCACATGCCCTCCCCTCTTCCGGCATGGTATGTCTGTAAGTCACTGGCCTGCACACATGGACTCTCCACTCTTGGTTTTCCTAGAGAAGCCCATTGCACCCACACACACAGACATAGACACACGCACCACACCAGTCACCCTTAATTCTCATACACCACCCACGGGACATGGGATGCAACATTAGTGGAGAGAAGAAGTTTGGTTAGGGGTTAACGAGGAACAGAAGATCAAACAGAAAGCACCAGAGAAAGGAAATGGAGACTTCATCAAGGTATTGAAAGGGGAGGCGAATGGCCAGAAGCAGAGTTGGTCAGCTACAGGTAAGTGGATCCAGAGGACCAGTTCAGGCCTTAGGCAGGTATAACTGGTAGTGACAGGCTCCATCAAGGTTCAGGGAGCCTAGTGATAGTTTAGAGAGGGGGTGGGAAGAGCAGAGTCAAGTAACAAGTCCCATAGGGATTGGTCCTTCTTCTTCTCGCCTAGCACACCCAAACACCACCTGTAGAGCAACCCTGAGGGTCTTGCAGACCATCAAGGACTGGCTTTGTCTTGGAGTGCACCTGTACCTAGCGTCAAAGCAGCCAAAGAAGAACCTTGTTTCATCCTGGAGCCTGGATAATTAGCGAGGAGGAAAGTAAGTCCTTCTGGACTTTGTATAGTGATGGCTGAGACCCAACAGTCCAACCGTTCACCCTGGTATTGGGAAAGCCATTGTAAGAGACATGTGTGGAGAAAGGAAATTCTATGTTTAGTTATTCTTTTGCAAGAATATTCTATGTATAGTTTTTTTTTTTTTTGGCTTACCCCGGTTTAATAAAACTCTAAAACTTTAAGCACCTGGGGCCTCATTACACGAACGGCGGTGGACCAAGGTGCTATTAGCACCTTGGTCAATGCCGGTAAAATACCGGCACCGCCTTGGAGGAAAGGGGAATTACCGCCCTATTCCAAAGTTGGTGGGGCGGTAATTCCCCCTTCCCCCATTGCCCTTCCCCATTCCCACGCTGGACCCTTAACTTTGTAAATTATGTGTATGACCTTCTATTCCTCCCAAACACTAAAAGGACACGTCACAGCCAAATTATTCGTGGTCCAGAGGTAAGTAAACAGGCACTGTGGGTTTGAGTCTCCCCACCAATGATATGCCATTTCTCTAAATGTTATTGTAACAAGGTTATAATTAATATCACACATCTGGGCTTTAATTATCATGGCTGCATGTCCCAGTTCAGGACTTATATTTTTCCGTCAATTGCATTCTGAGAATTATAACATAACAGGTGTATTTGTAGAGCGCACGTTCACCCCTAGAATGGCATCTTGGAACTATTGACAGGCAACGTATGTATATTGTTACCCAACTTAATGTACTCATTTTATCAACCTCAGAGGGATGAACGGCTGAGTGGACTTTCCAGGATTTGAACTTGTGACCATGGGGTCAAACACAGGCCCCTGCAGTGGATTCATTAGTCCACTGAGACACAGACACAGTTTATATATTGTTTTGCATCAATTGAATACATTGGACTAAAGTAGAAGCAGAGGTAACATTGTGAAACAGATAATACAATCCCCACGACATTCACATAGACCCTGTGTGTGCGGACAGGAAAGTAACAAGCAGACAGTGTATCCCTAGTCGATTTGTACCAGTCACTACTTCTGCTGCTTGGTATCATGTGACCCTGGGATGTAAACGTCTCCCTAATTGGATTAGGTCTGCACACACTTGCAGTTCATCAAGGTCCAGAACGTTGGCCCTGTCAGTCACGGAAACGCTGTTGCTAAGTGAGGCCACTGCTTTGTAGGGCTTGATGTCCTGTAGATGATTCCATACAGATTCGCCTACTAGCTTAACAGCACAAACTGCCACTGCCTCCACCACGTGGGGACCAGTGAATCTAGGCACATTCCAGCCCCACCCAAAATGTCACAGGAGAACAATATCCCCCACTTTCACGGAATGTTTTAGTTCAGTCTTGTGGTGCGTCGTCACAGTCGATCTCTTCACTGTCTTCTGGGCCCACCTGGATTCGCTGTATCTGGCGAGAGATAAAAGAGGCACTAGCAACCAGAGGAGTAATGTAATCATACATCTCCTGTCCTAACACATCTGTACTATTCTCACAGTTGTTCAGTATTTTTGTGGGAGGAGCCAGGGGACGATGCATGCACTGTCCTGTCACAACCTCATGGGGTGTTAAATAGTGGTCGGACCCTGGTTTATTGTGCAAACAAGACAAGAAGTACACAGTGCAACCAATTTTTCTTGGTGCTTTGCTGAATCTTGGCTATGCACTCTTTTAGGAGTCCATTCAGGTGTTCACACCCCATTTGCTTGCGGGTGGTACGCACTGGCAAATTTATGCTTGATGCGTGAAGTGAGGGCCGGTGTCAGACCGCAGGACCTCAAACGCACCCCATCTTGGGAAAACCTCTGTTACCAAGAACGTAGTCACTCTAGGCGACGAGATGTGAACAGGGACCAGCCTCGATCCACCTAGAGAATGGGCAAACAACCACTACCATGTTGCGGTATCCTTGGCAAACTTGGATCATATATACATAGTCCACGTGGAGGTACAGAAATGGCCCTACAGGTTTTGGTATGGCTCCTCTCACAACTCTCAGAGCATGCCCTGCTGCAAACTGCTGGGATGTCAAGCAATTAGTGACAAAATCAGATACATGTTCTTTCAAATTTGGACAAAACCACATTTCTCCAATGTGTGTCGCAATGACTTCCTTCCCTGTGTGTGTTGGATAGTGCAACTGTGTTAATGCTGTCTTAAATAATGCTACTGGCATGAGCACTTTCCCTGTATTGTTCTGTCATCATAAGGCATCTGTCAGAGACATGGAGTAACATTTCTTTACCGGTAGCTGCTTCTCTTCCTGGGGTCCAGCTGCCTGCAGCTCCATAATCTGTGTCTCTGGTAGTATATTGTAACCTTCCTCCATCACCATGTTCCTCACTCCTCCCGGAGCCTTTTGTCTCCCTTTCAGTTCCCTCAATTGCTCAAAATATGCTGTGAATTTTGCCTCATAATCTGATGGTTCATTCCCTCTTGAGATATGGTCATCCTCTTTCAATCCTACATTCAATAGTATCACCTCGCACGCCGATGCTCTCTATGCAGTCAGTGTGCTCTTTGGCTTATGCAGTATTGCAACGAGGGTGTGCCCCACGTACAAAGTGGTGGTGTACCCCATTGTCACTGCTGATGATTTCTCTACTGTGAAGTCTACAGCTGCCAAGGATTGTTCGCACGGATAATGTCCTCTCATCACTGGGTCAAGTTGTCCACTGTAGTAAACAATTGGCTTATGGCCCATGCTTGTCTTCTGTATCAGTACCACCTTCATCACTACACCATCAGTGTATGAGAATAAGAGGAATTCCTTTTTATAGTCTGGGGTCCCTAACACTAGAGCAGTACCTATGGCTTCCTTCATTTCCCCAAAGGCCTCAGTCATTTCTGCAGTCCATGTCAGTGTCTTTGTTCTCCTCTGTGACTCTTTTAGGGTGCCCAGTAGTGGCCTTGTGTATGTGCTTTAGTCAAAGACCCATGCTCTGCAGTAATAGCACAACCCCAAAAACTGCTGCATTTCCCCTCCTCTCCCCTGCTGAATTCCTGGCTGAAACTTCACTGGTTACCTGGCCACCCTCTGATCCCTCCACCACCAGTCACACACCTGCACTGATTTCTGGCAACCCCTACACTCAGGACTGTCCCTGCATCACTACAGTCCCTCTACCAGCACTTGGCACCAGATGTCTGCACTTACCCCTGGCCGTACTTTACTTATTGTTATTAGTCTATTATCCCCTCTGCCCTCTCCCTTGAACTTTCTCCCTGCCCCCTTCCCATGCACTTGCACAATCTGCATGACACCTGGCCTAGTAGGATTGCTGGCTGTTTTCCCTCTGTTCCCTCTCCCTTGACTCATCACACCTTGAAACACTTGTGTATAGGTGTGTTATAAATGCCATGTAATATCATATCTCCCTCACTGTCGTGGGCTGGTGTGTCTTGCGTATTATCTCTGCTCTGCGTGGGGCAATCTATCGGCCGTCCTTGGATATCACCTGTCCAATGTACATCACCTCCATCTGACAATACTGTAATTTGGCCTTGTCCACTTTTGTACCCTTTGTCACCTAGCACTCTCAGCATGTGCACCGAATCCCCCCTGCACCAATCTTCTGTCTCACTGCAAGTCAGAATGTCGTGTACATACTGTAAACCTGCACTTTCTGTCTGTATGTTACTTAGATCCATCCGTATTACTTGTTTAAAGATAGATGGTGACTTGGAGTACTCTTGTGGAAAATGAGTATGTTTCCACTTCTGGTTCCTGTTAATAAAGCTGGTCAAGTCTTATGAGGCTGGGTGTAGTAGCACAGAGAAGAATGTGTTCTTCAAACCAATGAGCGTGAAGCAAGCAGCTTCCGCTGGAATGCTGCACAAAATTGTTGCTGGGTTTGCTGCTAGAGGATACTCTGCTTCTACAATATGGTTAAGAGGTCTGTTGCTTATGCGAAGAGCGAGCTAAAACAACATGGCATCGGTGCGGAGCCATCTTGGACATTCATCTCCCATCATTGTAATGAAGCCTACAGTTTTCGTGGGCTCAGCAGAGTAAAACGTACATCTCAGCACCCAAGGCAAGGTAACATAAATATTGTTGCAGAGTGGACTTACTCTGGAGAATAGTTATGGTATTGTCCGCTGAAGGATGAGCTGGAGAGGGAGTGGAGAACGCTGCAGGTGCAGTGAGAAGGGGACCTGGGAATGAATGCGGGAAGAGGGAAGCTAGGTTTTTCCACTTCTGGCTGGTTCTTTCCACTCTTTGCCCCTTCCACTTGTGATCTGCTCTTCGGCCCAGGGCAGCCATAACTGAAAAGGGCAGGGACATGCCCCCCATAAAGAAGAAAAGTTTTTCCTATGTCGCCAGCAGTCAGAACATGGACCGCCGGGTGATGTCGTCTCACTGGAAGGGAGGATGCTCAGACCCCGTTATTGCATTGATCTCTTTGCCTACCTGCTCTGTGACTAAGCAATGTCCTAAGGGCCGAGATGAAGGTGTCTTCTGCAACCTTGATAATGATGGTGCTCTCTTTTTTGATGTTGAAGTGTAACTGACTATATGTTTACTCTGTGTTTGACATGTCTATATACATAATACGTGAATAAAGGGCATATAATGAGCCAGTTACAATTTTTACAACAATTATTAGTCGAAGTGTGATTTATTTTTGCGTGTCTGAATCTAATAACTCGTTTTATTAGGGGCAGGGGAAAGGTAAGTCTAAGGTATTCCCCCCACGTGGCCCAGCAAAAGCAAAACAAAGTCTTAATCCTGAATAAAACGTCATGATCCCCCATGTGCCTTGCGCACAGGCTACACTGCTGTGTTACATGGGGATAATGATGGTATTAGAATGCATCTCTCAATCAAGGCTGTAATTGTCTCATAAATGCCCTTGTCTGCCTCCTGTTTTATTCTTTGCAAAATCTCTGGTTTCAGTTTAATTTTCATCCCTACTTTGCTCTTTATGCATCCCACATCATAAGGACTTGTGGTCCATAAACTGCTGGGTACTTTGGCAATGTCCTCTTCCCATATTGAGGGTTGTGCCACAAGCGCCATTGCCATTCTCTGTGGCACCTCTCTGTAGTGTATCTATATCCAATAGGTTACACTCATTTTGAACACCATCTCCAGTTCCTGTCTTTCTTCCTGGAATAGTTCTTCATCTGTCACTGTGGTCAACCTGCACCCTTCTGCAACTGCAATTATTGCCATCCATGCCCTCCCTATGTCATCCATCTTGTGTACTTGTAAGGCATTGTAAGTCCCATATTGAAACATCTCTGGGTCCACTGGCAGCCACCTCCTTCCCGTGCGTCCACAATATGCTTAAACAATCTGACTTTTGTTTAACATGTGTATGCCTGGTGTTGAGCACACTTTTGGCTTGAATGAGATGATCATGTTTAGTCTGCTCATGACTTCTCGTCCCAATATATACAGGAGTCTGTCAAGAGTAATGTATAGGTACTGATAAGTATTGATCTCCTATAGATAGTGAGATATTATCAGTAAAAGGAACCACTTCTCGAGCCCCAGAGAATCCTTGAGTGTTCATGGCATCGCCTGACAATGTAAATGTCCCTTCCCTAATGCATGATATAGTTGCTCCAGTGTCAACAAGAAAGGAAAACATTTTGTCACCTATTGCCACCGTTATGCAACGCTCCAAAGCAGGTTTGGATGTGATCAACAGGATGGAACACTTCAAGTTCGTCTGTGGGCTGTCCTATTGTGGGTACATAGACAATCCATTTCCTGTGTAGGGGGTGTTCCCTACCAAGGTTACTCCCCCAGTCATCAGACGGGTACTGTTGCCACTGTGTCCACGTGTGCGGGTACTCCGTCATTCTGTATCTGTGCTGTTTGTTGTGTGCTCCATCTAATCTGTGGTGTTTGTAAATAATGGGGTATTGGTGCTGTCATCGGTGGTATCTGTGCTGGTGGTGCTTGTGCTTGAAGCATTTGCTTATATGTACCCTGCGTCTGCCCTTGTGGCAGTTGATCCTGTGCATAATAATCTTCTTGGCCCCCTTGATTAGGCTGCTGTCCCTGCTCTCCCCAATTCTTTTGTGTCCCTCTAAATCACCATACCCTTGAGATGTGTCACAGCTGCGCGCAGCTCCAACACTATGGTGGGTCCCTTCCTTTCCCCGGAAAACCCCCAAAAAGTCCCTTGGGTTCTGCTGCACCTGTTGTCCATATCCCTGAAACCCTCCTGAAACCCCCCCTTGGTTGTGATACATCTCTGGCCTGAAGCCACACCCCTTCTGTAGGCCTCCCCTTCCTTGAAACCCATGCTGTGGGCTGTTCCGCCTCATGTAGCCACCCCCATGGGCGGTGCAAACTGTTGTGGATGCTGATGCTACAGCTGTGTCTTTGTGGTGGGGCTGGTTATAACCGCCCCTTCCATCGTATACTTTGATAGATTTCTCTGTACTAATTTTGCTTCATCTGCCTTCCTGTCTTCTGCTTTTTGCTTAACCTTTTCCTGCCATAGTGTACAATGATGCACTATCATGAGCTGTATCTCGGGCCATCCTTTCGCTTCCATCCCTACCAGTTTCTGCAAACTCTTCTAAACTGGCTCTGGTAGTTCCTGCACTAATATGTGGTAAAATATTGCTACTGTTTTATCCTAAGGCTCACGAGTTTTGAGGCACCAAAGCTCTTGAATCTCCTAAATGTACCACACAGGATCTTCATCTTCCCTCATCTTACGTGACATAATTGCCCCAATGTCTGATGTGTCTGAAAATTGTGTCCCTATTGTGTCCTTATTGCCCTGCAGTTTGCAAATGGTGCCCCATCATGCGCTGTGTTCTGTGACATCACCCCTGGGAACCCAGTCCATTTCCATATGTCATCAGCTGCATCTCCTAATATCGATATTAACAGTCCCTTTATGTCACTCACTGCTAGGCTATGGTCAGCTGTCATTATCTCATAGATCCATTTCCCAGCTCCCGCACTCAATGATGGTAGCCTACACTTCACATTCTCCTTGTCTGTGTGCTTCCATGGCACATACTGAGGTCTCACCCCTCCTCACCCCAATAGAGGAATCTGTGTGTATGCTGTCACCTCCTCAAGTGTCCTCCTGGTCAGTCAATTTGTCGATACCCTCTATCATTCTCAATGTCTGCACATACATCTACTGGTCCTAGTATAGGCACCATCCTGTTATCGTCATAAGCTCTAGACAACCATCCTCTTGAACAAGCTATATCTGTCTCCCCCTCCTTTGTCCTGGAAGATCCCCTAGTCTATTAATATAGGTGCTGTGTGAGGTGCAAAAGTCACCCATCTGTTGTGACTGTTCATCTGAGCCACCTCCCTCTTCATCCATGGGTAAGAGTCCTAAACTCCTATGATACCCGTGTGTATTTCCCCATTCCCGTGGACTGTGTGCTCCCCCCTTTAATCCCCACTGTATTTGTCCTTGTGTTCAGACCCTGTGTCCATGTTGCTACTGAAATCATCTGTGAAACTTAGAATTCTCTATGTCAAGTCTGTATTTGACTTCATGTCGAGATCGATGTCTCTCAAATCGCCCATGCTTCCTCCTGCCCAGGCCCCTAAGCCTATTCTACCTCCCTCATTTGTGCTCCTGCCTGAGAGTTTGTGCTGTCTGGTTCTGACCGTCTGTCCTCCTCAAATCTATTCCTTTCCCTATCCTGTGCTACCTGCATCTTCACTGCCCTTATTGCTCGCTCGTCCTCCTTTCTGCCTGCTCTGTCCAACTGCAACTTCTGCTGTTCTCTCTCAGCTAAATTGCATTTTTACTGCTCTATTTCTCTCCGTCTCTATGCCTTTTCCAGTTCCCTTTCCCTCTTCTCCCTCATCTCCCTTTCTGCCCTCTTCCTTTCATTAAGATCTCTTTCGATTCTCTCTTCCCGCTCCCGTTCTAAGTGTTCCCTCTCTTCCTCCCTTCTTGGTTTCCAGACCTCCTGTTCCAGTTTCTCCTCTCTCCTTCTCTCTCTGCCCTCACCCTCTAATCTCACCTCCCTTTCCTTCTTCCTTCTATCCTCCTCTTTCATTAGTTATTCCAGTCTGTTGTGTCGCTGTCCCTTTTCAGGCTTTCTATTGCCTCGGTCGCCCCTTCTGCCTCTCCATTTGTCTTCCCTTGAAGCTTCAAAAGTACCTGCGCTGCTATCCAGTCTTTCGCGCTTATGCCCTCGAGATCCTCTGAGGTGCATTGCTGCGCCTCACTGCTCACCCCTGAAACACTTGCTGGATGCCCAGCACCGTTCAGCTTATCCACCTTTGTATATGGTGATGGCTTATACGTCAGATTTGAATACCCCTCTGCTGCTTTTAGTTCCCTCATTGGACACATTCCCTGTTCATTGTCTGTATCATCGGATGCAACACTTGGAGAGGCAGGGGAAGGTGTGCAGGGATGGGTCCCTTGGTCCTTCACCTCCAGCTAGCCTAGCATCCACTGATGCCGCGCGGCACCCCCTCTCGCATCTGAAACATACGCCACGACTCTAATATGGCCATGCGTTTAGTCAATTTCTTCCCCTTATAGGTACCCTGTATGTATGTCAAGAGTGATTGCTGCATGTCTATGGAGAAACTTCCACAGTGTGGCCATGGTTTGATTAATTTACCTGCTGTATTTTTGAACCATTCCTTGCTTTATTTAGAGATCTTTCCCTTATAAGGTGAGTGTTTTACACCGATGATGAACGGGCGTATACCCCCACACTTTCCCTGACACATCTCAGTACCTTTTCCCTGATCTCAAGTCGAGGGTTTCGATAGTCCACTGTTTAGGGATAAAAAGTCTAGGTGCAATGATAATACTTCTCAATTTTTAGGAGCCTTTCTGGCTCCATGACCTATCAGGTGTGCTCTGCACACTGCCCCTCCTTCGCAATCACTGCCTCCTCAGAAATACCCACAATCTTGCACATGCACCTTCCATGCACAGCCACTGGTTCAACTCGTCTACCAATCCCAAGTTCCCCATACTAGCTCCTCACTGTCTCAAGCTCTCCCTGTCCTATATTCAACCCTAGGGGTGACGACACCAAGCTACCAAAACAACATATGAAAATCAAATATTGCGCACACACAATAATAGCTTGTTACTCCCAAACCAAACAAAACCCCACAGCTGTCTTCCTGCTCTCTAGTAAGAGTATACCAATTGTCATGCTAACCTGGGTCTCTGCAGGAGCGATGGAGTCCTCTGATGCCCCTCCCTGCTTCTGGAATGGGTCCTTCCTACTCTTGATACAGAACCTGCCAATGAAAAGGAGGGTTTAGTGTGTTGCTCCGGAGAACTACCCTGAGCCTCCCCCTCCCTGATACCCAGTGTTTTGTTTATAGAACTAGGGCTTGGCTTACCTTTTTGGCTGGTTTGGCGAGCTCTCCATCCTGCGAGATGCAGGGGTGCTGTGACTTGGATGGCCTGAGGACCAGTTACTTCACTGAGCAACCAGATGTCGTGTTCCAGGTAAGTTCTGCTATTTGTGGTGCTGCAGGTAAGTTCTGCTGTCTGCTGTGCTGCAGTGTTGCAGGTAAGTTCTGCTACTGTGACAGTTTCACTGGGCTAGAGACCCTTTTTAGTGACGTAGTTAAAAGGACCTTTGGAAGTTCATGGTTTACATGACAGCACGTAGAACTAGTTCGGGAGGAGCATGAGGGTTAATCTCTCCTGTCCTTACTTCGATTGCTTTTGTCTCTGCAGGAGTTCCTGGTGTTGCAGCAGGACCCATGGAGCGAGTGCCGGCTGGGGATGCTGGATGCATTTTTCCATTATCTGTTGTCGCATCGATTCTTTCTGGCAACCTGGATGGCACGTACGGGGCAGGGTAAGTGGACCCCCGCAGCGTGTCATTGTCTGTTTGTGCTGCCCTTGTGAGTTCAGCCTGGTAAGATGTGCCAGGCCAAAACATTCTGCTTTGTCCTTCTTTTTCTTTTGCAGTGTTAAACTGTATTCATATAATACTGCCTTGTTATGAATATTGGCCTAAGACCATTCGTGTTTCACGGAAAACCACGTCTGAAATGCTTTTAATTTAGATCAACTTCACTGCCATTTTATGAATCATCCGCAATTTTGATTTCAACGCCTTCTTTGTGTTCTAAAATGGTGGACTGTGGTCTACTGCAGCCGAGCCGAACAACCTTTGAGTTGTGTCAACATTGAGGCTGAACAAGAGCAGGCTGTTCAATGCAAAGAAACCTTGGAACTCAAGTGAACTGCAACCCATGTGTTGTCTGTGCTCACAAGCCCCATCCTCATATAAACAACAAGACAATGTAGAACAAACTCAGATCGTGTGTTTTTGCTGAACTGCATTGTAGTGATTCTTGAAACAAGGCTTACTGTGGATCAGAGAACCAACGACATCATTGTAAATTCATGGACATGCAAACTTGTAAATTATTCGTTTGGAGAGGGGCTGGACAATGTTTGGAGAATTGTATAAAAGTGTCCGTGTTAAGATGTCTAGCACTCTTACCCATCACTGTGTCTGCTGGTAGACACTGTGAGGTGTTGGGAGCCAGATAGCTATCTGTTTGTCTGTTTGCTTTGAATCTGTACAGAATAAAAGATGCTTGTATCTTTTTGACCCATGATTGTTGTATTTCATTTTGTGGTACTAAGCCTCGACATTTCTATGGCCTTTCAGATGGCGCCCAAATAGGGACCCTCAAGATTCATGTCACCTCTCTGAAAGGAAGATGCAGCTTCCGGACGGGGATCGGAGAGTGAGAAAAAAGGGGGCCCCTTTGTATGGGATGCAACACCTCGACAGCACTGCACAATCCGATCCCTGAATGGTGAGCACGTGATTCGAGAGGACATCTTGATGAGGGTCCCCATCTCGAGGTGAGCCACCACAAGGATCCTTTGTAATTCGATCGAACCTCCTTTGCATTTTGTGATCACAAGTCGTGCCCCGATTCCTAACTATCCTGATATTTGTTTGTAGATTTGCACTCGTGAGTTCAAATGACGACAGGTAACACCAGTGATCTGACATGCGTGGGAAATTGTCTGCCTGCTTTAGGGGTTTATTCCGCAGAGATAGCCAATCTTTGGAATATGGTCAACCGGCGCAACCTGTGGTTTGGCCGCTGTGTACTATGTACTGCAAGTACAGCCTTGGTAGTCTAGTATTCAACGATATTTGGCACAGACAAACTAGACATGCTTCCGAATTTCAGTGGCTAGTTCACGGTAGTTTTGAAAATGCCCATATAGAGTATTTAGAGTATATATTGTTAAAGAAAAAGGCTAGGCCTGCAGCATTTGATGTAATTAAGAATTGGAGAAAGGAAGCTTTTCAGCAACTTAAGAGTAAAGAGAAACACGCACGTCGACATATGACTAACTCCGAAAAAGCATTAATGTATGATCAACAGAAACAGTCGGAATCCATTAGAAGTATGAACAGGGCTTTTTAACTTGGGATACAGAAAATATATCCATCTCAGGATTTTCATACCTCAGACAAACTAATCGATAAACCTCTGAATGAGTGTAGGACTGTTGCCACCGCACCACCTCCTTATGTGACCCTCCCTGTTGTTTCACCTCCTCCCGCTGTTGTTCCTGTTCCTCCCGTTGTTGCTCCTCCCCCAGTTGTCGCTCCTTTTCCTGTTGTTGTTCCCCCTTCTGCATCTCCGCCCTTACCGACAGTTGCTGTTCCCGTAATTCCGTCTTTACTGCCAGCGGTAGTGTCACCACTACGCCTTGTAGAAGATTTGTCTGAACTTTCTTTTCCAAGTGGTTCTGCTCCACTTGTAGCGATTGAAGGGGTGACTGCCGATCCAGAAGTAGTGACTCGTAGTACAGTATCAAAAGCTAGAAAAAGAGAATTGTACGCATGGGCTAAGAAATTTATAGAAGAAGGTGAAAAATCAGATATCTTAACTACAATTTTTGACGAAGAAAGTATTCCAGAAGAGAATATTTTGATAGAGGGGATGGGAATGCATTTGGCTGAAATGTGGAGTGATTTGACGGACATGGATGTACCACGGGGTTGAGGGATTTGAATGTCTTAGCCTACTCAAGAGACACTGCAGAGAAAGTACATGAGCATGTTGAGAGGGTTTTTGAGTTTAAGAGTGAGTTAGATCAGTTACAGAATGATGATATGGATGGCAATAGATTGGACGCTTCTTATGTGCAGAAATGATTTCTTCCATCTTGTAAACCAATGAGTGAAGAGACGCGTATTTGCACAAGAGACGCGCTTATATGGATTTCAGATGTTTCAATTTCTCCCATTGAAGTATATGACGTGTTTAGTCAGTATGATCCGGCACTGCAAAGGAAAGTGTTACAGGTAATGGTAGAGTACCTGCATGATAAGTGTATGAAGAAAATGTTTTGTTGTCGCGCAGATTTGATGGTCATTTATAGGAGGGAATTTTCACCCAATACTGCTTTGACTACTTTGTCACTTGATTTAGCTTTATTGCTTAATGAACGTTCAGAATTGCCTACTTCTCAATTGCCAATGAGGGAAGTTCCTCTGACATTTGTTCCTAAAGTAGAGATTTCAGCTAATGTCGCAACAGGCACAGCAGCCACTACTATTGAAGCTCATTATGTCTCACAGTTTGTTCATGTCCCATTTTCTAGACAGGAAGTGAATACCATTAGACAGACAATTCCAAATATTAGGAATAATTTGATAGGATTTTATATATAAATTGAATCTGTCTTGCATTCGTTAGTTTTCATGCTGGGTGATATAGATTTGATGTTCCTTGTGATCCTACCTGCTGATTTATGGAAACAGATTAGAACTGTAGATGAGTTGGCAGGATTGAGTGACACATGGGTTAACTTGGTACGGATAGATGGAGAAAGGAATACTGGTGAGATACTGCCACAGGTGATATTGACACTGTCAGACAGAATAGTAATAAAATTGAAGACTTTAGTTCCAGAGAGAAGAATAGTTTGGGACAAGCTTAGAGCTTGCATCCAGGGGAAATCTGAAGGCGCAACCGAGTTTTTTAATCAGTTCGAACAAGTATTTTCAGATTTTAGCAGTCAGGATTTGAGTACCAAGTCAGGAAAAAGGCTGTTTGTAGATACATTTGTGCGTGGATTGTTGGCTGATAGCCAATCACAAATTATGACTTCCGAAAGTGCCTGGCAAACAAAGTCGTAGTCTGAAGTATTGCACATGGCTCAGTATTATGAAAATAGGGTCAATAATGAAAAGGAGAGGATAGAAAAGAAGAAGGGGGACTTGAAGACAAAAGTATTGTTGCAGCAAATAGTAAGAAGACCTAGAGGTAGGAATACACAGTTTAGAGGTCAGTTTGTCCCACAGAGTAATGCGCAAATGGGTCCTGTACACATGAACCAATGTGCCTATTTCAGACAAGAAGGTCATTGGAGAGCACAATGACCGATCCTTCAGCAGCGATCGAATAACACATATGGTACCATGGGTAGATGATCCAGAGGCTGTCCTGGGCTAGGGGGTCCTGGATGAAGTCAGTTCACTCAGAACCAACAGTAATTTTCACAAGATAGTCAGCAGCATAGTATTGAAAATAGGAACATTTTTGATTATCCTACGGCTTTCTATCTTTCTGAGGATCTTGCATTTGATGATGTACTGTTCCGTTAGGACAGCCCGAAGCAGAGTCTGGAACCAGCACCTATTCTCGTCGATCAGAAAGGGCCCTACGTAGAAATGAAGGTGGGGAATAGGAAGCATCTATTTCTGATAGACACAGGAGCACAGAAGTGTTCCGTTGATCATTTGCGGGTTCCAGATATTCCACTGTCAGGGCAGAACAACATTTCTGTAGGGTTCTCTGTTACACCAGAGGTCAGTCCGGTCTCTCAGCTGGTACCGATTTCACTGGGACCATTCACTGATTCATGTCCATTTCTTTTGACGAGGAATTGTGGTGAAAATGTGTTGGGGTTGAATCTGTTGAAAGAATTTAATGCAGTAATTTATTGTTCTCCAGATGGAGTGCATTTGACGATTTCACCTCAGCGAACTACTGCTTCACAATTATTCACTAGGCCTTTACGGACTGAATTGGATAAAGTTCTGGCATGTTTATGTATGGTTGATGATAAGGACTTTGGTATTTTACAAATTTAACCTGTTAAAATTGTTTTGAAACCAGGTGTTAAACTACCATGTATTCCACAGTATAAGATTTCAGTTGACATGAGCAAGCTTTAAAGAGTATAGTTTCTGGTTTTGTACATTGCAGAGTGATTGTGGAAATTGCAGGAGGTTTGTGTAACAGTCCGATTTTACCAGTGTATAAGAAAGTGGATAATGCGATTCCTTTCCGTTTTATTATTGATTTACGTCCTATCAATAAGATCCATTGCTGCATATGCCATCACTACCTTAAGCACTATTGTGGAAACCAAAAGAATTCCGCATAACTCTGCGCAGGCTGTAGAAAGTATTGCATTGACTTGAGCTTGTGAACTTTCCCAAGGGCTTAGTGTTAATATATTTACAGATAGTCAGTATGCCTTTGGGGTGGTTCAGAACTTTGGTAGATTATGGGCAGAGAGAGGTTTCTTGACCTCACATGAAACTAAGATACAAGATGGCATTTTGATAGTTCGGCTACTCTCAGCACTTGCGCTTCCTACTCAACCACCGATACTGAAGTGCGCAGCACACCAGAAAGTAACAGATGATGTGGGGAGAGAAAACGCTTTTGCTGACGGGATAGCCAAACAGACTGCCACGGATTCACATTCTGAAATGTATATAACAAAAGAAGCCACTAACACTTGTATAATAGGTGAAGGAATTGATTGTATAAAAGACATTCAGGCTGATGCCACTCCTGAAGAGCTTAAGCAATGGGCTGAGGGTTTAGCAAGTTTAGATGATGAAGGTTGCTGGTTAGACATCGAGTAGAAAAGATGGATGCTACCCGATGCTTATGTCACTGCTATGGTTACGATGGCTCATGGTCCAACTCATATATGTGCTAGAAAATGTTTTCAATTATAAGAACCTGTCTGGGTGAATGTAAATATCTCGAAAACTGCTGAGCGATTGGTCCAATATTGCATGTTATGCTTACAGCATAATGTGGGGAAGGGTACATCGACATCGAGGGGTAGTTTTGGTCCCTCCTCTGTGCCTTTTGAGGTTATACACTTCGATTTCATTGGAAGGGATCATTGTCAGAATTACAAAAATGTTAGGGGAGTTATTTGTGCTTTCAGCAAATCGGTCGAAGCTTTTCCTTTAAAAGACGCCATAGCAATGACGACAGCGAAAACCATGGTGAAGGACTATTTTCCTAGGTTTGGTTTGCCGAGGGTCATTTTGTCGGACAATGGTCCACATTTTATCGCTACAGTTATCCTGCAAGTATCCACAGGATTACAGATCGATAAATGGTTTCATTCGGCCAGACACAATCAGATTGCCGGACTTGTAGAATGCCATAACGGTATATTGAAGAAGAAAATGGTAAGAATCTGCATCAGTAGCAATTTGAAATGGCCAGATGCCTTACCGATAGCTCTATTGTCCATGCAGACAACCGCACAAACGAAGACCGGGCTTTATCCCTATGAGATAATCATGGGGAGACCAGCCAATATTTGGAATGTAACTAAACCTAAGCAGCTGATAGATGTAGAGCATTTGCTCCTTTCTGAGCACTGTGACCAGTTAACTCAAAACTTGTATTTGATTTATCAACAGGTGCGAGAAGCCCTCCCAGTAAAATATGAGGGACCAGGTCATTGACTCCGACCCGGGGACTGGATGCTCATTAAAGCATTTGAAAGAGCATCCTGTCTCGCACTTTGCTGGAAAGGACTGTTTCAAGTCCTATTGGCCACAAAGACTGCTGTACGAGTAGAAGGAAAATTACACTGGATTCACGCAACGCACATCAAGAAGACACCTTTTCCTCTGCCTCACGACAAAGGAGAAGAGAAGGAAATTGTTCACTCTGTTCCTCATCACAAGTCTGTTCTAACTGACACCGAAGGTATCCCAGAAATCCTTCCTGAGCCCGTGGGGTCTGGGGAGACTGCTGCGTTGCCTTCAAGCTCTTCTTCAGATCTTTCTGCACCATTGAGCAATCTTGCTTCTGCTCAATCACTTTCTTCAGGAAGCAACAACACTCTATTCGCAAATCACAATGTACCTGGTTGAGGTACGATCTGTGTCCAAGAAATCATACTTACAGCACAGCATTGGCTGTGCCCACAAGGAATCATCGTTAAGCCAGTCCCTTGTCACTCTTTCATTGGGAAGAAATAACTAAGAGGAAGGGAGCGGCAAAGTTACCTTCAAGCAAGATAGACCACATGGGCAGGAGCCACCAACGGATGAACTAAAACAGCCTAACGGAGGGGTTTCTAAACAGACTTTGAGAAACAATGTCCTTTCCTAAATCTGCTTGTGCGGAGAAAGCTGTTGGTCTTGTGGCTAACAAAGAATCTGTTCATCAAAGATCATGGTCCCTGAGGACCCATTGTTTTTTAATCACAATACTGGTCTGCTTAGTAATTGTATTTGCGCTTGGTTTATGGTACATTGAAGGGGTACGCTTGCTTGAGACTTTGTTACCTACTGAAATTATCTCCATTGTGTCTCCACCTTTCTTGCATCAGGACACTCTTCCTTCTTGAGACTCCCAACATAGACACAGTTATCATAATAACACTCTTCTATTAATCATGAATACTACCCATGTGATTCTAAACAGAACAAATTGCTGGATGTGTTCACACTTGCCACAACACGGTGAAAAGGGGTTTAGCTGGTATATTAATCCTTTTCCTTTAACTACTGCATGCTACTCCTCACTAAGGACACTATTCTTTGGTCGTTGGAAAGACAGTATTCCTGGGAACTTCGATGGGACTAATCTGAATGAATTCGAAAAGCGAGTCCTGACACCTTTGGGATCTTCCCTCTTTGCAAATAAGAGCAAACTCAATGTTGCTTCTATTAAGCCTTCTGATAGACTCTCAACCCTTTTCAATCACTGATCTCTTTCAAGATGGCTCCCGTAGGCAACCGGGATGCCATGCCTCCTTCCTAAACTATCAATCATAGCCCCAACTCTGTTTCCTTCTCTATACAAAGGGATGGTTCTCAGCCAATGGGTACATTCGAGGGTTTTACCAACATTGCAAATCTAACAAGTGAGGACAGACCCTTGTATGTTGGAGATCCCGTTTACTTTGTTTGTGGTAATGAAGCTTATCCTTGGTTACCTAGAGATTGGCAGGGTACTTGTTATTTGGGTATATTGTTATATTGTTACCAGGGGTATATGTGGCCAGCACCTCTGAAGTCTCTAGAGCTCATCCAAGGCGGGATGAGAATGGTGATACTCCTTCACAAGTCTTGGGTGATGTAGCAAAATCTTTTGTGCCATTGGGACATATAATGAATTCCGAGGATATCAGAAGACTAGCAAGGGTACTGGAGAAAACCATCATCAGAACCACCGATATTCTGTACAACATGACACTAGAGCAAAAAGCCATTCGATTAGTGGCTCTCCAAAATGAGATGGTGCTAGACGTCATCCTAGCAGAGCGTGGTGGGGTGTGTAAATTGATGGGATCTGCGTGCTGTGTTTTCTACCCTGACTCCTCCTCTACCATATTCAAGGCAATACAAAATCTGCATACCTTGAGTACGGAAGTACATATCCCTGAGGGAAACTGGAATCCTAGTGATTGGTTCTGGGACTTGTTACGTTGATGAGGTTGGAAGCTCTTTGCAGTCCTAATGATAGTTTGTGGTGTTCTTCTGTTTTGTTGCTGTTGTATACAATGTCTTCCTGCCATATGTTCGATGTTGGAGGATGTGCACAGACATTGAAATGTGGTGTTTTGAGTAAAGCGAATGTTTGAGTATGCGCTTGGCTTTCGGCCGGAAAACCGCGTCTGAAATTTTTTGATTTTCTATCAACTTCACCGCCATTTTAAGAATCATCTGCCATTTTGATTTCGACTCCTGCTTTGTGTTCTAAAATGGTGGAATGTGTTTTCTACTGCAGCCGAGCAACCTTTAAGCTGTGTCAACATTCAGGCAGACTGATAGCAGACTGTTCAATGCAAAGAAACCTTGTGACTCAAATGTACGCTAGGAGTCCATGTTACTTAAGCAGGAAGTGAAGCTTTTTCCATGGGAATGTGCCTAAAAATAAAGGTGGTGCTGCAAAGGGTTTATTCATGGAGTAAGGGAGTGGGTGCTTGCAGTTGTTTGTAGAAAGTGCCTTGCTCGCCAAGCCCCACCCACATGTCCCCTGCCTGCTTCCCCCACATTCCCACATGGGCTCAGAGGAAAAGGTGCTTAACTGGGTACCCAAGCTCAGAACTCATGACACCAATATTCTCTTGTGAATGAACTGTAACGCTGCGTCACCTAATGTGTGTAACGCATCACTCCACTTCCACAGTCTAGGCCAGCTCCCTTGCTAACCCTCACAGAAATACTGCCATCTATGACCCGAGATAAAACGCCCAACCCACAGGAATACCTTATTTATATAACTTTTGTCATCCAACACCTCAAGTCGATAGTCTAGGTTATTCACCAGAACCTTTTACATTTAAGGCCAAATGTGCCCTAAACATAGAAAAAGGACTTCTACCTCCACTCCTGTCCCTACTCACTATAACAGCACTAAACAATACTCCACAATACTCAGTACCCTCCCTCACACCAACAGTTGCCGTTCGTTTGACTGGGTCAATACCTACGTTCTGTGGTGTGCTGGTGCTGCTCGGCTGCCGACTCCCCATCAAGGCGCTCGGCTCCCTGTCTTGGTATGCCTGGACAACTCACTGATTTCGGGCAGGATAATTCACAATTGGCTCTTGACGACCTGTAAACGGGCACGCGTTTTCCCATTTTCTCAAAATATGCGAGGGTCACGCAGCCTCTTCGGTTCGGCGGTGAAGTAGATGACCTTGTGCCGGGCTGGCGCACCAACCATCCTCTGCTACCAACTTGTTGGGACAAACTCCCATGTATACCAGAGGCCACTAGGAGTTCACGGAAGGCCCAACACATTCCACAGAACAAACGGAGTACTCAGTCAAACGGCAAGTTCAAACTGTGGTTTATTACAGCAAAACCAACAGGGATAAGTACAGGGAAAGTAAACATGCATGGACATCTCAACTTCTCCTGGCTTTCAGGCCAGTTTTGTACCTGAATGATGTCAGAGTGACGCTACGACCTGGGCTCTTCTCCAGAAAACCTATTGACATCTGGGATTAGCCGTCAGGAGCCTAGTAACCTATATGGTCACCTATGCGCGTTATTCTACTGGCTCTCCCATTTCAGGTGACTGGCCTGGTCCATCCCCAAATCTCTATCTATAACAATGTTGCAGTGTGAGGGTCTTGCCATTGGTTCTTGCGCATTTCTACCCACCCATAGGATACTAAACTGTGATTGGCTAGAGCTGACGTCCGGAGGCCTATGGTCCGTAAAGGTTCTCAGCTCTTGGTGTACCTTTTCAAGGTAACAAGAAGGACTATGTTTGTGTATTGTAACTTGTGTGTACCACCTTAGTCTATGAGAGTGCCCGTTCGCTCCGTGCAACACTTGTCTCACATTGTAACATCTTTGTTGCAAGCTTCTTTCTGGTATCGTGAGATCGGCTCCCTTTCTCATCACTGGTTGTTGTCCATTGTCTGCGTCAGCTAGGTCATGTGTTCCGAGACCATGATTTGGAGCTCTGCAGCCCTGAATTATGATGGATTATTCGCATTTGCTGCAGCTGGGGCTACTGTCATTCAGGGAATGGAATGTCATCCGTATCTGGTGGCCTTGGCAGTGGGTCCTGTCTCACGTTTGCTCTTGTCCAGCCTGAATTCAGCTCAGCTCTTGGTGAGAGGCCTGTGGCATGCTGTATTTTTCCTAAACCATTATGTGTCTTCTACAATGTTGTGCTATTCTATTTTCTCCATAGGTTAATCACACTTGGTTCTGTCAGGTCCCATAGGTGCTCCTGCAGTTCCATAAGGTTATTCGCATGTAAGCATCTGCAAGCTCTGTTCAGGATCTCTTGCTCTTGCGGTTTCTGCTTTGCTGCATCTAGCTAATGGCAAAATAATAAAAGAAATGACACTATGTATATGTATCCGTTCTCTAACTATAGAACTGTGCACTCATGTTCTTCATGTATTCAGGTGTGTGTTTGTGTCCCGAAGTGAGGACGCACGCGTGCATCATGTCTATCGCTGCTTAGTCGTGGTGTATCTAATGACATCAGCAACATGGATTCTTGGCGCTTGAATCAATGCTGTCAATTGAGGTGTCTTTAGTTGCAGCCTGGCACTCCTCGTCCACTATGGGGTTGATTTGTACCACACCTGGCCTATAGGACTGGCTGAGGGGGTACCTCCCAATATACTTGTCAATCATTGGAGCAATGGGTATTGGTCCAAAATCGTATGGGCGATCGCGGTATCTCCTGGTCTTCTTACGTGTCATTTTATAGGATGGGGACGATGGAGGACATTTCCCCATCCCTCGTCACTACATCCCTGACCCACTCCTATCTCGTGTAACTATACATGTATTTACTATGTATGATAATCTGCTATTATATTTAAACTAGTGTGAAAGCCTGTGTACATGGGCCAAAGTGCGTGAGAAGAGAACTGCATTGAACAAACATACACTGGGCCTTAAATATTTCCTAAGGCAACAGATTATTTCCTAAAGCAACAGCTCCCTCTAGTGGTGACAACAGGTGAAGCCCGCAGTCTTTACTGCGCATGACTGCATCGGACAAAAATACATCTGGCCTTTTATTATATTGTATGATGCTCAGTACTGTAAATATTGTTCTCCGTGTGTCATTATCTTGTCAGTGATGTCTCCTTTTGTTGTCCCATTAGTTACATAATACACATGGTCAGTGTGTCTGTCTCCACTCATTTTGTGCTATTCTAAGGCTTCATGACATGGGAACACCCAGTCATCCATAAGTGCTTATGTACAGAGTGTGTCACACCTCTCCTTACTATCCAAAAAAATACAAATAAGCAATCACAGCTGGTCACTTTGCATTTAAGAAACTAAGAGAAAAAAGGGAGTGTACTGGTGCCCGAAGTTCCTAGCTCACATGCATGCCCCTTTGTCTTCAACATGCCATTACATGGCTAAGGTGGAAAGTTACATTTTGCATAACTTGCATATTATTTTGTTTTAAATATAGCCACTTGAAAGAAATTAACTCATAACAGTTAAAACATTTTTTTAAAATAAGGCCACAGCTGGACAGGTGAGTACCAGCTCTCGGGGCTGCACCCTACGGTCTGATGCTCCTCACTAATCTGCTTGTTCTGAATTCATTATAAGCATATGTTAGCTTAAGCACGTCACAGTACATCGCTGTGCACTAGGTGCCATCCTGGAGATGGAACTTCCAACATTGAAAAATGGCAATGAATGCCAATATGTGGAATGTGGCTACTACCTGGGTTATTGGCAATGTAGTTATCTTCTAGCGCTTCACCACAGAGGCAGTTGAGAGGTGGAGTTTGCTTGTTTGCAGGCATTTCAATGATGGAAAAAAGCGAATTAATATATGGGAGTGGGCTTTCTGTGACGCCGGGTATCATAATGCAGCAAAAGGGACATCACAATCGGGCCTTTTACAAATGTTGATGACAAGTACTCTAACAAAATACAGGGGCACCCCGCTACCCCCCAATAAGATCACATTTCCGCAGTGTATGCCCCCTGAATTAAATCTCTAAACTCTTCAGTAAGGTTGGCTTGACATTCCTAACCATTTATTCTTTGTTTTTGGATGATGAGTAATACATTCTGGCTCGCTCTTGCTCTGGATAACTCTAAGCCCCCTCTTTAAACAGGAGCTGAAGTGGAGAAGTGGCAGGAACTCATATTTTGTATGCAACAAGAGCAGGCATTCGCAATTCCACAGCAAAGTAGCTTAACAAGGACATTTATTTAAAAATGTATCACATAAATAACAAGGGAACCTTTTCCCTCTTCAAAAATGTAATTGCATCAACTCCCCTTTGACTTACTTGCTTATGTTTGAAGTGGTCCAACTCATTCTAATTGTGTGTGTCTTGTATGTTCTTAGCGGGTACATGCTACTGTCCTTGCATGCCAGTTTTTTTCTGTTCATTGTTTCCTTGGACACCAGATTACAATGTGCGCTATTTCCTGTTGCATGTCATAATATCCCATGAATAATAACTGCAGAGCCCCTCTTCCATTTCCATGCCCTTCCATGATGTGGGCAGGGCTCAAAGCAGATATGCACATGGAGGGCCTAACCCTACATTCTAGGAACTCGGATAGATAATTGTAAAGCATGTATGAATGTTCGTAGAGTCATGATTGCTATTCAAATTATTCCATGCATCAATCAATAATAAAGAAAGTGGCAGTTCTGAGTCAATAAGATCATTTCAGACAAAATGTATTGCTTCTCAAGTAAACATCAACATGGTATTGGAAAACTGTCTTTCCAGCTTAATTTCAGTGCAAGTGAATTGGACATGTCTGCATTCCTTGTCATGTCGGTGTATAAATAAGAACCCAAGCTTGTACAGAACAATAGGACATCCATTCATAATCATCAAATAGTTACTGAAACAGTGCTTAGTGCTTGCCCAAATGATAGGCATGAGAAAAGGAAACCAGGATGGCGTCTTTTGCGTAGCCCCCCCTGCCATCTTCCTTGAACAGGGTATTGCTGCTCCTGCCAGAAGATGTGAAGCTGTTCAGTTGAACATCACGTCGATTATACTTACTTTTGGTCACAGTCAGTAGATGGGTTTCAAAAAGTGCCTGCACTTTTCTTTCTAGGAAGAGGCACAGACCCTGTGCTGTCGCATAACGCGAAGTCCCTCCATCATCTTAATTGAACAGTTTGTCACTGTCCCTGCTGGCTGATGTCAAATTGGCCAGTCAAGAATCAGGTCAATTATATTTCCATGCTGTCAAATATCAGTTCATGGGTGTCAGTAGCTTTCTCAGTTTTATTGTACGGGACATAACTGTTGCTCGCCAGATATGTCAAAACAGTCAGGTCAAAGAAATGTCACCTGATTCGCAGTCAGTTCTGTGGGTTTCAAGAAGCACCTGCACTTTTCTGTGGTGGAAGAGACAGTGAGGCCTTCATTAATAGATCATTAAAATGATGTCACATATCCACCGAAAAACAGTCCGAACCGTGGTGAAAGCGAATCAGGCATTCTACCGCCCATCATGAGTTCGTTGAAACCTGCGTACCGTGCATTGACTTACCTAACGAAAAGCTGCACTGGCACACCAACGGAACAATGGCAGACGACCATTGGAAGAGCACTCCGTGGGCATATATGAATCCGCCAATAGACCACAGAATCATTGTATACATTGCCAGAAACAACCGCCACAAGGGATATGTCATAAACAGCCTAAACGCCAATGGAGTGCGTTTCTGCCAGTCCACCAGAGCAAGATGGCGATTGCAGGAGCATGTGTGGCTATCTGTCTGGACACACAGAGATGACAGCAAGCACGGCAAGCAGCAAAAATGCCAGCACTAGATGGGGCATCTGAAGATGGAACAGATGAGCAATGTGCCAGGAAGGACAGCGAATCAGGCATACTGCATATAACCTTGAAGGATAGGCCCAACATGTCACCAACAATACACCTATCCCGGTGCTTCATGGCCAGTATGACATACATGTGTGCATGCTACACATGTGGTGTGCATGAAGAGTATGAATTGCACACAAATACGCAAACTGGTAACTCGCATTCAATATTGTGCACTCTACAGTGCACACCACAGACAGCAGTGAAGACCATGCATCCATTTGCCAAGGGCAGGTCTTCAGGTGATGTGAACAGAGCACACACTGAGCATCTACAGACTGAACCACAGGGCGATTATGGAGCTGACCGATAGTACAGCTGCAGACCTAGAGATCAACATTGTCACAGACATTCCTGCCATCCTGAAGGCGATGAGTGTCTTGCATTTCTGTGGCCGTGGATCTTTCCAGACGTTTGTTGGACGTGGCGCTGCCCTCTCTTAGCCTGCATTCATAGTATCCTCACAAAGATGCTTCTCAGAACATCATATTCCCAACAAATGAAGCCATCATAATAGTTCAAACTGAATTCTACAGTGTGGCTGGCCTACCCAATATTGTAGATGTGATTAATGGAACACATGTTGCATTCATACCCCAAGGCACGTGAATGCATGTAACAATTGTAAGAGTTTCCATAGCATCAACGTGCAGGCTGTGTGTAATGCAAACATGATATTCACTCATGTATGTGCAAAGTTCCCGCGATCCACACTTAACGCCATGGCAATGCAGAAGAGTAGTGTGCCACGTTTGGTGCATAACATGACCAGCAGGAGAACATGGCTGACTGATACTGTTGAAACAAATAAGCACCCCATTTCTGTGTGTAATGTGTGTGATGTACTTGTCCATGTGCAGGCCTCAAATCCAAAATAACTCTGCAAATGTATGTCCTTATTTTTCCACAGGTGATGCTGCTATGTATGCAAATGCAAATCATGGCTTCTGACACTGGAGCACAATCCACAAAGAGCAGAAGACCAGCACTACACGGAAGCAAACATGAGGACACGCACTGTAATTGCACTGGCCTTTGCAGTGCTGAAGAACCGATGGCGCTGCTTGCACTTTACTGGCGTCACACTCACATACGCCCCTGGGAAGGCGTGAAGCATCACTCTGGTCTACTCACCCTACACATCATTGCAATGCATTCGGGAGTGCCATCGACAGAGAATGTAGACAGTAACGATGAAGACGAAGGAGCAGACAACAGAGATGGTCCAGCATAGGATAGTTGACCCACACACTGAGAAGACTAAACAGTCAATGCAACAGACACTGATCTGTGATTATTTCTAGTCGTGCATACACTGGCACAGAAAGCAACACATAACTGGAAGTTCTCCATCCCACAAATGTTTCCCATTCATCAGTCTCTGCATAGGGCACAACGGCTTAACACACAAGTGGGGTCACACTGCCACCAGTCATCTGTGACAACACAGAATTACCATCCCCTCCCATGGCCTCCCCAGTAGGTAGACATGCATACACAAATGCATTTATTATGTCTATTGTTGCCTACTTTTTAAAATTTGCCTTTTTGATTTATTACAAACCTTTTTGCAATTTCTTCTACTGATCTTTAAACGTCCTTTCATCTAAAACATTTCCGCATAGAAATCAGTTAAGGAAAACATTAAATACTCACATAAGTGTTCCCAACAGTAATATATTTTTAAAAATGTTCTATCAAATACTTGTTCTAAAAATGTTACAGTTGCTAAGACCAATGTAGTCGATTCTCCATTTAATAGAAGAAGCCACCAGTGATTCGGCGTTAAAGTGCTTAAACTGTCCTAGAAGGTCTTAAAGTGCTCTGTTTTAAAAGTGGTCAGTGCTGTACAAAATAGCAATATATGGTGGACATGTTCAACTGTTCCCAGTCTATTACAGTAGCTACAATGCACGTCTCTTGGCCTGATATGAAGTCTAGCAGAAAGTAGACCTTTAATGGAAATATACTTAGCTGAAACCTCATGAACTGGAATATATAGAAACTGGTGGGAAATGCACTCAAATATTTTGGAAAAGAACCAAAAGCTTTTGATTCGTGTGTCAGATGGTAGAAAAGTGTATAATTGGTGGCCTCCTCAATTGTTAAACATCCAATCCAATGGTCAACTTCACCCTTTCTGGGTTCCCCCATATATCATCCTCTGATGCACATACTTTATCAAACAGGTTTCTGCACTGCCATTTGCAATTTCCATGTAAACCGTTCTGATAATTTGCAATCGCTCTTGTCAATATATCAAGAATCGGAGACAGTACATCTAACACACATTTTCTATACAGAGCTAACGATTTCCGTTCCACCAGTGCTTTCAATGAAATCAGCCCTAACTCACGCTGAACCATCTGGATTGGTCCTGGCCACCTCAAAACCCCCTTCCAAAATATGGCTTCAATGAAAGTCCATACAGTCTGTGGTATGAAAAGCAAAGATTCAGCACCATATATCAGAGCAGCCGTAACCTTTAACTTGTAGAAATCCAATACAGGTAATATGGAGAAACTGCAACGTTTTTTCCCAGTATCTTTGCTTGGTTTGATAAAATGTTTGCCTCGGTTCTTACTCATATTGATATGATATGATAGGTTATTTATAACACGCTTAATACCCCGAGGTTTCTAAGTGCGGACCCGGTGATCGAACCTGAATTGTTCCGCGCTGTATTGCTTCCGAGGCGAGCACGTTGCCCCTGAGCTATCCTCCCTAGAAGCACCTTGGATTAAGGTGCTATATAAAACAGTAAATACACATACAAATAGAATATTGGTACACACTCCCAGGTACCTTAAGGGCTGCACGTACTCTATCCATGTTGTCCACAGATACCAGGAGAATTACAACTTTGCCCTTCATTGTGCTTGTTATAAAATTAAAATCTTTGTTTTCTTGGACATATTCTTCCAATTTGATCAGGTGCCGCTGAAGACTAATCGCTGTTCGGTCCATCAAGACCAGGTTGTCTGCATGTAGCAGCCAACTTATAGGTCTACCTCCAAATTTCAGGGAAAAACTTTTTGCTTGCGTTAGTTTGTCACTTAGGTCTGAGATGTAAAGGTTGAACAGCGCTGGGGGCAGAAGGCAGCCCTGTTTCAGCCCCCGAAAAGTACTTATCTCCTGCGATAACAGCGCAACAACGCTCAAACTAACCCTCAGACTTGTACCCGTGTGCAATGCCTTTAGTTACCCTACGATATCCACTGGACAGTCCCATTTTGCAAGATTATACCACAACCGACAACAATTTACGCTATCAAAGGACTGTACCAGATCGACAAATGCCACATAGGTCCTTGAGTTGCCTCTCATGGCTCTGTCTTTTAGTAAGGTTAAGAAAGTGATGTTAGGGCATGCCCTTAGGCTCTGTATGGACCCCGTTTGAAAGATATTGTTTCGGCTGTCGCTTTCGACCACATGCTGCTTCTAGACAATAGGAGTGAGCCAAAGATCTTCCCAGCGACATCCAAAAGGGCTATAGGACATTGGTTTTTAGGATCGTCGCTATTGCCCTTTTTGAATATTGGAACAGTAATTGCTCATCTCCATGAGTCAGGTATTTTACAGGCTCCTTCAATTTGCTCAAATAAAACATGTAAAAAATGGGCCCACGCCTCTGAATCTTGCTTCAACATGACTTTGGTTAAGTCATCAGGTGCTGGGGCTTATGGAAGTACTAGCCTTCTTAATTAGTGCTAGTATTTCTTATTTGTTAGATATAAAATTCAATTTTTCCGGCTCCCTCTTTACACATTCTTCTTGTTGACCATTCTTACCAGAATATAAGACCATGAATTGTTCCACCCAGGTATTCTCTGAGGCCTCATTTGTCTGATGGCTATATGTCGGGTATTGTTACTCTTGATTAAATCCCATACCACTATACCACACCCGAGTGTTTCTTATAAATGGTTCTTAGGATTTCTTCAGCAATTTTCTGAAGTATAATGGGCTTACAACAACTGAGTCAATTTGTATGTGCTGCTTTTATCTTATTTACATCTATCTTAGATGCTGCAGAACTTAAAGATTTTAACCATCTGAGGTCTCTCCTCATTTCCCTTCTTGTTTCTTCTACCGTATCGTCATATACACGATGATGCCTAAACACACTTCCACGCTGACTCTTTTCATGACAAAGTTCTGCAGAATGGGCGTATAGTCTAAAATCTTTATTGGTTCAGACCGTGAATATCGGGCTACCACACTCTTGCAGGGTAATTCATAGAATTTCGCCCAAAAGTGGCTCACGCGGCTGGCGCACAGTGTCCCCGTGCGATACACTGCGCCAGCCACCTGCGAAAAAATCCATTTCATCGCACAGCGTATTATGGATTTTAGCCTCCAAAACCAGCCGTGGCGCAGAGTGGCGCCGCGACCCTGCAGCAGCGCCAGTTACGCCCCCAAGAATGCCCTCGCGCAAGGAAAAGCCATAAAAATTCCCAATTCATCGCAAATGTCTGCGGTAACCCTGGACCAGTCCACAGGGCTGCCAAACAGCAAACGCCAAGCGGGGAACGTGTATTTCAGTGGTTCGCGGGAAGTTTCACACGCGAATGTCCTGAGTACGTGTACATCAGGGGTGCACGTGAAGTAATACACGCGAATCCATCAGGGCACGTGTATTCCAGGGGTGCGCGGTAAGTATCACACGCAAATTCAGCAGGGTACGTGTATTTCCGGGGTGCGCGGGAAGTATCACACGCGATTCCATCAGGGCACGTGTATTTCAGGGATACGTGGGGAGTACTACACAAGAATTGTCCGTGTGGGTCCTCCCAGGTGTTCCCTCTACACCCTCCACGGCCCTTGCAGGCAGCCCACACCACAGGGGACTACCTTGCATCCCTGCCCATGTCCCGCAGGCAGCCTATCCACCATGGGCATGCCCCCCAGCCAACCCACAAGTCACCTTGCACCACTGATCAACAACCCATGTCTCCCAGCACCCTCACCCCCAGCACTGTGGGGCACCCTCCACCAGGCTCCCACTCCTGTCTCCCTGCACCCCCACCCCCCTCCATCCAGGGGCACCCTCCACCAGGCCCCCACTCATCTCTCCCAGCACCCCCACCCCCCCGCAGTGCAGGGCACCCTCCACCAGGCCCCACTCATGTCCAACTCATGTCCCCCTGCACCCCCACCCCCCCCTGCATCCAGGGGCACCCTCCACCAGGCCCCCACTCCTGTCTCCCTGCACCCCCACCCCCCAGAATCCAGGGGCACCCTCCACCAGGCCCCCACTCCTGTCTACCACCCCCCTCGCCCCCAGCAGTGCGATCCGCCTGGGTACGTGTATTTCAGGGGTGCGCGTGTAGTCTGACACGCAAATTCATCAGGGTACGTGTATTATGGTTCTGCATGAACTTCCACACGCGATATCAGCAGGGTACGTGTATTACGGGGTTCGCGTGAAGTTCCACACAAGATTGCCCTGGTTACGTGTATTTCGGGGTGCGCGGGAAGTTCCACACACGATTTCCCTGGTTACGTGTATTTCAGGGTGCGCGGGAAGTTCCACACGCGATTGCCCTGGTTATGTGTATTTCGGGGTGCGCGGGAAGTTCCACACGCGATTTCAGCAGGATACGTGTATTCCAAGGTGCGCAGGAAATTCCCCATGCGATTGTCCGTGGTGCGTGTATTTCTGGTTGCGCGTGAAGTTTCACGCGCGATTTCAGCAGGGTACGTGTATTCCAAGGTGCGAGGGAAATTCCACACGCAAATCCAGCAGCCTACGTGTATTCCGGTGGTGCCGTGGAGTCCTACACGTGAATCGGCCCTGTGGGTCCTCCCAGCTGTTCACTCTACACCCTCCATGGCCCCTGCAGGCAGCCCACACCACAGGGGACTACCCTGCACATGTCCCGCAGGCAGCCCATACACCATGGCCATGCCCCCCAGCCAACCCACATGTCACCTTGCACCGCTGCCCACCAACGCAAGTCTCCCAGCACCCCTACCCCCCAGCAGTGCAGGGCACCCTCCACCAGGCACCCACTCCTGTCTCCCTGCACCCCCACCCCCCACCAGTCAGGGGCACCTGCCAGCAGGCCCCCACTCAGGCCCAACTCATGTCCCCCTGCACCCCCACCCCTCAGCACTGTGGGGCACCCTCCACCAGGCCCCCACTCATGTCCAACTCATGTCCCCCTGCACCCCCACCCCCCAGCACTGTGGGGCACCCTCCACCAGGCCCCCACTCCTGTCCCCCTCCACCACCACCCCCCAGCACTGTGGGGCACCCTCCACCATGCCCCCACTCCTGTCTCCCTGCACCCCCACCCCCACCAGTCAGGGGCACCTGCCAGCAGGCCCCACTCAGGTCTAACTCATGTCTCCCTGCACCCCCACCCCCTGCATCCAGGGGCACCCTCCACTAGGCCCCCACTCATGTCCAACTCATGTCCCCCTGCACCCCCACTCCCCACCACTGCAGGGCACCCTCCACCAGGCCCCACTCAGGTCCAACTCATGTCCCCCTGTACCCACACCCCCCAGCAGTGCAGGGCACCCTCCACCAGGCCCCCACTCATATCCCCCTCCATCCCCACCCCCCTGCATCCAGGGGCACCCTCCACCAGGCCCCCACTCATGTCCAACTCATGTCCCCCTGCACCCCCACCCCCCAGCACTGTGGGGCACCCTCCACCAGGCCCCCACTCCTGTCCCCCTGCACCCCCACCCCCCAGCACTGTGGGGCACCCTCCACCATGCCCCCACTCCTGTCTCCCTGCACCCCCAGCCCCCAGCAGTGCAGGGCACCCTCCACCAGGCCCCCACTCCTGTCTCCCTGCACCCCCACCCCCACCAGTCAGGGGCACCTGCCAGCAGGCCCCACTCAGGTCTAACTCATGTCTCCCTGCACCCCCACCCCCTGCATCCAGGGGCACCCTCCACTAGGCCCCCACTCATGTCCAACTCATGTCCCCCTGCACCCCCACTCCCCACCAGTGCAGGGCACCCTCCACCAGGCCCCACTCAGGTCCAACTCATGTCCCCCTGTACCCACACCCCCCAGCAGTGCAGGGCACCCTCCACCAGGCCCCCACTCATATCCCCCTCCATCCCCACCCCCCTGCATCCAGGGGCACCCTCCACCAGGCCCCCACCCATGTCCAACTCATGTCCCCCTGCACCCCCACCCCCCAGCAGTGCAGGGCACCCTCCAGCAGGCCCCCACTCCTGTCTCCCTGCACCCCCACCCCCCACCAGTCAGGGGCACCTGCCAGCAGGCCCCCACTCAGGTCCAACTCATTTCTCCCTGCACCCCTACCCCCCTGCATCCAGGGGCACCCTCCACCAGGCCCCACTCATGTCCAACTCATGTCCCCCTGCACCCCCACCCCCCCACCAGTGCAGGGCACCCTCCACCAGGCCCCACTCAGGTCCAACTCATGTCCCCCTGCACCCCCACCCCCCAGCAGTGCAGGGCACCCTCCACCAGGCCCCCACTCCTGTCCCCCTGCACCCCCACCCCCCTGCATCCAGGGGCACCCTCCACCAGGAGCCCACTCCTGTCTCCCTGCACCCCCACCCCCCAGCAGTGCAGGGCACCCTCCACCAGGCCCCCACTCCTGTCTCCCTGCACCCCCACACCCCACCAGGCAGGGGCACCTGCCAGCAGGCCCCCACTCAGGTCCAACTCATGTCTCCCTGCACCCCCAACCCCCTGCATCCAGGGGCACCCTCCACCAGGCCCCCACTCATGTCCAACTCATGTCCCCCTGCACCCCCACCCTCCAGCACTGTGTGGCACCCTCCACCAGGCCCCCACTCCTGTCCCCCTGCACCCCTACCCCCCTCCACCAGGCCCCACTCAGGTCCAACCCATGTCCCCCTGCACCCCCACCCCCCAGCACTGGGGGTCACCCTCCACCAGGCCCCCACTCATGTCCAACTCATGTCCCCCTGCACCGCCACCCCCCACCAGTGCAGGGCACCCTCCACCAGGCCCCACTCAGGTCCAACTCATGTCCCCCTGCACCCCCACCCCCCAGCACTGTGGGGCACCCTCCACCAGGCCCCCACTCATGTACAACTCATGTCCCCCTGCACCCCCACCCCCCAGCACTGTGGGGCACCCTCCACCAGGCCCCCACTCCTGTCCCCCTGCACCCCCACCCCCCTGCATCCAGGGGCACCCTCCACCAGGCCCCCACTCCTGTCCCCCTGCACCCCCACCCCCCTGCATCCAGGGGCACCCTCCACCAGGCCCCCACTCCTGTCTCCCTGCACCCACACCCCCCAGCAGTGCAGGGCACCCTCCACCAGGCCCCCACTCCTGTCTCCCTGCACCCCCACCCCCACCAGTCAGGGGCACCTGCCAGCATGCCCCCACTCAGGTCCAACTCATGTCTCCCTGCACCCCCACCCCCCAGCAGTGCAGAGCATCCTCCACCAGGCCCCACTCATGTCCAACTCATGTCCCCTTGCACCCCCACCCCCCAGCACTGTGGGGCACCCTCCACCAGGCCCCCACTCATGTCCAACACATGTCTCCCAGCACCCCATCCCCCACCAGGCAGGGGCACCTGCCAGCAGGCCCCCACTCCTGTCCCCCTGCACCCCCACCCCCCAGCAGTGCAGGGCACCCTCCACCAGGCCCCCACTCCTGTCGCCCTGCACCTCCACCCCCCTGCATCCAGGGGAACCCTCTACCAGGCCCCCACTCCTGTCCCCCTGCACCCCCACCCCCCTGCATCCAGGGGCACCCTCTACCAGGCCCCCACTCCTGTCTCCCTGCACCCCCACCCCCCAGCATTGCAGGGCACCCTCCACCAGGCCCCCACTCCTTTCTCCCTGCACCCCCACCCCCCACCAGTCAGGGGCACCTGCCAGCAAGCCCCCACTCAGGTCCAACTCATGTCTCCCTGCACCTCCACCCCCCAGCAGTGCAGGGCACCCTCCACCAAGCCCCACTCATGTCCAACTCATGTCCCCCTGCACCCCCATCCCCCAGCACTGTGGGGCACCCTCCACCAGGGCCCCACTCATGTCCAACTCATGTCTCCCAGCACCCCACCCCCCACCAGTCAGGGGCACCTGCCAGCAGGCCCCCACTCCTGTCTCCCTGCACCCCCACCCCCCAGCAGTGCAGGGCACCCTCCACCAGGCCCCCACTCCTGTCTCCCTGCACCCCCACCCCCCACCAGTCGGGGGCACCTGCCAGCAGTCCCCCACTCAGGTCCAACTCCTGTCTCCCTGCACCCCCACCCCCAGCAGTGCAGGGCACCCTCCACCAGGCCCCACTCAGGTCCAAACCATGTCCCCCTGCACCCCCACCCCCCAGCACTGTGGGGCACCCTCCACCAGGCCCCCACTCATGTCTAACTCATGTCTCCCAGCACCCCCACCCCCCAGCACTGTGGGGCACTCTCCACCAGGCCCCACTCATGTCCAACTCATGTCCCCTTGCACCCCCACCCCCCTGCATCCAGGGGCACCCTCCACCAGGCCCCCACTCCTGTCTCCCTGCACCCCCACCCCCCTGCATCCAGGGGCACCCTCCACCAGGCACCCACTCTTGTCTCCCTGCACCCCCACCCCCCAGCAGTGCAGGGCACCCTCCACCAGGCCCCCACTCAGGTCCAACTCCTGTCTCCCTGCACCCCCACCCCCCATCAGTCAGGGGCACCTGCCAGCAGGCCCCCACACATGTCCCCCAGCCAACACGTCATCACAATCTAGATCCCTGGCCCTTATGGGCAGCCTCCACATGCCAAACACCCACCCAAGTATTGCATTCACCCACTTAGAAATGCAAATTACATGATTCAACCCCAATGGCAAGTATGTAAATGAACACATCTCCCTCACATACACACAATGGGTGTCAGGGAATGTCAAAACCCATATCATGACATGCATGAAACCTATGAGACGATACTACACATTGAAGTATGATGAAAAAATATGTATTAAAAGCAACATAAATGGAATCAAAAAGAAACAAACGAAAATGTGAATTAAAAACAAAGAGCAGCATGTCCGTAAAATAATGTAAAACCACAAATCATAATCCAAAGGAAAGGTGTCCAAAGTCACAGTTCACAAAAGTAAATCCAATGGAAAATTAAAACCAAAAACCATTGCTCCATGGGTAAAATCAAAATGAAAAAAAAAAATCCCAACAGTCAACTATATACAGATAAACAATACAGGGTCCATGATCCCAACAGAAGAAATGAAACCTATCCAATAAGACTACCTAATAAAAAATAACTATATACAGAAATGTGGCCCACTGTCCAAAAGGTCCAAAAAATATAAAAAAGCAAAGGAAACCTAACACTAACTACAGAACTATTTACAAGGGCAGCGGGCTAGTCCAACGGCTCACTTCGGGATGTTCCGGGCCAGGGCATCATCAAACTCCTGCTCAATGTCCCGGAGGTGGTCCTCCTCCATGGACCCGAGGGTCCGCAGGGCCGACAACATGTTCACCTCCAACTCCCTGCGGATTGCCTCGAGGCACTCGGCCCGCCTCAAGTCCCTCCGCATGGAGTTCTCTGCCCTGACCATCGTGAGCCGTGCCTCTTCCGCCCGCTGCCGCTCCGCATCTATGGCGTGGCCCAACCGCTGCCACACGGAAGACACTTCCCGTGCTCGGTCCTCCTGCCCTCCGGCCGATGCCTGCCCCTCCGATGTCGAAGGCCCCGAGCCATCATGGCTCCCACCTCGTTGCTGCTGCTGCTGTGCCTCTGCCCGTGCCCTGGCTCCTGCTGCCTGCACATCCTCCACCGGCTGGGGTGCAGTCGTTGATGTGGCCACCCCTGCTGGACGTCCGACTCCCGACTGTGGCAGGGATGCCTCCTCCACTAGCCTGGCCGCACCGTCAGAGGCAGTTCCACAGGGCACCCAGGTGACAAATGGGTGGGACGATGGCACGGAGGACGACTGGCGCATAGGGTGTTCAGTTGAGGAGGGGGTCGGAGCAAGCTGCAGAAAACAGAGGAATCCGGCCTGGGCGACCTGTCCCAGTAGGCCGACCCGGTCAACGAGCCATTCGAGATGACGTGCAGTCTCCTCATGAAAAGACTGCAGGTCACCTCGCATGGCCCGTTGACGCAACGCCACACCAGTCAGGACAGGCTCAACCCGTACCTGGATAGCCACGTCCGCAGGCAGAGGAAGGCCAGTTGTTGTGAACTCATCCCCTGCCTGAAAACTGGTCTGGACGTAGGCATCCCTGCTGGTGCAAGATGATGCAGTGACAGGATCAGGGACAGGATTGCACACAGGCACCTCCGCGGCGACCTGTGCTGCCTCCTGTCCCTGGTCCTGCACTGCACCACTAGCACCAGTGGAATCCCCACCTCCAGACCCCGTCTCTGTCGCTTGCACGGCCTCCTCCTCCACCAAACCCCCCACCAACCTGGATGACTCCATGCCATCTTCCCCTGCTGGGCCCTGTGGGGTCCCAGCTGCCCCTTCTGCTGCCGAGGAGTCCAACTTCGACCTCTGCCTCTTGGACCTCCCCCCGGCAGCTGCGGCCTGGGACGCGGCACCGGACTCCTCACTCCCCGACCAGATCATAACCTGGGAGGGGAGCCGGGCCTTGCGTCTCCGGCTGGCGGTGCGATCCCCGCCGCTGTGCTCCACAGCACCTTCTCCGCCCTCTTCATCAGTTGACGCTGCAGACAGGGAGAAATAAAACACAGGCATCAGGGCACTGTACAATGGACACATACACACATGACAGTTGTACATGAGTGGCATTGGCAAACCTCAGACATGGCATCACAATCGCCAACACACATGTCATTTCAACTTGCACACATGAGCCATACCACAGCCAAATCACAACAGCCAGCACCATCCATACACATACAACAGCATGTGCAGGCAAAGGTGAGCCAGACATCACATGCAACACAGGGAGTGCACTACACATGCACACACACCACCACACTTGCATACATGTGTACACCTCTGCCAACTGTGGCAGTGTTCAGATTGGCATCCATGTCACATCTGCCAATCAGGCTTCCACATCCCGCTGTCACATGCATCCATGTTGCATCACTGTTGCACCCTTGTCAAATACACACACATGCACATGTACACAGTGCTGATACATGCAGCTGAAAACAACATCCATGTGTGACATCACAAACATGCCTACTTACATACACATTCATCCAAACATGTGTGCCCACACAACTGCATTTGGCATGCAAGCCTACACACACAAGCACCATCCATGTCTCACACATGACTGTCCTCGCATGTGTTAGCCTCACGGCCCTGTACACCCCTCTCATACTTGGCCCCATAAAAACACATGTGCATCCTGCACACTACTGGCACATCACCACACGCACAGCACACAATCATGATGCATGTACACTTACCGCCCGACTCCAGACGGGTCTGCCTCTCAAGGACCTGGACGTGGAGCGCTGGGGATATGCGTTCCAGGACCCTCATCTGATCGTCCGACAAGTGGCCCCGGCGCCCCTTAGCATCCGCTGCCTTCAAGAGGCGCCGGGCCTTGTTGAGGGTCCTGGACCTGAAGTCCTCCCAGCGCTTCTTGACATGATGGAATAGTCGGACTGCCACCCCCTCCGTGTTGATGGCAGTCACGATGTCCGTCCAGATCCGAGTCCGTCCTTCCTTGTCAGCGCGCAAACTTCTGAAGAGGGCATCATACTGCCCCAGGACTTGCTCCACCAGGACACCAACTTCGGTGGCAGTGAAGCTGGTGCCCCTCTGCCTCTCTGGCCGGGGGTTGTCAGTGGTGCCAGATGTTGCAGTGCCCGACATGACAACCCCAGAGGCAGGAGTGGGTGGGCAACTGGGTCCTGGGGCTGGTCTGTGGAGCGATGGAATCCCAGTCGGGAGTCTTCGGTTCCAGCAGGGGTGGTCACAGCAACAGCACCCCTGGCTGATGTGCAGGCAGCAAATGGCAGGACACGTGGGCAGCAGGCAATCAGGCAGCAGCAGATGGCAGGTGGGAGCATGCTCGGGGCACTGGGGGGCAGTAATTCGGCCTTCTGGGCAGGAGCGTGGTCTTCCGTGTGCTTACGCGTGGCCAGCTTGATACGGGGTGATTTGGCACGTGAAAATCCAGCATGTCTGCGTGTAATTCGAGGAAAGGGCCTTAGCGCGTAAGCACGTCAGCACACGTACGCGAATTCATTGGCCCAAAGGCCACCAGCGCACCTGCGCATATGCGCGTCTGTGACATGCGTGCGCGGGCGTTTCCTTGTACACGGGTGCATGTTACACGTCCAATGACTGCACGTCAGAGTGTCAGCTCGTGTAATTGGAGGATGGGGCCTTAGCGCGTACACACGGAAGTGACGCTGGACGTGTTGGCATCTTTAAAAGGTACGTGTGGAACGCCATTTCCTTGTACATGCTTTTCGTGGAGAGCGAGTGGGTGAAATCTGTACTTCTTGTCGGTTCACACGCGATTTACTTCACGGCGTTCCAAGTTCGTACTCCCTGTTACCTCTGACAGCTTTTTCTCTTCTTGTCTTTTTCCTGGGCCTGTTTCCTCAAACAGCGTTCACTTCTCCTGTTGTCCTGTCTCCTCAGACAGCGTACAATTCCTCTTTTGGCGAGGGTGTTGCCAATGCGCACACGCGCGTATTTTTCACGCAATATTTCCTGGAAGACGGTGAGTCGTGCACGTATTTGACATCTGTGCTTGCCCCGTGTGTTGCCTACCCCTTCAGAGGTCAGTCTAGGCTGCGTGTGACATGCATACGTTCATTTTTGTGTTTCTGGGTGCCACAGCGTAGTGCAGGTTTTTTTTTCCACGCACGTGGTCTAGGAGGGGTTGCGTGCACATTATCTCCCTTTTTCGGGGTGCCTGTGCGTTGCGTGACCCGTCATCTTCCCCCAGGGGTCACATACAGCCTTGCTAGAGGGTATGAATTCCATCTAGTACCCTACCCCTTTGACCCCCAATTGCCCAGGACAATAGTTTACTGCAACTCCCATATGCACAACAACATCAGTGCCATGGTTGGGAGGCGAGCAAGCAGTAAGGGTGGCAAAGGTGGGCGAGCCACAAGAGGTGGCCGTGGTGGATACGGTAGGGGACGTGGCCAGGACTTGCAGGGTGCCCCTAGCCCCCCATGTGTGGGTGACCAGTCAGGGACACCCATGCCCCCCCTCCCCTGGTTGAGGGTAACGTGGCTGACACCATCCCTGCTCAGCCCTTGTTGGACCAGCCCATTGAGGCACCAGACCTGGCACAGGGTGAATCCATGGATGACTTCCAGGTCAGCAGGTCTAGGCCACGTGTGGCGGTGCACGTTGGTGTCACCAGCCCATGTGGATCAGGGGCAGCTATGTCATCTGCTGCCCCGATTAGGCAGGGTGGGGAGGCTGCAGGGGCAGCTGCGGCTCCTCCCACCCCAGCTCTGAGTCTCCCAGCCAGGACAGTGTTGGTCCTAGTCCATCCTGCTGACGTTCCCCCTGACTACATCACACTTCAGCTAATGCCTGCACCAAGTCCCATGGTGAGTGTTCATTCCCACACTCCTAGTCCACAGTCCACCGGGGCTCCAGCCCCTAGTGTCCAGAGCGGTGTAGGACACTCAGTATCACCACCACCTTCCAAGCGGAAGAAGAAGAGTGCTCATCCAGTAAAGGCTGATGCCCCAGTCACGGCTACACAGTCCGGCCCACCAAGGAAGCCCAGCTTCAAACAGGCCGAACTTGATGCACTTGTGGAGTATGTGTCCGCACATGACAGCGAAATGGTGATTACTGCAGGATGCAAGACCACACCTGCACAACATCAGGCACACTGACAGACCATTGCGGAACTCATAAGTGCCCTTGGATTCGTGAGGCGCACAGCTAATGATTGCTACAAGCGCTGGAATGACCTTAAGCGCAGGGCAAAGAAAAAGCTGGCCTCAAGTCATGCCGCAACTCTAGTGACTGGAGGTGGGTCTCCGGCAGAGGACATAGAACTCACTCCACATGAGTGTGTTGCTAGGACCTATGTCACGGAGGAACATATCCAAGGTGTGGGAGACCTGCCAGATTATGAGGCATTGTCCGGTGAGTATACATGCATGTGTGTGTCATCCACGTGCACGGTGTGTGTGTGAGTGCTTCTGATTGAGTACCAGGTGAGGGGGTGTGTGCCTGAGTGGTTTGGGTCACCCATGTGCTTCATCCAATACATTCTGCGCACCAGGATTTGGGTGTTGCAGTATCCCTTCTGGCAACAGTAGACATTCAGCCCAACCTCACGCCAGTTGCCCTTGAAGTGTCATCTTGCCACAACATAGTTGCATGTTATTCTGTGTTCATTCAGGCTGATTGTCTGCATTCCACCACTTTCACTAGGCATTTCTCAGTCCTATTGTCACATGTGTGACATGGCTAGGGTACATGCCATCTGTGTGTTGGCATGTGTCATGTATGTGTATTGGACATGCCAATCACAGGCCAATGTGTGATGGCACTGCTAGGCAGCATGCAGCAAATGTGTTGGTCTTCCATCTTGGTGTCATCAATTCGTGCCATTTGCCTCCCCTTCATACGCAGTGACAGTGCATGCATGGGAGGGTTATAGTCATGTGGGACATGTGTCAATGAAGTACTGTTTCTGTTGCTTCTCAGCCCTAATTGTGTTCCATGGTGCTAATGCCTGTTCCCATTTCTTTTCTTTCATGTCTTTGCAGGGGATGACGCACTTGATACTGCTGGGGTTGTGGAGATGGTGCAGACCCAGGAGGGGTCTCAGGCCCGACCGGACACCAGTGAGGGACGTGGTGTGGTGGTGGGTGAGAACCCACACTTGCTGCAGACCGTCATCTCAAGGGGTGTCTCTGGGTGCACCTCCCCTGAGCTCTATTCAGGTGTCGATTCGGATGATGAGACCTATGTGCCGTCGCAGGTAACTGGGAGGGATTCTTTACTGTCCAACCCACCTGCACCAGGGGTAGAACCCTCAATGGGGATGTCAGTGTTGGTAGGTCCGCCTTTGGTGGTTACGGATGCAGGGTCACACTCCGCTACATCTGATCCTGTTCCTGGGCCAGCAGATCAGAGGGGGAATGCAGTCCTGCAGCCTCAGGCAGTGCCGACACAGCAAGGCGCACTTCGCCTTGCCCCTGACAGGTGTGGTGCCCGCCGACGCGGTGGCCGTACGCCACCTGGCAATACCGCATGGGAGCAATCCATATACAGTATGGCAAACCAACAGGCAGCATCAACTGAGATGATGGCTCAGGCCATGGATAGGGTGGCCACTTCCATTATGACCCAAGAAAGGCTAATTGAACAACTACAGCAGGAAACAGACTCCATTAGCCAGTCACACAGGGAAGACATGTTGGCGTCCAACTGGGACAGGCGGGCAGCACTGGAGACTCTGCGGGAAGCCATTTCTATTGAGTCCCAGGGCCACAGGGAAGCACTGAGGGTGGAACTCCGTCAGCTCAGGGCAACTCTGGTTGAGCTTGAGGATTCAGCTAACACGAGGACAGAACAGCAGCTGGAGCGGCTCACACGTACGCTCTCAGCTGAGATGCAGGCAACTAGGGAGGAGGTCCGGGCATCCCGTGAGTTGTTGCATGGGGACCTCCGCACAATTATCCTCCAGAACCAGACCTTCCACACCCGCATGCTTGCTGCCATGGAGGACCAGACTAGGGCTTTGCGTGGGCTGCCACCCATAGAGCCACCACCTCCTGATGCAGCTGCAGACTTCATACTTACCAAGCAGGACCCAGCAAACCCCTATAGGGGCTCTTTGGACCTTGTCCTGGCGCCTTTGGCGCCAGGCTCATAAAAGGCATCGGTCCTGGCGCCATAGGCGCCAGGCTCATCATGGCAGAACATATGGTAATGCTTGGGTGAACTCACCTGAGGCAGACCATGCTGCATACTCACCCGAGGCAGACCATGCTGTCTGAAGCTCCAAGCCAACTAAGGCTGCGGAGGAACGATTTTCTTTCAGGAATTCTTTTCTTACTCGGGTGGGGCCAGTGGAAGAACACTCACCTGAAGCTCTTCCAAGGCTATTTAAACCACGCCCGGATGGCCACACGTGCTTCGCGTTATTCTGCATCTGCAGCAGGATGCTCACCGAGTCGGCTCCTGCATCCTGGCTCCTGCCACGCCCGCCAGCACCTGGAACACCTGCAAGGAGAGAAAGGCAAGCATTAGGACATTACCTACCTTCATCCAGCATCCGGATTCTTCACTCCGTCGATTCTGCAAAAGAAAGTCAAGGGTTAGAAACGCATCTCATCGCTCGCTGCAGCGCCGCTTCCACTTACCTTCACGTGGCGCTGTCTAGCTCTTCAGCGGTCATAGGCGACATCGGCCGTATCCCAGCACCTACGGAAAAGAAAGACAATAGTTAGAAGCGCTCCGCTTCTCACGCTGCCGCGCCACTTCCTCTTACCTTCACGTGGCGCCGGCAACCTTTTCAGCGCCCATAGGCGACATCGGTCGCATTCAAGACCTACGGAGAAAAAGGACAAAACAAGGTGAGCAACAAACTAATTGCAAAAGGACAAATTACTCACCTTAAGTCTTACCTGAATTTTGTTGGGACCTCAGTTCCCTTTTCGGGTCGGAGCGGCTTTTCTGGTTTTTCCGTACCCCGGCCCCTATGGGGAAATAGGACACACTCATTAAGGTGTCGAAGCAAACCACTACTGCACACCTTCATTAAAAGTACTCACCTGAGCTTACCTCGACGAATCCATTCCTCCACATGGATTCCTCACCTAGTCCCTGAAAATTAAACAAAGGCCAAGGGACAAATAAGACTTGATCTTTTGAACTATATACTTACGGCAGCATTTTGGTAAAGGCAAGCAGACGTCGAACCCTCGACAAATCCGAGATCCAGTGAAGTAACTGGAAATCTACACGCCCCTGCGTCAGAAGCAGGATGGATAGCTCGTCCATACAGAAATTAAGGTGAGAGTCTGCGGAAGGCACAGCTAGGGTTCGAGGAGGGTGAGAAGGGGAAAAAGGGGGGAATCTCACACACAATCTAGCAGACAGTTAACTCCCTTTTCCCATCTACAGAAGGATTATTCTACGGGCCAGACAGACGAGGTTTGGGGGTCCAGTCCAGTCCATCTTCCAAGCACTACGCTTTACCGTGGAAGAAGTTGTAGCAGTCCAGAACGGGTCAGCGCCTCCGTGGGAATCAGGTGAGCGTTACAGAATGCGAAGCCTACCAATAACTTCCTACCCAGGCGCCATGGAAACTTCTGAGACAGACCAGCTGGCCCAGCTATTAGGGGAATTACGGGACGAAGTTCATTCCGCTCGCCAGGAGACGAATGCCCTCAGGAGGGAGTTAATTGTGTCAAAGGAACGAACTGATGATCTTGCCCGCCAGCTGTTGCAGAGTCAAGCTGGTCAAACTCCTCTACCAAGTTCAGGGGGTAGTTTCACCCCCGTGGCATCAACTAATCCAGTGCAAATCAATCTACCTGGAAACGTGCCACTGGCCTCGCCTGAACGTTTTGCTGGAGATCCCAAAAGATTTCCAGTATTTATGAATCAATGCCGATTGCATTTCCTCTGCAGACCTGGGGCCTTCCGGAATGACCAAACCAAGGTAGCCTTTGTACTTTCTTATCTCAGCGGCAGCGCAGCTGATTGGTCAATCCTATTGGTTACTCAAGACGACCCGATCCTTCAGAACTTTCAAGCCTTCCAGACAAGTATGGAAAGACTTTTTGCGAGGCATTCTCAGGGACAGGCCCTGGACAACGAACTCCTATCTCTACGACAGGGTAATCTGGACCTCTTAGCTTACATTGCGACCTTCAATAGGTTAGTTGTGGAAAAAAGATGGCCCGAGGATAAGAGAATTACGCTATTCCATCGGGGTCTACGTGGAGAACTTAAAGATGTCTTGGCCCAGGTCGTAAATCCACCCCAGGACTGCTCGGACTATATTGACTTAGTGGTCCAACTGGATCACAGGCTTCAAAACAGAAAAGCAGATCGGTCCAGGTTTGAAACCTGGGTTTTTGCCAAAGCCCAGGTTCACCCCAAGGGTGGCGATGCTACTGAACCTATGCAGATTGGAGTAGTCAAGGGACCTTTGACCCAAAGGGAGCGTGAAAGAAGACGGCAAATGCAATTGTGCCTCTACTGTGGAACTTCAGGAAAGTTCTTACGAGACTGCCCTGTAAAACCGCCCAAAAAGGCGGTAGGAGCCACGGATAAAGATCTTGTAGAATCTGAGCCAGGAAACGACCACGCCCGACAAGCGTAGAGGTCCGCTTGCCGAGCTTAAAAAACAACTCTTTGACCTCACACTTCACCATGCCAATGGTCCTCGTAAATCCAAAGTAGCCTGAACGGTTGCATGCAATTAAGGCATACATCGATAGTTGGGCTATAGGAAACTACGTGGATCGTGAATTGGCTTCTAGGATGAACCTCCATCTTTGGCCTAAAACCAATAAAGATGTCATCACCACTGTGGATGGAACCAAAATCGCCTCTGGGCCGGTAACTCACTCCACCAAGGAAGTGACATAGCTGGGTCAAGACGGGCATCGGGAGGCAATGGTGTTTGACGTAATCAAGGCTCCGCAATTTCAAGTAATTCTAGGAATCCCTTGGTTGGAAACACACAATCCTCAAATTGATTGGCGAGTAAAGAGGATAACCTTTCCAGAGTGTGTACAAACCTGCTATCCACGAAATACAAGCATTGGCCTAGCTACCGTAACTCCTGTCAGTTTGCAAATACCGCTAGAGTACCAAGAGTTTCAAGACTTCTTCCAAAAGGAACAGGCCAATACTCTACCGCCCCACAGGTCATACGATTGCCAGATAGATCTACTACCCGGTGCAACACCCCCTTGCAGCAGGATCTATGCCCTTACCGAGCCCGAGAATCTTCATTTACGACAATATCTGGACCAGTACTTAGCCAATGGTTTTATTCGCCCGTCTAAGTCTCCTGCATCCTCGGCTTTATTCTTCGTACCAAAAAAAGAAGGCGATCTCAGAACTTGTATAGACTACCGCGCACTGAACCAGATAACTGTCAAAAACAGATACCCTTTGCCTTTGATCCCTGAACTCCTTGACCAAGTGAAAGATGCCTGCATATACACCAAGCTAGATCTCCGGGGGGCTTACCATCTAGTGCGAATCAAAGAAGGCGATGAATGAAAAACTGCCTTCCGCACTAAATATGGGTTGTTCGAGTACCAAGTTATGCCTTTTGGACTGTGCAATGCACCGGCTGCCTTCCAAAATTTCATGAAAAATGTCCTCTGGGAACTCATCGATGTTTGTGTTATCGTATACATCGATGACATTCTTGTATACTCCTCTTAAGAATCTGATCATCGAAACCATGTAAGGGCAGTCCTCGAGAAATTGCGCCAACACAAACTATTTGCTAAACTTGAAAAATGTGTTTTCCATTTCACGGAAGTCGAATTTCTAGGTTTTATCCTGACACCTAAAGGAGTCCACAAGGACTCACGAAAAGCGGATGCTATCCTCAAATGGCCATCACCCAGCTCTGTAAAAGGTGTTCAAAGCATGCTTGGCTTTGCCAATTGTTATCGCAGGTTCATTCCGGAGTTTTCACGGGTGGTTCAACCCATCACTGCACTCTTAAGAAAAAATAAACGTTTTGAATGGTCTAAAGAAGCTGAGCAAGCCTTTCAAGAACTAAAAGCTAAATTTACTTCTGCACCCGTATTGAAACACCCGCGCCCGGATCTCCCTTATGTCGTCGAAACCGACGCATCCAGTCTAGCTATGGGAGCTGTCCTTTCTCAAAGGGACCCAGAGACTAACCAACTGCATCCCGTTGCGTTCTGGTCCAGAAAATTCTTGGCTCCCGAGATTAACTACGCCATCACGGACAAAGAACTGTTAGCGATTAAATCTGCTTTTAAGGCCTGGCGACATTATCTCCTTGGCGCAAGACATACCATCACGGTGATCAAACAGTGAAAACCGCCAAGGCTCAGTCATCTCGACAGCTCCGTTGGGCTCTGTTTTTTGCTGAATTTGATTTCATAATCACCTACCGTCCTGGCTGTAAGAATGGCAAAGCGGATGCTCTATCCCGAATTGGAATGGGGGTCACAGTCACTAACTCAGAGCCTGTGCCGATAATTCCCGAACAGAGGATCTTAGGTATGACTTCTTCACAATCGCGAGAAAATATCCAAACTAGAGTTAAACAACTCCTGGACCCAACAGACTTGCAGGACTGGGTTCAAAAGGGATCTGATTTTACTATAGATAACGATTTACCTTATTTCCGAGGACGATTATTTCTTCCAAACACAGATTTACAAAAGCTAGTTGTTTCTTGTTATCACGATACACTAATAGAGGGACACACCGGCATTGCCAAAACTGAGGAAAAGGTGAAAAGACAATTCTGGTGGCCTTCTTGGTGAAAAGATGTAAAATCATTTGTGATGTCCTGTGGTGTGTGCGCCCAAAATAAAGGCCAAAAGAAAAGACCAGCCGGTCTTCTTCAACCGTTAGACATTCCACCATCGCCCTTCCACGCCCTGTCATTGGATTTTATCATAGACTTATCCCCCTGTTCAGGATATAACACTATTCTTGTTATTGTGGATTTATTCTCCAAGATGGCACACTTCATTCCATTAAAAGGTTTACCTTCAGCTTCGGTTCTAGCTAAAGAATTCCTTGAAAATGTTGTCCGGTTACACGGATTTCCGTCTGTGCTGATTTCAGATCGAGGAAGCCAATTTATTTCCCACTTTTGGCGTAGATGTTGTCAATTGGCACAAATCGATGTAAGACTATCAACCAGTCATCACCCCCAGACCGATGGTCAAACAGAAAGAACGAACCAGACTCTCGAACAATATTTACGTTGTATGCTGCAACAATCTGAAAGTAACTGGAAAGACATTCTTTGGATAGCTGAATATGCATATAATAATTCTGTGCACTCTAGAACTGGGCAAAGTCGTCCTTTTTACACTTTATATGGGCTTCACCCTCGAACCTCTGACCTGGATCCACCTCATGATCTCGGAACACCAGCAGTGGACCAGCTGCATACCGCAATTACCAAAGCCTTCAAAGAAGCAACTGAACATTTACAACAATCCAAGAAAAGATACAAGAAAAGTGCTGATCGGCATCGAAGTGAGGCACCTCAGTACCAGATTGGGGACCAAGTCTGGCTGGCTACCAGACACTTATCACTCAAAGGACCTCGAACTTTTAATCCCAAATACCTGGGACCATATTCCATTACGGCCATAATCAATCCTGTGGCCGTTAAACTGGATTTACCAGCTCATATGCGAATACATCCTGTTTTTCATGTGTCACTTTTGAAACCTGTGCAACCTGGAACCAGACTAATCAAGCCTCCAGAACCCATTCAAGTGAAGGGAGAACCTGAGTTCGAGGTGAAGAACATTTTAGATTCTAAAATGATAAGATCAAGGCTTTTCTATCTAATCGATTGGAAGGGTTACGGGCCTCAAGAGAGATCATGGGAACCCCATGACCATGTACATGCTCCTCGGTTAATTAAAAAATTTCACCGGACCTTCCCAGACAAACCAAAACCCCCGGGGAAAACAACCTTGGGAGGGGCCTTGGGGGGGAGTGCTGTCATGATGCCTGCTCCCGAGGAGCCAGGTCAGGCCCAGCGTCCCCGGAAGCAGACTTCATACTCACCAAGCAGGACCCAGCAAACACCTATAGGAGCTCCTTGGACCTTGTCCTGGCGCCTTTGGCGCCAGGCTCATAAAAGGCATCGGTCCTGGCGCCATAGGCGCCAGGCTCATCATGGCAGAACATATGGTAATGCTTGGGTGAACTCACATGAGGCAGACCATGCTGCATACTCACCCGAGGCAGACCATGCTGTCTGAAGCTCCAAGCCAACTAAGGCTGGGGAGGAACTATTTTCTTTCAGGAACTCTTTTCTTACTCGGGTGGGGCCAGTGGAAGAACACTCACCTGAAGCTCTTCCAAGGCTATTTAAACCACGCCCAGATGGCCACACGTGCTTCGCGTTATTCTGCCTCTGCAGCAGGACGCTCACTGAGTCGGCTCCTGCATCCTGGCTCCTGCCACGCCCGCCAGCACCTGGAACACCTGCAAGGAGAGAAAGGCAAGCATTAGGACATTACCTACCTTCATCCAGCATCCGGATTCTTCACTCCGTCGATTCTGCAAAAGAAAGTCAAGGGTTAGAAACGCATCTCATCGCTCGCTGCAGCGCCGCTTCCACTTACCTTCACGTGGCGCTGTCTAGCTCTTCAGCGGTCATAGGCGACATCGGCCGCATCCCAGCACCTACGGAAAAGAAAGACAATAGTTAGAAGCGCTCCGCTTCTCACGCTGCCGCGCCGCTTCCTCTTACCTTCACGTGGCGCCGGCAACCTTTTCAGCGCCCATAGGTGACATCGGTCGCATTCAAGACCTACGGAGAAAAAGGACAAAACAAGGTGAGCAACAAACTAACTGCAAAAGGACAGATTACTCACCTTAAGTCTTACCTGAATTTTGTTGGGACCTCAGTTCCCTTTTCGGGTCGGAGCGGCTTTTCTGGTTTTTCCGTACCCCGGCCCCTATGGGGAAATAGGACACACTCATTAAGGTGTCGAAGCAAACCACTATGGCACACCTTCATTAAAAGTACTCACCTGAGCTTACCTCAGCGAATCCATTCCTCCACACGGATTCCTCACCTAGTCCCTGAAAATTAAACAAAAGCCAAGGGACAAATAAGACTTGATCTTTTGAACTATATACTTACGGCAGCATTTTGGTAAAGGCAAGCAGACATCGAACCCTCGCCAAATCCGAGATCCAGTGAAGTAACTGGAAATCTACGCGCCCCTGCGTCAGAAGCAGGATGGAGAGCTCGTCCATACAGAAATTAAGGTGAGAGTCTGCGGAAGGCACAGCTAGGGTTCGAGGAGGGTGAGAAGGGGAAAAAGGGGGGAATCTCACACACAATCTAGCAGACAGTTAACTCCCTTTTCCCATCTACAGAAGGATTATTCTACGGGCCAGACAGACGAGGTTTGGGGATCCAGTCCAGTCCATCTTCCAAGCACTACGCTTTACCATGGAAGAAGTTGTAGCAGTCCAGAACGGGTCGGCGCCTCCGTGGGAATCAGGTGAGCGTTACAGAACGCGAAGCCTACCAATAGGTTCCTACCCAGGCGCCATGGAAACTTCCGAGACAGACCAGCTGGCCCAGCTATTTGGGGATTTACGGGCCGAAGTTCATTCCGCTCGCCAGGAGACGAATGCCCTCAGGAGGGAGTTAATTGTGTCAAAGGAACGAACTGATGATCTTGCCCGCCAGCTGTTGCAGAGTCAAGCTGGTCAAACTCCTCTACCAAGTTCAGGGGGTAGTTTCACCCCCGTGGCGTCAACTAATCCAGTGCAAATCAATCGACCTGGAAACGTGCCACTGGCCTCGCCTGAACGTTTTGCTGGAGATCCCAAAAGATTTGCAGTATTTATGAATCAATGCCGATTGCATTTCCTCTGCAGACCTGGGGCCTTCCCGAATGACCAAACCAAGGTAGCCTTTGTACTTTCTTATCTCAGCGGCAGCACAGCTGATTGGTCATTCCCATTGGTTACTCAAGACGACCCGATCCTTCAGAACTTTCAAGCCTTCCAGACAAGTATGGAAAGACTTTTTGCGAGGCATTCTCAGGGACAGGCCCTGGATAACGAACTCCTATCTCTACGACAGGGTAATCTGGACCTCTTAGCTTACATTGCGACCTTCAATAGGTTAGTTGTGGAAACAAGATGGCCCGAGGATAAGAGAATTACGCTATTCCATCGAGGTCTACGTGGAGAACTTAAAGATGTCTTGGCCGAGGTCGTAAATCCACCCCAGGACTGCTCGGACTATATTGACTTAGTGGTCCAACTGGATCACAGGCTTCAAAACAGAAAAGCAGATCGGTCCAGGTTTGAAACCCGGGTTTTTGCCAAAGCCTAGGTTCACCCCAAGGGTGTCGATGCTGCTGAACCTATGCAGATTGGAGTAGTCAAGGGACCTTTGACCCAAAGGGAGCGTGAAAGAAGACGGCAAATGCAATTGTGCCTCTACTGTGGAACTTCAGGACACTTCTTACGAGACTGCCCTGTAAAACCGCCCAAAAAGGCGGTAGGAGCCACGGATAAAGATCTTGTAGAATCTGAGCCGGGAAACGACCACGCCCGACAAGCGTAGAGGTCCGCTTGCCGAGCTTAAAAACCAACTCTTTGACCTCGCACTTCACCATGCCAATGGTCCTTGTAAATCCAAAGTAGCCTGAACGGTTGCATGCAATTAAGGCATACATCGATAGTGGGGCTATAGGAAACTACGTGGATCGTGAATTGGCTTCTAGGATGAACCTCCCTCTTTGCCCTAAAACCAATAAAGATGTCATCACCACTGTGGATGGAACCGAAATCGCCTCTGGGCCGGTAACTCACTCCACCAAGGAAGTGACATAGCTGGGTCAAGACGGGCATCGGGAGGCAATGGTGTTTGACGTAATCAAGGCTCCGCAATTTCAAGTAATTCTAGGAATCCCTTGGTTGGAAACACACAATCCTCAAATTGATTGGCGAGCAAAGAGGATAACCTTTCCAGAGTGTGTACAAACCTGCTATCCACGAAATACAAGCATTGGCCTAGCTACCGTAACTCCTGTCAGTTTGCAAATACCGCTAGAGTACCAAGAGTTTCAAGACGTCTTCCAAAAGGAACAGGCCAATACTCTACCGTCCCACAGGTCATACGATTGCCAGATAGATCTACTACCCGGTGCAACACCCCCTTGCAGCAGGATCTATGCCCTTACCGAGCCTGAGAATCTTCATTTGCGACAATATCTGGACCAGTACTTAGCCAATGGTTTTATTCGCCCGTCTAAGTCTCCTGAATCCTCGGCTTTATTCTTCGTACCAAAAAAGAAGGCGATCTCAGAACTTGTATAGACTACCGCGCATTGAACCAGATAACTGTCAAAAACAGATACCTTTTGCCTTTGATCCCTGAACTCCTTGACCAAGTGAAAGATGTCTGCATATACACCAAGCTAGATCTCCGGGGGGCTTACCATCTAGTGCGAATCAAAGAAGGCGATGAATGGAAAACTGCCTTCAGCACTAAATATGGGTTGTTCGAGTACCAAGTTATGCCTTTTGGACTGTGCAATGCACCGGCTGCCTTCCAATATTTCATGAACAATGTCCTCTGGGAACTCATCGATGTTTGTGTTATCGTATACATCGATGACATTCTTGTATACTCCTCTTCAGAATCTGATCATCGAAACCATGTAAGGGCAGTCCTCGAGAAATTGCGCCAACACAAACTATTTGCTAAACTTGAAAAATGTGTTTTCCATGTCACAGAAGTCAAATTTCTAGGTTTTATCCTGACACCTAAAGGAGTCCACAAGGACTCACGAAAAGCGGATGCTATCCTCAAATGGCCATCAACCAGCTCTGTAAAAGGTATTCAAAGCATGCTTGGCTTTGCCAATTTTTATCGCAGGTTCATTCCGGAGTTTTCATGGGTGGTTCAACCCATCACTGCACTCTTAAGAAAAAATAAACGTTTTGAATGGTCTAAAGAAGCCGAGCAAGCCTTTCAAGAACTAAAAGCTAAATTTACTTCTGCACCCGTATTGAAACACCCACGCCCGGATCTCCCTTATGTCGTCGAAACCGACGCATCCAGTCTAGCTATGGGAGCTGTCCTTTCTCAAAGGGACCCAGAGACTAACCAACTGCACCCCGTTGCGTTCTGGTCCAGAAAATTCTTGGCTCCCGAGATTAACTACGCCATCACGGACAAAGAACTGTTAGCGATTAAATCTGCTTTTAAGGCCTGGCGACATTATCTCCTTGGCGCAAGACATACCATCACGGTGATCAAACAGTGAAAACCGCCAAGGCTTGGTCATCTCGACAGCTCCGTTGGGCTGTTTTTTGCTGAATTTGATTTCATAATCACCTACCGTCCTGGCTGTAAGAATGGCAAAGCGGATGCTCTATCCCAAATTGGAATGGGGGTCACAGTCACTAACTCAGAGCCTGTGCCGATAATTCCCGAACAGAGGATCTTAGGTATGACTTCTTCACAATCGCTAGAAAATATCCAAACTAGAGTTAAACAACTCCTGGACCCAACTGACTTGCAGGACTGGGTTCAAAAGGGATCTGATTTTACTATAGATAACGATTTACCTTATTTCCGAGGACGATTATTTCTTCCAAACACAGATTTACAAAAGCTAGTTGTTTCTTGTTATCACGATACACTAATAGAGGGACACACCGACATTGCCAAAACTGAGGAAAAGGTGAAAAGACAATTCTGGTGGCCTTCTTGGCGAAAAGATGTAAAATCATTTGTGATGTCCTGTGGTGTGTGTGCCCAAAATAAAGGCCAAAAGAAAAGACCAGCCGGTCTTCTTCAACCGTTAGACATTCCACCATCGCCCTGGCACGCCCTGTCATTGGATTTTATCACAGACTTATCCCCCTGTTCAGGATATAACACTATTCTTGTTATTGTGGATTTATTCTCCAAGATGGCACACTTCATTCCATTAAAAGGTTTACCTTCAGCTTCGGTTCTAGCTAAAGAATTCCTTGAAAATGTTGTCCGGTTACACGGATTTCCGTCTGTGCTGATTTCAGATCGAGGAAGCCAATTTATTTCCCACTTTTGGCGTAGATGTTGTCAATTGGCACAAATCGATGTAAGACTATCAACCAGTCATCACCCCCAGACCGATGGTCAAACAGAAAGAACGAACCAGACTCTCGAACAATATTTACGTTGTATGCTGCAACAATCTGAAAGTAACTGGAAAGACATTTTTTGAATAGCTGAATATGCATATAATAATTCTGTGCACTCTGGAACTGGGCAAAGTCGTCCTTTTTACACTTTATATGGGCTTCACCCTCGAACCTCTGACCTGGATCCACCTCATGATCTCGGAACGCCCGCAGTGGACCAGCTGCATACCGCAATTACCAAAGCCTTCAAAGAAGCAACTGAACATTTACAACAAGCCAAGAAAAGATACAAGAAAAGTGCTGATCGGCATCGAAGTGAGGCACCTCAGTACCAGATTGGGGACCAAGTCTGGCTGGCTACCAGACACTTATCACTCAAAGGACCTCAAACTTTTAATCCCAAATACCTGGGACCATATTCCATTACGGCCATAATCAATCCTGTGGCCGTTAAACTGGATTTACCAGCTCATATGCGAATACATCCTGTTTTTCATGTGTCACTTTTGAAACCTGTGCAACCTGGAACCAGACTAATCAAGCCTCCAGAACCCATTCAAGTGAAGGGAGAACCTGAGTTAGAGGTGAAGAACATTTTAGATTCTAAAATGATAAGATCAAGGCTTTTCTATCTAATCGATTGGAAGGGTTACGGGCCTCAAGAGAGATCATGGGAACCCCATGACCATGTACATGCTCCTCGGTTAATTAAAAAATTTCACCGGACCTTCCCAGACAAACCAAAACCCCCGGGGAAAACAACCTTGGGAGGGGCCTTGGGGGGGAGTGCTGTCATGATGCCTGCTCCCGAGGAGCCAGGTCAGGCCCAGCGTCCCAGGAAGCAGACTTCATACTCACCAAGCAGGACCCAGCAAACCCCTATAGGGGCTCCTTGGACCTTGTCCTGGCGCCTTTGGCGCCAGGCTCATAAAAGGCATCGGTCCTGGCGCCATAGGCGCCAGGCTCATCATGGCAGAACATATGGTAATGCTAGGGTGAACTCACCTGAGGCAGACCATGCTGCATACTCACCCGAGGCAGACCATGCTGTCTGAAGCTCCAAGCCAACTAAGGCTGGGGAGGAACTATTTTCTTTCAGGAACTCTTTTCTTACTCGGGTGGGGCCAGTGGAAGAACACTCACCTGAAGCTCTTCCAAGGCTATTTAAACCACGCCCAGATGGCCACACGTGCTTCGCGTTATTCTGCATCTGCAGCAGGACGCTCACTGAGTCGGCTCCTGCATCCTGGCTCCTGCCACGCCCGCCAGCACCTGGAACACCTGCAAGGAGAGAAAGGCAAGCATTAGGACATTACCTACCTTCATCCAGCATCCGGATTCTTCACTCCGTCGATTCTGCAAAAGAAAGTCAAGGGTTAGAAACGCATCTCATCGCTCGCTGCAGTGCCGCTTCCACTTACCTTCACGTGGCGCTGTCTAGCTCTTCAGCGGTCATAGGCGACATCGGCCGCATCCCAGCACCTACGGAAAAGAAAGACAATAGTTAGAAGCGCTCCGCTTCTCATGCTACCGCGCCACTTCCTCTTACCTTCACGTGGCGCCGGCAACCTTTTCAGCGCCCATAGGCGACATCGGTCGCATTCAAGACCTACGGAGAAAAAGGACAAAACAAGGTGAGCAACAAACTAATTGCAAAAGGACAGGTTACTCACCTTAAGTCTTACCTGAATTTTGTTGGGACCTCAGTTCCCTTTTCGGGTCGGAGCGGCTTTTCTGGCTTTTCCGTACCCCGGCCCCTATGGGGAAATAGGACACACTCATTAAGGTGTCAGAGCAAACCACTACGGCACACCTTCATTAAAAGTACTCACCTGAGCTTACCTCGGCGAATCCATTCCTCCACATGGATTCCTCACCTAGTCCCTGAAAATTAAACAAAGGCCAAGGGACAAATAAGACTTGATCTTTTGAACTATATACTTACGGCAGCATTTTGGTAAAGGCAAGCAGACATCGAACCCTCGCCAAATCCGAGATCCAGTGAAGTAACTGGAAATCTACGCGCCCCTACGTCAGAAGCAGCATGGAGAGCTCGTCCATACAGAAATTAAGGTGAGAGTCTGCGGAAGGCACAGCTAGGGTTCGAGGAGGGTGAGAAGGGGAAAAAGGGGGGAATCTCACACACAATCTAGCAGACAGTTAACTCCCTTTTCCCATCTACAGAAGGATTATTCTACGGGCCAGACAGACGAGGTTTGGGGGTCCAGTCCAGTCCATCTTCCAAGCACTACGCTTTACCGTGGAAGAAGTTGTAGGAGTCCAGAACGGGTCGGCTCCTCCGTGGGAATCAGGTGAGCGTTACAGGTGTTTTTTTTCCGCAAGATCCACACAGGTGGGTTTTGGTGTGCACCCTGTCGTTGGACCTCCTGGGTGGCCTCCCCCACCCCCCCGGGCCCATTCATGGCCATTTTTGATTCTTGATTTTTTGGACAGTGTGTTGCCTTGTGTGGTCCCGTGGGCATATGCTGTAATGTGGCTGGGCACATGCAGGCTTGTCCTGAATTTGGGTCAGATGCTTGGGTTTGTGTGACACACACCCCTCCTGCTTCCCATTTCCATGGGCTTGCAAAGGGTGTGCCCAAGTGACATTGACTTACACGGTGACGTTGGACTCCCATTTGATATGGGGCAGTCTGTAGTCAATACTGTGTATACATTCCTAGTGCATATTGTTGTTGTATTGTACACTGCATGGTGCATTGATATGTGCCTCTGCATCCATCTCATCCTCCTAATTTGCAGGTCCATTTCTCATGTCTTCACAAGGCGGTCTACTTTGGAACTGGAGTCCATGTTGTAAGCAGTGCACCTACACTTTTGCGTGGCGCTAACACTGTATAGTTGGAAGTGTTCGAAGTGCTGGCATTATCAGGTAGTGAGGCTACCAATTTTTTAAGTCCGTACTGTCATGTTTATGGTAGGTTGGAGGTTGTGTAGGTGATAGGTATTATTGGTAAGTATTTTGTAATGTGTGTTGTTGGTCCTGCATTACTGTGCACATTTCATGTGTGGCCAGTTTCCATTAGGGACACTGTAGTTGGGGACACTTGGGTCATGTTGTGGAGATTAATTTGTTTGCTCTCACATTGCATGACCTGCCATGGTGTGTTGTGTGGCCGTGCCGGGGAGGGGTTGGGTGACATGGCACTGTTCTCATGTTGTATTTTGCAAGTGGGTATTCATTTTTGCTGCATGGAAGTGTGTCTTTTAATGACACTGCATTGGTGATGTTTGTGTAGGTAGGGATGCACACATTGTGACACTTCCACATGAACAATCTCAGGCTGCTATGGTTCTGACAGTTGACTGTTGCTTAATTCATCAGAATTGTCAGATTGAGCCATCATTGATTGTCAGATGGTATGTGCCAGGGCTGTGTGCACTCCACAGGGGTGTGCTTTCTATGTGAAGTAATTAGCCACCAGCTGCGTACGGGCTGCCTCACCCCGTGCCCTTTCCCCTCCCATGCGCAGCGGGCGTGCATGTGGTTGGGGATGTGGGGGCACCACCATGTCCACAGCCAGGCCCCGGCGTGTTGCAACATTGTGCAGGACACATGCTGCCACTATGATCCTGCACACTACTGGGGGATCGTATAACAGCTGCCCACCAGAACGGTCAAGGGAGCGAAAGCGTGACTTGAGCACGCCGAATGTGCGCTCCACTATGCCCCGTGTTGCAATGTGGGCTGTGTTGTATCTTACGTCGGGAGGCGTGATGGGGTTCCGAATTGGCGCCATCATGTGTGTGCTCAGAGGGTAGGCACTGTCCCCTGGGGAGGTGGTGATGGGGATCATTAGTGGGGCATTGGCATTACTCTGTATCTGTCATGTATGCATGTGCTGTAGCATTTCTACTCACCAAGCAGCCATGCATCGCCATGCCGCCCAGCTTCCATGTACCGGTTTAGGGTTGACATCCTGTAAATGAAGCTGTCGTGGGTGGACCCTGGATAGTTGGCATATACTGAGGTGATGATTCCCTTGGCATCACATACTACCTGGACGTGGATGGAATGCCAGTGCTTGCGTTTTCTATAGATGTGCTCAGATGCCCTGGGGGGACGTAGAGCCACATGGGTGCAATCAATGGCACCTAGCACTTTGGGGAATTGTGCCACCATGTAGAAATCCTGGCTGACAGCCTGCCTTTCTGCAGGTGTTCTGGGCAGGTATATGTGCCTGCGGACTGATCGGCGTGCAGTGATGATGGCCAACACCTGGTGTAGGCACTGTAACTGCGTGGCCTGTTTCACCCGCCCACTATGGCACTTTTCCGCTGAAATGATCCGGTACCCAAGAAGTGCAGTACATTGAGGACCTTCTCCAGGGGGCTGAGTGCTTGGGAGCACAGGGTGGGTGATGTGAGGTCATCCTCCCACTCACTGACCAGGTTGAGTATTATGTGTGGTGGAAACCTGTACCTCCCATACACCTGGTCATCAGGCATACCAAATATGCTGGTTCTGGGTGTGAAGATTCTGGCCCTGACTATCCTTCTCCTCCTCCTGCGGTATCCCACGGCCACTGCTGCTAGGAACGGTATATTCATCCTGGCGTCTGAGCTTGTTTGCTGTTTGCGCACTCTTTTATGCTGCGCGGGACGTGCGCCTGCTTCATGCTGGCGTACGTGTTGCAGGATTGGACCTTTTATTTTTTGGCGCGTTGTAGGCGACCGTGTAAATCTTCCCGCCCACCCCAGGAATACACGTAACACGCTCTCCCAGGCCCAGTTGCGAGTAAATATTCCGGCCCGCCCCTGGAATACACCTACCCCACTCTCACAGGCACAGTCGCGTGTGGAACTTCACGCGCACAAATACACGTACCCTGCAAATTCGCATGTGAAACTTCCCACGCACCCCGAAATACACGTACCCAGGGCAATCTCGTGAGGAACTTCCCCCGAACCCCGTAATACACGTACCCTGCTGGTATCGCGTGTTGAAGTTCACGCGGACCCATAATACAAGTACCCTGATGGAATCGCGTGTGAGACTACCCGCGCACTCCTGGAATACACGTACCCAGGCAAATCGCACGGCTGGGGGGTGGGGGTGCTGGGAGACAGGAGTGGGGGCCTGTTGGAGGGTGCCCTACAGTGCTGGGGGGTGGGGGTGCTGGGAGACAGGAGTGGGGGCCTGGTGGAGGGTGCCCCTGGATGCAGGGGGGTGGGGGTGCAGGGGGACATGAGTGGGGGCCTGGTGGAGGGTGCCCCTGGATGCAGGGGGGTGGGGGTGCAGGGGAACATGAGTGGGGGACTGGTGGAGGGTGCTCTGCACTGCTGGGGGGTGGGGGTGCAGGGGGACAGGAGTGGGGGCCTGGTGGAGGGTGCCCCTGGATGCAGGGGGGTGGGGGTGCAGGGGACATGAGTGGGGGCCTGGTGGAGGGTGCCCCTGGATGCAGGGGGGTGGGGGTGCAGGGGGACATGAGTGGGGGCCTGGTGGAGGGTGCCCCTTGATGCAGGGAGGTGGGGGTGCAGGGGGACATGAGTGGGGGCCTGGTGGAGGGTGCCCCTGGATGCAGGGGGGTGGGGGTGCAGGGGGACATGAGTGGGGGCCTGGTGGAAGGTGCCCTGCACTGCAGGTGGGTGGGGGTGCAGGGGGACATGTGTTGGACCTGAGTGGGGCCTGGTGGAGGGTGCCCTGCACTGGTGGGGGGCGGGGGTGCAGGGGGACATGAGTTGGACATTAGTGGGCGCCTGGTGGAGGGTGCCTCTGGATGCAGGGGGGTGGGGAAGCAGGGGGACATGAGTGGGGGCCTGGTGGAGGGTGCCCCGCACTGCTGGTGGGTGGGGGTGCAGGTTGACATGGTTGGACATGATTGGGGGCCTGGTGGAGGGTGCCCCTGGATGCAGAGGGGTGGGGGTGCAGGGGGACAGGAGTCGGGCCTGGTGGAGGGTGCCCCTGCATGCAGGGGTGGGGGTGCAGGGGGACATGAGTGGGGGCCTGGTGGAGGGTGCCCCTGGATGCAGGGGGGTGGGGGTGCAGGGGGACATGAGTGGGGGACCTGGTGGAGGGTGCCCTACAGTGCTGGGGGGTGGGGGTGCTGGGAGACAGGAGTGGGGGCCTGGTGGAGGGTGCCCCTGGATGCAGGGGGGTGGGGGAGCAGGGGGACATGAGTGGGGGCCTGGTGGAGGGTGCCCTACAGTGCTGGGGGGGGTGCTGGGAGACAGGAGTGGGGGGCTGGTGGAGGGTGCCCCTGGATGCAGGGGGGTGGGGGTGCAGGGGGACATGAGTGGGGGCCTTGTGGAGGGTGCCTGTTAGGCGGAAACCTGTGCAGTTCCCTCTGGGACCACTGCAAAAGATTTAGGACTACAGGTGTTTGGCAGTAAACCTACTTGGTAGCAGTCTGTACCACACAGATTCACTTGGTAGCTGTGGCTGAGCAGTCAGACTTCCCTCAAGAAGAGTTAGGCAGTATGTGGAGTAATCAAGATAGGGCAGTTTACACAGTAGAACAAGCAAACACGGAACAGAGCTTCGGTGTAAAGATATATAGTTATTTATTTATAAAAACACATCTATGAAAAACACACTGGCACTAATACGGTAACACCTTCAAGCACAATTACTATAAGTAAATCAATCCCCCTAACAATAGTTCGACAAGTCTAGGTTCAACGGCACCACTTATTTGCAGACAGAGGTGAATGCTTTAACCAAGATGGCACTCTAGTATTCGTTAGGACGGGAGAGAAAAGGCAGGGTATGAAATCAACTCGGTACCAACACTTTTACGAACAAATGCAAGGCAAGTAAGGCAGGGTCTACTGTAGATCGCAAAGTTCAGAGGCCAGGCCCACTCGGAGAGAGGCAAGGCGATATGTCCAAAAAAGTATCACAGTGGAAATGCACTTCGAGTCTTTGTCGCAAATTGTCACAGAAAGATTGGACCAGTTCAGAACAGAAAGTTAAGAAAGCTTGGAGGCAACCCAAAGGAGAGGCGAGGATTAAGACACCTCACACTAACCGTCAAAAAGGGAAGCCAGGCGGACACGGTACCTTGTATGTGGAGAGACAGCTCCGGCGGGGGCAGTTGTTCCTGGTGGTGGATGCAAGTCGGGGCTTTGCCAAGAGAAGAGATGCTCTCGTCGTCGAAGGAAAGTTAAAGATCGCTGCACCACCAGGGAAGAGAGCAGCCGCGGAGTGCTCCGTCACAAGGCACCACCTTTTGGTCGCGGTACGGGTTAGTGGCTATCCGGTTGCCGGGGTGCTCAGCACGGGCAATTCGACCACTACGCCCTGGAAGCGAAGAAAAAGCAAAGGGGAGTGGTTGTTCACACCAGTCAGGGGAAGAAGACTCTCCAGCCGGGAGATCTCATCTGTCGTTGGGAAGTGGTGAGTCGGTTCAGCAGGGCTCCACCGGAGGTGTCGTCGTTGCAGGTCGGCTCAGCTTTACCCTCGTCGGATTCTTAGGTCCTGTGGCGACTTCTGAAGATTCAGTCCTAAAAGCCCTGCTTTTATGCAGAAAACCCCCATTCATTCAGCCTAGCTGTCACTCAAAACAAGCTAAGTGGTGAGCGGGGTGGCTCTCCACTTGGGCCAATCACACCAGAGTGCTACTTGAGTTGGCAAGGCAACTCGGTCCAGGGTGCCTAAACCCCCTCCCGCACCCCCTGTGGTACCCAGACAGAATGGCACCACTTTGGAGGGCCTCTGTGCAGAAGCCCGCCAAAAGTGGAACAAAGGGCTCAACCTTTGGTTTAGGAGTCACAGAGACGAACACAGACGCCATTTTAAAAAACGAGTTCTGGCAGAAAATACCAACCGATAGATTTATTTAAGATAAATAAACCGGTGGTATGTTAGAGATTAACGAGAAAAAGTATTAACCTCCAACAATGGGAAGAATCCCATAGAGTTATATTCGGGGTCGAATATAACAAGTAGTTTCCACTGCCACCAGCCAAAACTCGACGAGGGGGGACGGGACAGTGCCCCCTCGAATAACAGACCCAGGGGTAATCGAATTACCCCTACTAGTACGTCCACAATAGGATGGTTTGTACTAGTTCTGTTATTAAATGTAGGTCTAGTAAAGCCAATGGTGACTTTACATGCCCTGGGAGACAGTAGTCGGTCGCAGGGTATGGAGTCTATGGTGGGGGTCCTCTAGGACGCCCCAGTGTTACGGCAAGGAGGGTGCGGTGTAACACACATAGCAAAACATATGAGACCCTATGGAGTAAAAGACCCCATAGCCAATAAAACACATTGACATTCGAAGGAATTAACCACATTCATGTCCAAGAGTGGGAGAAAAGAGTCTCACTCTTGGCAGGATGGAAAAAAAACAAACTCCAGGAATCCAGCAAAGCTGCTGGGGGACTCACTAGGTTAGGAAATTCAGCCTAAACAGAGAATTCTCCCTAACAGTGCCCCTGGATGCAGGGGGGTGGGGGTGCAGGGGGACATGAGTGGGGGACTGGTGGAGGGTGCCCTGCACTGCTGGGGGGTGGGGGTGCAGGGGGACAGGAGTGGGGGCCTGGTGGAGGGTGCCCCTGGATGCAGGGGGGTGGGGGTGCAGCGGGACATGAGTGGGGGCCTGGTGGAAGGTGCCCTACAGTGCTGGGGGGTGGGGGTGCTGGGAGACTGGGGTGGGGGCCTGGTGGAGGGTGCCCCTGGATGCAGGGGGGTGGGGGTGCAGGGAGACATTAGTGGGGGACTGGTGGAGGGTGCCCTGCACTGCTGGGGGGTGGGGGTGCAGGGGGACAGGAGTGGGGGTCTGGTGGGGGGTGCCCCTGGATGCAGGGGGTGGGGTTGCAGGGGGACATGAGTGGGGGCCTGGTGGAGGGTGCCCCTGGATGCAGGGGGTGGGGATGCAGGGGGACATTAGTGGGGGCTTGGTGGAGGGTGCCCCTGGATGCAGGGGGGTGGGGGTGCAGGGGGACATGATTGGGGGCCTGGTGGAGGGTGCCCCTGGATGCAGGGGGGTGGGGGAGCGGGGAAACATGAGTGGGGGCCTGGTGGAGGGTGCCCTGCACTGCTGGGGGGTGGGGGTGCAGGGGGACATGAGTTGGACCTGAGTGGGGCCTGGTGGAGGGTGCCCTGCACTGGCGGGGGGTGGGGGTGCAGGGGGACATGAGTTGGACATGAGTGGGGGCCTGGTGGAGGGTGCCCCTGGATGCAGGGGGGTGGGGGTGCAGGGGGACAGGAGTGGGGGCCTGGTGGAGGGTGCCCCTGGATGCAGGGGCGTGGGGGTGCTGGGAGACAGGAGTGGGGGCCTGGTGGAGGGTGCTCCTGGATGCAGGGGGGTGGGGGTGCAGTGGGACATGAGTGGGGGCCTGTTGGAGGGTGCCCCTGGATGCAGGGGGGTGGGGGTGCAGGGGGACATGAGTGGGGACCTGGTGGAGGGTGCCCTACAGTGCTGGGGGGTGGGGGTGCAGGGGGACATGAGTGGGGGCCTGGTGGAGGGTGCCCCTGGATGCAGGGGGTTGGGGGTGCAGGGGGACAGGAGTGGAGGCCTGGTGGAGGGTGCCCTACAGTGCTGGGGGGTGGGGGTGCAGGGAGACAGGAGTGGGGGCCTGGTGGAGGGTGCCCCTGGATACAGGGGGGTGGGGGTTCAGGGAGACAGGAGTGGGGGCCTGGTGGAGGGTGCCCTACAGTGCTGGGGGGTGGAGGTGCTGGGAGACAGGAGTGGGGGCCTGGTGGAGGGTGCCCCTGGATGTAGGGGGGTGGGGGTTCAGGGGGACATGAGTCGGGGCCTGGTGGAGGGTGCCCCTGGATGCAGGGCGGTGGGGGTGCAGGGGGACAGGAGTGGGGGCCTGGTGGAGGGTGCCCTACAGTGCTGGGGGGTGGGTTGCTGGGAGACAGGAGTGGGAGCCTGGTGGAGGGTGCCTCTGGATGCAGGGGGGTGGGGGTGCAGGGGGACATGAGTGGGGGCCTGGTGGAGGGTGCCCTACAGTGCTGGGGGGTGGGGGTGCAGGGGGACATGCGTGGGGGCCTGGTGGAGGGTGCCCCTGGATGCAGGGGGGTGGGGGTGCAGGGGGACAGGAGTGGGGGCCTGGTGGAGGGTGCCCTACAGTGCTGGGGGTGGGGGTGCTGGGAGACAGGAGTGGGGGCCTGGTGGAGGGTGCCCTGGATGCAGGGGGGTGGGGGTGCAGGAGGACATGAGGATGGCCTGGTGGAGGGTGCCCCTGGATGCAGGGGGGTAGGGGTGCAGGGGGACATGAGTGGGGGCCTGGTGGAGGCTGCCCTGCACTGATGGGGGGTGGGGGTGCAGGGGGACAGGAGTGGGGGCCTGGTGGAGTGTGCCCTACAGTGTTGGGGGGTGGGGGTGCTGGGAGACAGGAGTAGGGGCCTGGTGGAGGGTGCCCCTGGCTGCAGGGGGGTGGGGGTGCAGGGGGACATGAGTGGGGGCCTGGTGGAGGGTGCCCCTGGATGCTGGGGGGTGGGGGTGCTGGGAGACATGCGTTGGTGGGCAGTAGTGCAAGGTGACATGTGGGTTGGCTGGGGGGCATGGCCATGGTGGATGGGCTGCCTGCGGGACATGTGCAGGGGTGCAGGGTAGTCCCCTGTGGTGTGGGCCGCCTGCAGGGGCCGTGGAGGGTGTAGAGGGAACAGCTGGGAGGACCCACATGGCCAATACATGTGTGGGACTCCCCGGCACCCCCGAAATACACGTAGGCTGCTGGATTCGCGTGTGGAATTTGCCGCGCACCCGGAGTACACGTACCCTGCTGAAATTGCGTGTGGAACTTCACGCGCAGACCGAAATACACGTACCCTGCTAATTCGCGTGGGAAACTTCACGCGCACCCCGGAATACACGTGCCCAGGAAAATCGCGTGTGGAACTTCCCACGAACCCCGTAATACACGCACACGCTATTTTTCACACAGCGGGTGTCCGTGTTTGTCGGTACCCCTTTGCACCTCATTTGTCCTAGAGGGCCACTGTATGGATCATTCATCATAGCTGTATATGGGTGCTTTTTGTGAGCGCACATTTTGGCGCACATTTATTTCAGGCGCAGGGACGCTACCGCCTGCTTTCTTGTGGCGTACTTGTTTGGCCCTGTGCGCGTCTTTGACCGTGCGCTGGTTTGCCCTATTCGATTCCATGAATACGAGTTGTAGGCGAGCGTGTGGGCGTTCCGCGCACTTGCCTCCTGTACTTCCCCCGTGACGCCCATATTTTCATGCGTTGTTCCCAATTCCGAGTGTTACGCCCCGTGTTCCGCCTACTTTTGTAATGTGCGCCACGCTATGTGCGATTTCGCAGCCGCCGTGGCGCACGGTGTTGGATGACCTGTGCGCCGGCATGCGCCGCGCACTTTTTCAGCGCACATCCAATATTTTTCTCGTGCACGGACTTCCAGGAATCGATGTGCGCTGGTTTCCCTGCGATTTTCGCAGTTGCACTGCGATTTTCGCACTTTTACTGCGAATCGCACGTTTTGGCACCTCTGCGCCAGAATTTTCGCCGCACATTAATTCCATGAATCGGCCTTAATGTTCTTTCTTAACATTCTAAGACAATGGCCCTCACTCCAAGGTTGGTGCTAGTCATGGCGCCATAAGCGCCATGACTATCACCAATACCGGTACCGCCATCGACGTGGTGGTATGGGGACTTACCGGTCCATTCTGCCCATTGCGGGACAGGTAAGTCCCCATTTGAAATGCCATTCCCCATTTCCATTTGAGCCCCCATAGGGCTCAATGGGAAGGGGGAAGGCGGCAATAACGGTACTGCAAATTGTAGTACCGTTATTGACCCCGGTATCCTTTTGCGGGTCCCGTCCTTATCGCCTGCTAAAACCAGGCGTTAAGGAAAGACCCGCAATGGGACCTTGGAATAGGGCGCAAAGGGATTACCGGCACCAGTGTCATTACCGGTGCCCGGTATCCCTTTGCACCTAGGTCATAATGACCCCCATTTCCCCCATTTACTACCTCCAAATTAACATTCATTATTGCCCAAAGTTTTTGGCCCATCCGACCAACACATTTTCAGAAGGTTGTGATCTCTGGACATTGTATTTACCACCTGCAACAGGTCCCGAGAAACAAATACAGAGTCAATGATTGCAGAATGATTTCCACGGGACCACGTTGGATGGCCTGGTTTGTCTTCTTCTGTGTCGCAATTCAGCATATGTAAGTCCCTAGAGTCCATAAAGGGGAACCGTGCAAGGCTTCTTCTTTCAGATGGATTTAGATGATTGGTTATAATAAGATTTATTTCTCCCTTCTTGGTTAGACAGGTGATGTTTAAGTCTCAGCAAACTATAATGCTCCCTTGTCGTTAGTGGTATATGCATCGTCAATCAAGTCCGACACTTTCTCGATTAAAAAAAAAAAAGGGGTGAAAATAAAAAAATAAAAAATTCGACCATTTGGCTTTCGACCAAATTGGTTCGACCATTTGTCCAGTCGACCAAATTTTTTCAACCAAATGTCTGGCAACCGCTCACTTTCACCTACTGATGATGGGTCCAATAAAGGTTGATGATTCTCAGCCCTTTTCTATGAGTCTTTGAAATTGAGCCAGATGGATTGTACCAATGCTGTATATATGGGTTTATATGTTCTGCCTTGCTAACATCAAGCCCATTCCATTGTTAACAGCTATTAGTAATCCAGAGGCTGGTCTTCCATTTGTATCACAAATTGCTGTGTTTAAAAAGACTGAGAAGCCGCCTAGGCTTGGTTTACATATTAACCAAGTCTCTTGCAGACATATCAGTTCAAATTCCCCTAGAATTACATCACATCTTTTCAACACATGGGAGTAGCCTCTGGCGTTCCATGATGCCATTGAGAAGTGTGTAAACCCCTCTACTTGGAACAGCTACTGCGGTTTATTCCCCATCAGTGTGCCATGGGGCCATGACCAAGTGTCCTGTTCTGCTATACTTAAGAATGTGTTCTTACGGATCTCAACCATTTTCTTATTAACATGAATTCCTGGAACACACTGTCATAGTGAGCACTTGCTTGATAGATAGCGAGCTCCTTCCTCTGTAACGCCGTAAATCCACTCGTAGAGGAGGGGGGGATTCATTACGTGGGCCAAATGGCCAATATTGTTGCCCTCCCCTTCCACAGCTTTATGCTTTTCACTTAACAGGGCTTGCCTGACTGTGAGGCTAAAAGGAATCCCTTCTCCACTATTGCCACCATGTTCCTCTAAAGAATCACCCATAAGAGGTGTCAGGTCAAATCGTCAAACCTAGTAACACTAGGCTTGCAGTGGCTTCTAATAATTTATTTTTGATGATTGGTGAATGAATATGCAAATAAACCAAGTGCAAACCATCCTATTCCAAAAATTCAATCAGCAATAAGTGGTATGTGCTGATTTGTCTGAGTTTAGGGATACAGTGGAACAAATCCAAAGCATTTCTTCTGCTTAAGCTTTAATTTATTGTCTCTGTCCACCAACCTTTTAAGCGTTAGAAACCTGATTTTCTCTCTTTTAGGGATTTGTTCAATTACCCAGGGCTTAACTGACATCTGAGAAGTTTTTCGCGGCTCAGTGACTTTCTCCTGTTCCTGGATATATATGTTGCCTTCTGCTATCCTCGTTTGGGACAACGATAAGCCATTTTTTGAACTCACTGGTGGTCTATGATCAGAGCCAACTTTCAACTGTGCTGTTGAGTACATGTTCAGGTAGAGTTTTCATTTGGCGCCCGTTACCAACGACCGTTTTTGCATTGGCTACTTGCAGGTTATTATTTGTATAGGGAGCTTTCTGATTTAGAGAGACTCTAAAATCTGCTTCTTGCCTTTTAGTCTGCTAATGTTTGGATTCTTATGACTTGTTGCTACTCAGTTGCTCTAATACTTGGGGCAGGAGCATCCGAACTAAACGATCAACATTTTGTAGGATTGTTTGTAAAGTTACATTGATTTTCTTCTTCAATTGAATAAACAGACAAATTGATTAGCTAATTTGATAAAGCTCTGTCCAACTCCCCCTCCAATCTGTCTGCCTCCACCAGCCGCTCAGGATTTTGTCTCACCTCTTCTGCCACATTTTTCTTTTCATTTGATTTCCGATTATTTTTCTTGCTGCACCCCAATATTTGGATCAGGCATGCTAAATTACGCACATTTTCTCAAATGTTTTATTTGAAAGTGCACTGACGTTTCTGTTTTTTTAATTTTTGCTGGCTGTTGAGGTCCTTTATTTCTTTTCCTTCCTTTGCACCCAAAAATTGGATAGGGCCTTGATTTTTCAGGAGAATCCTGGACTGAGCAATTTTCCGTATCACTTATCTTCTTAGTGCATGATTCTGGGATGTTCTGGATGCAATCCAATTGCCCCACCGCCCCAGCACACTAGTATCTAGCAATTGTTCTTCCAGTAGAAACTTGCTGAATTCTACTGATGAGGGATCCTTCCCTACCTGAGTCTTCATTGTCGTTGGATGCTGGTGATCAACATCAGTACCAAACCTAGTGTTTTTTACCACCACCGGAAGCTTTAGGCTGCCTTCGTCTTTGTTGTTCATTCTCAGTACAGAGGCTTTCTCTTAAAATGGCCTTTTCTCTTAAGTTTCTCAGAGGTGTTTCACGATTTTAACTCCCCTGTTTAACCACCCCCTTTGCAACAGTAATGTGCCCCTCATTTAATAGGATGTTGCAATAATAGTATATCCAATAAAGTCACTTGATCCTTCATATTATCATTGATTGATTCATAGAGTTTCAAGAACGGCCAGGGCAATAGTCAACATTGACATAGAACCAAACAAGTCTGGCGTAGGAGGTGGAGGGGACATGCCTCACCCTAGGCCCTCTCTAGGTTGTTTTGCCCCTAATGCATTTTTGTATTGAATAGGAGGAACCTGATGATGCTGTTGAGGAATGAAGTTAGGATAGGACTCCCTCATCCACATTCTTCCTCTCATCTTGGTTAATTGGCTGTATATCTTTTCCAAGGGACCCCAGTGTTCCTTCAAATGCCCTACAAATTGCCATAATTTGCATACAACCGTATTTCAATTTCTCATTTAGGGCCAGACCGGCCAATTTAGGTAGATCTTCAGAGGGAGTTAAAGGTCCAGAGTCAACGATCTGAATAATTCTTTCTATTCTGGCTAAATCTCTCCTTAAAGAAGTTTGAACAGCACCATCTTTACTGCTGAACAGACTGTGTGGCCAGGAGAGCTTGTATGCACATATGCAAGTTTCACAAATGCCACCCTCAATGAAGTAATTCCTTCTTGCAAGCTTTGTGGATCGTGATCTTCTCTGACACCCCCTGTGACCTTCTCCAAGTGTGCCAACAATAATCAGGAGTTGCTAGGTTTATTGGGGAGGTTCAAGGGTTAAGCCACCAACTCTTTTCTTTCCTTGTATAGGGGGACTTCTCCTCCAACTCCTCAACTGGCATCTGTAACCTCGCCTATTTCTTTGGCCCATGGTGACATTCGGCTTCATTTGTTAGGAAAAGAAAATGTTATTTTGCCCCCTCCACACTTTTCAGTTAAAGCAGGCTTTGAAATTAGTTTTTTGGGCTATCCATGGGAGTTGTGGTCACCAGATAAAAGCTTCCAATGTTCTCCCTGGTGTTGCCCTTAGACACCTTAGGCATTGAGCCTTTCAAGACTCTCAAGTTCAGAACTTCGGTTTGGGGGGGATTACTTATTCAATAATATCAGAATGGTTAAAGGCCACTTGTGCCTCTACGCATTCCGGTGTTGCCTAGTCAAGTGGCACAGTACAATGAGTAGGTTCTCCTGTGTCCTTAAACCCCACTGGCCCCCCAACTCATCAATTTCCACATTGAGTGACTCTTCCGGGGGTCTTCCTGCTCCACTGATTACTGGTTATCGGGGCAAAACACTGGCTTTCAAGTTATTATTCAGTTTATTCAGCTTTTGCACATTTTCACCCATTGTTAGGACGTTTTTTTAATTATGCCAGCGTCTGTCATATATACTAAACCTGGCCTGGACCCATGTATCCAGGCATTTACAATCCTTACGGTCTGAAGACAGGCAACCTCCGTCATTGCCTCATTTGAAAAAAAAACAATTGTGGTGGGGGCCTCTACTCCAACTCCAGCTACAACCATCACTTCTACTTCCTCCATTGCCTCCTCTATGCCGATTTTATATGTTCCGTCATTTGCTGTTGCGCCCTTTGTCGATTGACAAAGATTTATCTACTATAGACATCTCCTATGATTCTATTCTGTCTGAAATTAAATTGCTGACCAAACGGGCTGGCAAATATTGTAATAAAGAGCAATCCTGACTTCTGGGCTACTTTGTTGAACATCTTGTTTGTGAAGGTCTTGAGGTTGTTAGTAGCAACTGGCTGTCACTGGCGGTATCTGCAGAAATTATCAAATACAAAAATAGCTAATGAGAACAATATTTTGGTCGAATTTGTTAGGTATTTTTGTTCGTTTTTATTAAAAATAGATGTGGGGTGGGATAAAAGGACAGGTTAACGTAGGGGGAAGAGAAGGGGATCTCTCCCTGCATTATTTAAAAAGAAAATTTGAACAAAAACATGATGTGGTTATTTCTCAGTAGGTCATTTCTTTCTGATCATTTCACGGTAATCCGTCACTGGCATGCGTGGTGTCTCCTGAGGTGCTAGTGTGTCTTTCCGTTGGTGCATGTTGCATCTTGCCACTTCTTCTCTGCTGTTTGGCATGTGCAGCATCAATCCCGCTGGAATGCTATGATGTGTTGCAAACACACATGGCATCATCGTTTGCTCAGGCGGTATGTTGGTATCTCTGTGCTTGTCAGCACTTTACATGTATGTGTATGTCTTATGGATGTTGCAGGAAGGTGAGTGGTTGTTTGCACAGTGTGGGGGATCTGTTGGTTGACACACGTCCATGTTGCTCATGGATGTATACACGTATATTTGTGTGTATTTGTGCCTGTATGTGTGAGTAGGGTTTGTTGCTGTATTTGAGGATTTGTGGTTGTTGGTGTCTCACTCACCTGTACCATGTCCCTCCTCTTGACCTGTCACACTTTCCAATTCGATCAGGGGTAGCACCTTTTGTTCCCAGGTAGTCCATGTGAATCCTAGGTGGTCCCCCCCTCACCACTGCTGTCTGTGGCCTCCTGGCCATTTGATGAGTTCTTTTGAAAGGGACGCATGAGGTCATTCCACCACTTACTTAAGTCTTCTTTCTCGCTTTGCACAGTGGACACTGCCTGGACTGCCTGAACCAGTATCTTCCACATCTCACTCCTTTTCGCTGCCACTTGATGCATGAGTCTCTGCACCAATGAGTTGGGGCTCCACTGCATTATAATGTCGTCCACCAGTACCTGCCATTCAGTGTCAGTAAAATGTGTGGCTCTTGCACCTGCCATGCTTCATTACCTGGAATGTCACTGTATGTTGTCTTGTGCCTTCGTGGCTCTCCACTCTGCAGCTGTTATGGGCTAATGACTGACCTTCTGGAATTTGTTGCTGGAGATCTGTAGCACCGGGTCGGGCAGTGTGATATCCAGCAGTGGTTTGACCTGATGCCGGAAACGTCTTTGAAATCACTTCCACCGATGGTGGCGATAGTTCATCATTCGTGTCGGTAAACAATTCCACTGGACTGGCGCAAAAGGTGATTATCCAGTGGTACTCTGTCATTCTCCGCTGGCGGATGGTGGACGACTGTCAGTGGATGTATGTCGCTCTTCATGTCACACTCTAAATGAGCTCCTGAATCTGTGAAGCTAGACATCGCAGATGTCAGGCTGCTCATTCAGCAATCTGATTAATCATATTTTACATCATTCGCGGTCAGTTCATGGTTATCCAAAAATGCCTGCACTTTTCTTTTGAGGATGAGACACTGAATCTGTACAGCTGCATTTTGCAAAGTTTCTCTTTCAGTGTTATTGAACGATACATGGCTGTTGCTGCCAGCTGAGGTCAAGTTGTTCAGCCAGCATTCAAGTGTAAGATCGTGTCCTTCCGTGACACTCAGTCAGTGGGCATCAAGAAGTGCCTGCACTTTTCTTTGGAGGATGAGACACTGAATCTGTATAGCTACATTTTGCAAAGTTTCTCTTTCAGCGTTATTGAACAATGCATAGCAGTTGCTGCCAGCTGAGGTCGAGTAATTCTGTCAGCAATCAGGTGAAAGATCTTGTCCTTCCATCACACTCAGTCGGCGTCTATCAAGAAGCGACCAAACTTTTCTTTGGAGGAAGAAACAGAGCGCCGGGTTCATGTAACTTTTAAGGCAGTGCAAAGTGACTTTGCACTGATGCAAAGGAAAAATACATGTTGCACCTCTCTGTGAACCAGGGTGACTTTGTTGGAAGTGCAAAGTCACTTTGCACCAGTGCAGATTCAATTTGCACTGCGCAAAAAATTCCATGAATCAGGCCCACGGAATCCCTGATGGTGCATTTTGCGCAGCCACGCTATCACCTTTATGGAAGGGTGCATCACTGTTCTTGCCAGCAGAAGTCAAGCTGTTCAGTCAACAATTCAGGTCATACCTATTTCTCTTCCGTCGCAGTCAGTGAACGGGTGCCAGGAGTCAACTGCCTTTTCCTTGGCAGAAAGAAACCACTGGCAACGATTGACGCAGTATGCAAACGTGGTCTTTAAATCAAAGCACCCCTCACTGAGAAAATAAGGCAAGGCGAAGCACATTTCTGGAATCATTAGCAATGTTCTCTTGAAAGCGCTCCCCGTGGCGCCATTTAATGAAGGCCAATTATCAGATAGATCTGTTGGTGTATTTGCCACCTGCGCGTATTTAAGAGGCCGGTTAATAGTTCTGCCATCACCCTTGCTGCTTAACAGTGCCCTCTCCTGTGGTCCCATGTAAAGGTCTTCATATTTAGACAACTGTTTAATTCTGTTGGCGGGGCCACATCTATTTCCACTCCTGTAAAAAAAAAAAAAAAAAAAAAAAGGGCCAGTCCGCAATTTGCATATTTCCCAGCTCATGGTGCAGAATTAAGTGTAACGCACAGGAGAAATTGCCCTTACACCAGACTTTTCCAAAACGGCTGTGGACATGTTTAATTGTCTCCTACCATAGCGGCTCAAGGGGTTAGCGGAGCTCGATCAAGGGGTGATCAAGTGGGGCGGTCACACAGGGGCGCTGCAAATAAAAGGGACCACCACCTCTTGACACTTTACATAGTGTGAGCTGGCAGCGCCCTTTACGTGACGCTGTCATGTAAAGTGTCAGACAATGACATGCTATTAGGGACTGACAGAGGCTCGTTGTGATGTTTGAGTAGGCGCTGGTGCGCGCCTCTGTCACTCCCTAATTGACAGTCATTGGTTGATAAAAGGGCGCGGCCAGCTCACACAATGTTAAGTGTCATGACTTTAAATTGTGGGAGCTGGCCACACCCTGCAGGGCTCCTACCATTAATGATTATGGTTGATATTTACAATGGAATCCTCCCGCTTTACCACCTTTAAAAAAACATGCAGATTCCGTAGGATTCCATTGGCTTAAGGCCAGCATGAAAACACATGCTGGCATTACACCACGTGTTTGTTCTGGTTCTGAGGTAGAGCCAGGCTGAATGCTGGCTCAGGTCTGTCCGCTCAGTGCCCCCACTTCACCTCAAAACAGAACGAAAATCTGTCTTAACACTTTCTTTAACGGCCCATAGTACTAGCAAATTGATCCCCAAATTCTCAACGACCGCAATGACAGCCTTTATTATTGATAATAGGGCCTGGACCAACTGCATCAGTTTGGTCCATTGCCTGCTCAGGGTTTCAGGTTAATTTTGATACAGGCTCTTGAAAATGGCTCAATCGATTCCTGCAGCATCACATCGAAAATTGTTCGATTTCGCAGTGTCTGCACCGATTGATCCTCGCTGTGCCGTAGCGGCGGGATCCGAGAAGCCAGACTTGGTGGTATTGACGTGCAGTGGTTCAGAATGATCTCCGCCGCGCACGTCGAGTGAGCCGCGGCTTTCAGCCGGAATATTACTGTCTGAATATTCATTGTGATTTTATTAGGTCTTTCTGAGCAGGCGGCTCGATGTTTGCATATTCTGCCGGTTCCGCGTCTCAGACTTCCCATTAAGAGAGAATCACCTTGTCAGGGATAAGAAAGAAGTGTAGGAGATCTGACATTTTGCTCTCAAATCATTTCTGCCATTTCCCAAGCATGTGCATATATTAGAGTTCCTGCATAATCAGAAATATAAGTCAGCCACCCCTCTAACACTTTGCTTGTGCTGCATGCTTATTCTTGAGTCTTCGATCCGCAAGTTCTATGCTGGTAAGTAATAGGCACTGCCCGCGTGCCAGCCTGGACTGTTCCAAAGCTTTAGGTGCTGGAGTCTGTGGTATAGGGTCAAGGCAGGAGGGGGCACTACACAGGTAAGTGAGATTTTGTTTGGTTTATGCTCTGCAGCAGTTGACTCCCTCTGGGCAAAAAGTTAATTGGTTAATGACCCAACCCTTCTCCATATCGGTGAGCAGATTGTGGTTGCGCTAGCCTGAAGAGGTAAGAAACCTGGCAAGGCTTAGGGTGGATATCATATCATGAGGGTCCACAAGAGAGCAGTTAGAGTGTTGTGCTTTGGAAGTCACAGTGAGACTTTTTTGACCAAGCATGGTCCCAAAGTACATGATCTCATCAGTAATGATGACGTTGCTCAAATGGACAACACTGAATCATGGTTGATGGTTGCCTCCATCCTTGATAGTACTTTCGTCGACACCTGCTGCTGTTACTATTTCTTCGTAATGACCACATTGGCCAAAGCAGAGGAACTGGTCACCACCGGTGTTTGCCCTGCCCTGCTGGTCCTTGCTCGTGAAGCCACCAGCCTTTCAAAAAGTGAGACCCTCTTCATGAAATGTTGCATCTCCCCTTCTTCTGCAATTTCTGCTGTCTGTTCATCTTCTCGGGCTTAAAGGTTCCGTGCTCATTCTTTTGGTGATAATGCAAAGATTGTACTGTCACCGGCTCATGGTGTTGTTTTAACTGATACCCCCTCTCTTCCCACTTAAAGAAATGCTCTCTCTAATTTTGAGATTCTTGCTTCACTTATAATGTCGGAGACTCTCAAGATCTCATTTTACTATTCCAGATCTTCAGTAAGGAAAAGCATTCCTGTCTCTGCTCTGTTGCATCATGTGGCTCTCCTCTTTATATACAAAACTCTTCACTCACCCCCACACCTCCAAGGTCAACCCCCCTTTCACTACACATCTCTCCATGGTCATTTGTAGGGGTTGGCAGATTGGGAGATGGCATTGGGTGATAATATAAAAAAGGGTGCTTCATCAACAGGTGCCAGTCAGCCCCCAGTCACAGGCAGGCTAGTGGGTGACTGTTCTTGTTTCATCATCAATGGTGGCAAAGCAGCACTGACACCTGCAGAGCACAGAAGTCTGTCCTGGCCACACCAACACCACCATTCTCGTATAGCTGTGAGCTTATTTGATCAGGGTTTTTGGGGGGTGTTACACCCTCTCATATACTGGCCTATCTTCGTCACACTTAATGTCCTGACTTTTATCTGTGTCTTATCAGCCTTGCACAAAGTGTTGTAAGCGCATTGAACAGCGGATAATCGAAACCCTCAACTTGAGGTCAGGTAAAAGTTATTTAAATGTATCAAGGTAACAGTGGGGAGACCACTCCCCTTCAGCATTTGTGTACGACACTTCCGTCTTATAAGGAAAACATATGCAAATATAGCATAGTATGGTCCAAAAGTACAGAAGGTAAATTAACCAAACCATGGCCGCCTTGTGGAAGTTTCTCCAAAGACGTGCAGGGATCACTATTGACACACATACACAGTGCTTACAAGGGGAAGAAATTGACCAAATGCATAGCCATATTTGAGTTGTGGCACATGTTTTAGGAGGGAGAGGGGGATTCTGCGAGGCATCAGTGGATGCTAATCCAGCAAGAGGTGAAGGAACAAGGGACCCATCCCTCTGCACCTCCCTCTGCCCCTCCAAGTGTAGTATCTGATGATACTTATGATCTGCAGGGAATGTTCCCAATGAGGGAACTAAGAGCAGCAGTGGGTTATTCATGTCCAACATATAAGCCACCACCAAACACTAGGGAGGATAAGCAGAAAGGCACAGGCAGCCAGCTAGTGAAGCAGTGAGGGGCAGCAATGCACGAAGGAGGAGTTTGAGGGCATAAGCACAAACGAGTGGATAGCAATGCAGGAATTTCAAGGCAAGACAACTGGACAGGTAGAAGGGGCGACCAAGGTGATAGAAAGCCTAAAGAGGGAGAGCGACACAACACACAAGGCAGAACTAATGGAAGGGGAGGATAGAAGGGAGAAGGACAGGGAAGTGAGATTGGGGCTCGGGGACAGAGAGAGAAATAGTGAGGAGAAATTGGAGCGAGAAGATAGAGAATGAAGAAGGAAGAAATAGAGGTAACACTTTGAAAGGGAGTGGGAGGAAAGAATTGAAAGGGATCTCAAGCAAAGGAAGAGAGCGGAAAGGGAAATCAGGGTTAAAAGGGACAGAGAACTGAAGAAGGCAGAGAAACAGGGAGATAGCAGGGCAAGAAAAATGTAAGTAGGGCAGAGAGGGAATAGAGGAAGTTACAGTTGGACAGACTGGCAAGGGAACAAGCATGCAGGGCGGAGGACGAGTGAGCAACAAAGGCGGTGAAGACACAGGCAGCATCGGATAGGGAAAAAAACAAATGGGAGCAGGATAGATGGACTGAACAAGACAGTACAAACTCTGGGGGCAGAAGTGCGAACGAGGAAAGTGTAGCAGGCCTATGCGCCTGGGCAGGAAGTAGCAAGTAAGACTGAGTGGACTTCGACCTTAGCATGAAACCCAACACAGACTTGTCAACGAGGAGACTATGTTTTGCTGATGATTTTTGTAACAACATGGACACGGGATCTGAGAACGAGGACAAATACAACCGGGATGAGAGGTGGGAGCAGTACCCTCACAGTCCACAGGGCTGGGGACAGAAAAACGGGGTTCGTGGGAATTCAGGACACATGCAAAGGTAGAAGAGGCAGGTGGTTCAGACGAGCAGACACAACATGCGGATGACTTTTGCACCACACATAACATGAATGTTAACAGACTAAGGGATCGCCCTGGACGTAGGAGGGGGAGACAGCCATAGCTTGCTTGAGAGGACGATTTTCCAGAGCTTATGATGATAAAAGGATGGTACCCATATTGGAACCAGTAGATATATGCACAGACATTGAGGATGAGAGAGGGCCTCAACAAATTAGGCTGACTAGAATGTTGCTTGAGGAGAAGGAAGCATACACACAAATGCCCTTTTTGGAGAGAGGAGGGGTGAGACCTCAGTATGTGCCCTAGAAGCACACAGACAAGGAGAATGTGAAGTGTAGGTTACCATAATTGAGAGCGGGAACAGGGAAATGGATTTATGAGATGGAGAAGATGACAGCTGGTCACAGACTAGCAGTGGGTTACATAAAGGTGCTATTGTTATGGATGTTAGGAGACGCGGCTAATTACATATGGAAAAGTGCGGGGTTCCCAGGGATGATGACACAGAAGACAGCGTACGATGGGGCGCCACTTGCAGACTACAGGGCAGCAGTGTGGCAAGCATTACAAATACAATACCCAACCACCTCAGACATTAGGGAGATTACATCACGTAAGATGAGGGAAGATGATGATTCTGTGAAGTACATTCAGGAGATTCAAGAGCTTTGGGCCTTGAAACTCAAGAGCCTTGGGACAAAGCAATAGCAATATTTTTTCATATTCTAGTGCAGGGACTACTAGAGCCAGTACAGAAGAGTTTGAAGAAATTGGTGGGGATGGAAGCAAAGGGATGGCCAGAAATAAAGCTCACAATAGTGCATCATTGCAGACTATAGTAGTAGAAGATTAAGTAAAAAGTGGAAGATAGGAAGGCAGATGAGACTAAACTAGTACAGCTATGAAAGTATGCGATGCAAGGGGCGGTAATAAGCAGCCTCACCCCACAAACACAGCAGCAACATTCACAGCCACAACAATTTGCACCGCCCATGGGTGGAGGGTATATGGGGCTGGGCAGTCCACAGCAGGATTTTCGAGGAAGGGGTGGTCAACAAAAGAGGCGTGGCTTTGGCCCACAGATGCATCGCAACCAAAGGGGGGGTTCAGGAGGGTTTCAGGGATATGGACAACATATGCAGCAGAACCCAGGAGATGTTTTGGGGCTTTACAGGGACAAGGGAGGGTTCCACCACAGTGCTGGACCTGCAGGCAGGACGCAACAGAATTGGAGAGAGCACGGTCAGCAGCCATATCAAAGGGGACAAGAAGATTGTTATGTACAGGATCAACAGCCACAAGGGAATATGCAGGGTGCATACCAACAGATGCCACAAGAACAAGCACAACCACCTGCACAAGCACAACCACATGCTCAGATGCAGGTACCACAGATGTCAGCACTGATACCACAGTATTTACAAGTACCACAGATCAGAGGGAGCACCCAGCAACTAGGACAGATACAGAATGATGACGCATAAGCACACGTGGTCACAGTACCCGCACAGCGACTGGGAGGGGTTACAATGGTGGGGGATAACCTTTTACAGGGAATGGGTTATCCATGTACCTCCAATAGGACAGCCCATAGATGAACTTGATATGTCCCATCCTGATTATCACACCCAACCCTGTAGAGGAACCTCGCATAGGAGTGGCGATAGGTGACCTCTCTTGTTGACACTGGGTGACTAGGTCATGTATTAGGGATGGAACATTTCATTTGTCAGACGAAGCGCAGAGCCTCTGTGGCCCGAAACCATGTCCCTTTTGTAGACCACCCCTTCCTCGAAACACTGCTATGGGCTTTCCAGACCCATGTACCCTCCTCCTATGGGGGAGAAAAACCTGGTATTGGTGATTGGCTAGGCTCCTAATAGCTGGACCCTTGATTATTGGCCTGTCTGTCTGGGACCCCCTGCCCAAAACCTTTCTACTTTAGTGAAGAGCCTCAGTATTAAAGTTATGAGTTAGGGCTCCAGAGAAGTGCAAATATCTGGGGTTTGACAGAGTGGCTTTGCTAAACTGAAGGTTTTGAAGAAGGTGTTTCCGTTTCAAGCTAGTTAAGCTAGGATCAAAATTGTTACGGCCTCATTATGGGTGCAAATGATTATTGCAACGGCATTGATATTGGCCAGACAAAGGCATTACTCCAACGCCTCCAGATGCTCCATAATGTGGCAGCAAGTCTTGTTTTGAGTGCCACTAGACTGTCCCACTATTACGACCATCTCCAGAGTCTCCACTGGTTGCCCGTAAGAACCCGGTTAAAATTCAAGATCTTATGCACGGTTCATCGTGCTATTCATTCTGCAGGTGCTGAGTTTTTGCAGGTGAATCTCTCCCTTTATCAGCCAAAGAGACTCCTCCGCAACAGTTTCTGTTGGCTGTCCCCCGCTTTTGACGTGCTTGTGCAGGGGCCAGATCTTTTTCTATATTGGCCTCGTCTTTGTGGAATGCTCTCCCTTTTCATCGTAGGAGCAATCATGTCCTATCTAACTTTCCCAAGCAGCTAAAAACGTTTCTGTTTTAAACTTGTGTTGCTCCCCTCCCCTCTCTGGTGACTTTTTTTTTTTCTTTTCGCCTTAGCGCCTTGATGCCTGCAGGTCTTTGTTGAGCTCTATAAATCTTGTTACATAAATACACACATACATACTCAAGGATTCAAGAAGTAGTTCCTTTTACTCTCGACAGACACCTGTAAACATATTGGGACGAGACACCATGAGCAGACTGAACATGACCATCTCACTCACAGACAAGGGCCTAGTGTGTTCAACACCAGGCATACATATGTTAAATGTAAAACAGATGGTTCAAGCATATTGTGGATGACCCGGTACAGAGGGGGGTGCTAGTGGATCCAGAGATGTTTCAATATGGGACTGACATTGCCATTGCATGGATATGATATGATATGATAGTTTATTTATATAGCGCCTATACACAATGTGTTTCAAAGCGCTTCAAGGCAAGGGAGGGAACAAGGGAAAATACAACCACATTCTTACAGGCCATGAACAGTAAGGATGTGAAATTAACTATCGTACTCGGCCTGACGACATTTCAGATAGTGCAAGAGCTAACACATAGATAAGGAAGGGAGGGGGAGAGTGGGAACGAAATGGAAACAGACAGGCGACTACCGTACTAGGCCTGATGACATTTCTGGTAGAGCCGGAGAAAAACAAAAGGTGAGGGAGAGGGGTGCAGAAAGGGAGGGGAGGAACAAAACAAGCGACTATCATACTAGGCCTGACGACATTTCAGATAGTGCTGGAGGGATGGTGGGGAGGACAAAAACAGTAATGAGAGGGTGGAGAAAACAGATGAGGTTGCTATCATATTAGGTCCAGGGACAATTCTGATAGAGTAAGTGCATAAAATAAAGTAAGGGGAGGAGATAGGAAAAGGGAGAAGGGAAAGAAGGAGAGAACAGAGAGTAAGCAGTCAAAATGAGTGGAGAAGCAAGATTGGAAAGCGAATACAATGCAAAAGTCAGTAGTAACACATAATGTTGCAAGCCAGGATACAAGATGAAGATGGGAATAGCATGATTCAGGGCCACCATGAGTACAAGATGCAAAGGAAGTCCAGCATGAGAGTTGAGAAAGAGTGACACACCGTGAATGAATGAAGTCCATAAAAGTAAAATCCAGCATTGGCCACAAGACGGTGATGGTGAAGGAAGGCACCATGTGGGCGGGGCTTGCTAAGTGGTGAAAAAGAGCAGCAGGCAGGAAGGCACCAGGTGGGCGGGGCTTATGCCAGGTGACCTAGATCCACTTGCACCTGCTCCCCATTTGCACAGGAAAAGAAGCTGGAGGGCTCCTTAAGTAGGGAAACAGAGCGGCAAGTAGGAAGGCACCAGGTGGGTGTGGCTTGTTACGTGGTGAAAAAGAGCAGGAAGCAGGAAGGCACCAGGTGTGCAGGGCTTGCTAAGTGGTGAAAAAGAGCGGCAAGCAGGAAGGCACCAGTTGGGTGGGGCTTGCTAAGTGGTGAAAAAGAGCGGCAGGCAGGAAGGCACCAGGTGGGCGGGGCTTAGGCCAGGTGACCTAGATCCACTTGCACCTGCTCCCCATCTGCAAAGGAAAAGAAGCTGGAGGGCTCCTTAAGTAGGGAAACAGAGCGGCGAGCATGAAGGCACCAGGTGGGCGTGGCTTGCTAAGTGGTGGAAAAGAGCAGGAAGCAAGAAGGCACCAGGTGGACGAGGCTTGCTAAGTGGGGAAAAAGAGCGGCAAGCAGGAAGGCACCAGTTGGGCGGGGCTTGCTAAGTGGTGAAAAAGAGCGTCAGGCAGGAAGGCACCAGGTGGGCGGGGCTTAGGCCAGGTGACCTAGATCCACTTGCACCTTCTCTCCATCTGCAAAGGAAAAGAAGCTGGAGGGCTCCTTAAGTAGGGAAACAGAGCGGCAAGCAGGAAGGCACCAGGTAGGCGTGCCTTGCTAAGTGGTGAAAAAGAGCAGGAAGCAGGAAGGCACCAGGTGGACGGGGCTTGCTAAGTGGTGAAAAAGAGCGGCAGGCTGGAAGGAAGGCACCAGGTGGGTGGGGCTGAGGCCATGTATCCTAGATGCACTTGCACCTGCTCCCCATCTGCAAAGGAAAAGAAGCTGGAGGGGTCCTCAAGTAGGGAAACAGAGCGGCAAGCAGGAAGGCACCAGGTGTGTGTGGCTTGCTAAGTGGTGAAAAAGAGCGGGAAGCAGGAAGGCACCAGGTGGGTGGGGCTTGTTAAGTGGTGAAAAAGTGCGGCAAGCAGGAAGGCACTAGTTGGGCGGGGCTTGCTAAGTGATAAAAAAGAGCGGCAGGCAGGAAGGCACCAGGTGGGTGGGGCTTAGGCCAGGTGACCTAGATCCACTTGCACCCGCTCCCCATCTGCAAAGGAAAAGAAGCTGGAGGGCTCCTTAAGTAGGGAAACAGAGCGGCAAGCAAGAAGGCAGCAGGTGGGTGTGGCTTGCTAAGTGGTGAAAAAGAACAGGAAGCAGGAAGGCACCAGGTGGGCAGAGTTTGCTAAGTGGTGAAAAAGAGTGGCAAGCAGGAAGGCACCAGTTGAGGTGGGGCTTGCTAAGTGGTGAAAAAGAGTGGCAGGCAGGAAGGCACCAGGTTGGCGGGGCTTAGGCCAGGTGACCTAGATCCACTTGTACCAGCTCCCCATCTGCAAAGGAAAAGAAGCTGGAGGGCTCCTTAGTAGGGAAACAGAGCAGCAAGCAGGATGGCACCAGGTGGGCGTGGCTTGCTAAGTGGTGAAAAAGAGCAGGAAGCAGGAAGGCACCAGGTGGGCGGGGCTTGCTAAGTGTTGAAAAAGAGCAGCAGGCAGGAAGGAAGCCACCAGGTGGGTGGGGCTTAGGCCAGGTGACCTAGATTCACTTGCACCTGCTCCCCATCTGCAAAGGAAAAGAAGCTGGAGGGCTCCTTAAGTAGGGAAATAGAGCAGCAAGTAGGAAGGCACCAGGTGGGCGTGGCTTGGTAAAAAAGAGTGGGAAGCAGGAAGGCACCAGGTGGGCGGGGCTTGCTAAGTGGTGAAAAAGAGCGGCAAGCAGGAAGGCACCAGTTGGGTGGGGCTTGCTAAGTGGGGAAAAAGAGCAGCAGGCAGGAAGGCACCAGGTGGGCGGGGCTTAGGCCAGGTGACCTAGATCCACTTGCACCTGCTCCCCATCTGCAAAGGAAAAGAAGCTGGAGGGCTCCTTAAGTAGGGAAACACAGCGGCAAGCAGGAAGGCACCATGTGGCCGTGGCTTGCTAAGTGGTAAAAAGAGCGAGAAGCAGGAAGGCACCAGGGGGGCGGGGCTTACTCAGTGGTGAAAAAGAGCAGCAGGCAGGAAGGAAGGCACCAGATAGGCGGGGCTTAGGCCAGGTGACCTAGATCCACTTGCACCTGCTCCCCATCTGCAAAGGAAAAGAGGCTGGAGGTCTCCTTAGGTAGGGAAACAGAGCAGCAAGCAGGAAGGCACCAGGTGGGCGTGGCTTGCTAAGTGGTGAATTCCAGGGAAGGTGGGCGAGTACCAAACAAATACCTGTTAAGGTCAGAGACACCATTGGACGAGCCAAAGGGGACAATAGTGGCCATAGAAATAGAGGCAGTGTTGGCAAGAGAACATTTTATTGCAGTACACAAAATGGATGACACTGGGAGGTTTGGAGAGCAATAATTGCAGTTGCAGAGGGGAAAAGCGTAACCACAGTGACCGATGAACTATTTCAGAGACAAAAATTGGAGTTGGTGTTCGAAATGAGTGTAACTTGTTGGTTACAGATACATTACAGAAAGGTGCGACAGCGAATGGCGATGGCCTGGAGGCGCCACCCACATTTTAGGAGGAGGACATGACCAAAGTACCCAGAAGTTTATGGACCACAAGTCCTTATGACGTGGGCTGCATAAGGAACATAGGGGGAGTGAAGATTAAACAGAAACCAGGAGCAATTTCAACAAGAGTAAAGCAGTATCCCCTAACCAAGGAAGCAGATGTAGGCATTAATGAAACTATCACAGCTTTGATGATAGAGGCATTCTGGTACCATCAGAATCTCCATGCAACACAGCAGTGTACCCTGTGTGCAAGGCCAATGGTGGGTCATGGTGTTTTATTCTAGATTTAGGACCTCTTAAACATAATGAAGAAGCACAGTACCTGTAACAGTAAACCCAGCATCAATTTTGGGCAGCATTCCAGCAGAAGCTGCCTGCTTTACGGTAATTGATTTAAAGAATGCATTATTTTCCGTGCCACTACACCCAGACTCACAAGATTTAACCAACTTTATTTCCCGAAACCAGAAGTGGAAAAACATTGGTTTGCTACAAGGGTAGTGTGAGTCACCATCTATCTTTAACAGAGTGATACAGATGGATCTAAGTAACCTAGAGACAGAAAGCACAGTTTTACAGTATATAGACAACATGATTATTTGCAGCAAGACAGAAGATCAGTGCAGTAGGGACTCATTGCACATGCTGACAGTGTTAGCTGTCAAAGGGTACACAGTGGACAAGGCCAAACTACAGTACTGCCATAAGCAGGTGCTATACATTGGAGAGATGATATTCAAGAACAGCTGACACATTGTCTCAAAGAGAGCAGAGGCAACATGCAAAACACCCCAGTCCATGACAGTAAGGGAAATGCAACAGTTCTTGGGGTTGTGCAATTACTGCAGAGCATGGGTCTTTGACTACAGCACATACACAAGGCCACTAATGGGCACGCTGAAAGAGGACCAAAGGGGGACAAAGACGCTGGCATGGACTACAGAGATGGCTGAGGCCTTTGATGAATTGAAGGAAGACATAAGCATTGCTCCAGTGTTAGGGACCTCAGACTATAAAAAGGATTTTTTCTTATTCTCACACACTGATGGTGTAGTGTTGAAGGTGGCACTGCCTCAGAAGACAAGCATGGGCCATGAGCCAATTGCTTACTACAGTGGACAACTTGACCCAGTGATGAGAATAAATTATCTGTGCGGACAATTGGCAGCTGCAGCCATCGCAGTGAAAAAGTCATCAGCAGTGACAATGGGGTTCACCGCCACTCTTTACGTGGAGCATGCTAACCACACAGAGAGCATTAGGGTATGAAGTGATACTATCCAATGTAGGACTGAAGATAGTAAGATGCAAGACTTTAAACACAGCACTATTTTTGGCAGATGTTCTCAAGGCAGGGGACTATGCACATGACTGCACAAAGAACATAGAGATGTTCAGTGAGACATGCGAAGTAGAGGAGGACGCACTTTAATGGGGGGACGTGCTGTATATTGACGGTTCAGCGACAATTGTTCAAACTGATGGGATCAGGCGTACTGGGACTGCAATGGTAAGACTGAATGAGGACGGGCAAGTGAGAAGGTTGTAAGTGTGCGACTACCATCCCATTACTCAGCACAAGCAGCATAACTAGTGGCTCTCACATTAGCACTAGAAAACAGCGTAGAGAAGTATGTGACAATTTATTCTGACTGCGCCTGCCATGGCTCAGGAGAGGGTTCAGGAGGTGTTTCCATTTCTCTCTAGTGAAGCTAGGATCCAAATTGTTACTGCCTCCATTATGGGTGCAATTGATTATTGCAACAGCATTTATATTGGCCAGCCAGAGGCATTACTCCAATGCCTCCAGATGGTTCAGGAGAGCAGATGGGACCCCAGTGCATGCGCTATTGTGCAAATTGATCAAGGTGATTGCATATCTAAAGCAGGTAGCACTTTTGAAGTGCCAGGCCCACACAAAAGGGGAATTCCCTATCTCAAGAGGAAAAGAAGCAGCAAATTATGAGGCAAAATGCGCAGTGTATTTTGGGCATTTGTGGGAACTGAAGGAGAGACCAAATGCTCAGGGAGGAGTGAGGAACATGGTGATGAGGGAAAGTTACAAAGTGCTACCAAAGACACAGATTATGGAACTGCAGGGAGCTGCACCCCAGAGGAGAAGGAGTTATGGATAAAGAGTGGATGCATCATGTCTCCAACAGATGCCTTAGAGCGATAGAACAACAGAGGGAAAGTGGTCATTGTAAAGAATGGAGGGGGGTATCTGTACTCCTGCTCTTTATATATGTCAGAGTAGAGGCACAGAACACCCCAGCCAAGATTCTCTATTTGGTACATGTGGATGAGCAATCAAGGCTTAAGCTTTCAGGAGGGGATGCAGGCTGGTTCTTAAGTACAGTGTAGTCCCCAAGCACCCTGAAAGGAATGTCCACACACTATGTTAGTGAAAACACAGTTCTTTATATGAATAAGATTCAAGCTATGTACACAATCACAATAACACACTTTGTGCTCATGTTAATCTAAAATGGAAAATAAATAGTCTCTTTGTGGTACCACAATTGCTCTTTGATGCCATTAAAATGCATCAACTGTACTCAGTTCAAATGTCATACAAATCAGTTAATAATGTGAACCAACAATAGACATAGGAGGAAAGCAGGTTGGTTAAAACAATAGGCAGAATACCGGGCCCCTCCCAGTAGGCACAGTTCTATATGAGGATCGCCCCACCTGGGCAATCTGTAAATAAAGATATATGACAAGCCCAGTCCATATATTATTCAATGAGTCTTATTTCCCTCTAAAAAGGTTCTACCACCCCAATGTACCTGGAATAACAGAGTTCGACATCGGGTCGTCGACGGATTCTTCTTGAGTGACCCCCTTTAAGGCCGGAGTCACGGATTGTCAAGATCCTACAAAGAAAAGGTGAACAAAGGTGTCAAGTTATCAGCTTCAGTCCTAGCGGTGTTCGTCGACGATCGGTCGTGGACGTCCTGCGAAGATGAGGCATGCGATGCACCTCGACGATGATTGTTCATTTCCGCAAAGCGTTCCTGAAGAAGTTTAGCCCAGCAAAGGCATCAGGTCGTCAGCGTCTTGGTGGTCTTTGGGTGGTGGGAAACCCACCATCGGATTCTCCTCGGCGCATCAACAGCCTTCACTTTCTCCGGCGAGCCAAATCGGTTCTCAGTGATGAGCGAGGGAGTCCTTTGTTCAAAGAGTTCTTAGGCAAAGGAGAACTGCGTCTCCGGTGGACGACGGCGTTCATTGACAGTGATGGACTTCAACGTCCGGGCACTTTGCTTTGTGATTCCACGGGGGTCCCCGTCTCCGGTCGGCAGCCTTTCAAGGACTGACTTCCAGGGTGCTTTGGCAAAGGTTAACGGGTGCACGATGGTCCCTCGTAGCTCGGGGAGAGGTCTTCTACCCAGGTCCTCTCTTGGATCAGTTACTTAAAGTCACAGCAGCTTTCAGATTGGTGAAGGACAAAAGCAGCAATTCTTCTTCTTCCAGTGGGCTTCAAGGTTAAGCATCAAGTATCAACTTCAGCTTCTGAACGATTTACATCAGTGGAAGGTCCCCATATATACTGTTTGGCCTCTCAATCACTCTGCTGGGTCACACTCAGGCAACCAATCATTCAAACCGCATTCATGCAGGCAGGCCAATCAGGCTCACAGTGCATTCAGGCCATTCTCCTCCCTCCAGACACTCACAACAAGGAATGTGTATTGGGACCAGTACCCAGCCATTCAGCACTTCACACTGCATTCATACCAGTTTCGGGCAGGTCTGTCTCATTCATTGTGTTACATACTAGAAACCAGACACCCATAACAAGAAGTGTATATTGGTCACACAGTCCATTCACCCAGGTTCCCTCCAAGGGCGTACCCACAACATACAGTCACTGGGAAGACTCTAGACAGCCTGGCCTGGACTTCCCCACAATACCATATATGGAACTTCCACCCAACAGCTAGTCAGAGGAAAGGGACAGAATCAGGGCTTCCAGGACTGCAGGAAAACATGATAACAGGCAATAGGAAGCAAGAGGACCATCTTGTCTCCTATCAGGAATCAACTGATTCCAATGGCAGGGCCTGGGTATCCCAAAATGGAGGCTACTCAGAGCACCTGTCAAATTCAGCATGGAGCTACCATCAGCCCATACCCTGCTCTATGGGCCACGCACAGGTGCCCAAAAACATACACTAGGGGTACAGGGTTGAACCCAACCAATGGATGCCATAGGGTATCCCAAGGGTCTGTACACCAAACCAAAAAGAGGAAGAGCTGCACTTCCAGGAGTCCCACATGGACTCCTAGGCAGAAAACAAAACAGAACACACATGAAAAAGGACTTCAGAACCAGAAAGCCAAAATGCATTTCCAGCATCACAGTCATGCCACTAGCATTGCTGAAGATTGCATTAGCACAATTGCACTATCCAACACACACAGGGAAGGAGGTCATTGCTACACGCATTGCAGAAACATGTTTTTGCCCAAATTTGAATGTACATGTAGCTGATTTCATAAGTAACTGCTTGACCTGCCAGCAGTTCACAGACTTCTCATACTTTGAGAGTTGTGAGAGGAGTCATTTCCAAGACCCCTCGGCCCATTTCTGCACCTGCACTTAGACTACATGGACATGATTCAAGCTTGATACCGCTACATGATAGTAGTTGTCTGCCCATTCTCTAGGTGGATAGAGGCAGGGCCCTGTTCACATGCTGACGCCCTTAGAGCGGCTATGTTTCTGGTCAGGCAAGTGTTCCCAAGATGGGACGTGTGTGAGGTCCTGTGGTGTGACAATGGCCCTCACTTTGCCAATGAGCTGTTCCAACACAACACAACCTGCTGGTAATTAAGCATACATTTGCTTGTGTGTTCCACCTACAAGCAAATGGGGTGTGTACACGCCTGAATGGACTCATAAAGGGGTGCATTGCCAAAACTCAGCAGAGCACCAAGAAAAACTGGTTGGATTGTTTACCTTTGGCCTTGTTAGAAGTGCACGATAAGCCATGGTCTGACCACCATTTAATGCCTCATGAGGTAGTGACAGGACGGCGCCTGGGTCTTCCCCTGGCTCCTCCCACAAGAGCATTGAAAGATTGTGAGAACAGTGCAAATGTCTTAGGACAGGAAATGTACAAATACATTACTTTTCTGGTTTCCAGTGCTTCTTTTATATCTCGCCATATACAGCGGATGCACGGAGACCCAGAAGACGGCAAAGATATCGAACACAAGACAATGGCCCTCATTACGACCCTGGCGGAGAGGGGTTTACGCCAGCGTAATGCATGGCGTACCTCTCCGCCAGATTACGACTTTCCGTAGCGCCATGGTGATTTTTATGCCCGGATTCCATGGCGCTACGGGACCTCTTGTTAATTACGCCACCGTAATCTATGGTGGCGTAATTAACGCCTTCCCCACTCCCATTATACCCTATGGGGCAAAAATGGGAATGGGGAAGGGTAAATGGGGATTGGGGACTTACCGCCCCGCCAAGGTCGGAATGAGGGCCAATGAACTAAAGCATTCTGTGAAAGTGGGAGATATTGAACTCCTGCAGAACCTTGTGGGGCGCTGGAATGTGCCCCGATTCATAGGACCTCATGTTGTAGAAGAGGTAGCAGACTGTACTGTACTGTACTGTTAGGCTAGTTGGGAAATCTGTATGGAATCACCTTCAAGGCGTCAAGCCCTACAAAGCAGTGGCCTCACCTGGCAACAGAGTATCCGTGACAGACAGGGCCAACGTTCAGAACCTCGATGAACTACAAGTGCGTGTGGACCTCACCGAGTTAAGGGGACCCGGTCACCCCATGGTTAGGCGATCCCAAACAGCAGAAGCAGCAACTGGAATACTTGTACAGATCAACAAAGGATACACTGTCTGTTTATTATTTTTCTTTTCGCACAAACAGGTCTACATGAATGTTGTGGGTATTGTATAGGTTGTTTTCCTGATGCTACCTTCTACCCATCATCCCGAAACTTTCTCCAACCAGTTGGTGTACAATATAAGGACACCCAGATGATTCAGAGCACAATCCCCTGTAGTATATTATGTTGTTTTGTAGAGTACTTGGCCAAAGCATACCCGCAACTTGAACACATTGAATTCCCAGTGTTGTCTTAGTTGAGAAACTCCTCAATAAGGAAGGTCTGGGAGGATGTCTTTGGCTTCTCAATAAGTGATTATTTGGGTTGCAGGGCTTGAGGGTACTGACAATACTAACCAAGTAATGGTTTCTATTGTGGATTTCAGGCAGGCAACTTTAGCACCAGGCTGCAAGTATCAAGCAGCGTAAGTGGATATGAAAGAAACAATAAAGAACACTATTATCATGTTGTGTCTATTAATTCCCAGTGGCTTGATGGGATTTGTATTTTGGCAATTATATGTTGCTGTTAGCACTACCGCTGTACCCTATACTAACATTCACCTGACTCAAGCTGGAGGGGAGACCAGGTGGACAAGGAGACACTGCTGATAAGGTAAGAAGAGGTAAGGGCAGTGTTGACACAGACATGAAGGGATTTGACATGTATCTCCTGACACAGCACGAGTATCTAACAACATGTGGTATAAACACATGACAAAAGTAGGTAAGGAAACCACCGGGGAGAGCTGTTACGTCTGCTCCTTAATCTCCTATGCCATGAGTGCTTCTAGAACGTTCATAGCAATTGAAATAGCAGCATTGCCTGATGTACCTCACAATTGTACAAACGAGAGGAAGATTCGAAGGGAAGACGGCATCATTGAGATGGATGTCCAAAGGAACATTCCCACATGAAGATAATTACACAAAGACATCAGACATGATGAACAATTCGTGGCAGCTATATGAAGGTTTGCAGTACATAACTGATGGACCAGAGAAAGGAGAAACAAAGACTATCACACTGAAGGAATTGCCATGTCCCTGGACACGAGTGAAGAAGATAGGAGGAGGGCCTGGATGCTGGGAAAGGCTACAGATGTTAGTGTATGGACGAGTGTACACTACACAATGGATGGCAAGATGGAATGGTGGGAAACAAGGCACTGACACTAGCCCAGTCATCAGTGATCAAGTTTCAAGAAGATAATGACAAGTACCTGAAGGAATGGGATGCAAGCGCAAAGTTACTGACATGGGTGCAGAATGAGCTGGACCGATGCCAATAATCACCCTGAAGATGCCAGCCCTTTGTTACCAGAACAATGGTGATATTGAAGTTGGCGAGAATGTAGGATGCAAAACAATCAAACAACTTGCAGCAATGAGAGCAGGAACGGCAGTGCTGATGGAGCACTATTGGGTGTGTGGATCGAAGGTGTATGACAAAGTGCCCCCTGAGCGGAGAGGAGTATGATCGTTGGTACACATCAACATGACTTCATTGGTTGTACCCAAGAAGGATGTGAAGCACGATGATTTCCCAAAGATGAACTACAACAAGAGAAGGAAGAGATCAGTCTAGGTGGCATCAACAGCCCAGATAGAGAAGGTGGAGAAGCAGGACGCATTGAACTGAGTGAAAAGAGGGGGGGATTACTTCTCAGAGGCATCAGAAACAGCATGAGACGAGACCCAGCAGAGCACAGACTATTCAGCATGCCACAAATGTTCCTTGCATCAATAATACCAGGAACACAGATGTACACAAATGCCAAGTGGTTACAGATCACTCGTTGGGAGCTGCTGGTGACGATTAACTCTACAGTGAATGGGCTCAATGCCATAAACAAAGCACTCAGAGCAATAAGGTTTGTGGCGCCCCAGAATAGATATGTTCTGCATCTCCTCATGGCTATTGAAGAAGGAGTTTGCGCAAAGATAGGGAGTTCCTGTTGCACAATATATCAGCTGACGACAAATATAACATAACTTTCTCAGATGCCGTAGCACAGTTGGCACAGATGCATGGGAAATGAAAGATGAAGCACGAGGAACAAGGAAGGACAAGAGTTGGCTTGCCTATATATGGTCATGGATGCCATCATGACTGTCAGACGAACTGAAGGTGATAGCAGGACCCCTCGTGCTGAAAGCAGCATCAGTGTGTAGGAACAAGATCTGCATGGCAAGGTGCAAGCAAACAATAGAAGAGGCTATCGGAATGCAGATTCAGATGGATGTGAACATAGGAGGAACAAAAGATGAGATTGTTGCAGAGTGAGACAAGCTCAGATGGAATATTGCGCAGTGTGAACTATTTCCAGCAAGGACCATAAAGTTGGACAACCCACATGATCCAAAGTTCAATGAAGGGAAATGGGTTTGGTGCTGTGACATGCACTGGTCATTCGACGACCACATAAACTATTACAGACACCTCAGAGGAATAACACAGATTTGGCAGCCCAGAGCAAAGGGACTGTCATATAAGGATGTGGTTGACAAGTCGAACAGAGGGGGGACTGTAGAGGGATGGGGACAGTCTTCCCTCCTCCCCCTCCTATAATATATATGACACTTATGAAGGCCAGGAGATACCGTGAACACCCATACTATTTCGGACCAATTCCTAGTGCTCCAGTGAGAGACAGGTTTGTCAAGAGGTACCCTCTCATCCAACCCTACAGGCAAGGAGCAGTACAAGTCTACCCCAGAGTGGACGAGGAGCCCCAGGCTGCAACTAAAGAGATCTTTATTGACAGAATTGATTAAAGCGCTAGGAAGCCAAGCCATTGACGTTGTTAGAGACACCATGACTTAGCAGTGTTAGACATATTGTAATTCTTATTACCTTATTACACGTGCCATCCACACATCGGTACACACATATCCACTCAAATACATGAAGAACACAAACATACAGTTCCATAGTTAGAGGACAGATATATATACATACTGTCATTGCTTTATTATTTTATCATTAGCCAAACACAGCCACACAGAAACAGCAAGAAGCAAGAGATCCTGAGTAAAGCTTGCAGATGCTTATATGCAAATAACCTGATGGAACTGCAGAAGCATCTATGCAATCTCTGACAGAGCCAAGTGTGACTAACATATGGAGAATATAGAATAGCATGGACACTGTATTAACCGTCTAATGGTTTAGGAAAATTACAGCAGGCCACAAGCCTCTCACCAAAGGCTGAGCTGAGTTGAATTCAGGCTGGACAAGAGCAAACGTGTGATTCAGGACCCGTTGCCAAGGCCAGCAGATATGAATGACATTCCATTCCATGAATGACAGTAACACAGGCTGCAATAAATGTGAATAATTCTTCATAGTTCAGCGCTGCAGAGCTCCAAATCATGGTCTCCAAACACGTGACTCGGCCGACTCGGAGAATGGACAGAAACCAACGCTGGGAAAGGGAGCCGATCTCACGCCGCCAGACAAAAGCTTGCAACAAAGTTGTTACTATAAGAGACAAGTGTTGCATGAGATGAACAGGCACTCTCATAGTTTATGGTGGTACACACAAGTTACAATGCAGATACATAGTCATTCTTATTACCTTGAGCAGGTAAACCAAGAGCTGAAACCTTTGCGGATAATAGGCATGGGGATGTCAGCTCCGTCCAACGACAGTACAGTATCCTAGGGGTGGGTAGCAACAGGCAAGAACCAATGGCATGACCCTCACACTGCAACATTGTTAGAGATAGTAATTTAGGGATGGACCAGGCCAGCCACCTGACATGCGAGAACCAGGTATATTAAACATGTATAATGTCCACTATAGGTGGTCTAGTACTCAGTACCCAATCTAGTAGTTCTATAGGTTTTCTGGAGAGAGGCCCAGGTTGTGTTGTCACTCTGACACAATTTTAGGACAAAACTGGCCTGCGATCCAGGAGATTTTGAGTGGTTTGTGGATTTCTTCTATCCTTGTACTGATCCCTGTTGGTTTTGCTGTAATAAACCGCAGTTTGAACTTGCCGTCTGACTGAGTCTACGTTCCTTTTGGAGTAAGGTGTTGGGCCTTCCAAGAGTCTGCTAACTCCTAGTGGCCCTCTGGTCTGCCTGGGAGTTTTCTCCCAACAATTGGCATGCAAAGGGATGAGGTATGGGAGTGGTGAATGTGAACCAAAAGCAGAGTTGAAATGACGAGAGAAAAAGGAAAACATGACATCAAAAAGAAATTAGATAAAAGAAAATATTGACAAACCAAAAACAGTAGGAGATATCAGAAGCGGGTGGCATTGGGGTGGGGGCACAAGGATGTTATAGAAAGAAAGAGGGGAATAAAGATAGTAAGGTTCAGGTTACTAGCAGGTAGCAAGAGTAAGTAAAATACATTGAATTTGAGAGGGAAACACATGAATAAAGAGAGTGAATGATAACAAAAATGAAAGAAAAAACAAGTCAAGGTATTGAAACAATATGAAAGTGTATGGAAGAAAGGAAACAAAGGCACAGAAAATTGATGAACAGTTATAAAGTAAAGGTATGATCGACAGAACATAATTAAGAAGAGAGGGACAGTCTGGGCTGAGACGCCTGATAACTAGGAGAACAGTAAAAGGAAGCCTCGGTGAACGGAACACAGAAACACAAGCAAGGAAAAGAGGAAAAAAAACAACATAGAGTAGGAAATAAAATAACAAATGCTGGCAAACTCAGAGATTAATATTGAAGTGAGCAACAGATTTGGAGAAATAGAAGTTAGAGGACGGTAGAGCTGGATGTCAGACAAAGCTGGAAGTTAGGGGAAACTCACTGGAAGGGAATATCACTACTTTTATTTTTTATTGTGCATTGTTGAACTTCCAACACGTTTCACAGGTCTGTGATTTTTTATTTTGCGTTTAAAGCACACCCTTTCATTATACTTGATAGGCTCTTTTCAATAAATGAACTCACTTGTCAATCAGCTGAGCTGATAGGCAGCAAACAGTCTGACTTTCTCAGCTGTTGCATTTTAGCTCCTCTCTGAGTGTGGCAGGGACTGTACGGAGAGCTTGCGCTACCACAACGCATTTGTTGGGAGGTAGGCTGTACAATAGTGACACATGTATTCTAAACATATAATTCTCCAAGGTTGCCCCAGACCCTCCTCTTCTATAATTCGGTATGGCTCCCTTTATCTGGGAGAAAAAAAGATAATCTCTAGAAACTAGAAGCAGGGTATACACTGCTCTGAATGAGTATATATGGTTCATGCTCACAAACAATAGAATGTTAGGCTGAGTATTTTTACAAATTAAATGAACAGCAAGCACAGTGTGCATTATGTACTTAGCATTTTAAGCATAGGACTATTTTAGCACAGAAACATAGTCGAATAGAAAGATCTGTGGTCAGCGTAAAATTCCCAGAATTCTCTTTGGTTGTCTGCAAAATAGCCAGGAGTCCTCACTGGTGTTAGTCGTCCTTGTCCTAGTTATCATAGAGGTATTTTGCAAGAGTACAATGGGGGTGTACCAAATACACCATTTCAGAATGATGACCTTCCATCAGAAAATAATAATGTATTTGATTCTCCTATTGATTATCTATTTAATTATCCTATGTTTTGATTATGTTTTAAGTGTAATATGTGTATTATGTGTATTATGTTTTTCTTATAACTATAACATATATTCAAATTAATCATTTGAAATAAATGTTACGTTTAATTTAAAAAAAAGCAAGTTTACAATGTTAACACAATTAAAGAATACATTTTTCAGTGACTCCTTTTGTTGAGAATACACCCCATTTTTTCTCTCAAAATGTCCTTCATTCTTGAAAACAATCATGCTCAGGTTAAAAACAATGTTCATTTTCTTCTGTGATAACAACGTGAATTTTTAATTTTAAGGGCTGTCCACTGGTTGGTAGTGCTGCTAAACCCCCACATGTGTTACAGAATGCTCAAACACTAATAATAAACCAAAAATAGTGAATAAATGCTATTGTACACCTTGTAGCCTGGTCCTTCCCCATACGGAAAATATACCCTCAGTGAGATGGTGTCATTCCTGCCTGACACACACCATGTCAGTGTATGTGTCCAGATACCAGGCTACTCCCCACTCATTGGATGTCTCTATCACTGCTCCCATGCTACTGTTAATCTAAAAAAACACAGCCCACTCTAGCACTTCCTCTTTCAAGATATCTTTGTTTTAGTTTCTGGTGGTGCTATAGTCATCAAAGGCTGAGTGGCTCTACAAAATGAACAACTGGCAGCGCAACCCTTGCCCAGACAGACAGACCCAAGTCAGATGGTGAGTCGGAAAGAGAGAGCGAGTGCAGAGGTATAGCGGGAGAACTAGAGGGAGAGAGGGGAAAGATGGACTTAAAGAGAAAAATCAGCGTATGATATGCTGAGTACAGCCAGTTTTCCAGATTCTGAATATCCTGTTCTCTTCCTAAAATCCCTGGCAGAACTTTCAATGCCAAAAAAGTCACATTTTATAGATCTAAGTATTATATTGTTATTAATGTTGCTCCCCTTTCCATTTTCTGCTAGCTCAAATGTTACATATATATATATATATTGAAGAAAACAGAGTAGAGGGGACGGACCACACTCTCCGTGGACCCAGTGAAATCCTGCAATCCCAAAAGGGAAGAGAAAAAATATATAAAGCTCACACGGTATAGTAGGAAGTTATTTTAATGATGAAAAACTGCACATAATATGCAGAGCAAACGGCTGGGGAAACAGCAAAACAAACAGGGGCAGGATGCCTAGGGCACGGCCCGCTTACAACGCATTTCATGCTCGACTGAGCGCGTGATCACGTAACACAACAAAGGACAAAGACACAGTTAAAAAAGCATGCAGTCCATCATCTATGTCAATTGGAATAGAGGTGCTTCCAGGGACTGGTTCGATGGCGGTCATGTTGAAAGGGAGAGTCGGATCTTGGCCAACAATGTGACAATTATACCTGCTTTAAATATAAAGAGCAAAAGTACCCCCAATAAGCAAATGATCAAATTCCAAAAGAATGGCCATATGAGCCAAGCCCCTTGCACCCCAATTTCCGACATGTGTTACTGGTTAAAAACAAGACATTACAATACATATTTGATAATTAAGTAAGTGCATAGTGCGCTTGCATACATAAGATTGCATTTTTATAAGAATCAGTCGGTCAATTGTAAAACAGGCTAAAAGGCAACATAATACCGTGTACGTTATGGCTTTGTGCAAACACGCAAAATAGTAGCATAAGTATGTACAATATGGCTTTGTGCAAACAAGCAAGATAGCAGCATAAGTATGTGCAGGATAGCAAACATTGCATCACATTCCTAACAATGATATGTGCAAAAAAAAGCAGCATTGCAGTTCCGATGGCTGGGTGCCTGCCACTAGATCATAGATAAACCATAGATCTTGTATAAAAATGGGAGCACAAAAGCATGTACAATTTTATCAAAAATACAATACTTTCATACTCTAGCCAATATTGACATAAAGTGCAAGTGCAAGCCAATCAAGAGCAGCATGAAAATGTGCAAATAGGCAAAGTCAAGTAGGCAACCACAGTTAGCAGCAGTATGGCCAGAAAATTGGCAGATTGTATTGTGAGTCCCATAGATGTAAACTTTTATAAGCCTGACTGAATACCTGAACTGAAGAAAACAAATTTGGAATAACCTTGTACAAGACGCACGAAAAAATGTATTGTAATCAAGAAAAACAACTGAAGAAACCAAGTAACCAAGATGGAGATGGTGACATAGAGCACCATGTTATTGAACACCAGAGACTACAACAGAAAAATAAATGAAATGTGCCAAATGTCCTCCTAAGTCGTGGATACAGCAGCTTAAAAATAAAAATAAAGCCAATCCCAATTACAAACCACAATGATAATGTAGCCACCATAGTGGTAAAGAGAAAGGGTGAAACTTGAACACAGCTCACAGACTAATCAGCATTTTTATCCCAAAAAAGAAAAGATTATATATAATGAAAAGACACAATCCCGTCAACTAAATATAATAAAAGCGGATTAATTGAGGAAGGAAAACCAATCCAAAAAACAGTAAGGGGTAAATACTCTCTTATGTAACTAAAAACGTATAAAGCTCCTCGTCGAGATTGTGACCATTGGGGAACTTGGTGTTGAGATCCAAAATGAATCTGGTCTCCAGCTGTCTTAGTTTTAACACGCGATCTCCACCTCTGGGATGGATCGGAATGTGTGCCACCGCAAAGAATTTAAGAAGAGAGAGGTCATTGTTATGTTCTTGCTTAAAGTGCTTGGCCATAGGGTATGCGGGATCTGAATTTTTAATAGCCCTAAGGTGCTGCAATATTCTGAGCTTAAGCTTACATGTGGTACTCCCGACATAACATCTCATGCAGGGACATGAAAGAACATAAACCACAAAGGCAGCATCACAGTTCATTGAATACTTGATTAACTGGTTACATTGGATGACCGGATGTAAAAAGGATTTACATGATGTGGCATGAGCACAGGCCTTACATTTAAAACATTTAGTAAAGCCTTTGGGGGATTCCATCAATGATTTCTTGAGAGAAGGATTGGTGTTAATAGGTGACAAAAAACTGGAGACTAATTTATCCCTGAGCGAGGGTACACGTTTGTACGTGATGGTTGGACGTTTGGAAAGTAAAGGGCATAAGTCTTTGTCAACGATGAGAACCCGCCAATGTCGCTCTATGATTTTGCGGATATGATTGGAGGCATTGTCAAATGTGACAGTCAGTCGGGGTTCATCATTGACGGCAGTTCTAGCAGGCTTAATGGCGTACAATAAACGGTCCCTGCATAGCCCGCGTGCTATGGTATAGGCCATTTCTATGATTCTGCGCTCATAGCCTTGCTTGACAAAGTCTGGAGGCGCCAAGGCACAATGATGGTCAAAGGATGCTAGATCTGTACAATTCCTGCGATATCTGATGAATTCACCATATGGAATACTACGTTTACATGATGTAGGATGACAACTTGTTGCATGTAAGGGCAGACCGGTATTAGAGGGTTTTTTGTATAGTGCTGTATGAAGGCCAGATCTTTCAAGGGTCACAACTATATCTAGATAGACAATTTCAGTCATGCTGTTACACTCTGTGAAACGCAGATTAGACATGTTAGTATTGATATGTTTCACAAATGATTGCCACTCAACTTCGGTCCCCTTCCATATGACAAAAACATCGTCAATATATCGCCACCAGGCGACAATATGTGTGGCAAAGCTAGATGCAAGTAGATCGCTAAGAAAAGTGGCCTCCCGCCATCCCATGGTCAGGTTTGCACAGGATGGGGCAAAAGTACTGCCCATGGCGGTGCCCCTTACCTGACGGAAAAAGGAACCCTCGAACAAAAAAACATTGTTATTTAGACAGAAAGACAGCATTTCAAGGATCATGGAACTGTGACTGTGGAAATTCAATGAACGGGTATCAAGGAAATATTTGCAAGCACCCATACCAACTTGATGGTCAATGGAGGTATAAAGGGAGACAACATCAAGGGTTGCTAAAAGCAGACCATCCTCCCAGGGTATGTTAGAAATATGTTGCAAAAAGTCCTTAGTATCCCGCAAATAAGAGGGTAAGACTGACACAAGAGGAAATAAGGTTTCGTCAACAAACTGGGCCAGATGCTCGAGAAGAGAACAGTAACAATAGGTCTCCCCGGAGGGTGAATAAGAGATTTGTGAGTTTTGGGTAAAAAATAGATAGTAGGTATAGTGAAACAGGATGGAACCAAACATTTAACAAAATCATCATCTATGAGGCCAATGTCAACCCATTTAGTACACACACTTTTTAGTTTAGACTGTATGTCACCAAAAGGATTTTTGAAAGTTGGGCATAGCATAGTAGATCCTTGAGTTGACGATTGGCCTCTGCCACATAATGTACATGATCTTGAATTACAATATTTGACCCCTTATCGGCCGGTTTGATAATAATATTCGGCAGGCTTTGTAATTCGCCGATGGCCATGAGTTGGGCAGAGGTGAGATTGTGTTTGTTCTTGATGGTACTTCTCCGTAGTTTTCTGAAATCACTAATACACAAATCGTAAAATGCTTCGATGCATCCACCAACGGGGAACTGTGGATTAACTTTAGATTTACCCTTGAGTTTGGTATGTACATCCCAGTCAGGGTCAATGTCGAAATCAACAAGACAAGCATTTGAGGGATCAAAGTCAGAATCTTCAAGGCAGGCCAGACCCATAAGAGATGGAATATCGGAGATCAACAGGTTGGTGCGGCCAATACGAGGTGTTGGTGATTTTGGCATGGTCGTATTTAGAGAAAAGAATTTCTTAAGTCTGATCTTTCGGATAAATTTATCTAGATCAATGCGTGACTGGACGTAATCAAATGCTTTGGTAGGGCAAAAGTTAAGTCCAAGCGAAAGAACCGATGTTTGGGCTTTGGTGAGGACATGAGAGGACAAATTGATAATTTGACACAGCTTCATATTGTCACTGGTTACTTTTTGGTCCCAGAGTGCATTGCTCTGCTCTCTTGGCATGCTTCTGGGCCATTTCCCACGCTGGCCTCGCTGAATTGTTTTCCTCCTCGCAATTTCTGTCCCCTTCCTCTTCCTTTTCCTCTGCCTCGGCCCTTTCCGCGTTGCTTCTGATTCTTCCCATCCTGGCATAGCAGCCGCATCTCGTCTAAAAAATTTAATCTGACAGAAGGCTCCTCATTTTCAAAAAACTGAGACATCTGATTCAGACGAGATAGAATCAGGATCACCACCAGATGTAGGCTGGGTTGCTGGCTTTTTGCGTAATGAATCGAATCTTCTAGCAAAAGTGAAGATCCTGCCTGTTTCATAGTCAATTTTATCCCTAATGAACTTGCAATGTTTTCGTTGCTTAATGTCATCTTCATATATGAGTAAAGCTTCATTGATTTTAACACGGAGTTGTTTCCCCTCCTCAGAAGGCGACATTTTGTTAAGTTCCGTTTCCTTTTTCGCAAGTTCTTCCAATGCCTTTGATCGATCTAATTTGGCATATTTGACTAAGATGGTAAGGAAATGTGCTGAACAGCCTTTACTGGCATCTCCCCATTCCTGGAGCATGCCAGGATCTTGGTCCTCAAAGGAGGGCATTGTCAGAATTCGTAATCCTCGTGGTATACGCCCAACGTCCAAATAATTTTGTAAAGAATGTTCCTCCCACCATTTGGAGATTTCCCTCTTCCGCAATTTTTCAATGTCTTTGAGTAAAGTTATTTCAGGATTGAGACTTGTATTATTCTTTTTTGACCCAATAGTGGGTACAGAAGTGGGCATCACTTGAGATTCACTAAAAAGGTCCCTGGCCTGTGCAAGCCGAGCTGCTGCTCAGGCGTCCTGCATGTTCGAAATGCTGAGAGACACCCTGCCACTTGAAATGTCCAGAAGAGAAAAATTGTTTCAATGGACAAAAACTTCCAACATGAATGTGAACCATTCACCACGTGTGAGCAAAGAAATACGTTGTTTGAAATAAGATAGACACGGCATGCCCAAACTATTGCAACCGGCAATATAGAACGGCAACAAGAAAAACTAGGGTGGAGTACCAGAACAGTATGATTCCATCGTAGTGACAAATGAGGAAAAATGCAGAACACACAAGACAGTCACCTACCATACGGCCACAGTCCGCGCGTCCTCCGGCACGCTTCTCGTATTCGCATAGGCAGGGATTCTCGGGCTATGCTTCCTCATGGGTACGGCTCGGCTCCAATATGCAGTGAAATCTGCCCCCAGTGGCAGCGAATCCGCTTGAAAAAACCACTCTAAGCGGAGGCGCGCCGAAAGAAAGAATCTCGGTGCAGGTCCAACACGGTACGCTCCGTGTATAAATAATAAAGAAAACAGAGGAGAGGGGACGGACCGCACTCTCCGTGGACCCAGTGAAATCCTGCAATCCCAAAAGGGAAGAGAAAAAATATAGAAAGCTCACACGGTATAGTAGGAAGTTATTTTAATGATGAAAAACTGCACATAATATGCAGAGCAAACGGCTGGGGAAACAGCAAAACAAACAGGGGCAGGACGCCTAGGGCACGGCCCGCTTACAACGTGTTTCAAGCTCGACTGAGTGCTTGATCACGTAACACAACAAAGGACAAAGACACAGTTAAAAAAGCATGTAATCCATCATCTATGTCTATTGGAATAGAGGTGCTTCCAGGGACTGGTTCGATGGAGGCCATGTTGAAAGGGAGAGTCGGATCTTTGCCAACAATGTGACAATTATACCTGCTTTAAATATAAAGAGCAAAAGTACCCCCAATAAGCAAATGATCAAATTCCAAAAGAATGGCCACATGAGCCAAACCCCTTGCACCCCAATTTCCGACATGTGTTACTGGTTAAAAACAAGACATTACAATACATATTTGATAATTAAGTAAGTGCATAGAGCGCTTGCATACATAAGATTGCATTTTATAAGACTCAGTCGGTCAATTGTAAAACAGGCTAAAAGGCAACATAATACCATGTACGTTATGGCTTTGTGCAAACACGCAAAATAGCAGCATAAGTATGTACAATATGGCTTTGTGCAAACAAGCAAGATAGCAGCATAAGTATGTGCAGGATAGCAAACATTGCATCACATTCCTAACGATGATATGTGCAAAAAAAAGCAGCATTGCAGTTCCGATGGCTGGGTGCCTTCCAGTAGATCATAGATAAACCATAGATCTTGTATAAAAATGGGAGCACAAAAGCATGTACAATATGATCAAAAATACAATCCTGATAATAAAATACAGGGCAACAATAATTTATACAGATCAATCAAACGACATTTCATACTCTAGCCAATATTGACATAAAGTGCAAGTGCAAGCCAATCAAGAGCAGCATGAAAATGTGCAAATAGGCAAAGTCAAGTAGGCAACCACAATTAGCAGCAGTATGGCCAGATAATTGGCAGATTGTATCGTGAGTCCCATAGATGTAAACTTTTATAAACCTGACTGAATACCTGAACTGACGAAAACAAATTTGGAATAAGCTTGTACAAGACGCACGAAAAAATGTATTGTAATAAAAAAAAACAACTGAAGAAACCAAGTATCCAAGATGGAGATGGTGACATAGAGCACCATGTTATTGAACACCAGAGACTACAACAGAAAAATAAATGAAATGTGCCAATTGTCCTCCTAGGTCGTGGATACAGCAGCTTAAAAATAAAAATAAAGCCAATCCCAATTACTAACCATCGTGATAATGTAGCCACCATATATATATATATATATATATATATATATATATATATATATATATATATATAATATATATATATATTCAATGAAAAACCTTTGTTAATGGGACGTTATGGTTAAGTTGCTCTAATAAAAACCAATGAAATTCAATGAAAAAACGTTGCTAAAGGGACATTATGGTTATAAGTAAAACCGAAACACCTCAGAAATTCACCAGTTATGGTAAGCTAAGCAAACATAACTCATGCTGCCACCGTGCCCTGATAAGACTAACAACCAAGACATCAAAGATGAAATCACAAATGTGGTTGAGTGCTGCAGCAAGGCTTTTTGCATTTGGGTCTATGGAGTCATTGATGCCAAGATATAGGTCTCCTAGGATTACGATTTTAGAGCTGGGGTTGATGGTAGGATTGAAGGTTAGCATGACGTCTTCCGTCGAAGGATGAGATGGGGACTGGTGGGCGATTGATGAGGTGGAGACTGAGCATATTAGTGGGTGAGAGAGTGAGTTTGGTGGACAGAATTTCACAGTTTGGGATTGGGCTGGAGTTTGTGGCCCTGATGGTGATGGTATTTTTGTAGATTAGAGCGACTCTGCCGCGTCTACTGTGGGTTCTGTCATTGCGTATGAGGGCATATCCTGGGGGGATAGCGATGGATAGTGAGGGCATGCTGCGGGGTGGAGCCATGTTTCAGATATGTCAAGCAGGTCGAGATTGTTGGAGATGAGAAGGTCGAGAATTTCAGGGGCGTGCGCTGGGACTTATCTGGCGTTGAACAGGGCACACTTGAGGGGCTTATTGGGAGAGGCTGCTGCGGGGGGACGGGGGAAAGTGGGGGTGGTTTTTAGGGATAGCTGGGGAGGTGGTGGGACAGGTGTGCAAGCAGAGGAGCTTGTTTCTGGAGGGATTGAGGGAGTTCCCAAGGGGGGACATGTGGGCTGTTTGTGAGGGGTCTTCTGTTCAGTGTGGGAGGTGCTGGTTCCTAATAGATATCAGTGGTTAGACAGGTGGGAGCTATGGTGTCTGCAGATTTTGAGAAGGGTGTTTACTGAATGAAGCTGGTGGCGGGCCTGGGTGGGTGGCGGGCGCAGCCCAGATTATGAGGATGCAGGGCCTTAGTGCAGGTAGTGCAAGTGCAATCACATAATGCAGAGGGTAGCAGGGCTGGGAGGGAGTTGGGGCGCAGCTCGGGATACGAGGATGCAGAGCCTTAGTGCAAGTAGCACAAGAGCATTTACCTAGTGCCGTGGGTAGCAGGCCTGACCGGGAGTCAGGGTGCAGCTCGGAATACGAGGATGCAGAGCCTTAGTGCAAGTAGCACAAGAGCATTTACCTAGTGCCGTGGGTAGCAGGCCTGACCGGGAGTCAGGGTGCAGCTCGGAATACGAGGATGCAGAGCCTTAATGCAAGGAGCGCGATTATGCTTACCTAATGCAGCGACTAGCAGGTCTGGGCGGGTGTCTGGCGCAGTTTTGAATAAGAGGATGCATGGCCTTAGTGAAAGTTGCGCAAGTACGCTTACCTAATGCAGCAGGTAGTGGGCCCGGGCAGGAGTCGGGCACAGCTCAGAATACGAGGATGCAGGGCCTTAGTGCAAGTGGTGTGAGAGCCCTTACCTAAAGAGATGGGTCTATGGGGTGCCATATCACAGCACCTACTACCTGCAGCGCACACCACCACACCCTTAGCCTTCACAGGCCTCGCCTCTATGGGCTTCGGTACCTGGAGTATAAGCAGTCCTTGCCAGAAGTTGCGCCTGCGAGGCAGAAATTTAGGCCCGAAGGATGGTCGGCCATAGTCTAGCGCACCTGCAGCGCACAACACTGCATCCTTAGCCTACGTGGGATTCACCTCTGTGGACTTCAGTACCTGTAGTATAAGCAGTCGTTCCCAGAAGTTGCACCAGCGAGGCAGAAGTGTAGGCCTGATGGATGGCCGGCCAGAGTCTAGCGCACCTGCGGCTCTAAACACTGTGTCCTTAGCCTAAGCGGGCTTTGCTTATGTGGTCTTCATTACCCAGAGTATAAGCAGTCCTTTATAGAGGTTGTGCCTCCGTGGCGTAAGTGTAGGCCCAATGGACTGTCGGCCAGAGTCTAGCGCACCTGTAGCACCCAACACTTCGTCCCTAGCCTGCGTGGGCTTTGACTGAGTGGGTTTCAGTACCTGGATAATAAGCAGTACTGTCTGGAAGTTGTGCCTGCGAGGCGGAAGTGTAGGCCTGACGGTTAGTTGGCCAGAGTCTAGCACACTTGCGGCATACAATACCATGCCCTTAGCCTGTGGTGGCTTTGCCTGTGTGGGCTTCGGTATCTGGAGTATAAGCAGTGCTTGATAGAAGTTGTGCCTGCGAGGTGGAAATGTAGGCCCGACGGACGGTCAGTCAGAGTCTAGCACACCTACGGCTCACAACACCGTGCCTTTAGCCTGCATTGGCTTCGGCTGTGTGGGCTTTGGTACCTCGAGTATAAGCAGTCCTTGCCGGATGTTGCGCCATCATGGCGGATGTGTAGGCCCGACGGACAGTCAGCCAGATTCTAGTGCACCTGCGGCACACAACACTGCATGTTTAGACAACACAGGCTTTGCAGGCTATAAGCAGTCCTTGATGAAAGTTGCGCCTGCAAGGCCGAGGTGTAGGCCTGACTGACGGTTGGACAGAGTCTAGCGCACCTAAAGCGCACCACACAGCACCCTTAGCCTGTGTGGCAGTCCTTGCCAGATATTTCTCCTGTGAGGCGTAAGTGTAGGCCCGACGGATGGTCGGCCAGAGTCTAGCACACCTTCTGATGCACAACAGCGCACCCTTTGCCTGTGTGGGCTTCATCTGTGTGGGCTTTGGTACCTGGAAAATAAGCAGCTTTAGCCTGTGTGGATTTAGCCTGCTCAGGTATTGCAACAAGTCTGGATGAACATTTGAATTAACACCCATGCTAAGGTCTATGTGCCTTCCCTCCCAGTCCTTTCCCAAACTGTCTCCCAAACCGGCCATGGAGGGTCACCTTTATTTTGTTGTGTGACATCCTCAGCTGCGCTCCACATGCCTCTGTCCTTTGGTAATCATGATGCGACAGGGGAAATACCATGTGCTTCATGTTGTTATCTACTGTTTTCTTTGAGCACAGTGTTCGCCAGAAAGTTGCAGGGTAGCACTAGCGGACATGATAACAGGGACAGAAAACTGAGAACTTGGGCTGAACAGCTGTACATGAACTGCAGGAAAAGGAAACCTGTTTTGAACTGTGTACTTTTGTCATTTGCATTGTCTCCAGGCACACTGGCAAAACTGAAAAAGAGTGAGTCTGGAGGGGGTTTAGTGGGAGATGAGAGAGCGTGAAAGAGAGCTTCTGTTGTTGTCCTGATGTGTGCAGTTTGGAGGTACCTTAATTTAGTTCACACCTTTACTCCTTCTCACACCCTCAGCCTCAACATTTCCCAGAGAGTCAAAAAATCAAGACTCCCATGTGACTCCACCTCTGATGATGGTGCAAATCCTGCCCCCAACTGCTCTTCAATACATACCAGAAACCCTTCCAATACCCCAACTGCTCTTCAATACATACCAGAAACCCTTCCAATACCCCAACTGCTCTTCAATACATACCAGAAACCCTTCCAATACCCAACTGCTCTTCAATACATACCAGAAACCCTTCCAATACCCAACTGCTCTTCAATACATATCGGAAACCCTTCCAATACCCCAACTGCTCTTCAATACATACCAGAAACCCTTCCAATACCCAACTGCTCTTCAATACATACCAGAAACCCTTACAATACCCCAACTGCTCTTCAATACATACCAGAAACCCTTCCAATACCCAACTGCTCTTCAATTCATACCAGAAACCCTTCCAATACCCAACTGCTCTTCAATACATACCAGAAACCCTTCCAATACCCCAACTGCTCTGAAGCCAGCAAAGTCCCACTAGCTCAACCGCCTCATTCTCTCTCCCCGCCCTCAATCTAGAAAGCTTTCCTTTACCTTACAACCCATGCTGGCCCCACCACACCTGTGCGCGATTTTCTCTTCTTTCTCGGCAAAGGACCTTGATTTTGATTTTTCATCATAAAAATATTGTAAGTCCCTGACAGACTCAGCATCCCACTCTCCCTCCCTCCTTATACCTCAGTATGCCCAACACATGTCACACACAAACACATCTTCCTGGCTTCACTCCTTCTATAAGACCTCATCCTAAGTGTTCACATTATCTCTAAAGTCACTCCATCGCCCTCTGTGGGTTCATTCTATCAGAAAACCCTAAAGAATGTCCAATGTTATCCTGCTACTATCTATCTTCCCTCTTCAATGTTTCCACCTCCAACAGATACTTCCCTACCTCCTGAAAAGTAGTCTCTCTTCTCCCTATTCATAAACATCCTCTGCTGATCCCAACAGGTTGGACAACTATTAACCCTTCTCTCTTTTTCCCTTCCACTCTAAAAATCATTGAGTGGATGCTCTTCAACAGGACCACCAGCTGCCTGGAGACCTACAAACTCTTTAACCCTCTCCAACCTGCGTTCTATAGCCAGCATTCTAGCAAAACTGCCCTTACTCATGTCTCCCACTCTCTTTCCTTGGCACACCATAGCAAATTCCTCTCCATCCTTAGCCTCTTGACCTCTCTGCAGTCTTTGACACCGCCGTCCACCCCTCTCTCCTTATGACCCTATCTATCCTTGGGATCCAGGACACTGTCATTACTAGGATCACCTCCTTTCCCTCTGGTAAATCCTTCTCCATTGCCTGGAACAGTGAAACCTCAGATCCCAGTGATCGTGGGTATACTTCAAGGTTCTGTCCTTAACACACTTATGTTTGCACCTTATACACCGTCCATTTGCAAACTGCTCACATCATTTGGATTATCCTATTACCTTTATGCATACGACTTGTAAATGTTCTTCACATATCTTGCCCTTGATCAGAACTCTCCTTATAAATCTCCCACTGTCACCCTGCCACCCAACATTGGATGGCACATCTCTGTTTTATGCACATCTCTACGTTTTGCCCAAAAAAGTAGCATTTACTTCTTAACCTATCGATGGCAGTACTTCTTAACCACTGGCAATACATGCTATTTTGAGCCTTATATTCTCCTCATGTGCCTTTTGTTTCATTAGTAACCGTCGAGGGACAATGAGCTTATAACAAGAACTCATTGGCACTCGCCGAGCCGTTAACAGCCCCACAGTGACTTACCTGCTCCTGATGCGTGCCGCATACCGCAATGTTCCTTTGTTTTCTCTGACTGGCTGCCATGGAAAAGGAGAAGGGACTATGTGTAGTCCCTTTGCTCCTTTCTATGGCGACCATTTTCATTGTTTACTTTTTTCATGGCTGCCATGGAAAGGGAGAAGGGACAACGTGTTGTTCATCATTCTCGCCGATCCAAAGCGTTCCTTTTTTTTCTTTTTCTCAAGTTGTGAAGTGGTTTTCAAGCCATTTCCCAACTCGAGCAAAACATACTATTAGTACCCGGGTACATTGTCCTGGCCCAGTAATGCCCCCCCTACCCTTGTAATATTGCTTGCGTCTGGCCCAAAAGTCAGGCTTCCGGGCTCATCACAGCCTTATTGCCTGTGGCTCTGGGCAATGATGATTAAAATTGATCTTTTTTACGGCATACAGCACACACCGATTTGTCTCTTGGTGTTCTAATAGCAGGTGCCATTATTACCCAACTCAGCGCTATGCATTTAATCACTATTGGAAGATTAAAAGAGTGAACTGGGATTAAAAACGATGATTTTAAGCCATACAGAAATATCTGCGTCAGGTGCTCACACTAAAGTACTGATTCACTAAAGCCTATTTACTGGTGTAAGGAAAACCCGGTGTATAATTGGGTGATGTGAAGCCCACCAGAAAAGGGATTGACCAATCTGGCAAGTGATTCCCAATGAGCCCTATGCCTGGCAGCCAATCAGGCTCAGGTGCGGTCCGATTCGCTAAGCAGCACGCATACATCCCAAAAACCACTTTTGATATATCTACCCTCCCCCCGCCCCCCGAATTTCACATACCCAAGCAGAATTTTCACAAAAAGTGCCAAAATGCCTTTTCTCACAAAATATTTTCTCATGCTCAAATCCACCTGCTCCATCCAGCCAAGTCATTTGCTGCTGCTGAATCCACATTTACACCAGGAACTGTTAGGTGTGTGTTAAGCGCCAGGAAACAGGTGTTGGTAGCTGGTTTTCATGTCTGTGAATGTCATGTAACTTACATCTTTGAAAGTTCAATTCACACACCATCCTAACACGCCCAAAAAACACGAAAATGTAGCCTGGCAGACGTTCCAGCATGTTCTGTGAGTTGGCAAAATGTCCATGCAACAAACATTCAGCGATCATTCCTACATCTTACACACTCAGAGCGCACTCCTAACATTGTATTGGGAATCAGACAAATATAGCGTTCACGCCCCGGTTGGGGGGCGGAAATGGGCTTTAACATGTTAAAGCCCATGTCCGCCCCCCAGCCGGGTTGTGAAAACTATTCAGCCGGGTTGTGAAAACTATTCGCACCATGGATTAAACAAGATGCAGAGAGTTTTTTTAAATGCCTGCCGCTATTAACATCAAATAGGAACTAAGTCCCTTTTTGGATGATGGTGTACATGGAAAACATGTTCCAAAATGGCCGTAATCATCCCAAAAGTGACACAGTCCCTTCTCTATTTCAATGGCGGCAGACATTTTTGTCCGCTTTTTTGCACCCGGGTGATGGTGGTGACGGCCGTGGAAAGGAAGATTGTGATTGGTCAACTGTCTTTCCCGGGTGCAAATGCCCTTTCATTAATGAGCTTAACTTCCTGCATACGGTAGACATATGTCTGGAAAATTCTTTTGTGAATCTGTTCTTTAGTCACGACTATTAGCAATATCCCCGCTCGGCTCTTGTAGCGAGAGGGATCACTTTTTCTGCCCCGAACTCTGGCACCCCCTCCAGGATGACTTGCCCTGGCACTCAGACAGAGCCATTTTGAACTTCTTGTTCCTAATTCTCAGCAATTGTTCTGACATGTTCCTGTTCCCACCCCGTCTTGTTCTGGAATTGATGTCCAGGTTCCTCTCCATTGGATAGCGCATAGAAGGTACTGCTGGATCCAACCTCTAGGCACTTCAGATGTCGCTTGTGAAACACGAGATTTGTATTCTAATCCTTGCTACTCCACTTTCCCTACTGTGATGGGATGCTGCGATTATGACCAAACTCTGTCCTTAGCACTAGCTCTATGAGATAAACACGCTATTTAAAATTGGCATGTTTTTTAATTCAAAACATTTTACTCAATATATATTGCATTTATAAACATTCTAGAGGTAAATCAGTTTGCAGTGTTGCAGTATGAAGCTGCGGTATTTCCATCCACCACTTTTAACTATTTTTCTACATTCTGTGCTCGGTGTATCGTTCCACATGTACATTAGATGTTGTAAAAGTGTGTACAATGGGGAGTACTTTGGTGTACAACATTTAGTAGTAGAGTGGAAAAGGTGGAGAGACACGGTAGCTAAGGAGGGCTTTTTTCACTATACAACCCTGTTTCACAATAACTGGCCATTGGTGAGAGTGCCTAGGCTTTTGATGGCAATCGCTGGCAATGGTGAGAGTACCTGGTGTTTGGTGGCAAATGATAGCAAGGTCTTTCATATCATGCAAACCCAGAGCAGGTAGCAGTTACTGGGCTCATAATGACAATAGCTGACACATGGCTTATGCCTCTACAATGTCTATATTAAGGCAGACATTATTGGCTTTGCCAGTTCTTGTTGTGTTTGCCACAGGCCACCTCCTCTTTCCTGGGCACAGGAACTAAGGTGCATGTGGCAAAACTGGTGACTTTGGCAATGCTTGCTCTTGTTAGTTTCATTTAAAGAAGTCATTTCTTTGGCTCGAGTGTATATGATTTGTATCTCTTCTTGCAGGTATAGATTTGAAGAGAAAGTAATAGTGTTTCTATTACCTTTTCTCAGGCCATTTCCTTAGCATTAGAACCAGATCTGTGCCTCCCTGTCTCATTTTTGGAAAATGTCTGATAGAATAGAAAGATGCTGTCATGCATCACAGAAGATTCCCTTTTGAGAGCTGCTATCAAAATGCGCTCTTTAACGGAATGTCTGAGGAACTGCATTCATATTTGACAAGGGACTGCAGGATGACTATTTTTCTTTCTGACTTGATATGATGGCTCTAGAAAGTCTTTGAACCCTTCCAGCAAACTTTATCAAACAAATGTGCACATCCTCTCCCCTCAATGTTCTTGAGTAGGCTACTCAAGCCTATACAATTCCTGCACCGTCTTGAGTCCATTGAAGACAGAATGTCCTGTAAATTCCACCAGCCTTGATTTTATTTTATTTATGTATTTTGACATTTGTATAGAGCACCTAACCCTGAGGCATCTAGGCGCTTTTGCTTAAGAAGTTGGTTACATTGGTTTCTTGATCATGTTACATGCATTGCTTACGTGGGTTACATAGTATGGTTACGTTCACAGCATAGTACATTACTTTGATGTCTTGTTATGCTTTGAAACTGTCCCATATTCCTCCTTCACATCCAGTGATGGACTGGAAGATAATCTCCCCGAGGGTGCATCTTGACATTACCTTCTCTTGCATTCTGCTACCTCTATTGATGTTTACTATCCACGTCTGCCTGTTGCAGATGACTGTAAGGCTTTTCATCAGGGCTGTACGATGCACGTGGGTGCGAACAGTATTAGTCACCGCTCAATGTCCACCTGACAAACCTTTCTATTCCTCACCATTCCCATCTCAACGAAACCTGAATGAACATATCACTCATTTTACAGTGACTCCTCTTGCTCTGCTACCACATACCTGGTGGCGCACGCTCCGTGCGCAGCAAATCAACCAACCAGCTCAAATCACAACTAGTCTGCAAAGAAAGGCCTTGAAAACCATCCTTCTCTTGTAATGCACCCACCCTCTAGAACTCTGTCACAGTATCGACTGGGAATGCCCCCACGGTTCTTCAATTTTGCAAATATCTTGAAACATGGCTTGTTCAACAGCACCTGAACACGGACTAACCCCAATGGATCCACAGAACTCAGCTCACAGTACTTTGCTGCTGTTAGGAGGTGTGTTATAAATAGGCGTATAATACCCCTACCACACACAAAAAACACTATCTCCACCGGCAGGGGAAATCTATACGTTTCTATAAAGGATATAGAACTGAACTGTATACTAATTAATTTGACTGTACACCAAAGGACCCCAGATAACCCGGCACACTAAGTCCGTAAAAAATAGACTGTATTCTACAATGTATCAAAATATATATATATCAATTTATTTAGAAAAAGTAAATTCAAGTAAAAACATATATAGACCCAAAAACATTAAACACAGTGGAAAAAATAACCTAATAGCTAGACATATTGTCTAAAAACTCCTAACATACTAAACACAATAGACACTCTACTAAAACAATAAACATTCTACATGTGTTTTAAAAATGATTCCCAACATGTTTCTGTTCTTCAAAGACCTCAAAAGGGTGAACATTCTTCAGGGGAAAACTTCTGTAAAAAGTGTTGTAGACTGTTTCAACACTGTGTACAAATGGTTGTTTTTTCACATCACAGAAATGGATGTACCTAAAATACAAAGAAGAAAGGGGTTTCTTAAGGCAACGGTCAGACGAATACTAAATGTATGACCATACACTACAGTATAAAATCCTGGAGTATGGGGACTAGAGGGAAGACCGGAAAAATAAAGCCCACCTCACACACATTTCTACAAATGAACTTATGAAATTACCTTCAATGTGTAATTTCTTCAACGTGTGCTGAAAATTTAGACTACACCACATGCACCAATTTAACAAATGCATCTACTGCTGCCATAGGCGCAACAAGTCACCCCAATATTCAGTAAAGTACACTGCAGAGGCAAAAAAGCACACACCCAACTATTAGTATGGGTAGTGACTGGCAATTATCTAAGATGAAAACCAAAAGAAAGGGACTCATTCCCATTAATTACCTTCAGTTCACACCAAATCCCGAAGATTATACCGGGGATTCACAAGAAATCCAAGATTCAACTTGGAGAAAACAACAAGTTGTCCAAAACACGTATCAACATAGCCTAGGATCAAAAACAAAAAGAAAAACCTTGTTTGCTTCTTTGTTTGTTTGTTTATTTATAGGGCGCCAGAAAACCCTTGGGTAGCTGGGCGCACAGAATAACAAGAATACTTAGAGCTTGGTTACAGGTTGCATATTACAGGTTGTTGGTAACAAATTGTAATCAGTAATTACATTATGTACATTCTATATATGTAAGGGTGGAAAGGTAACAAATTATATACAGTAATTCCATTATGTACATTTTACATGTAAGAGTGGAGGGGTACGTGTGTCATCAGATCCCAATTCTCAGGGTCACCGGTTTCAGAGGTCGTTGCATCGAAGCCATGTGCGGGTATGGTGCCTGAAGCTGTTGTAGGGCTGGTCCCTTCTTAGTTTAACTGGTAGGGCGTTCCAGTGCTGAGCTGCTTGCACAGGGAAGCTATTACCTGCTGTTTTTTTTAGTCGGAATCTAGGGGTTTGGATGCAGAAAGAGTTGGCTGTTCTGGTTGGTCGTGCAGTGGTTTTTCTTATTATTCTATCCCTAAGGTATGGGGGAGCTGCATTGTTCAGACATTTGAATGTTAGTGTGTCAATTTTGAAGGTAAACCTATCGCTAATTTTTAGCCAGTTGTATTTTCTCTGCACATTCGAGATATGCTCTCTAGCTGGGAGGTTCAGGGCCGTTCTGAGCGCGTTGTTTTGTAGGGTTTGAAGTTTATTGATGATGTATTTATTTGTGCCTGCATAAAGTGAATAGCAGTAATCCAGTTTTGAGAGGATTAGTGCATTGGCTAGGATAATGCAGCTAGCTGGTGAGAGGAAGGGTCTGCATGCTTTAATAAGTTTACCGGTATAGGCTGTGGATGAGGCCAGGGAGTTCACTTATTTCCTTAGGGACAAAGTGGAGTCCAAATAGAAACCGAGGGTTTTCACCTCTTTGGCGACAGGGATTATATTGCCATCGATTATTGAAGGAGCTGTAGTTGGAATCGAGTTTTTTAGGTTGTTGGGTGAGCCTAGAATGAGGATCTCTGTTTTTTTGTCATTCAGGCAGAGGCTATGGGTTGCCATCCATGCCTGAATGAGGGTGTACATGTTGTTTACTAAAGCTGTATCCGTAGTGAAATTGCCCGAAAGGGGGATGAGGATCTGTGTGTCGTCTACATAATTTGTGAAGGTGACACCCAGTCAGTCCAATTTGTTGAATAGAGGTTTAGTAAAGATATTATACATCGTTGGCGAGACACAAGAGCCCTGTGGGACTCCACATGTTGTCTGGATAGGGTCTGCAGTCTAAGGTGGAGAAGACTCGCATGCCTCTGTTGTCGAGAAAGGATTGGATCCAGGCTATGGCTTCACTTGAGAATTGGGCGGCTGACGCCAGGTGTTTGCAGAGTACTGCGTGGTCCACTGGGTCAAAAGCCACCGACAGATCAAGGAGGAGCAGCATAGCTGTGTTTCCTTTATCGATGAGCTCGTCAATTTGGGCTTTGAGATCTATAAGGGAGGTCTCAGTGCCGTGTTGCGGTCTGAAGCCCAATTGACGAGTGCCGAGGAGTTGGTTGGTCTCCAGGTATTTTTGGATTTGGAGATTTGGCCACTCTGTCAATTATCTTCAGGAGGTAAGGGACAGTAGTGGTGGGCCTATAGTTGGTGGGGATGGATAGGTCTAAGGTTTGTTTTTTAAGCAGGGAAGAACCCAGGACTCTTTTAAGCTACTTGGGACGGTGCTAGATGAGAAGGAGGCATTGATGAGTTTAGTGACGAAGGGGGCAAGGTCTCTGGCGGCATCCTTGATTATCTGGGCCGGGCAGTAATCGCCTTTGCAACTAAAAAGGTTTTAGTGACGCAATGATTTTTTCAGTTTCATGAGTGGAAACTTTAGAGAATTTGAAGGGTGTTAGGCTAGGTTTGAGCGTGGGCGTGCTGGGAATTTCACTAAGAGGGAGCGAGAATTTTTTATGGCAATTTTTGATTCTAGTGTTTTTACTTTATTTGCAAGGGCATTTTGGATATTGGTACACCATTGCTTGTCTTTGGGTACGTTATCAGGTGGTGATATGGGGGATTCGAGTTCTCGCAAGATTGCGAATAGTTCCTTTGTATTGGAGCATGCATTGGAAATTTGGTCGTTATAGACTTTTTTTTTAGCTTGGATGATTGCTTTCTTATAATTCGTAGCGCACAGTTTGAGTTTAAGTTTATTTTCAACTGTAGGGAAGTGTTGCCATACAGTTTAAAGCTTCCCTTTTTCCAGTATCAGTTCTTTTAGATGGGGGGTGAACAATGTATTAAGGTGGGATTGTTGTTTACTTTTACAGTTTTTCTGTGGGGCGATGGTCTCCATGGCTATGGCCATGGTGTCATTGTATATTTTAACCATGGTGTCTGGGTCAGAATCAAATGGCAAGGAATTGATGGTTGGGAGGAGCAGGGGTAGGATATTGTCTGGTGTGATGTTTTTTCTGGATCTAGTAGGAACAGATGGTGCCATTGTGTTTTCAATTCTGGGTATCTTTTTAAGTGTTAAGTAGAAATTAATGAGGAAGTGGTCAGTCCAAGGCTGGGGTGTAATTTTAGTGATAGTAGTAGGGCAGTTGGAAGTGGCTACCCAGTCTAGTATTCTCCCTTTGCCGTGGGGGGGTGAGGACTTTTTGAGTGAGGCCATGCCCTTCAAGCATGGTAGCAATGGCTTGTGCTTGTTTGTCATTTGGGTTGTTCAGACCTAGGTTAAGGTCGGCAAGGATCATTGTCTGGGATTACTTTTTTGTGTTGCCCGCTAAGAGGCTGGATAATTCATCTTCGAAAAGGCCAAAGGGCCCTGGTTGCCTGTAAATGAGATAAATAGTTAGGGTTTGGCATGGGGATATCAGTAATTTAGTGGCCAGGAGTTCACAGGATTTTAAGGTGGGCAGTGTTGTCAACCTTACATTCAGGTTGGATTTGGCGATGATGGCTAAGCCACCACCTCTGGTGTTAGGGCGGTCTAGTCTTAGTAGTTGGTACTCTTTGGGTATTGCTAGGGAGAGGGCTGGACCTGCTGCGTCATGTAGCCAGGTTTCTGTGACTGCTAGGAAGTCAAGGTTATATAAGGTAAGGAGATCGGCTATTTCAGTGGCGTGGGCCACGACTGATCTAGCATTGGTCAGTGCTCCTGTTATGCAGGTTGTTTTACATAGACAGTTGGTGTTAGAAGTAACCCAGGATGGGTCCTTTCATTAAGGTGCTAGCAGGTAATTGTGGTTTTTGTTGCGTTGAGCTCCTAGTCATGTTTTTGGGTATGGCACGGCGGTTCAAATAGGCGTTGCTAGATAACGGCAGTTCGTAGAGGTTGGAGAGTCTAGCACCAAGCCTAGAGTTTCTGTGGAGAGTAGGGCAGGGTGCATGTTTAAATTGGTCCATAGTTGCCAATATAAACTGTAATAACAGCAGTGGGGCGTATGTTAATGGGGTTGTGCTATAATGCATTCTGCTAGAGTTGAGGATATAGTACTATATGATGTGTCATATAGATAAGTGGGTTGAGAGCACAGGATACTAAGGCTGGCACAGTAGGCGGTCCCTCGATTAGGGCACAGTGGACTAGTATAAGTCTAAAACAATTATTCAGAGGTTCTAACTTCGCTACTGGGCTAGTCAATAGTCTAGGCAATATGCTAGGCAATAGTCAGAGTCAAGTGCTGTAGTCACAGATCTTAGTGGGCAATACAATGTGCTAACACACATATGTTCACAGTGGTAAGTAAGCCTGGTAAGGAGCATGGTAAAATGTGGCCTACGAACAGCAAGAGGCACGGTCAAGAGGGCAATGTGGACTATAAGCGACCATAGGTACACTCAAAATGACTTGTTTCAAAAAGTCACTTGGTGGTCTCAACTGTAACCAGAACACAAGCACCATAACACACATCTCTTCTTGGTCCGCCCAACACCGCCCGTAAACATTTCACCTAAAGGTTTCCAATATCATGAAATAAAACATGATATGCAAAACCAACTGTTTTCTTTAAACTAAACAAACGCTATGAGGTCGAGGCAACTAGTGTGATTACCCGCCAATCCTGCATCTCCTTCACTGATGGTATTTGAAGAATCACCAGGAAAAAGTAGGCAGGTGCGGTGCAACAAAGTTAAAACACACGGCCAAAAATATAGTCATTATGCATGTGTAGCTTACCCGAAATAAAGCGACGAAAGGTCACCAAACACGTCCGTAAAATCGAACAGCAATGGCGGTTATCCAAACGAGGCTGTACCCTCGAAGGTAAACATCAAAAACATACTCACCCATTAAATGGAGCGTGCTAGTCACAAAGAAATGACAAACAGCGGCTTAACCGTAGACGGCCATATGAAAGAAGGAATAAATACGATTCACTTTGTTGCATCGCGCAACAATCGGGGAGAAATCAAGGTGCCAGGTGTATGTAAAGGAACGGCGCTAACAGAATCACCAGCCTTACGCATACATGCTCGGGGGAGAGTTGCTTTGACATATTTACACTAATATGTGATAAATATCACCCGAGGTACAGATTGAAGCAGCCTACAAGCCACATGATGCACTACGGCATTATCACAAGTGAACCAAAATAAACAATGTTATTGCAGACAACATTCGTTGTATATTTATATTTGGGCTTTTCATCACAAACACTTTTAAAAAAATGAGGCTCCTTAGTTCCCACAGAGTTGTGGGGTCTTTTAGTTTCTGAAGTGCTTCCACTTTCTTTTCCTGGGGACAGAGACCCTGAGGAGTAATCTCATGCCCCAAGAAATTAACACAGCTTCTACACCACTGTGCTTTCTGAAAGGAAAGTTTTGCTCCGGCGGCCCTCAACTGTGTCAGAACATAACGGATCTCCGCTATATGTTCCTCCACTGATGAACTTTTGATGAGGACATCATCTACATAAGCCAGGTTACCCCTCGCACCCAGGTCGGACATGGCCTTATGCAGGAAAATGTTGAATTCATTGCCGGAGTTGAGGTATCCGAAAGGAGTTCGGGTCCATGTGTACTGCTGGCCCCCAAAGGTAAAAGCAAGTTTGTATTGGTCCTCCCTACTGACAGGCACGGTCCAGTATCCATTGGTCAGGTCTATTGCTGTGAATACCTGTGACCCCTGAATCTGGGCCAGCCCTTGGTCAATGTAGGGCAGAGGCCATCGGGAAGTATGGACCCATTTTTTAAGCTCCCTAAGGTCGGCGCAGAGTCTCCACTGGCCGTTTGGCTTTAATATTCCCAGCACCTGATTATTGAAGGTGCTGTGTACTGGACGGATTATTCCCCGGGACTCAAGGTTCTTAATTATTTCAGTAAGGGACTCCATTGATGCGAGAGGCAAGAGATATTGCTTCACAAACACTGGAGTCATGCCAGGGTCCGTGGGAATTGTTGTTGTGTGGATGTCGGTGCGACCATAGTCATATGAGTCTACGGCAAAGAGATCTTGGAAATTCAAGAAAACTTGTTACAACTTTTGCTTCTGTTCCAGAGCCACACAGGCATCAGCTAGGTTGACTCTCTCTTCCACCATCTGCCTGAAGCCTGGAAAGACTTCTGGTTTTGCTATCTCAGCGGCCTCCTCCAGCTGGGTGGAGAAGTCCCTGGTCAGAGTGCTGATTTGGACTGGAGGCTTCAGGTGGGAAAGGCAGCCCTCATGGACCTGGAAAATCACATCATCCCTTCTGAAGTCACAAGTCACGTCGTCCTTACCATAAGGGCAAGAAGTGTACACCAGGAAGTTCCCCCCATGCCGGGTAAAGATCCTGTCTGGTGTTGTATTGTCATCACTGAAACTGTCAAAACAGTCCTTGGGGATTGGTCCTAACAGTTAATTTCCTAAATCAATGGAGAAATGTTGGTCATCAACCGCCATTCCAATAATGATGCCTGCGGCTAGAGTAATACTCTTTAAGTCGCTGTTATCCACCTCTATTGGAATGGTGTCATGTTCTATGTTGACTAATGGTGTTGGGTTTACGCCTAACCCTTGTTGTTGAAGAGAAACATTTAGATGAATATAAGCATCAGGGTTTTTCAATTTTTGTCCTCTTTTAACTTTCACTTCCAGGGAGAATTGTCCGGTCCTTTCTGGGATGGTGACTTCCTCTTTAATCTGAATTTCAACTGCATAAGGTAGCAATTGAGCTGACCTAAATGCTTTTTCTGGATCATCAAAGCCCATGGGATTATCCGCTAATCGGGACCAAGCTTTGACATTTATTAGGTCCAAACTAATGGCAAAGCGATTGAGAATGTCACTGCCTAAGTAAAAGGCGGCAGTGACGTCTCGCATGACCCAACAATTATGGACTATGCTCTTGTTGCCAATGGAGATTTTGAGCATACACCTGCTTGGCAGGAGATGTTTGGAATTGGGTGCTTCCAGGTCCATTTCCCATTTGTCTATCAGTTTGAATGTGGGAATGACTGGATCTTTTGGGAGTTGGCGGAACATGGCTTCGCTGATGACGCTCTTACCGTTGTTCACACACACTCGAGCGAGAACAGAGTCCTTCCCATCATTTAACTGAACAGGGATGAACAACTGCTCTCCAATCTGCTGAATATCAGCCAGGCTCTGAGCTGATTTCACATCTTTCTGGACTATCGGAGTGGGAATGTCTGATTGTGGATTAGTAAAGAATTTCAGAGTATTTCCTTCCAGTGTGGAATACCACCTTAAACTGGAAGGAAGGTTGATTTTCAGAAATAGAGAGGACCCCCCATCACCAGTCTGTTGTCCTACTGCTATTACTGTCACATCTGGAATTTGGTTGTTCTGGAAGTGAAATTCTACTTGGTCCGATTTTTGTTCAACCATGTGGCAGGTGCTGTTTAAACTAACATGGTTGACACTCTGTTTTAGTTTTATTGGTCGGCTAGTCTGGGTCCAGAGGACCTTGTTTACGCAATCTATTAGGGGTGACAACCTTCTCAGGAGGTCATTCCCTAGTAAACAAGGGGTGCCATCTGGAGTCTCTACTAAGACCGGGTGTTTCACCTTGTGTCACCCAATTTTGATGTCCAAATCTGCAGTCCCCTCGACGGGAATTTCCTTCCCGTCAAAGTTCTGGAATTGTCCAGGAAGAGAGGTGAGAGGAATACGGTACTTCTCCCCCCTACCTGAATTCAGTTCATCAAAGGCCCTTTTGGACAGAAGGGTAGCTTGGGATCCAGTGTCCACCAGTGCCAAAATTGTACCCTGCCCCTGTACTTGTACCGGGGCATAATATCTTCCCTCCTTCTCCTGAAGGGGGCACAGATAATGCACATTTTTGGACAACTGGTGGGCTAACTTTCTAGTTTTGGACATTGAGAGAGAAGAAATTTAGGCAGAATTCTGTGGAGAGCCTTGGGAATCTGAAAGAAAAAGTTTGCAACTGGATATTGATGCAGTTTTTGGTTCCCCTGGTTCCGGTTCTGCTCCGCCCCCCCCCTTTTAGAGGCAGTCACCTGGATGGGTTTGACCCATGGGATTTTGGCATTTCTGGTTCTGGGATAGAATGATGAGCGGCGACAGCTCAATCCCCACATCTACCCAGTCTAGTTTGGAATCCCTTGGGACCCATTTTTCCTTGGGAGGTTTTCCCCCATTTCTGAAGGAGAAAATACTTTTCCCAGGATCCTCTGAGGATCCGTCTCCCTCAAATTGAAAGACCTGTACCTCCTCCACAAAATGGGTCTCTTTAGGTCCTTTGTTTCTCCTACCTCCTCTTTGCTCCTTGGGTGGCAGACTTTCAGGGGTAGGAGATTTTGTTTCCGGTTCCTGGTTTTCCAGTGGCTGTTTACAAGTTGGGAAGGAAGCTTCCTCCAAGGCTTTACACCCCCCTTCCCCTTGTGCCTCCTCCCTGGGAACCGGTGGGTTATCGGGGTGCTGCCCCGTCATTGTTCTGGAGCACTAGGTCCAGATTTTGGGTCATTCTGTGCCGGCATGCCCATCTGAGGGTTCTGTTGGGCCCTCAGCATGCGGCCCAAATCCTGTTCCATGTTCTGAACCTGGCGCTCTAACTGGGAAACCCGCTCAGGCTGATACAGGGTCCTGTTTCCTCCCCTTGGCTGATCCCTGGGTTGGGAAGATTTGGGTACCCCTCCACCCTTGGCCTCCCCTCTCCCGGATTAGGTTGTCTGGGCTCAGGGAATTGGGGAAAGAAGGATGGATGGTTTTGGGGTTGGAAATTGGGTGGATACCTGGGAAAAAAGTTCTGCCCAGTGTTTGTGGAATTTCTGCCCTCCTGTGGGAAGTTAGGAGGGAAGTTCCCTGGGTCAGGTGCTTGGCTTGATCCCCCCCCTTGGGCTGGAGGAGTCCACACATAACCCAGGATTGGTCTGTTTCCCTTATAGCGGGGACTTACATAGTCAGGGGAGCGGGGAGGGCCTTCTGGGCTGTGAATTGTTCGGTGCAGGCAGGTTTTTAGGCCCCCCCATCTCCAAATCTATAACGTGGGCAACCTTTACCTCTGCCACCTTGGCAGCAGCAGGGGTGCTGTTGGTTTTGGGGTTTTTGGGCTGATTCTTATTTTCCACCGGTTTTTGCACCTCATAGATGCGGGTGGCTTGCTCAATGACCCAGTCGAGCTGGGTCATTATGTATTTGGGGAGTGCATGGAAAAATGTGTTGATGAATTCTCTGCTGTCCGTGCACACCTTTCTGGTGGTCTGCGCAAAGGCACGCTTCAATTCTTGCACAAATTCTTTTGGGGCCTGATCCTCCCCACATTGCAAATTGTAGGCTGCCTTGCAAGCCTTTTGGGGATTCCGGTGAACAGAAAAATGTTTCAAGATGGCCGCCCTATAGGTGGACCATCTTGAATGATTTTGGTCCTCCAGTCCCACAAAGAAACTGGAGTAGAATACCCATTTGACATACTGGATGCAGCTACTGCTGTCCTTCAAATGGAAAGTCTCCATCATTTGCTCAAAGAGCTCCAAGGATTCCCAAACAGAATACTTGGAGTTCTTGTGATAAGGGGTGATGACACTCCTTATTGCCTTGATCTGCTTTAAGGGGTCCTTAAGCATGGCAATTTTTGCCTTATTGGCCTTTTTGGTACTGGTAACCCTGGTCCACTCATCCTCTGACTCAGAGGCACTTCTCCCAGAGATGCCCGTCTGATCTTCCAGGTTTTCCTGGATTCTGCGAGCCTGGGAATGGCTGGCAGAATGTGGGGACCTGGTCTCCTGTGTCCTGGGCCGCTCAGAGGAGTCTTCAGATCCCTCCTTGCTGCCAGGATTTGATGGGTAACCCCCCACTGACCTAACTGGGTGGAGGTTTTCAGGATGCCCTTAGTGGGCCTACTCTCCTGGGGTTCCCCACGAAATTGCACTGTGCTTAGGTGCCCATACCCAGATGCCCGCCCATCCCTTCCTGGGAGGTACTGGCCTATGAACCCCATACTTTTGGCCAGATAGTAATCTGGCCTCCCTGTGGCCCTGTGCTCATGTGCGCCAGGGGACATGGGGGTGGAAGAGTCCAAAGACTGGGAGAGATGAAGGCCTCTGGTACTAGGGCTCCTGAGGTTATGCTAAGGTGTTTCCCTTTCCCAGCAAACTTCATCTCTATCAGCCCCTGCTCCCTGTTGCAATGCAAGAGCCTGCGCTTTCAGTTCCTCAGTTAAGGCCTTACTAGACTCTATCAGTCTCTCCTGCATGGCTACCTGTTGCTGGAGCCTATCACTGTGCTGACAGAGAGCCTCATTCTCTCCCTGTGCTTCCTGGTTGGTCCTGGAGTACTGGGCCAGTCTTTGCTGCAGGAGGGTTACCTCCTGAGTCCCATCCCTACTGGCCTGCTCCTTTCTTGCCAGAGCATCTTCCACCCTCCTGGTGTGCTCTAACAAGTTCTGATGCTCTTTTTGGAGGTCACCCAGCCCCTGGAGTGCCAGGTGATTTCCTTCAATTTTTTCTTGGCACTGAGTAAGTACAAGGAGGGAGGGGGCTCTAGAGGTTACAGTTAATGAGTTAAGGAATTGGTGTGGCACACATCCATGAAACACATTTAATAACTTAATGCAGCAATGCGAGTAGTAGACAAGGATTTCTGGGGAGCAGTATGTGGTAAATTACACGTTTTAAAGATCATTGGGCTAGAGAAACTGCTTAAAGCTCCCAGCTGCACAGCCCACTAAGGCCCCCTATCTAGAAAACCTGGTGGAAGCAGAGTTTTCACCACATCTTCACTCCATCTCATGGCAGCCTGGCTGGGAGGAAGAGCCACTTCCCCATTTGCATGCCAGGCCCTAATGGCAGCCCAGTGGAGGTCATCAGCTTGGCCAAAGAAGTTTCACCAGGTGGATTTCCTGAAACTCCAGAAATGCTTTCCACCTGCTTGGGGAAGGGAGGGGATGTTCACTCCTGTTCTCCTCTCCATCCCTGGAACGCTAAAGGAATTCCTTCCACTCCCTCTGAATGCAGTTGAGCAAAGGGCATTTTTCTGGCATCCCTGAAATCCGGAGATCGGATGTGAGGGGGGCGACCACCAAACAGAGCTACCAGTGGCGTTAGCAAAACTACTAACAGCCACAGCCACTAACACCCACTTACTTTCAGTGACTCGAGCGGTGACCACTCTCTTTAGTGGAGGCTTAATGGATGCAGGCTAACAGGGCCGAACTGTGGCAACCATAGCCAGTGGCGGTTCCACCTTCACATCCGGGGTGCTTGCAAAGAGCCAGTGCGGTTGGTGGAAGGAAGCAACAGCCTCCTTCTACCAACCTTTAAATAGACGCCTACTTTATGCAAATAAAGTGGCTCCCAAATTCCCAGAAAATGTGTGTGTGTGTGGGGGAGAGTTTTGGGGTTGTTGGAAGGGCATGTCAGAGGGTCATCATTTTCAATTCTACTGATGCCCAGCCTTTCTGATCTGGAGGTAGCTCCAGCCTGTATATTAGATATAGTGTGTGTAAAAGAGATTGATTTAATGTTGCCTTATTATGAAAAGGTCTAACACATGGTGGAGAAACTGCAGCTTGTGAATGTGGTGGGCAAGGCATGCATGTGAGGTGGGGAGGAAGGTCTTAAGGTGCTTCCGGAACCAAAGATGTTTCTCCTCAAGTTTCAGAGAGACAGGGAGTCTGTTCCAGAGGGAGGCCCCAGCTGAGGAAAGGGATCTATCCCCAACTCGTTGCTTGGAGAAGTGACTGACCCTAAGGGAGTTGAGGTGAAGGACCAATGAGCATGAGTAGGACGGTATTAACAGAGGGAGAGTTGAATGTATTGTGGACCCAGGCCCCAGAAAGCCTTGTGGACATGCAAATCAATGCAACTGTTCTTGAATGTAATCCTTGCAGCTGTTCTGGATGAGCTGCAGAGGGCCGGAGAGTGGTTGCATGCAGATTTAGAGAGAGTCTGTTGCAGTAGTCCAGCCAAGAGAGATCCAGAGCTCTGCAGACAGTGAGCTTCTGGGGGAAGGAGAGGATTGGAAGAATACCCCTGAGGAGGTGCAGTTGTTAGTTAGACTTTTTAGAGACGTCAGAGATGGGTGCTTGGAAACTGTCCCGTATTCCTCCTTCACATCCAGTGATGGACTGGAAGATAATCTCCCCGAGGGTGCATCTTGACATTACCTTCTCTTGCATTCTGCTACCTCTATTGATGTTTACTATCCACGTCTGCCTGTTGCAGATGACTGTAAGGCTTTGCATCAGGGCTGTACGATGCACGTGGGTGCGAACAGTATTAGTCACCGCTCAATGTCCACCTGACAAACCTTTCAATTCCTCACCATTCCCATCTCAACGAAACCTGAATGAACATATCACTCATTTTACAGTGACTCCTCTTGCTCTGCCTACTTGGCAGCTAAGCTCCACATACCTGGTGGCGCACGCTCCTTGCGCAGCAAATCAACCAACCAGCTCAAATCACAACTAGTCCGCAAAGAAAGTCCTTGCAAACAATCCTTGTCTTGTCATGCACCCACCCTCTAGGACTCCATCCCAGTATCGACTCGGAATGCCCCACGGTACTCCAATTTTGCAAATATCTCGAAATATGGCTTTTTCAACAGCACCTGAACATGGACTTACCCCATTGGATGCACAGAACTGCCCTAACAGTACCACGCTACTGTTAGGAGATGCCAGCCTAAACACTGGCAACCCAAACCTTGAACAGTGCTCCGCTGCTCTCAAGAAAGGCCCATGCTTTAAACAGTAAAATTACATATTATACATCTGGCCCAGGAAGTAATCATAAGAACATGTATCTGAGTAAAAAATACACGCAACAGTCATTGAGAAGTACACACAAAACATGACATAAACTCTGAATGGGAGGGTTAGTTTGTTTTGCATGCAGGACTATTCTTTAATTTAGTGATTTCACTATGTTATCTATAGCGGGAAACCTATACAATGCGGGGCACTATTGCTACTGTCAGGCTCTGAAGGCATGGTACAATACTGATTGCACAGGATATTTACAGCATGGAGTGCGAAAGCGCTGCTGCGTGGGTTCAATAACCGCATTTTCCCCAGGCAGTTCTTTATATATAGTCTCCATGCTGTAAATATCCCATATCGAACCTACGTCATAATTAGGCAGCATTTTAGAAACCAGAGGTATTTAACATGCTGCATGACGAGACCTTCAGTGATAGATCCTGCTGAAGGAAAGGTTTTTTTTTGCGGCAAATGAACATGTCAAGATTACAGAATACAGCGAATAGAGATAAACCTCAAAAGGAGGACCCTGATGTGAGGTGGTTGGTGTGTGTCACACTCCTACCGAGACTTGGATTCATCAGCAATAGGTCGGAGGACACCACATGGCCTTTTGACTTTTCTGCGATCTCTCAGTGACTCTCAGGCTGCTTCAGCCAGTCCTTTGATAAACCTTCCTATTGTGATCCTTCCCTCCTGGAAATTGGCACAGTATGGTGATTGGTCTGCCACCTCATACAGTAGAGCATTCACCACATTTTCCTGATTTCAAACATGGGCTTCTGAAACATGCTACTAGTTGCTGTGACTGAACACAAAGTAAACAAACACATTTCAAGGGCAGTGCTGATCTTTATTTAATGCACTATAGCTTGTACACCTATTAAATATGACAGGCACCACTTACTAACCCCACATCTTTTCATTATGTGGACTAGAGTAGGATTCTGTTTTACGATAGCACAGAACTGACTTCCTCTTAATCACCATGGGGGTACTTTATCTTGGCTTTGGAGGGTTATTTTCATTCCACCTTTTTTATTTTTAGCTAACATGAAAATACTTGAGGAATCCAATGGGAAACAAGAACATCACATGGCAATCCAATTCTGGAAGAGTAGGAGTTTCATATCTAAGTTGTTACACTCGATAATAGCTAGTTCTATATATGGACTGTTTATATTAGTGTGGGCCCATTATTTATATGCAGGCCAATACTGTACTGTATGACGGACTACTCATTTGTCTTTGCTACATATTGATCACACTGTGCACAACCATGACGCCCGTCCTCGTCATTCCAGTGGCAAAGTCAGCCAGAATGGCATCTGCTCTTTATCAGTCGAAGCACCCACTCAATCCCATTTACCATCTGCCACATGGAGGATGACACCACCTTCAGCAGGGCTCTCGAGCCTGGCTCTTCCCTTCCGCAGCCTCACGGACTTAGTCCATGTCCTGGCTGAACTATTACCCACTCCTGACAGGAATGTGGGGGCACCTGTGAATTCAACAAGATGGGACATACCCCCCCACGGAATGCATCTCAGTCAAGCCTTATGATAATCACTGCAAGGCCACATTTAAGTAGTACTCCTTCAAAGCAGAGGATAGCTGTATCCCACCCGTGCATGGCCCACCCACCTCCATACATCTGCAACAAACACTGTTCGATTTCACCCGCCGGGAGGATAGCTCAGGGGCAACGCACTCGCCTTAGAAGCAAGACGACGCGGGGCAACACAGGTTCAATCCCAGGATCCATGCTTAGAAACCTCTGGGTATTAGGGGCATTATAAATAACCAATTACAAACACACATTTCCACCTCCAATAGAAAACGACTGTGTCCCATGAAAAAATATGGACCAGCTGTTCAGATAATCATCCTCTCATCTGATAGTTATGGGCTGCTATAAGGGACCTAGCCACTCCCTACCTACCCTTGTGCTGGCTAAAAATGTGCATACACATTTTTGAAGTCCTTCTTTCACATCTCACATTCCGAACTATGGTCGTCATATAGGAAGTTCATCCCCACTGTGTTTCAAGACCACACCAATGGCAGTAGGCAATGTATAAATGCCATATAATATAACATAACATTCCACTATCACAGAAGTGTTCTGTGTTCATTCACCTTCAAGACCCTATGCATCACCCACCGAGCAGTACACAATACCAGCCCATCATACCTACAAGAGAAGATAAAATCCTAGCTCCCATCACACACCATACGATCAAGCACTGCAATTCCAACCTCCCAACTCTGTGGAACTCACTCTACCCACATATTCGACACACCCAAGACTACATGGCCTTCCGCAAAGCACTAAAAACCTGGCTCTTTTCATAATGCCGATTAAGACCATCTAAGGCCTCTGAGATCTTGCAACCTGCTGTTCAAGGAGATACCGAGCAATGCGACCTCTGAATGCTATTAAGTCACTAATAAGTACACTCTGAATGCATCAATCACAAGCACGTAATTGAAATCCGGAATAGTGGGTTTGTAAAAACAAAACCTCCACCGAGACACTCACCTCTCCTATCACTGTGCTCACTCTCTACTCTACACCAACACTTAATAGAGCGTAGCTACACCCCACAATCAATTTCGGCCTAGCTGCTCACATACAAACAATACTCCACGAACACCTCAACATTCTGCTAGAACGCAGCTATACCTACATAAGCATCCTACACAGGCTTAATGAGCCAGAACCCAGTCTTGGTGACCAACCTCCAGACTGCACACATTCAACTGATCTCAAATACCACCACACCTAATGCTAGGATGCAGCTACCATCAGACAATCGCATGCGCTGCGCACATAACAGGTGCACCCATGCACCCTACGACACCTACTCTCTCGACTGACCTGGACTACGGTCCCCAAGGGTGTTCAACACTCTAGCGTTTTGAGGTCATACCAATGATATATAGAGTGCTATATAAATGCCAAATAACATAACATAACATGACATTACAGTGCTTTTTCGATAGGCTTTTTGCAGAAATATTCTTTTTTTTTTTAAAAAAAAAACCTAAATCCCCTCCCTATTAATTTTACACTATTCCTGTCCCCTCTCATCCCCCTTATATACTCTTACCCACAGCCACATATATTTGTTGATGAGTTAATTCCAAGAAAATAGTCCGGAAAAAAACTGTCTATGAATGTACGACGTAACCACAGGAGAAACTTTATGTACATTATCAAACATTTAAAAGTATTTCCAAAGTGTTTTTAGGCTATCCACCAAAACAGCCTTGTTAAAAAATGAGTAATAATGAGGATTCTCTCTTTTCAGAACTTTTCCTCTTCTCACAAGTCACCCATGTTTGCTTCATTTCTGAAATTCTGAAAATAGATGTCAAAGGTAAACAATGATATAGAGTACATTGGGCATCATTAAGAGGTTGCTCGTACGGGAACTACGTACTGGTAAGCTTTCTGGTACCGTAGTTCCCTGACCGGCAAAATACGAGTTCTGTGGGTGGGCGGAACGACATCCGCCCTCAGACCATGTTGGATGGACCGGCACCGTTATAATGCATTCTGACTCACCATTCCTATTCAGCCCAATGGGGCTGAATGGGAATGGGGAGCATATTTTTTACGGCACCCGCGAATGTTCAATTACCGGTTCCAGCCAGGTTGTAATGATCTGGTAATTGCCCATTCGTGGGTGCCGGAATTTGTTGCAAGTTTGGCGGCAGCCTGCCAGTTTTACCGGCAAGGCTGCCGCCAAACTTAAAATGAGGCCCATTATGTCCATATAGTGCCTTGTCACCTAGTACAATTATCATCACTCTGCTATATGCCAGTGTTATGTATTACAAGGTCTGTGTTAGGTTGTCCACATTGTCTGGATCACTTGAAAAAAAAAACAGGAAAAAAACAAAGCTTAACAATGTACACAACTATTCAAGTAAAGAGAAAACACTAAATTGTGTTGGGTCAATGGCTTTACAAAATGTTTTGGGGTACTTCTCAAATATTAATGGTTAAGAAAAAAATGTAAATGTCGACTCTAATGCTCATGAGGGTCCCACCACCCTCTCTTTCTCTTAGGCTTGGCATCTCTGGGGTCAGGAAAACACCCTGGAGCAAGCAGGATACTCAAGAAGTCATCAGGCTTTTTTTTTCTTCCAACAGGTGATACACAGGTTACATCATCAGAAAAATTTCTGGACTCTGCTACAATTCGGAATAAAACCCTGTCTTTTATACATTTCCTGGTTGGCTCAGTTCCCTATTTGTGATGCAGGACTAGGGTTTGCTGACTGAGCTGCCAATTCACAAAAGCTCCTATGTCATACTTACATCTGTAACTGATTAGAATTACGTGTGCTGTACATGATCTTTAAAGCTGGAACATTACTGATATTAGTTCTGAGGCAGTTTTAGCAACAGCATCATGGTTTCCTGTCAGAGGCCCACATATGGGCATCAGCTGAATCCTCTCTGCTAATTAAACCAGCTGAATGCATCACCCACATCACCCATGAAACCACTCAAACATGGTTACCATCACAAACATCAGGCTTCAGGAAATGTGGCATTTGTAGGATGTGCAAATTTGCACATGGAAGTACCAAGATTTTTCGAGATGCAAGAGGAACACAAATGGAAATTAAAAGCAACATAAACTGTAGATCAAAATATGCTGTCTATTGCATAATATGTACATGTACACCTATTTACATAAGAAGCAGAAAGTTGCTCTTGGGAGTAGAGGGGGAAGCAGGGAAATCATGCTGAGGCAAGTGGAAGCACACATAATATGCACATTTCACACAATTGATTTTGGACTTAACAAGGACAATGAAATGGTGCATTTTTTAGATCAATGTGCATAATTGTCTAAGAATGAATAGAAACAAAGAAATGGGGCAACTTGATAACCACATGTCCTCTTTATGTGAGGTAGAACAGAGGGCAGGTCATACAACATAGAGCATATTCGATAAACTGTAGGCCGTGAGAATGACATCAAGGTAATGTTTGAAAATGTGTATTTTTTATATGTAATATCTTTCCATGAGGAGATATATTTGCACTAACACCTCTAGCCCACAAAGTGTGCTAGGAAGATACTAATAGTCATGAGAAGCAGTCTCGTTTTTTGTTTTTGTTTGTTTGTTTTTCTTGTATCATTGATTTTTCAAAGTAAATAACGGATTCATTACCGTTTTGTATCGAATGCCTTATTTTGTAATTCAAGTAAAATAAAAAGTACATATACAATTATATGACCATATATAAAAACCGGGGGAGATATAGTGATGGGTACTCCCAAAGATTTTTTGTTATCGGGGGGACAAGTCTGTAGACAGGGAGGGTAAGGAAGGTAAGAACAAGGTTACAGACTGACTACCCCTCTCTCTAAAGTCTGACGACACACCAGATGCAGGTGCTGAAAAGGCTGATGTATCAATCAACAGCAATTGCCTCAAGGAAGAGACACTTTATAAACAGAGCCGTAATAATTGTATCAATAAATCTCTTTAATAGGTTTTGTTAAAAAAATTTTGTAGAAAAAAGATAAATATATATACTAATCAGCTTTGTCATATCTCACTCATACCATTTGTTGATTGATACATCAGCCTTTTCAGCACCTGCATCTGGTGTGTCGTCAGACTTTAGAGAGAGGGGTAGTCAGTCTGTAATCTTGTTCTTACCATAAATAAAAACCTACAGATCAACAAACATTATGTAAAAATGCCAGGAACACCCATAAGTATGGGAATGAATGCACAGAAATAGTGCTGTTTGCCATAGCTGGCGCCCGAGAAAAATATCCACCAACATAGAGAATGGACTATCGGGAACCATGACAACAGGGTGAAGCCAGGTACATGGCTGCTAACGCCATTAGAACACAGCAAGCCAACGCGATGAGACGGGACATCATCTTTTTAGGTAAGCCCTAACTCTGAAGCCACTCGGCATGAGTGAAAGGAACACCATGCAAAATGCTCATTGCTCGGTACTTGCACAAACACTTTTTCAACAAAAGAAATGTCATTTCTCACGAAGGAACATACACGTTAAACTTAATTGGGTCTTTTGTCAACCTCAACATTTTTTGAACATTTGATAGCCATCTGGCATGAATGAAAGAAAACTATGCTTATTATTCGGCACTTGCAAGAACTCCATGTTATAAAGGTAAATGTCATTTCCAATGGAGGAATATACACAATTCACTTAATTGGGTCTTTTACACAATAGTAACTACTTTTAGAACTTAGAAATATGGCGGTACGAATGATACAAACATGAGTATCAGCCATATATCATCATGGAACTAAAAGGCATTAGTAGAACCTTGGTTAAATGTCACGAGGTTCAGTGACTGGGTGTAATTAATTATGAATATATAATCATCCCAACAACCTAATAACAGTGACCCTTCCTAATTAGACTTTGCCTCATCAGTATGAAAGTGAGTTTAATTTTTCAACACACAGAATTTGCATAACTAAAGTCAAAATGTATTACAGTTCGTATTTGAACCCTAAGAATTGTTGGATAAGCTAAAACCGAATGAAGATGACAATGAGAGTATTAACCTGGTAAGATGACATGTCATGTTTTTGAAGAAATGTGTCTTTCATGTTGTCAGTATATGGTTCTATGATAGGGAAAGCCCAGATTTTAGTAGAAATTGAAAAATGTCATGAAGAGAATGTGATCACAACAATGTACTACAATTGCTCTTTTCATTAACTCAATGTACCCATTTGTTCTGTTTTCTCGCAAATTCTACCTACCCCAGCAACCATCCCTCCTTAATTTCTGTCTGTTAAAATGTTCTATTTTTTTTTTTTTTACTATCTGCCTATGGAATTGACAGAATTTGCATATGAAGTGAATTGAGTTCAATGTGTTTACTAGCCGTGATTTGAAAAAGGCACATGCAGTGCAGAAACATGTGTAATCAAAAAGGGCCTCTCAGTAACATATTATACAGTTCTTGAAGTTAAGTAACAAGTGTGGTGCAGTTCTTTCTGTGAAGAAACTATCCAATTGCTCTTCTATTCAGGGAAAGGGGTCTTTGTATCTCTTCACATTCTCGCGACATAGTCATACCACTTAAGGAATTGGGAGCATGGCCGAAGAGAGTTGGCACAAAAAAAACCCAATCTCTATAACATTACAAAATGCCTGATCTATCACAAAATGGTGGATCACCCTACTTCTGGTCATATTTTGATACCTGTTCCGATTTGAGTTTAGTTTCTTTGATAATATATTATAACATGAATTACCTGACACATTCTCTTCTGTACATGACATTCTGACTTCATAAAATAAATCGCCCTCCAGAGCATTCTCTGTAAGGCACTGCAATTCTAATTTCTACAACATTTGAAGGCATTGATCACCCCACCAAGTTATCTATGTTCGGTTTGAGCAGGAGTGTGTCTATCTCCACTACATTCAGTTTGAGGGGGGCGGGGTTCTAAGCAGTTCTGTACACTATGAATAAAGTTGTGCCAGTATTGTCAGAATGAGGAGTTAATACCAGTGTGTCATTGCTTTTCAGCAATATGTATGTGATTTTGCATTAAATACAAATACATCTGTTTTGTAATGCTTTCAAAATAAACAGTTTCTTCCCCATCTATTTTGAAGATATCTGATCATACATGGGTATTTACATGATGCCTAACTAGGGTATTGGCAAAAAATGTCCTAATTGTCTGAAAATGAATTTGGTTAACTCCCTGATGAGACACCAAGGTCAAATCAGAGAATAATATATTACCAAAAGCCTCTACGTTTTTTTTAAAACATTGTTTAAAATGTACAACATGTTTTTTTGTCTAATAATTCCTATCAATCATTCAATTGAGAAAAAAGGACAGGCATTTATTGTTTGCTAAATACTGTATGTATATGACCAAATGGTGAGGCTCTGTAGGCAGTACAATGTAACAGTGAAAGTAACTCTGTCAAAAAGTGCATGAATAGTATTGATGTGAGAGTGACGAATGCACTTACATTCAACAACAGGGGATATATAGTGGAGAGATGGTGACATCGAAGAAAGCCCACTGTGCGGAACACATTGATCACCTTGGTAAAATGTATCAAAGAGTTCAGGAAACAATCCACCTGCAATGTTACAGTGATCCTAATATCTTTTCCACTGAGATTCAGTTTCCTGCACCTCATTGGGGGGTGGGCTGCTGGGAAGAGAGTCGGGAATACGAGTTAGTGGATTCTGGCTCTGTTACTGGGCAGGAGACAGTCACATGCTGGACCAAAGTGCTAATGATCCTTTAAGGGTCTTTCCAGGTGAACAATGACCTCACATGGGACAGTGCAACCCCTCCCTACAAAGGCATAACAAGACACATGCCAGAAACTCACCAAAATATGTTGTAACATCTCCAAATGCTGAACTATCTTATTGTGGTCTGGCTGAAAATATTGCTTGGCTTTAGTCTACAGATGCCTGTGTGCATGTACAGAGTTACACAGACACACTAAGACATTTGCTACACCGGAGGGGAAAAGCAATTCCACAGCAACCAATTACACAGCAGCACTAATAAGCCTACACACTAGCAGGTCCTTAAACCTAGACCATCCCAAGGGGAGGACACACTAGACTGTAGAAGGGCTGTCTCAGAAATGGGAGGCATGGATGTTTGGTGAAGAGTACGGTTGAAGCAAGTTGGTGATTCAAGAAGTAGGAAATGCCAGGAGTTTGACGAGAGATAGGAGAACAGGGAGGAGGCTAAAGAAAAGAGGAGAAGGGGTGTTGGAAGATAGCAGGAGGGAGACATTAGTAGGCTGTAGGTAAAATACATCAGCAGATCATATGAAGAAGACACTAGAAGGTGGGCAGAAGAGGTGATATCAGAGGTTGGTAAGCCAAAGACATAAGGGACAGGTTTGGAACCAGGAGAAAGCAAACCGGGCTACCAAGGTGAGAGCAGGAAGAAACAAGAGGGCATATGTATCCGAAGGCAGAAGGTAGGGATGACACACAAACCAGAATGGGTTAAGCCCATGATGGAAGGACACATGAGAAAGTGGTGTAGCATCAAGGAGGAGCAGAAGAAGAGGAACAGTGGAGATTGTGTATAGAGGGAAGAAATGCTGCGAGATGGTAAGCAACTCTGTATAATAAGGGGCTGGCATCCCCATTTGGATTTGTTTGTAAATGCAAGTAAAACTCCAAGTGTGTCTACAGCTTGTGACTAAGAAACAGTGACTCCTACAACAGCTGTAGGAAGAACCAGGGTTAGTTGAATCCCATTACCAACCGGCAACAAGTCAGAGGACTTTTGGAGAGAGAACCTCAGTAACTGTGATTGATGGGGAGGTAGCCTATATTCTCATGACCTTCAGAAGGAGATCCTTGAACTAGTCGAATTATTGGCAAAAGGCACCCCTGATACTTTTGTGTGAGTTTGAGCCCAAAGAAGATATTTTTTGTTTTAAATAAAACCTGCTTTTAACTAAGATTGTGTTTAGACTTTTCGTGGACCCCAAGATTGACTGTCAATGTTGACTACTTTGATACTTTTGATAAATTGTGCAAAAATATACACATCCTGAAGATGTTCACACTCTTTCTGTACAGAAAGCTGCAATTCCATTCGCATCCATCACCAATAATATATTTACACAGCCATCACAGATTAACACAGGCTCACCACCCTCTTCCAAACACTTTTCAATGGCTCTGTAAAACATTAAGCCAGCACAGTAATCATCAAATTTGTATATGTCAAGACACTATTAAAAATGCCTTAGACAAATATTGATGACCGAGAAAGGTACCACCCAGTCTCCGATTCCCCTTACCAAGATAACCTCCTAGATCTATTCATCGACTAGCACATGCTGGACTATGTGGAGACCAATAACATTCTTCATGGGTTCAGACCAATGGTACATTTTAAAAAAACGATGATCTCATCATACCAAGTGTTCCATGCTCCTGCACATCAGCCATAAAATACACCAAACAAGTCTTGCTGGATGGAGTAAACTGCACCAAGCTGGATACTCCCCAACAATATGACATAATAATAACCCCATACTAACCCCATGGTTCAGTTCAGTCACCCCTTTTGCTTAACCTTTACACTCATTGAAATCAACAGCAGTATGGGTCTTACATATTACAGCTACACAGGTGAAACCCACATTGCATACAAACATACCCAATTCTAAACAGAATACCAACCAGACCTCACCAGACACTCTTTAATGCTCTCAAATCAACTTAAACCTAAACCACCATAAATGGAATTCATTATCTGCCCAAAAAAAAAAAGAAAGAAAAAAAAAGAAACAGCCATCCAAAAGTGTTCCTTGTCTGGAAGCATTGTGTCTTTGTCCTCTGCTGACTACTATACTACACCAATCAAATGCTCGATTTTCTCCTTTTCACATGGACAATAACCTCACCCTGGAACAACAGGTTAAAGCAACATAAGCACATCATTCTATCTATTATAGTACATCATTCCATACCTGTCATTCCCATGCAGAAAACATGTTCCTGCCTTTTGGCAAACAGCTGGCCTACCTACTATAATAATGAAGTCACTGAACCTAGTGATAACCAAGATCCCCAGGCCTGGCAATGCCCTCATCCCAGGACCTGCCTTGGATTAGCGCCTCCCTCGACTAACCTGCTCACCATTCTCCTTCCAAAATTACGTCGCATACATTAGCTAGCGATTACTCACAACATCATGATCTCTGCTGGTTCTCCGCACCCATGTTCACACCAGCACTGCTCTAACTCTACACCTGTCCCACTGATCCAGCACATGCATTCCTCCAAGAACCCTCTACCCAGAATTCTCACAATACCACACATCTGTTCAGAGGTTCCTGCAGTGAAATTGTTAACCACGGGCACAGTGCCACAGGCATATTTCACAATGTTTTAGTCTTATCCAAAAATCTGTTCTAATAAGAAAGTGTTCATCTCAACAGAAAACAAGGAAATGCTCTGCATGCAAAGAACATTTCAATTCCCCTATCTGGAGGTAGTCTAATCCGATCAGTGCCTCCGCTTCAAGAATGCTGTCTGCTCAAGAAGGCAGCGCTTGCAACCGACACACTATAATATCTTGTAGCCTCATGGAATGAAAAAAGATTGCTTCCAGCATTTTTTGGGCACTTCGCCATCCTGCATATGTGACATTTAGACATAGAACCAAATGCCCCCTGCTAACTGGCTCTTTGTTTATCTATTAAACAGTCTCTATTTCGTTCATTCTTGCTATCATTTATTTCAGGTCTCCTTTTGTATTTCGTTAGTAATTTCATGTCATGCTTTCTTTCTTTCCTTTTAAGTCCAAGATATTCAGATGAGGCTCTCTGCTATGAACCTTCAGGGCTTCACCCACCAGCTCACCACCTCACCAGCTCACCAGCTGCACCAAGTTCTGTGTGTTCTTCATCGACAGAAGTAAAAGGAGCACATAGCAAGGAAGACACAAACGGCTTGGTATCAACATTCTCTCAATCAAGCCCTTCATCCAAGCAGACAACTTCAGATCTGCTGCCCAAGCCATGGTCCTCGCCCATCTGCATGGTGGTAATGCTCTATCACCCCACTGTACCTGCCCCACTTTCCAGCCAGGACACGGCCGGAGCTGCTGATTGGGTTATAGGGTCATATAAAACAGGAGCTCCCCACATGCACGGGAAAGCAGGCTGCACGTATCTTTGGCTTATGTTGTGCCTGTGAAAGTTGTCCATTGCAGAAGCTTCCCCTGGCTCTGACCATGCTGCCCCTATGCTAGTTTAGGGGGGAAACTGTTACTGGCCTTGAACACCCTCTGTATCTGTGCCTGTGGGTGACGGAAACTAGCCCTGATCCTGTTAGTGCCAGAAATATACACAATTTGAGTGAGGTGTGGACAAGCCCTTGCAGGGATGCATGCATTGACTTTAACTTCTGTTTAACCATGGTCAACTGTTTGTGAGAGACGTTTTCTATTGAATTAATACTATATCTGTTTGAGATGATGGCTGGAATGTTTAGAATTAATCTTAACCTCTGACATTGCACTGGGAAACCCTCCATATGTTTTTATCCATTTGTAATGGCTTGGCAGGGGAAGAACAATGGTCCAGAGGGTTGCCTAGAGCAATGCCAGAGGTTAAGATTGCAATGGGGGTATAGTACTCTGTCTTGTGTTCTTGTTCCTTCACATTCCCATGATTCCATAACATGCATTGTCTTTGCTGTCTCAACACCAGCAGGGCTGCCCCTCCATGCACAAGGAGCATTCTAAAAATCAAAGTGCTCCTTTAAACCGAGACTGTAGAGCTGTCTATTTTGTTCCACAGGCATATTTGTAGAGTAATGCACTCTTTCACCTTTTAGAGATGTTCCTTTTCTGTCACATCACCAGCTCCCTCTTTGCATGGCTAAAAGCCCCGCCAGACACACCCGCATAATCTCTGCTCCATCTCCTTCCCCTCAAAATGGCTCCAAAATCAGAATGGCATGTGGTATAATCAAAAAGTGCCACATATTTTTTTTCTCCATTAGTGCTGGAGACTGAAAACATAATCAAACTCAGAACATGTATTAAAATAATTACATTCAATATTTGTCACTACCCCGTTCCTTTCGATGACCATTGGTAGTACCTTCTTGGCATGGTTAAGTGTTCTGCAACAAATCTCTTGGAAAATCCTTCTAATCTTAGTGATGCCACTATTAGCTCAGCCTAATTAATGGACACACGCCAAACATCCCTGGAGGTGCTCCCACCCATTTTCATTGGTTCTAAGCCTAGAGACTTGGGCAGAGTCAGAACCCAGTGAAGACGCTGGCTCTCAATAAATACTGCAACTGTTGTGGATCATAGTCCCGTGTTCAGCTTAGATATCAGTCCGGCAGGGGGATAACGCATTTGCACATGTGGGACCAGAGCCCCACAAAAAATGCCCTCCTTGAAGAATGCCGTGCCCACTTGCCCTTCAAAGATGACTATGGACTCAGAGCCATTTTGGAGACGCCTTCTAGATGTGGACTTTCAACAGCAGCTTCAGCTCTAGATTACCAGACAGTTCCCCCTCTTCCAAAACACCCTGTTGTTGAATCTCTCAAGTGCAGTGGAGGCCCCCTCCATGAGCAGCATGTCCTTGAAGTCCTCTTCTGTTCCAATCCACTATTTTGCATGAAACACTCACTTCAACATATTCCTTTCATGGTCTTAGGTGATGGCTGAAGAGAGACAGAAACACTCCTCATTTTCATAATACTCCACAAGCAGGACACGAGGGCCCGAACGCTTCCCAGAAAGCACATCATGACTTGTCTGTGCAATACCAGCATACATGTATGGAACCCCTCAGGCCATAGCATTTCAGTAGTTGCTGCCATCAATTAGAGTCCTAGAATTATCTTTGAATTCCGGGACTTGTGGTTCTGCTTTTCTCATAAGAAAACAAGGAAACCAGTCGGAAGATTCCGAGCCAAACCCAAGACTGGATGAGCCTCTGCCAATTGAAATGACCATGTTGTCAAGTAGATGTAGGATAGAAACACTTGACAAAAACACACCACAAACCTCCCGCACCACCCGACTCAGCCCAGGCCAGCATGAAAGTCTGCACAATATTGCAGTCAACTATTTCCAACCCAGATCTTGCAGAACACTTTAGATGTTTCTGTTCCCAGCTGTAATCCTGTGTTGAGAGAATAGCAGCGATTTGAGCCTGGTCACCATTTATTAGTGATCTTTCTAAATGAGGGAGTCAATGAGCTCACTAAAGGTGTCTAAAAGTATAGCAAAAAGAATAATGTGCAAGAATTTTAATGTTCCGATCCACACACACTTTTTGTTTGGGATTTTGAGAAGGAAACAAGAAGAAATGAATGTGTCAATTGACTTACATTGAGGTGAATAATATTTTGGGAGGGAGAAAACAGGAGTCTCCTCTCCTAAATAGATATGGGTGGCATGTTTGAGCTCCGGCATTAGAATACTCGACCGTGGCCCAATTGACCAAATTCTTTTGTTCGAATACCTTAGGAATTTTGGTCAATTTAAATTAAATATAGATGTGGGGTGAGTTAAGGGAATAGGTTAAGGTGGGGGGAAGTGGGGTGCAGGGGTTCTCCCCGTGCATTTTCGAACAAATAAATGAGCAAAAAAAAAAAGTGGTCAAATAAGAAAAGCTAATTTATTTTCGATCAAATAGACCAAAACCCTGGGCACCGCCCTGCCTATTTAATACAGTACAACAGCCTACATCATCGAACCTGCTACAATATACATTACACTAACTAGTCCTCAGGCTTAATTCTGTTGGCAGCCCTTCCTATTGGTGTGGTAGTAGATGAGATACTGTGGGAGAAAGGCTGAGAGTAGCAAGCTGTTGATGAAGATTTCTGTAATACAATACCTAGCACCAAAAAGCTCACTCAGCTCAACTTAGCAGTGATATGTGTGCCAGTGATTTTAGGCATTGTGCAGTACAATGAAAGTGCAGAGTACAGCATGTACAGCAGCATGGTAGCTCAAGTGGCGCAATGCACAATAAGTACGTGTATAGTCGTCTTCAAAAGTGGGTCTTTTAAACGGCAGACATGGGAAGAGGAGGTGTGAAGAGCGTTCCTAAAAGGTTGCAGTTTAATTGTGTTATTCAGCATTCTATTGAGAACAGCCATCAATACTTGAGGCCTTAATTGACCTTTTTTTAACCTGGCTTCTAACATTTTCACTGTCAATGTGAAAATATTTCAACACCTTTCAAGGGCTGGGATATTATAAAGCCCTGTGCAGTTTAACAACTCCATGTCTATGAGGCACCCTCACCCCATTGCAAGCCCTCCCAAAATCCAAATTAAATGCATTGTAAAAGACTGCCCAAACATTAAGGCACCTTTCAACTAAGAGTCGCAATTTGAATTCAGATGTGTAATGTTTAGAGAGAAAGAAGAGAAATACCTTAGGAGTCTAAAACATGCAAGATTCACAGCTCTTCAAACAAACAGGCACTCGGCACACTAAGTGACAAGCATTGTGTAACTTACTTAGCGTGTACCATGCACGTTGTAGGGGAGTTGCTGTGACCCAACAGCAACCCAACCTAAATTTTAATAGAATAAATGAAACAAAGGCGGCCCAAACAACTGAGCATATTTCCTAAAGGAACATATTTAGACATTCTTCAATAATTAATAATTGTGAGTGTTGGTAGCTAAAAGTGGATGTCAAGAGGGTAGGAATCGGGGCACTTTGATCCTTTGGGGAGATCAGCCACACCTTTTCAGCATCTTTGCTTAGGCTGCTGCAGATCCCCACAACCACCAAGTAAGGAGGCTAACTGCTGCCATAAGCATACATACGACCCAGGCGGTAAGTACCCTTCCCCATTCCCATTTTTGCCCCATATGGCATAATGGGAGTGGGGAAGGCGCTAATTACGCCACCGTAAATTACGGTGGTGTAATTAGCACGAAGGTCCCTTAGCGCCATGGATTTTAACGCCTGCAAAAAGCAGGCGTTAAATTCACCATGGCGCTAAGGGACCTCAGAATCAGTCGTTAAGGGTCGGCGCCGTTAACCCCTTAACGCCTGATTCGTAATGAGGCCCATAGGCTTCAACCCTATTTTGCGAGTGAATGTTTTTGTTCCCTTTGTCAATGGACACAAATAAATATATATAATGAAATATCAAGGCCATTTAAAAAATCTATTGAAGGAGATAAGATTCCAATCCAACCAATTGCTGCTCCCTTTTTAGAGGTGAGCAGTCAAACCATGTTACGACCAATGCTGTGAACATGTAGCCCACAGAAGCAGACGAGCATTAAAACATCAGGAGACGTCACATTTCCGTCTAATGCCACAGCACGGAGAAGGTGGAGAAGTGGTATTAGTTTCTCTCCAGGCCTATCAGTGATGGAAGAAAAATAATACATTCAGCAGAACTCACTTATCCAGGCAAATGGTCAAATATTGGGGCAAAGTGTGCATCATACTAAAAATGAAATTGATAAAAAAAATATGCGTTGATGTTGAAAACAGCATTTAATAGCGTGGAGAGGGGTTTTCTGTGCTACATTATTCAGGAAGCAATTTAGTGGCAACTTAAAAAACAGGCCCTTTATTCAAATCCATTTGGCAGAGTGGCAAATATCTCAAATCATGTCCCCATTATGCGAAGTGCAAGTCAGCATTGCCCCATCGCCCTAGTTATTCTCAGTCTATATTGAACCAGTCTCCCTTGGTATTCTCAATGTATTTGTAGGTTTTTGCGCAGTGGATATGATATGTGCTGAATAAAATGGGTTCCATTACAAAGACTTCGCATTTATGCACTAATGCGCCAATGATTCTCATAAGAATACCACATAGAACAGTACTTGATAAGGGATATCAGAAATGTTGCTTCACTCTTATTGAGATGTCATTGAAATGAAGGCGAATCCATCCATATGCATTGATATTCACTTCAACAGTTGGAAGAGGTTTCCCAGACTATGAAGTAGCTTGGAGGGATGGTGGCTAAAAACTGGGAAGAGAGTTTCAAATAAAACTATAATAAGCTGTTAGAAGCAACACGAGCAGTCTACAAGAAATAGTCACAACTCAATGTGATATGTTATTTATAACATGCTTAATACCCCGAGGTTTTTAAGCACGGACCCGGGGATCAAACCTGTGTTGATGAGTGTTGTCTTGCTTCCAAGGTGAGCACGTTGCCACTGAGCTATCCTCCCAAGACAATTTTCTTAGATACAATGAGGTCAATCACGATAATGACTCTCCTGAAGTCCTTCTGCCTATTTAGAATGTTCCAATTATATGTCCCCTACATCTTCTTAAAGCAACTACAACCACACAGTGTTTTTTTCATATGGACTAATAAGACTGCCAGAAGAGCATGGAGCGATAGGGAAGATCAAGAATCAGAGGTGACATGGGTCAACCCAATGTTTCACATTTTTATAAAGCTATTGTGTTGCAGAACTTAATGTGCCTAATGGGCGAAATCAGAAGTAAGATATTAAAGTGGAAGATATAGAAGGCAATGACACTCATCATCTAATTAACCCCTTGTTCCTTCTTGTTATGTCATCCCCACCTCCCCTCGTTCTGCTAATCAACAGGCAGGTATGGTCACAATGTGCCACCTCTCAGACAAGTGTCGGTGCCGTAACAATACTACAGTGGTGAGGAGAGCTATATAAGCATAAGAGATAACATAACATATGCCCACACTTTGTTGATAACTATCTCTTGATGTGCCTGAATACATGTGTCCATTGTAGCCTAGAAAGACTTTCTGCTGTCTGGCATAGTACCTCACCACCTTCTGTATTCCGGGATATAAGGCCCTAGGGGCTTTGTGAGATCAATATGTATGGGACCTCCAAACTTTACAAAATGGAGCAGTGAGGGCGGTCAGTGGTCTCGCCAAACACGACCATGTTACTTCTTTCGGGCGCCCTCAGCACAGGCTCCTGGTTGATCACCGGGTTACACATAAACTCTTCTCGCTGAGATACACATGCCAATCATGTAAAGCACCACAATATGTGATGAAGCTGCGCAACCACCAAGATTCTTGTGCTCCAAAATGGACAGAAAACTTTTGCAACCACGCTTCAAGCTTGAAAAATGTGGCGGCTCAAGCTTTGATGTCTGTGCTCCCAGGGCTTGGAATGCCCTCCTTCTTTCTTCCTGAACCCTGCCTTCCTTGCCCTCTTTTAAGAGAGCTATTAAAACATATCTTTTAATATAGGACTGGGCGCCCTGAGGTCTGTGGACAAGCGGCGTGTTTGCAGCAATGCATAGTGATGGTAATAATAGTAATAATAAATGAAGGCTGGGGTCATTATGGCAGGGCATTAGGTTTCTATGGAAGATAAGAGCATCAACATCAAGGTACCAAAGTTGTCCAATTTCCAATGCATAAGGATGCGCATTTTCACCACAACAACGTGGAGGCGTTCCCGCCACAGGGCAGTCAACATTACACCTATCCTGCCCAACAAGTTAGTGACGGACACATAGTTAGGTGTTATGCGCTGCTTCCAACTACCACTGTGCATTCAGATGACAAGGCAAGAAGAACTAGAGATACAAGAAGCAAATGAAGGTTGGGATAATACATGTTGTGATTAAGAATTCCTGTGTATCATCCTAGTGTTCTAAGGCTTCACTGCACCCCCACAATGATTAGCCCGGATTTATGCTTCTTGTTCGTGGACGATATTTAGATACCCTTAAAAAGGCAATATTGTGCATGCATTGACAATTTACAGGTTTTATCCATCAATTCAGAGAGGATACTAAGTAGGTAAATAAGTGATCCCCAACGGAGAATGGAATTCGGGGGTGATATCGCAGGAATGAACAGACTAGACAATTCAATTTGCACCTATACTTCAATAGCAAGATGTCTCATTCTTAGAAAATAAAAGAGAACTTCACTCCCAAATATCAAACAGTGATGGAAAGAGGTGAGCGAGTGTTTAAACAATATATACAGTAAGTCAGATCCATATGTGGATCAGTGATACTTACTAATATATATGGGGGCACATATTGCCCGTGATAATCAAATACAACATTAGGTCCTGGATGGACAGGATCAAGCTAATTGACCATTACACAATGTTATAATTACGCATCCATAAGACCCTGAGAGACTTGTTTTATTTTTCTGTTGTTTTATGTCTAATTTCACTCAAGAGATTACCAAGATTATTTATGTGGAACATTATTAAAGTCATAAGTATGTCCCCAAGAGATTTGGTGTATTTGTCCTCTGTGCGCTATGATCTTTATGTACCGTTATGTCTGTCAACTACACATGTTATGTTACTGAAATCCTCAGCAGTACACACTTCCAGAGTGCCATACAGTAGCCAGACCCGTTGGACTGCCATATGAAATAATGATACAGTTATTGCAAATTCATCCTTTCCAAAGTGAAAAGAAAATCATATATGTATATATTTCTTCCAAAAGAAATAATTGTTGATTCCATACATGCAGGAAGAGAGGAGACACAGAAGGGAAGGAGGGCGAGAAGGATCCAGAGAATGACCCACTATTCAGTGGGTGCAGCCATCACCACCCTGAGCAAATATTGATTTGTTAGCGGTTGGATAGACTGTGATCCCCCGGAGTGTACCTACATTTCCCGGGTCGCCTCCATGCATGGAAATTGGAAGATGCAACATACAGTAAACATGCTAATGATCTGTGATCTAGCCCCTGGATAACACGCTGCTGTAAAGGTTTCAGGAAACTACTCATGAATCCACGGTCCTCAAGGAATAGCAGCCTTCCCAGATACTCACAGTCACACATGGCTGGCAACTGAGACATGGCAGAAAGGTATGTGAAATAGCTTCCTTACTTTGCCTCATGACACTTTCCCATCGTGTAGCCCCTGACTCCCAACTTCCCTTGCACCGATATCCTTCTTTCAGCACCCATGGTCACCACAGGTGTCAGAAGTGGAATACATTTGCAGAGGGATGATGATGAAAAACTAAACAATGAGAACATCCCAGTCACTGTATGTCCATGTTTGTATTACAACATATTCCTGTTTCCCTCCTGACATCCATTCTATATTGACATCTTGCAGAAAACTCAACATACATCCTCCTTCCACTGTTTCTCCAACCCCCATTTGGCACTCCTTCAATGTGGGAAGATGGATGGATAACACTCATTTGCATATCAAAGGTCAACAAACAGGATCCAGTTGAGGCACACTGCAGTACAACCCAGAGCAGGACAGAAGAATTGTCACCCCTTGTTTTATCTTAAATAAAATAGCCATCAGGTGTCAATGCCAAACCTGGACAGTGTGGAATTGGACAGTGATGAGGGTGAAGAAGAGCTGTAACACCTGCTTACGATTGACGAGTTATTCAGGACTTGATAGGCAATTTAATTTGTGGGCATGGATGTCATTATACTTTTAACTTTTTTCTCTTTTGACCTCCTCCAATGTTTATTTTGCATGAAGAAATGTTTTCTTCTTTATATGATGAACTAGATATGACATTTGTATGTAAGCTGTGATATAATTGTTGTAACAATGCCCACGTCCTATTCCCCTCCCATAACATTTCACACACACACGTTATGTTCACTTGTTCAACACATACTCCACTCCGGCGTGCCCAGGAGCAACATCCTGATTTCCATTTATTTATTGCATTATTGTGTTAATAAATGACTTTGATACAGTCATACTTAAATATCACGTCAATTTAACACAATTTAAGATAAACAGTGCACTTAACTTATGTGCATATCACAAAGCGGTATTTTTATTATTTTTCTATATATATAAAAGTGAAAATGTGTGGAAAAGCGTATGGTCCCTATACAGTTTCACAACATTTCACCACTCTGCACCAAATTCTGCACAGTAACATGTTAGGACCCTCCGGACATAACTGGCTACATGAAATCTGGACACCTCACCCCTTTCCCTGGATTTCAGCAAAAGTCAAAAATTGGGTCTGGGTGTGTGGGTTTGTGGCTTTGTATATGTTCCCTTTACAATTCCACAATGTTTCACCAATCTGCACCACATTTTGCACAGTGAGAAGTTAGGACTCTCTGGAAATTACTGGCTACATGATATCTGGACCCAACACCCCTTGCCCTGGATTTCAGCAAAAGTGAAATGTGTGTGGTTTTGTGGCTTTGCATATGGTCCCTATGCAATTACACACAGTTTTCCCAACCTGCACCAAATTTCGCACAGTCACGTGTTAGGACCCTCCTTACATGGCTACAGGACATTTGGACAGCCCACCCCTTTCCCAGGATTTCAGAAACAGTCTCGGTGGGTTTGTGCCTTTGTGTATGTTCCCTGTACAATTCAACACTGTTTCACCAATCAGCACCACTTTTTTCACAGTCACCTGTTAGGACCCTCCAGACATTACTGGCTACATGATATTTTGACACCCCATCCCTTTCCCTGGTTTGCAGCAAAAGTGAAAATGTGTGGGTGTGTGGCTTCACATATGTTTCCTATGCAATTCCACACTGTTTCACCAATCTGCACCAAATTCTGCACAGTCACCTGTTAGGATGATCCAGACATTACTGGTTACATGATGTTTGGACACCCCATCCCATTCCCCATATTTCAGCAAAAGTCTCTGGGTCTGAGCGTTTGTGACTTTGTGTATGTTCCCTGTACAATTCCACACCGTTTCACTAGTCTGCACCACATTTTACACAGTCACCTGTTAGGACCCTCCAGACATTACTGGCTACATGACATTTCGGACCTTCCTCCCCCCTTTCCCTGGATTTCAGCAAAACAGAAAATGTATGTAGGTTTGTGGCTTAGCATATGTTCCCTACACAATTCCACACTGTTTCACCAATCTGCCCCATATTTCACAGTCACTTGTGAGGACCATCCGGACATTACTGGTTACATGATATTTTGACACTCCAATCCTTTCCCCGGATTTCAGCAAAGGCCACATTTGTGGGTTTTTTGGATTGGCAAAGCTTTGTTTGTTATACAATTCCAAACCGTTTCACCAATCTGCACCAAATTCTGCAGTTACCTGTACCTATGAGGGAATGAAAGCCCGAGCAATGCCGAGTATATCAGCTAGTTGTTTTATATAAACCTTTTATCCAGAACGGGGTTTCTGTAATGTGAGGTAGCATCCTACCATCATACCTCGTTCTGAGGAAGACAATATTCAGTATATGCCCATAGATGTGCAATTGCCATCCAATCACTTGACATTTGTCTTTCTGATGCCCACCCCCTATTATTTCACACCTCACTGGGGTATGTGGTTTCTATTTGCAGATGTTTCACTGTCTCTATTTTCTTCAAATCTTCAAGTCCTAACATAATCGATGTTGAAGTATTTCAGAGAAGACCTTATCCCACCACCCTGTACCTCATTGGTAGGAAGTGTGTTCACAGGGTGCTTGTCTGTCTGTTCTCCCTTATCTTCACCCCTTAATTGCACTGTTAAAATGGCAGTATTGCCCTCAGGCCTATTTGCAGAATCCCATTCTGTTAAATGTATTGTTTACGCACTTACTCTGCCTGTGCAGACTATTATCGTCTCAGCATTTCAAGGGCTCTGAGCGACTGTTTTTTTTCCCCATTTTCCCACCTTCCTTAAGTGCTTTGAAACACTTGCCTGTGTATAGCCGCTATATAAATAAACAATACAATACAATACAAAATGTAAATTATTTCAAAGCTAACACTGCTACTTACGGAGAGCAAATATATCTGAGTATGGTACTCATTGCCAAATAATAATACATAATCATAGATCTACTACTTGACAGATGTCGGGCTGATAGAGAATCATCTGTCCTCTAATTCACGGGTCTGCAACCTTTGGCCCTCCAGATGTTTTGAACTACTACTCCTATGAGCCCTAGCCAGCATAGTGAATGGTAAAGGATCAAGATAGTTGTGACCTAAACATCAGGAGAGCACAAGGTTGCAGACCCCTGCAATAGGTAGCTCTTCCTTGATAATTTTCCCAAAAAGATCCATATGTCTCCTGCAAGCCCATGTTGATTTTCAGATCATCAAGATGATGCATGAAGCAATATTCAAACCCTTATCATGACTTACACATTTGAGGAGGAATCTCTAAATATCGCTTCCGCAAGACTGTCCCTAGGACCCTCCTTACGAGAACCAGATTTTGAAAATAAGTGTGATAGATACGTTTTGCAAGTACGAGTAGCTGCTGATACAAAATCTAATTTGTTAAGTATTAAGTACAACTAGGTCGCTTTAGACAAACCGCAGCGTCTTGCTACAGAACTTGGCTTCCAGAATATCTTGTATATTTACACATCTGGAGTAGGATCAGCAGCATTTTACATTCTATACAATCAGTCAGTTAACAGTGTGGTAATACAACAAATCCTCACCTCTATTCCTCTATTCAACAATGAAGTTATTTTAAAAAAATGTTGATAATCAATGTACAAAATGTATCCAAATACCTTATAGACAAGACAACATTTTAGAACATCTAGCCATTTTAAGTCAGTACTGGGCCACAGTTCTACACCAAATCGTGGTCCAGAAATGACTTCAGTTGCAGATGCATGAATGAAAGGTTCTGCTGAGAAAACTCTATGTTTCAAGTTCAATCCAATCAGCATTGTCATGCGGCGGGATCGATGACGATCCTATTCAATTTCTCATCTAAAGCAGTACCTTGTCAAGAAACGATTAGCAAGTCTTCATACACCTTCTGCGCTTGTTGTGTCCAAGCAAATTTCACCCATTTTCCAAGTGACTGTGTGGTTGGAGTGATGATTCCGAGAACCAAGATGTGAATCGCCTTTAAAAGTTGGCAAATCCTAAAACAGTTTGTATAGAAGCAGGTGCTGGACGTTCCAAGATAGCCTTGGCTTTTTCAGACAGTGAACCCTATCAGGGCTTAGTGCGTAGGCTAGAAATTCTATTATTGTGGCATGCAATGTTCAGTGTTGCATATAACTGAAGTTGCCGTAAACCTTGCAAAACATCTCGGACATGTGTTACAAGCTAAGCTTCTGGCTGTATAAATTAATATATTGTTGATGGAGACATTAGCATAGGCACCAAGTAGGGCCTCTGAGAAAAACTGGAAGGCAGCAGAAAAGGTCAAACATCTTGAGGAGAACCATCTCCGGTTCCGGAAGCACCTCAAAACCTTCCTCTTTGCCTCCGCTTTCGCTCCCTCTCTCCCCTGCTAAAATCACTGAACCTGCACTGAATCTGCAACTGGCCACTCACGATTTCGGTCCTTGGCCCTGCCACTCTTCCCTGCACTGCCTACCTGCACTACGGGACTGTCTCTGTATCCTACAGCCCCTTCTCCCGGCACTTACCTTGCACTTGCCACCAGCTGGCCCTATTATTTATCTTGTATTCTACTAACCATGTACTGCACTCTCCTTGCACTTGCCACCAGCTGGCCCTATTACTTATCTTGTATTCTACTAACCATGTACTGCAATTCCCCTCTCCCCTTCCCCTTCCCCTTGCACTTTTCCCAGCCTCCCTACCCTTGCACTTGCGCGATCTGAATGACACCTGGCCTAGTAGGATCGTTGTCTGTTCTCCCCTTGTTCCCCCCCGCTTCCTCGTCGCGCCTTGAAACACTTGTTTATAGGCGTGTTACAAATGCCATATCATATCATATCATATCATATCATATCATATCAACAGTGGGTACTCTAAGAGCACCTAGCAAATTCAAATGGTTGTTTTAGCTTATACTGTGACCAAGGCCCATGGTTTAGACAGAAAAGGCAATTATTATGTTTAGGGTAGTTATTGATCATGAAGCGAGCTATGCGAAGCAAAGCCATAAGGGGAAGTAAACATAGAGGTAAGCAGAATGCAGGTGATCAATACAAGGGAGGGGGTGATCAAGCAAAGGCAGAGTTGGGATGGGCAATTAGTTATCAAGGGATCTTCAAGGAACCAGTGATGGAAACAGGGAGGGACATCCAACTCAAAGTCAGGTTAGGGGGGAGTGGGGTGTGTGGACCTAGGTGTTAGGGAGCAGCCATTTCTTGAAGAGAAGGGTCTTCAGTTCGTTCCTGAAATGTATAAGCAAGGGGGTGAGTCAGGTGTTGACAGGGAGTCGTTTCTAGATCCTTGGGGCCTAGGCTGAGAAGGCCTGTATTCGGGTTCTTTCCTTCCTGCACTGGCAGAGTTTAATTGCTGCTCGTGTCCAGGCAACTGGTAGCTCATAGGCCTCCAGAGATGCTGAGCCTCACTGTGCTGACACTGTGTGAAAAGCCTTTAATTTGTGGGGCTTGCCCTGACATTTTTTGGGTCAAGCAAAAAGGTGATTCTTGTGCATAAGCTGAACTGCCATCGGGTGAGCTGGATATGCACCCAAGCCCCATCCCTGAACATTGAAAGGGAGTCTGTTGAGCTGCCAAAACCAGTATCTGCAGTGTTAGGCCTGACGTTTCGTCACTAGTTCCTGTAAACTCCATCATAAATGTTTGCAGGCCAGTAAGAACATTTTCTATGGACTGTTAGTGCGGGGGGGCGGGGAGAATACAATAGTCCATCTGTGTAGCTTGCTATTCTGGTGGTGATAAAATTAGATGGATTTTTTCTTCTTTCAAGAGCCAGTCTTTGGAGGATCCACAGAAGCAGCAAGCACCCAGTCTCCCCTTAATGGGTGTTGGGACTGATGAAATGAAAACAGGCATCCAAGGCCACCATGGGGTAGACAGTAAGGAACCTTTGAATAGGAATGGGGAAGTAGGAACACCAGGAAGAGGATGAGGGCCTTGTTTTACAAGAAAGTGTACTCCTCTGCTTCTACTGTCCAGGGGCTTGTTTGGCCAGAAGTATATCTGGAAAACAACATTCTCAAACTATATTTGCATAATGCCGTCTGATTATGAACATTGGCCTAAGCGCATTTGCATTTGCACTGGAAACCGCATTTAAACAGACCTGAATAGAGTTGACTTCAGTGCCATCTTAGAACCATCTGCCATTTTGATTCTAACTCCTGCTTTCTGTCCTAAAAAGTTAAACTATGTTTTTGGCTGCAGCAGAGTAAAATGAACTTTGAACTATGTCAACAATGAGGCTGCTGAGAGCAGAATGTTTGTCTTGTGCTAAGAAACCTTGGAGCCAAATTGAACCTCAATTCAAGTGTTGTCTGCACCAATAGCTTCATCCTTATACAAACACAGGAACTAAATGTTGGACAACTAAAACTATGTGCCTTTGCAGAAACCCATTTAATTTGTTTCTTGAAACTGGACTTACTTTAAGCTCAAGAACAAGGACAGATCTACATGGCTGAACAGAACAAAGTTTGCCACCATTGTACTCTATGCATAGAAACACATGTCTTAAACCTGAAAACAATATTGTTATATTTGTCATGTGAACTGGGCATGAACCCTTTTTGAAACGTATTAGTTTCGAGAAGGTCTGGATGAAGCGACCAGGACTGTGTATAAATAATGCATGCTTTGTGATATCCAGAACTCTCTCCCCTCACGGTGTCTGCTGGTACACACTGCAAGGTGCTTGAGAGCCAGATAGCTATCTGTATCTGTACTTAGATTAAAAAGTGCACTTATAACTCTGAACTCGTGATTGGCATATTTAATTTTGGTGGTACTAAGCCTCAATATTTCCTTTGGTCTTTCAACATGACTATTTAGTGTTTTGCACATTCACTTAGACATATTGTGTTGTTCAGCAAACCATGTCTTGTATTTTCTAGTGTTATCTCACACCCTCTGTATCTTGGTGAAATTCCAATACTGTATCTTTGACACATCCTACGTCTACACAATTCTCTACAAATATTTATCTTTTATATCTTCCAAAATTCCACAAGGGTCCCCAACCAAGCGAGGCTCTCCTTATGTGGGAAATGGAAGAATTATCTATGGCATTAAAAGGTCGGAAACCTCAGAACTCCAATTGCAGTGTGTGTTATGTACCTAGTGATGCAAGCATACAACCATTTGAACATATGTGTCAAATCTGATATGTTATTTATAACACACTTAATACCCAGAGGATTCTAAGCACAGACCCAGGAATCGCACCTTTGATGATCAGTGTCCTCTTGCTTCCGAGGCAAGAACGTTGCCCCTGAGCTATCCTCCTGACATACAAAAATCTTTGGCAATTTTTATGCTCCAAAATTCTCTTGGATTTGATTCAAAGCAGCCAGGAGCGCTCTGTGGTTTGCACTATCCCCATACCCTTCCTCACAGCGGTATTTAAAAAAGAGCACAATAGGAATGTGTGATATGATATGATATGATACGTTATTTAGTGCATGTGCCATTCTGGAATGATACACTCTATAAGAAAATAATTCATGTGATTATTTTAGGATTCAAGATGTTTGCTCGGTAAGTCAAGCATACCATTGCTATTATGAGTGCAATGTATAAGTGTTCTTTAGAAATTACCATTGTAAAATGTTATTATGTGTCAGGTTACAATGTGAGTACAATTACACGCCTGATGTAAACCTAAAACTGTGAGCAAGCTACAACTATCATATAATAAATGATAAGGCAATCCTAGTGGCGTCTTTTCAAAATAAAAGAACCTATTCTAAGGAAACCCTATTGCCAATCCTTACCCTAAATACAAACAAAGGTGGAATTAGGATCACAAGAAAGAAAGAAGTGTTCACAAATGATAAGTCAGGATGTGTTATACAGGGTTCTCCCTTTGCCATGTTTTGAGCATGGGACAAGGCGGGTCTCCTAAGCACAGCACACGTTCGAGCTTTCCCAGCACGAGCCAACAGTTCTGCTCTCACCTATCAGAACCATCAGTGGTTAAGTCTATTTTGTACAAAACGTCTCTTGCCTCTGAGGACCTGATTTGTTCTAAATAATTAACAAAAGAGTTTCTTTCCTTAGGCACATTGGGTGACAACCTTTCACCCCTGGATTCCCCTCTTCCGGGCTCAGATACACCAAAAAGTTATTTGAGTATCAGGACCTTCGGTAGTTAAGTTTCTTGCTTCTGAGGGCCTGATGGGTTTCAAATAATAAACAAAAGAGTTCCTTCTTGATTGTATGTGGGGTGATAATTCTCCAACCCTGTGTCCCCCTCTTCCGAGCTCAGACCCCTCTCAAATATCAGCCTCCCTCCGTCGGGTTCGACCTGGCTTGTATTCAAAATATTCCTCTGTTGCATTCACGGAGGGGTGATGGCTTCTCACCGCTGGGTACCCTCTTCCGGACTCAGATCCCTCTTGAATGCTTGCCTTCCCTCCGTCTGGTTCACAACAGACTTTTTTGATGGATGATGGCTTATCACCCCTGGGTCCCCCTCTTCCGGGCTAAGACCCTTCTCAATGTTAGCCTCTCTCCGTCGAGCTCACTAAGGCTTTCCTCAAACCAACTTCTGTCATGATTCTCACAAATCTTAATTTCTTTTAAACCGTAGTTTCAACAATTAGCTAATCGTCCAGAGTTTCCTGAATGGGCACCCACGTGGGGCCTGACTCTTCTGTAGCTGGTTTTCCCCTCTCGTATTAACAGTTTTTTGTACTTTCTTCAATTATCCATTAGCTACTCTTGTTCAACACAGTTCGGTTTCTTATCAGCTCTCCCCTCGACTCACCGGCTGTGATGAACCGCTTGGCTTTGCATGTTTTAGGAGTCAAGGTCGGTACCACAATGGCAAGTGTCTCTCCATGGATTGGTTATCAGTGTTGGAGGATCCATTGTACTGTTGACATTTGCTTCAACACACACTGGCTATTGTTCACGGTCTTACGATTCCTTCTGCAGAGCTTTCACAGGCCTTGGTCGGAAAGGGCAAGGTCGCTTCTCTCCTTGTCACCCTCTTGATTTGTGCTGTCTTTCTCCTCCTCTGGAACTGCTGTGCTTAGTTAGCTCTCTCGTTGCGCTGTCTGACTTGCTTGTATTGTGCTCTCGTGCTCCACCTTTTATCCCTGTAGGGAAGGCAAAGAGCCGTCTGGTGTGTATGATTCTGGTCAATTACCTAACTTTTCCTGACCCTTGTGGTGGGACACGTTATGGTGCACATAAGTGTTGGAAAAGGGAGACATGGTATAGTGTTTCAGTATTCTACAGGGGTAGGATGGGTAAAAGGTATTATAAGAAGGTAGATACCACGTCTCACCTGTCGGTTTCCCACTTACACTCCCCGAAGACCCTCCAGACAGGTGATCCTCCTGCACAGGTCCACCCCCAGGAACTGGATTCAATAGCAATGGTTGTGTCCAGGCCACCTGGATGACAGATCCCGGGGGACTAGTAAGTGAGACTCCCTGACGTTTCTCACACTAGGCGTGACAAGACAAGGAGGGGGAAACATAGGCAGGTCAAAACAACAATCTTACTAGGCCTTGTGTCATTCAGATAGTGCAAGTACAGGGAGGGGTGAGAGGAGAAATGCAAGAGGGTGGGTTCGGGGAGTGGAGAAGTGTGCAAGAGGGAGGAAGTGCAGGTAACAGAGTTCAGCCAACGGGTGGCTAAGTGCCGGTAATAAAGGTGCAGCCAGCACGTGTATACTAGGTACAGACAGTGGGTGAACTATAGGTTTACAGATACATACCACAGGTGCTAGGAGGGGCCAAGAGGCAGTGCAAGGTGCAACTAGACAGGCAGGGACCTGGTCCCGAGTTCAGAGGGTTTCCAGGTGAACCAGGCGCGTGGAACAGATGGGTCATCACCAGGGGAAAGGAAGAGAGAAAGTGGAAGCGAAGAGGAAGGTCTTGAGTTGCTTCCAGTACTGAAGATGGTTCTGCTCAAGCTTGAGAGAGAAGGGAGGCTTTTCCAGAGGGAGGCCCCAGCCGGATAAAGAGATCTGCCCCCAACTCTTTGCTTGGAGAAGCGTCTGACCCTCAGAGAGTTGGAGGTCGATGAGCGGAGAGCTCCAGAAGGGAGATACCTAGGAAGAGAGAGTTGGAGGTAGTGCAGACCCAGGCCACAGAAAGCCTTGTGGACAATGAAGAGGGTCTTGAACATGATCATTGCCTCCACTGGGAGCCAATGAAAAGATTTCAGAGCTGGAGAGGTACGACCCCTTGGATTGAGGCCAAGGATAAGTCTTGCAGTCCTGTTTGGATATGTTGTTGAGGACGGAGTGTAGGGGCAGGAAGAATTAGAAAGATGTTGTTGCAGTATTCGAGCCTTGAAAGGACCAGAGCTCTGGAGACAGTGAGTTTCTGGGGGGAAAGTGAGGAAGGGACGAATACCTCTGAGGAGGTGCAGCTGATAGTTTGACTTCTTAGAGACATCAGAAATGTGAGGAGAGAAGGAGAGGGTAGAACCGAAGATTGCCTAAAGGTTTTTAGCCTCACAGGTAGGAGAAGGTAGGAGAAGGAAGAGGACCCAGATTGGGCGGCCAGAGAGAGAGAGAGAACAGGAGGGAGCTGGTATTCCGATGAGGATCTCTGTCTTACCGGCATTGAGGCAGAGATCATTAGCGGCACACCACTTCTGAATTGCAGTCAGACAGTCAGGAGTGAGAGTGGGAGAAGAGGCCGCAGACGGGATCCTGAAAGAGAGCTTAGTGTCATCCGCATGACAAAGAAAATTGGAGAAGAGAGCAGCTACGCAGTGGCTGAGAGGAATTAGGTATTGGTTGAAAAGCCATGGAGAGAAGTTAGACCCCTGGGAAACACCATAGGTAGAGAGTGAGATAAAAGAGAAGAAGGACCCCAGTTAGACCTGAGAGGGTCTTCACGGATTTTCAGGAGAGCAGTTTCCATGCGTCTGGCCGCTCTGAAGCCACGTAGACAACCAACAGATTCAGTGTGAAGGTTTAGCTGGGAGATGGCCGGCTTTTCCAAGAGTTTGCCCTTGGAAAGCACCTTCTAGGAGCTTTGGTCAGCCAGTTAATAAGGTACTGTGGAGCTCTGTCGTGCAAGCATTTGTAAGTCTGGTAAGTATTTTATGAGAAATGCAATTGCGTACTGGAAGCAGTGTAATGATCTTCGTGAGTCGAAGACATGATCATGTGGGCCCAGGTTATAAACAGCTCTGACTGATGCATCATTCTTGTCTGTTTGAAGTCTCTTTAAGTTTCGTTTGGATGTACCTGCAAGGGGACTGTTACAGTAATCCAACTTTGCAGTAGCCAAGGAGGAGAGATGTTGTGACAGTAATGTTTGATTTAAAAAGCCAAACATGTTGTTTTATGGACAGTTCGGTGTCAAGAATGACTCCTAAAGTTTTAACACTAGAGCTGACTGGTATGACATATTTAGAGATGGTAAAGTGGCTGCATCTGTGGTCTAGCTTTTTTATTCGCTGGCTGGGGCCAATAATCATCAGCTCTGTGTTTTCCTTGTTCAGGGCCAAGGAATTGTCTGAAATCCACTCATGTGAATAATATTGTAGATGTGTAGATGTGGTTAAAAAGGGCTGAGTTGGCGTCAAAGTCCCTGGAAAGCCCAACAACTAGCCTTGTGTCAGCGATGTAATTAATATAATTAACGCCAACGCTGTCGAGCTGGTCAAAGAGGGGGTGCATGGGTATATTTAACAGTATCACCAACAGACAGGTGCCCTGTGGAACGCTGAATGACAGTAGCTCGTGTTCGGCCATATAAATGGCACCCCCCCCCCCCATTGCAAATCTGGTATTTCTAGTAGCTAGAAAAGAGGAAAACCAGGCAATAGACTCTGAACAGTGAGTACTTTTACACAGTCTAACAGTAAGAAGTAGTCAACCAAGTCAAACGCAGCGGAAAGGTGTAATAACATGAGGAGTGTGACCCTGCTGATGTTGACAATTTTGGCCTGGTTGGCATGCAGTACCAGCATGACTGTTGCAGTGCTGTGCATGGTACGAAATCCAAATTGAAGGATAGTGAGCAAGTTGTTTTTTCAATATGCTCTTGAAACTTTAAATAAATGGCTTTATCAGTGATTTTCAATAAAAAAGGGGCGTTGGTAATGGATATTTAATTTCCAACGGCCTCTGGGTCGAGGGTTGCTTTTTTCAAGGACTTGCATGGACAAGCAAGTTGTTAAAAAAGGAATTCACAATATTGGTAATTAATGGGGAACAAGCATTTGGATTAGCTAAATCAACTCCTATAGAAGCTATTTTCTGCAAACTTGGTTTTACATCATGGTCAACACTCTGGAAAATTAGGTGTTGCAAACTTTACATTAAAATGATTTTGGGCACTAATATGGCTGGTAGCCTGATCAGTATTTTGGGGGAGATTATAACTAATGGAGACCATAATAATGATGCCATTAAGGATTTAACAGATACTGCACAAACTTTCCTGGAACTGAACAATCTTAAATTGTCCAATGAAATTGATCACTTAAATTCCCTGTTTGTGGGATTTAATAAATAATCTGGATAGTTTGGGTAGTAAGACCAGGCTCGCAATTTATAGTCTGCAAACTGTAGCTCCAAATGTACCTTGTAGTAACCTGTTGAAGACTAGTAATAGAGAGCTTAATAGATTCATTTTGGTCCTTAGATTTAATATTCTACCCTGCTTAGAATATGTTGGAGCATGGAAAGGAATTGCTAGGGAGAAAAGATTATGTAGATTCTGTAAAACAGAGTTGGAGACCATTAGACATTTACTCACTCCATGTAATAATTTGGCCAATTGGTATGAGGCAGGCTATAAGAATGTAATCTCAGATAATAGAATGATTAAGTCTGACTAGTTTTGGAGTACTATGTATGTGGCAGCTCCTATTATGTATTTTGGTGCTGCATTCTATATATGGAAAAGGATCTGTTTAAAGTGAGGAAAACTTACACCTCTGATTATGGGTACAGAAAAGCATGTACAAGTTACCAAATTTGTGATCAAATGATGAAAGAACCCTCTTGCTCAGATGGGTGGGAGGATTTATCTGGTATTGAAGGCTGTAATTGAATGCTATATGTAACGTAAGCAATGAAATAACTTAGGATATTTACTGTTTTACCAATATATAAGTATTTTAAATTGGAATTTTAGAGAGGAACTTCCGAGAGAATGAATTTATTTAAATGTAAAGATTTTAATGAAAATTAGTTATATAAATGTATAGATGTGTTTGTTCTGGTTTTATATATAATACTGAATTATATTGTGTAAAATTAATTATGTATATTGTGTATATATTTTTAAAGTGTTTAAGGTTTTAACTAATCAAATACACTATAGATAAAAATAAATAAAAACACATGAATGGGGAAGAGACACGAGATAGAGTCACATATGATTACTGCAGGGCATTTCTCACCAGCACATACTATGGCTGTAAGCCCATTCACTATATCAGTTAGAGATTTATGAGACATAAGACTAAGGCTTAATTCTGGAACAGGATTCCCCTAGTTGGTCAAAGGAGCCTCCTCATTGAGTATGTGAATAGTGCTGTCAACTACAGATCATCTATGATTATTAATAATCAGTTGGTGGTTATTGATCTTGGCTGAAAAGCCATCTTGAATTTTATGACACCATGTGTCTCTGAGAAGCGCTGTATTCACAGTCCTTTTGCTGCCATCTTGTTCTCGTAAAATAGAGAACAGTTCTTTGTTGTCTGATTTTGTGTTGATGATCCTGTATTCATAGCTCACATTGTTGGCTGCTAAAATAGTTTTTTTGTAGTGTGCAGTAGCAAGACGATAGGTGGCGAGGGAGGAGGGCAGAGTTTATTCCTGCATTGTCTTTATTGGTAGACCATTTCAATGTTTTTGTGTTCTAAAATATTGGTGGAAAACCAGGAACTCCATGCAGCTTCAGTTTTGAGTTTCTTGGGAGTGATCAGTGATAATTTATCTACGACAAAGGTTGTCAGGTTGGTACATTCCTGTACCAATAGGTTGGTGTCAGTAATAGCGCAAGAAAGTGAGAGTAGTGGGGAAAGAAGGTTGGAGAAGTCTAGACTGGAATGTCTTTTAAGATTTCTAACTTAGATCTCTATTTGTGGCAGCATACATACCTTTGTATATGGTCAAAGAAGATGAGATGGTGATCAGACCATGGGCATGGGGTAATATTCATGGAGATGGCCTGGAGTGTACTGGACCCAGTCCAGTGTATGCATCTCTTTATGAGTGGGGTGTTTTATAGGTTGATGGTACCCGATTGCCTTGAGTGATGTAGTGAGGGCGATCAAAATGGAGTCATTTTTACCGTCATCCCATATGTTAAAATCTTTTAAGAGTATAGTATGAGCAGTAGTTTTAGTAAAGTCCCTGAGCAAGGCGTGTAATTGCTCTTCAAATACTGACATATTAACGGTGGCTGATACATAATTATTATATTAATGGTGGTATTGTCATCAATCTGCACTTTAATATAGAGGGGTTCACACCCATCGAGATTGTTAGTATTAGGGGTATAAAGTTGGAAGGAGTCTCTAGAAATAATAGTGACTCCTCCACTTCTACCCTCTTTACGATCTGATCGGGTGATTTTAAAACCTGGTGGTGCTGCCAGTAATACTGCATGGTTTGTTGCAGTATCAAGCCAGGTTTCGGTGAGGCATATCATATCTAAATTGTCAGTTGTTAATAGGTCAGTCACTTCTGTAGCATGTTACATGACTGATCTGGTGCTTAGAAATGCCACCTTAATCATTGTGTTGGGCTCAGTTGCAAAGCTTGAGGAGGTCAGGGTGATAGTATAGTCAAGAGCTCAAACAACGTCTGTCTGAGTGACTCTGGGGCCATGGTCTAATTGTCCAAGGGGGTTTTCAAGGTTTGCGTTGTATGTAACGGGGCTTAGTATGGTTGAAGAACACTGAGTATTGTTTTCTGAAGTAGAAGGAGATGTAGTTAGCCTGTTAACGGACTCCACCTCATTACCAAGATAACTATTCAGGGAGGACCGGGCGAGAGCTGTGCTTAGTTTATCACAAGCTAATATCTCGGCAAAGCATCGGGCATCCTGACTGGGCTCTGAAGTGGCTGGGCAGAAGCCCAGCCTATGTCTAGCCTGTTCGATGTCCTCCTGGGGATGCACTGCAGGAGGCTCACCAGAATATACGAATAAAATTAGAGCGGAAGTACTTACAAGTTTGGCAGCGCCGCAAAGCACAGACCAGCACAGAGCGGCTGGTCCCCAATGCGCCAGTGCTAACACTCCTGTAACCTAAGAAAAAGGTACACAGACTACACAGCTGGGCGTTGTAGTTCTTTGGCCCTCAAAACACATGGCGTTGTTTAAGGGTGTTTAGGCAACAGAGACTGCCAGAAGCAGCAAAGTATGGTGGAACGGCGAGGCACTAAAATATCAGAGACACAATATGGAATTAAGAAGCACTTTTAAAATCGATCAACATGGTGCAATAAAAGTAACCTAAATAATCATGAAATCAACTAATATAAATGGTTAGCAACCTTAAAGTGATTTAAGACAAATGCAGTAATGGGGCTATCCTACTAGGTTTGCTATTTCAGCCTGTTTAGAATATTTGAGCCTCTCACTACTAGTGTACCTAGCCGATTCTTCCATAGAGTCTTCTACTGGTTAACGGAAGTGCTATTGTACCAACGTGCTCTCCTCATGTGTCTTTTACATTCCCCTCCATATCTTTCTGGGTGCCTCTGTCCATGCTGTACTCACACCCATTTCTGGATTTGCAAATTACCTGCTGAGGTTCTCGACGAGAACCCCTACTGCTCCTTTCTCCCATCTACCCCATTTTTGCCAACTACCGCCTGGATACATAACTCAACAGTCGATTGAAACATTGAAACATTCAACCCTGGGCTGTCTATTGCTTACACATACATACATTTTGCCTCCTGGAAAAGCTGACTGACATCACGATCTTTACCTTTGACTTTGATGTGACTTTGATATGCTTCATGCTCTCTGCCTCTGGTTTCTCCACATTAAATGGTAGTACTAGGTGTTATATTAGGTTGGGAACCTCATGTTCCACTAGGATTGTAGTACATGCTTACCTTAATGGTATTATGGTGATACTTCAAGGTAAGGACTGGAGAATAGCTTAGGAGAAGCACACTTGTCTTGGAAACAAGGCAATGTGGAACAGCATGGATTTGATACCCGGTCCTGTGCTTAGAGTATGGACTCTGGCTTTAAGCGTAACATCACAATCCAATTTAATTTTGTATCCTGACACAGGCCACGTTTGACAACTCATTATCCTTTTCCATTAGATCCCTGAGCTAGCAAGAAATAATGTTTCCAACTACACCACATCAAGTGCATTGAGCATTATTAAGTTTCCCTAATAAGGTGGAGGTAGCCAGTGGCTTGGTCGTCTCTAGAATAGATAATTGCAATAGCTTCTGTCTGTCCCTCAGCACCTAGCACTTACTGCAATTTACACTGGCCACCCTGAACAAGGAAACTAGTCTCGTCCTCGGCCTCAGATCGCACAATCACATCACTTGTACTGTGAAGACCCTTCATTTGATCCCAGGCCAGGATCCCTGTTAAATAACTTGGCTCCCTTATGAGTTGGTGTCACTGATGTACTTGAACATAGACCTGCACTTGTTGTAGCCTTCTGCGCTTACCTCCATGTACAGTGCACTTCTGCCATCCTGCTGTTTTTTTTTTTTGTTTGTGTTTTTGTATTGTGTATGGTATTCTGTGGGCAACACTCAGTGCTGATTTGAGAGTTTGCATATTTGTAATTTTAGACTGCGGTTCAGTTCCCAGAGAAGGAAACAAATCAAAGTTTTTCTTGTGCATCACACAGTAATTTTACCTCTATCCCTCCACAATACACGTGGTCAGTATAATGTGATCTGTTCTGTCCATTTTCCCAATTTACTTAAAATGACTTCTTTGGGATAAGGAGTGACTGTTCTAAAAGGTTTTACCAGCACCAAAACTGAATTGGATGTTGTTAAGATGGATTTCTAAACTCTGACCTGGTGGGTAGACGTTTAGCAGGCCACCCTCAGTTTAGTGAAACTGGGGAACCTTCTGGACAAGCCAGACCAATCTAGGCAGCTTGGCAGGCGGTCAATACTAAGTCTCAGCAGGAGTGAAAGTGATCGGAAGCACACACAGTAACAATCCTCAAATCACTCTTAGACAAGTGCATATGAAAAATATCTATACATTTATTGTTGGCAGGACCAATAGGCACAAGTAAACTTTAGTTATGCAAAAACAGCTACCACACAAAATACTGTACTATTCAGCACATATACAATACATTTCCTAATGCGACAAATGAAGATGCGCCCTAAGAAGAGGGGAGCCTTGTGCTCAACAGTACAGTTGTGTGCAAAAAGGCACAATCACACAGGTGAAGAAAAAAGTAGGTCTTCTTGGGAGGGCTCCAGCAAGTCAGGAAGGTGCTTAAGGTGATGAAAAATTGGTTCCCACTATTCAAGTAGGATCTACCCTTGGCGCAGATCAGTTTTCAAAAGGTGAGAATAGCTTGGGAGCGCAGGCTAACCCTGACAATATCAAATACCTTTTAGGGATTCTCGTGCCTAAAAGGGATCGGTAGTACCAGCGGGTCACCAGTAAGTGATGCAAGTACTCACCGACCATCAGCACAGTTCGGACCAAACTTTGCCAGTCTAGTCGAGGTCAATAGTTGGTTTGATTCCTGCCGTTTCGTAGTGCTCAGGCTCTCAGTCATCTGTGGACCAATCGTTCCTGATGGGACAGTTGCCTTTTCTCGCTTCAGAAGGAGGTTTGAAGAACATTCTGGTTCAGAGGGCTTCATGGCACAGCAGAGCAAAACAGCAATGTATCTACACCGAGTGTCATCAACAGGTAGTGACGCAGGAATCACAGATGTGGGCAGCATTACGCACTCTCCTAATTCGCGACCTAGAGGAGCTATGCCTGTGAAATTTGGCGGGAGAGGACACAGGACCACAAGCAAGCATTGGGTTCTAGGTCATTTGGTCGAAAATAAATGGTCGACAGGACAATTGGTCGAATTATTTTTTTGTTTTTTCACAATTTTTTTTTTTTTTTTGGGGGGGGTCCCCTCAACCCCCTTTTTTTCGCTAAAAACCCCTTTTTTTCCCTAAACGAAAACCCAAAAAAATATATATAAATAAATAAAAAAATCAACCATTTGACCTGTCGACCAAATGGTGTCGACCAATTGTCCTGTCGACCATTTGTCTGTCGACCATTTGACCGGACATCGCAAGCATTGTCTGTGTGATACCCTGATGTAGAGCTGGACAGTTCACTGAATGGCTCAGGAACACTTCCAAAGGGGCTTGTTCGGGAGGTAATCAGGGGCACCCAGAGTAATTGTTCTGACTACTCCAAAGGAGCAAAGCGCCTTGGCAGGCCTTCTTGATCGAGGTAGAATGCAGGGGTACGACAAGATAGCAGAGGGCGAAGTGAGGCAAACCCTTCCAAAGCATCTCCGGCGGTTTCACAAGTCCGTTTCTTCGTGCAGGAGGCTTGGCTCCTTCTGTAGTTTGGTGAGAACTCAGCTGATCGACCTGGAATGGATGCAGAGCCCTTTCTCTTATCCAAGATTAATTTCATGCCAAAATCGAGGACTTCCAACAGATCTGCTTTCATGCAGGCATCCCGGTCGTGGTCCAGTCACGGTACACAGTGGTCTCAGTCCTTCAAGCACTCCAGCCATCCTGGCAACAGTAGTGTGGATGGGGACCAGATATTCACAACCCACTTCCTGGGTTTATGCTGGAGGCTGTATGCCCAAATAAAAGAAACCCGGGTTAATCGACCTGGGTGAAGGCACGGGACAAAATGACCATGGGACAGAATAAAATACTTTTTGGCTCAGCCATTTTTGGACATTGTCACAGTATTGAACCAAACGCGGTAAACACGGTGTGATTCAGTAAAAAGAAGTAAAACATTATAAAAAGTAACAGCTGCCACCAGTTCATCCCAGGCACACTTGTACAATTTCCAAAAAATGATGTGAGTGTGTCTCGGGCCACAAAACAAAAAACACCCCAGCGCACTGGAAGGTACATTGTGCACTGTTAAAAAGTTACCAAGACATGGTGACATAGTCAAAGACTAAAGGAAGCATAGTGTCCCAGTACTGACAGTCTGATGGATGTGTCAGTTCCCTCATAACAAGGGAGCAAAAGCCCAGGGGAGCACAGCTGAAGGCTGGGCTGCACTGGTAAAAGTTCAGGATAGGATAGCCAAACAAAAGCAAAACGTGTGGGGGTTCCACAAATGGAGGGGAAACTACACATACATTAAATCTTTACTAACAAATGTGGTCAGGCAGGAGGCAACAATTAACATGTGTTTCTTTATCTGTCAAGGGGCTCAACACTCAGGACCAAGCTATGGGCTGGGCTAACGGCAACGTGGGCCTCAAGTTACCCAGAAAGGGTTGAAAAGTCTTCACCCCATCCTTTACTCTTATCCACTGGTGATGTAACAACAAAGTGATTTTGAGAGTGAAAATCAGCTCTGTATTTTGTTCAAGTTGACATGTGTGATATCATTTTACTTCATTTAGAGCTTGCATTAGTATTTGGAACGAAATGGATATATGCCAAGTGGTTTCAGAAATAGCTTCTCAAATAGAAGCAATAAGGGAAAAGTGTTGAAAAGGTAGTACCGAGGGGAAACCACTTTAAAAAAATACATTACATATTCTTTGTAACTTCAGCTTGAATTGGTGCTAGTGTAATAGCTCCTTGAGAATAGATTGCTAGGTCTTGCCTGAAGAAATGAGAATTCGAGTAAGTCATATTGAGGATAAAGTGCAATTGATGACTCTCGCCCTTCAGAGTTAAACGCTTTAGGTCAAAATGACCCAGTCATTGCCATGCACGTATCACATCTGCATATTATTATGAAGTTCACACCCATTGCAGGTCTTCTATGAGGGCGTTTTAATGGATGCGAATGGGATATTCTTTGCAAAGATAATGTACGGGTTGGCTTACTTTATGATGATTAAAAAATGACAAATGAGTATATGTATAGGTCAGGACACACATTAAGCAGACATCTGACAATGAATCCAAGAATTAATATATTTTATTTTATTGGAAGTTTTTGCAAATTGCTATGGCTGAAAGGAATGGGTGACAAGAACCTCAAGAGGCAAAGACATGATATAAGGTAGACTAAGAAATGATGGACAAATGTGTCTTCAGTCGTGGGCCTCATTTGAAGTTTGGCGGTGGAGCAAAAAGGTGGAAGCACATTTATTTCTAGAATCTTTTTTGGCTGTTAACTGATTCACCACCTTTTCCCCAGATTAATTGTGATAACTTGTCCAAAAAAAAACATGGAATCCAATGTGACCATACACATAATAATGCATACACACAGAGCAATGCATTGTGGGTATACAAATTAGCTCAAAAGCATGTACTTTGCTGCAGAACATTGTCTTTCAATTTGGTGAAATTAAGTGATCTGTGCATATATTTCCGGTACAAGGTTTTTTTATGTGCACCCCGGAGCATTGCTAGTGTTTGTCAAGAAAACACACTCTTCAGACAATGCTCCACAATTCTTTCCTCTCCCTCCCTCCTCTCTCCCGTTCTCCCCTTCTCTCCTCCCCTTTTCTCCCCCCTTGTCTCTCCTATTCTCCCCTTCCGACCCCTCCTCTACCCTCCTCTCCTCTTCTCTCTCTCTCGCTCTCTCTCTGTTTTTCCATCTCTCACTCTCACGCAAACATTCATTAAATGTCTGACCTGAGATTTGACGTTTGCAGTGGAGAGGATGAAGGAAAAGTACCGGTCCTTTTGTTGAGGAGTTTATATTTTTAAAATATTTGAGGATGCGGCAGATGGTTTGCTTAGTATTCTCTAAATACTTTAACTGAAGAATAGAAAAGAGAAATGTCATGCAATTAGCATGGAAGTTGATCCAGTCAAATAATACCTAAAGCTTTGGAAGTGTTGGTATATATATGAAGCCCAAACAGAAATAACAGCAATTAACAGTTATTGCTGTATAGACAAATGTTAACAGATTAACACAAATTGCTTCACTAAAGTTATCAATTGGTGGCCGAGATTAATATAATTCATTGACATTATGACAGATAATTTGGGATTAGGTCTTGCTTGGTTATGGATCTTACTTCAGTTCATAGAGTTCTTGGGATTTGATCTTGATTGGTGTCCCAGATTACTGCATTTTGGGACTAGTTCTTGACGCTGGTGTTGAATACTGCAATTATAGCCATTACGCAAGAGACACCTTGTGATTAGTTCTTGATTTCATATATAGATCAATGAAGTTCATAGGCATTGCTCCAGATATTTTGGGATTTGATCCTGATAGGTGACTGGGATTACTGCACTTGATAGACATTGAACCAGATATTTCGCGATTGATTCATAATTGCTGACTGAGGTTACTGCATTTCATAGACATTTCACCAGACATGTTATGTTAAGTCTGGATTGCTGATGTAGATTATTGAAGTGAATAGGCATGTTGCCAGATATTTTGGTATTTGATCTTGAATGGTGACTGGGATTACTACAATTGATAGACATTGCAGCAGATATTTTGGGATTCTTTCATGATTAGTGACTGAGTTTACTGCAGCTAATAGACATTACACCAGACATAGTGGGATTAGTTCTTAATTGCTGATGTAGATTGCTGCATTTTACACACATTCTGCTGACATTTTGGGATTTCCCTTTCTTCTAATAAACATTGCTCAGCAGATGAGGCGATGAAGGGTAGGCTCATGTTTTAATTGAAATGGTCAAGTATGGAATGCCATAATGCAGGCAGGCTCTGTCTTTACAATATACAAAGGCCTTTTTTCTATATGTATAAAGGTGTATTCCCCTTTCTCACAGGGGTATTTTGAAAGTGGATGATAGAATGTAAGGCATATGTTTATTCTAGGTTGTGTTAATCTGCTCTGCTCATTAAAATAAGTAATTCTCATTAAAACTACAGCCACTTTTAGAACTGACGACCCAGTACCTTAACCTAACAATTTGCACGGAGGACATTCTTGAAAGAGCACACCCAAAATTAATGCGTTTTTCATCAAATACGTTTGACCAATATATCTAAAATATATGACAATCAAATACACCTGATTGTTTTCTGCACTATACCTGTGACAGCTGAGGCTGCTTAAATCTTCCTATCTTGCTGCGCTTCCATTCAGTTTTCCAGTTTTCAGTGCTTATATTTACTTAATTTAAGTGGTGTATTTCCAGTGTTTGAAACATTTTAAATATCTGTGTTGTGTATTTCCAGTGTTTGAAACATTTTAAATATCTGTGTTTGCCATAAATAATTGCAGTTCACAATGTTTTGTGGTTTGTACAAAAAGATTTGCTATTATTGCTGCATGTAGAACATTTATATGTAATGCTTAAGCGTTAAGACCCGATCTGGCCCAGTGTTATCGGCCCAGGGCCCGAATTTAGCACGTTGGATTGGGTCTTAATGCTATTAGCACCACGGGTTGGCAATTCGTGCCCCGGGTTGCTCACAGCATCCTGTTCATTGACTAGAAATACTTCAGTAAGATGGCTGCCAGGGATCTGGAAGGTGGTGCTCCATACAGAGTCCCTCTTCCATTTCCATGGCTGCCACAATGGACCAGGAGAAGAAGCACTAGTAGCTGAAGCAGCATCTGCAGCCACCACAATCAGGTAAATGGTGACAGGGGTGAGAAAAACAGGGAAGGGGCTGTGGGGGGAAGATGACAGCTCGGCAAATCAGCCATCAGGCAGATTGTCACATGGGCTTACTTCAGGAGATTGAGCCTGTGTTCTGTGCCTCCTGATTGGCTGCCTCCCCCGTACTGGGTGCCTATATGTTATGTTGACTGCTATACAACACACAATCCCCACTGTAGTGGTCTTAAAGTACAGACCTTGTCTTTGTAGAGGAGGATTGTGTATATGTGGCACAGCTCAGGGTGACATCCAGATCTTGGTCTGTGGGGTGAAAATGAAATGCGTCACATGCATACTTCTTTTGAAACACGTCTTTACCATGACCATTAGTAAGTATTGCTGCAAAGGAATATGTAATGTTATGTTACTGAGGTTTAGTAATGTTATGCTACTGAGATGTACACATGTATACAGATCCTCCACATTCTTTATGATGTTAGTTCATATCTACAATGACATGCCCTTAAAGGTTTATGTTTTTAATCCACTTTGGCAAAGATTGGATTGGTTCCCTTAAGTTAGTTTTCTCGAAGTAGACACTCCTAGATCTCGATGGAGGTGAGTTAGGGCAAGTTCTTAGCAGTAGCAGATTTGTTCTTCAATTTTCATAATCCATTCCCTAATCCTCCCTTAATCGCAGTGGCTTTCATAACAAAGTTGCTTTACAGGATCCTGGGTAACAACCTACCACTTTTTTTGTAATACCAAATATTTTCAGGTGAAAGGAAAAGCTCAATGCCAAGATCTCTAGCACTAAACCTAGAACACATTGTGTTGTCGCTGAAACAGTTCACCAGAAAAAGGCCTAACCCTTTATATTTGATGAATCTTAAGAACAGTACACTGCTTACTTTCCATGTACCTAGTTCTAGGTCAACATGTTAAGACTGTATAAGTACAGATAGCCTAGAAAAAGCGTTATATATTTTCTTCACAAATACTAATTTTGTTGAACATGAAGTTAAATTGAGCTCAGATACCTTTGCTTTGTAATTTTCTGCAAGCTTGCTAATATGTATTTAAATCTCACGCTCGCATCAGGTCAAGATGAACTGGTGACAAAATATTTGATGTACAACAATAAATAATGATCTTGTTTCTTTAAATGTTTTCATTGATACCCCTTAGTAAGAATTGTGTGCGTTTGTACACGGGTGTGTTTTCTGAAATGTTGTTTTTAAATGTACAGTATCTGATGCACAGTAATTGCCATGTTTGTAATTAAAGAGTATAGAGTCACAGTACATTGTTTTTTAAATAAGTTAAATAGTGCGACTGAAAACAAAGAACACCCAAATTTGGGGGAGAGAAAGTAAAACCAGTAAATATAGGGTTAGATACAGAACATGCCCTTGTTATTTATCACAAAAGATAATACATCCTGTCGAATGTTAGTGTTGTTCACTGGCATAAATTCTCTTCCATTTCAAAATTACATTTTTTGGATTTTATGTTGATAGAAGTAACCAGTCTTGGTGGTTAACTTCTAAATGTATAAACATCATTATGAGTTTATGTCACTATGCAAATCAGTGATTTTTATTTATTGAAAACGTTTTTTAAGACATATTGCAGGAATATATATTTTTTGTTTTTCCGTACCGATTGTGACCATCCCCCTAATTGCGTCATATTGAGTTTCCCACCAGCAACGGCTGCTAATTCGGTGGTTAGTGATTTTATGGAATTGCATGTGAAGAGCTTTCATAGGGATAATAATAACTGCAATTTGCAGGGAATGTTTGAGCGTCACTCGTATTCTTCAAACATGCTGATATGAGCTATGCAGAATTGTTGAAAAATCCTTGGGTCTTACCTAAAAAGCCCTTTTCAAAGGGATTGAGCTATTGCTTGTTTATTTGTTTGTTTGTTTTATTCATTTTTAATGCGCACCAGACCCGAGGGTAGCAGGGCGCAGCAGTACAGAATATGCAAAGCTTCAGGTTGCATAGTTATAATATGCAGTCAATAACAATTAAAAAGATATTAATATACAGAACAATAGTACTTATTTACATAAACAGGAGTGGACAAATCCAGATGGATAGGCAATGGGATTATATACAAGCAGGCGGTATAAAGAACTAAGGCCCTAACTAGTTATTAGGGGACTTTGGCAGGTTGATATAGCTGGATCTAAATTTGAGGTAAGATTGCTCTATGCGTAAAGGGTGTTGCAGAGAGTTCCATGCTTGTGCAGCTCGGACGGGGAGGCTAGCACGGCAGCCTTGGTCAATTTGAATCTCAGAATGATAAGGTTGTTAACATTGGAGATTCTTGAGGGTCTGGTGGAGCTTCTCTTTGTAAACCTGTCAGTAAGATATCGGGGTACAGCATTATGCAGGGCTTTAGAGATAAGGGATGCAACTTTTAAAAGGATTTTATCCTGGGTAGACAGCCAGTTATTGTAGCGCCTTATCTTCGAGATATGTGATATTTTAGATATGGCGAGAGCTGCTCTCAAAGCATTATTTTGAAGAATTTGGATTCTATGTGGGATAGATTTGCTAGCACCAATATATAAGATATTGCAATAATCGAGCCTAGACAAAATAAGAGCTCTAGCCAGAATAATGCAATTGTCGTCTGAGATAAAATGTTTACCTGCTCTAATAAGCTTACATGTGTAGGCTGTAGTTGACGCTAAGGAGTTCACCTGTTTCTCGAAGGAGAGGGTGGCATCCAGATAAAAGCCAAGTGTCTTCATTCCCTGGCTACCTTGATAACGTTCCTATCAATCTCGAAAGAGGTGTATTTCTTACCTAATTTTCTGAGATTGGAGTGGGTACCCAGAATGATTAATTCAGTTTTATCATCATTCAGGGGCATAGACAGTGGGTTGCCATCCATGACTGGATGATGAGCTACAACCTATTTACCAAGGCCAAATTCTTGAAAGTGGTAGGAGAATCTGGGTATCATCTGCATAATTAGTGTAGGTGATACCAAGAAGGTCCAGGTCATCATAAAGGGGCTTGGTAAATATGTTGTATAGGGTAAGGGATACGTAGGAGCCCTGGGGAACACCGCACAGAATGGGCATCGGGTCTGCCACAGCTGTCGGGGCGAACACCCGCATGGTCCTGTCACTGAGGAAGGATTCGACCAAGGTTGTGGCTACTTTAGAGAAGTGTGCAGAGGAATTTAGGTGGCTGCAGAGGACCTTATGATCAACAAGATCGAATGCAGCCGAGAGATCCAATAATAGGATGAGGGTTGTTTATCTCTTATCTCGTAGCTCATCTATTTGCGCCTTCAAATCGATGAGGGCAGTCTCAGTGCCATGTTGGGGTCGGAAACCTTATTGCCATGCTCCCAAAAGTTTATGTTGTTCCAGGAATTTTTGAAATTGGGTGTATGCAATCTTATCAAGGATTTTTAACAAAAATGGGACTGTCGTTATGGGGCGGTAGTTAGTGGGGATGAGAGAGTCTAGGGTTTGCTTTTTCAGTAGGGGCAGTACACAGGATTGTTTCAAGTTGGTCGGCACTGTGCCTGAGGTAAATGAGGCATTAACGAGTTTGGATAGGAAGGGGGAGAGTGCTGTAGCGGCATCTTTTATGAGTTGGGCTGAGCAGAGGTCACCTTGACAATTAGATGCTTGAGGGAGAGAATGACTTTCTCTAACTCCAGGATGGAAGTTTTGGCAACCTAATTTGGACAGCTGTATTATGTTCTTTGGGAAATGGGTTGGTATTGGCCAGGTGTGGTTGATTAAGAGAGGCTTTCTTGATCTCTATTTTCTTTTGGAGAATGGCTACTTTGTTAGCTAATGCTTGTTGTATCTCTGTACACCACATTTTATCTTTTAAGCATGTATCAGGAATAGGGGCAGGTGACTCTAGTTCCTTAAGGATGGAGAACAATTCCCTCATACTCGAGTTAGCCGTAGAAATGCGCTTGTTGTATAAGTTGCGCTTGGCCAAGTAGATTTCCTTTTTGTAATGGGAGGAGATTTCTAAGAGTTTGTTAATATGTTCTTCAGAAGGGGTTAGCCTCCATGTGGATTCGCAACTCCTCTTGAGTAGTCGTAGGTCCTTTAGTTCTGGAGTGAACCATTTATTAAGATGGGATTTAGGTTTACTTGGTATGAGTTTTAACAGGGTGATTTGGTCAAGAGTAGTTAACATGATTTTGTTGTATTCTTCAACTAGCATTTCCGGGTCTAGGTATTCCTCTAGTTGGTTTACAGTGGGTAGGATAGCAGGAATCACTCTATCCTTTGTGATACTCTTTTTGCTCCTTTTGGACAAGGTAGGGTCATGATGGAGGTAGGAGGGTGTGGTCTAGAGGTCGAGAGTTTGAAGGTCACAAGGAAGTGATCTGTCCCGAATTGCGGGGATATGGATGTGATGTTGGCCATGCATTTGTAGTCTGCTAGCCAATCAAGAATTCTACCTTTGCTATGGGTAGGTTCTAGAATTGTTTTGAGTTAGGCCTAATTCAGTGAGGATGTTGGCCATAATAGTGGCATGTTTGTCTAGTAGGTTGTTATAGCCCAGATTAAAATCCCCCGGAATGAGCAGTTGTGTAGATAATTTGAGATTGTTGGACAGTAGACTGTTGATGTCTTGCTCAAATGTTCCCAGAGGGCTGGGGAGTCTGTAGATGAGGTAGATAGTCAGTGTCTGGGAGTTATGGAGAGAGAGTTTGATTGGGAGCACTTCACAAGAATTGGAGATTAAGGTGGGTATGGTTCTCATGACTAGGCTGATTTTGGCGATAATGGCAATACCACCACCTTGCATACTACTTCTATCTTGTCTCAGAATGGTATAGCCATCCGGGATTGCTAGAGTCAATAGAGGTCCTGCTCCATCATGCAGCAAGGACTCTGTGATGGCGAGGAAGTCCAGTTTATTAGATAAAATAAGGTCACGAATGTCTGTTGCATGGGCAGTCAAGGACCTGGCATTTATTAGGCCACCTTTGAGAGTGGGGGCCGCTATAGTCGGTTTGTTTGTTTGTTTGTTTATTGAATTTGTAAAGCGCACCGGACCCGAAGGTAGCAGGGCGCAGCAAGGATACAAAGTTACATAATGGTAAACAGTATACATTGACAAGTGAGATACACAAAAGTTAGAGCTCAGAATGTATCGTTACAAGATTTCAGCAAAGTTATTTACATTGTAATGTACAGAGATATACAGTGGTATGTATATAAAGTAAAAGTACAGGGAGATTTATTTACATAGTAAAACACAGAAGTTACACTCTAGGGGTGGAGTGCCATGTAAAACAAAGTTGAGAGGGATTAGTCTTTGGATAGATTAAGGTGGCTGATAAGGTTCTTTCTGAAGAGTGGATAGGGTAGATCAGCTCTGAGCTCGTTGGGCAGAGAGTTCCAAAGTTTGGCGGCATTCACAGGGAAGCTGTTGCCGCCTATCTTGGAGGACTTGAATCTTGGTACCACCAGACAGTTTGAGTTGACAGCTCTAGTGGGCCTGCTGGACGTTTTTCTGGACAGTTTATTGGTTGGGTAGCTAGGGGCAGCTTTAAGTAGTGCTCTGTGTGTCAAGGAGGCTATTTTTAGTTGAATTTTGTTGTGGGTAGATAGCCAACTAAACTGGCGTCTGATTGCAGTCATGTGTGCTCTTTTATTGATGCGTAGTGCGGCTATGAGAGCGTTGTTTTGTAGGATTTGGAGTTTTTGGATACTGGCTTTGTTAGTGCTACTGTATAGAGCATTACAATAGTCTAATCTAGAGAGGATCAGAGCTCTGGCTAGTATAATGCAACTATCATTGGAAAGGAAGGGCTTGCCAGCTCTAATAAGCGTGCACGTTTAAGCTGTGGAGGAGGCTAAGGATTTCAATTGCTTGTTGAATGACATAGTGGCGTCCAGGTAAAATCCTAGGGTTTTTACCTCCTTAGAGACTATAATGTTGTTGCCGTCAATGGTAAAGGAGGAGTATTCATGGCCTAATTTGGATATGTTGGAAGGGGTGCCAAAGATTATCAACTCTGTTTTGTCATCATTCAGGCATGGCCATGTGTGGCCATCCATGCCTGAATGATGAGGTAGATCCTATCCGCCAATGCCAAGTCCTTGCCATGACCCCGGAAAGTGGGAGGAGAATCTGTGTGTCATCTGCATAGTTAGTGTAGGTGACACCCAGAAGGTCCTGATCATCGAACAAAGGCTTGGTGAATATGTTGTACAAGGTTGGGGACACGCAGGTGCCCTGGAGGACTCCGCACAAGATCGGGTGGGATCGGCCGCTGCTGATGGGGAGAATACTCTGATAGTTCTGTCACTCAGGAATGATTCTATCCATTTGACTGCATCTGGGGAGAAGTGGACTGCTGTGTCAAGGTGTCTGCAGAGGACCTTGTGGTCCACCAGGTCGAATGTGGCTGAAAGATCAAGTAACAACAGTAGTGCTGCTTTCCCTTTGTCTCTCAGCTCATCTATCTGTATTTTCAAATCTATCAGTGCAGTTTCCGTCCCATGTAGTGGACGGAAACCTTATTGTCTGACCCCTAGGAGTTTGTGTAGCTCCAGGTGTTTTTGGATCTGTGAATAGGCAACCTTGTCCAAGATTTTGAGAAGAAATGGTACCGTCGTGATAGGGCGGTAGTGTGTGGTGATGAGAGGGTCTAGAGTTTGCTTCTTCAGGAGTGGGAGAACCCAAGATTGTTTAAGGTTGACTGGGACGGTGCCCGAGGCAAATGAGGCATTGATCAATTTTGAGATGAATGGAGAGAGGTCTCTCGCAACATCTTTTATAATGTGTGCAGGGCAGACATCTCCTTTACAATTACAGATAGGATAGTTTTTTCAACTTCTAGGACAGAAGTTTTAGTGAAGTGGAATCTATTATTATGACCAATGAATTTAGTATTGGGTAGGAGAGGATTAGTTGGCTGTGATAGATTCAGGGAATCTTTCTTATTCTTTATTTTAGTTTGAAGGTTGTTTATTTTATTGGTTAATGCTTGTTGGATTTCAGAGCACCAGGTCTTGTTTTGATGCAGATATCAGGTCTGGAAATAGGGGACTCTAGTTCTCTTAGTATTATGAATAGTTCTTTCATACTAGAGTTGGAGTTGGCAATACGTTCGTTATACGAGTTCTGTTTTGCCAGACAAATTTCCTTTTTGTAGTGTGATGCCGAGGATGTTAATTTGGTCTTATTCTCGGTTGAAGGACAGAGCCGCCAGGCCGTTTCACATTTTCTTTTTAGTAGCCGCAAGTCCTTTAGTTGAGGGGTGAACCATTTGTTAAGGTGTGCTTTAGGCTTGCTTCGTCTTAGTTTTAGGGGGGAAATTTTATTCAGTGTGGAGAGCATAATCTTATTATATTCCTGCACCAAGGTACTAGGGTCAAGGTTATCCGGCAGAGAATTCAGAGTGGGTAGAATATTTGGAATCACACTGTCGATTGTGATGTTCTTTTCCATTCTAGTTAGACATGATGGGCTATTTGTGGAGTTTGGATAGTTGGTCTGATAGTGGATAGGATCATGGATACCAGGTGGTGGTCCGTCCAGGATAGAGGAGTAATGGATATTATGGTAGCCGTGCAATTATACTCAGCTACCCAATCTAGGGTTCTTCCCTTGATATGAGTGGCTTCAATTACTTTTTGCTTTATTCCTAATGCATTGAGGGAGTTGGCAATTTGTAGGGCCTCTTTATCCAAAGGGTCATTGAATCCTTCAGTGTTAACGCAGCCCAGTACCTGGTTTGGTCCATTTAATTTTGGTGGGTGCGGTTTGCGGTCTCTGGAACCTTCGATTTGCGGTGTATACTTTTTGGCTATTAGTTCTTTTGTTAATGGAGGGGAGGTATCTTGTTAGCGGCTCTTGGAGTCTCGAGAGTCTCGCCCTGAGTCTAGAGTTTCTGATGGGTATGCTGCATGGTACGCTTGGAGGCCAACTAGGAGGGTTAGGGCACAAGCGATCCATGGTGGTGAAAATAGCTACAGGAGCAGAGGTTAAGTTATGAAGGACTCTCTTGGTAGTTATGTGTAGGCTGAAGTCAGGCGTTTGGTAAGTAGTGAGCAGTAGATATGTGATGGGCCAAAGGCAGTGGGTTATGATGCTCATGGTGTGATGCTGCTAAGGCTATAGCTATGTGGTGGACAAGGTAGGGCTAGTCTAGGCTTATGGATGGGTGTTAGATATACATAAGGTTAAGAGGTAGACTGAGTGCAATTTAAGTGGATGCCCTAGTCCCTGCAGTAGGAACGAGAAGGCGGGCCGTGTTCTATCTCAGGTCATACAAATATGAGTTCAGTTGAGGGAAAATAGGTCTGCCCTAGTCATTAAGTCCAGATGCTAAAGGCTTAGTCGCCTTCTGGCCAGGTGCTAAACGTGAATGCGGATTGGCGAGAAGCATAGATAGAATCACACAATACTCAAGTGCACCTAAGAGATAGCAGGACAGCATTTCATACGTTGAGGTGGGCATTCATTAATTGATTAGGCAAGTTGCGCAGGACCTAACAATGTGTGAGATTTGCAGGGTATCGTATTGGCACAGCAAATGTGGCAAGTTGTACGGTATGATGTTTACATAGTATGCAAGATATCACAGAATTGCAAAACGCTTTTGAAAATCAGGTCCCCTGAGTTTTGAAACATAATGCCATGCGAGACCCCTGGACATGTGGGTAATGGCTTGAACATAATGATTTAACTGACTAGCTACCTTAACCAGATTAGCTACTTTTGTTCCATTCTGTGTTGATCAATATCCAAGATCCATTGCTCAGAAGAGAAATATTTTTCATGCTTTCTTTCTGTTTCACTATAGAATACTTTAGGACGGACTGTCAGTTTTTGGAATTCTGCTGGTGCCCATTCTTGTGCTTTTCCTTGCTGCCCTTCATACTTGTCTTAATTCACCCCTCCCTCTGGTGTGCCTGTAGTGTGGGGCATGATACAGTCACTTCCCAACATTAAGTCATTGACACGATTCTTATTGCTTCCTGTCATTCAAGTCTCAATGGGAACTCCCCAGGACATTCTCCCTGGACCCACAATCCTCCTTGCAGCCCCTCTCTGAGTCCTCCTTCACAAGCCCCTCTTCTCTACCGTCGCTTGTCCCTCAATTGCGTCCACTTGCCAAAGAATCCCAGAAATCTCAACATCACAGGTACGCGTTCTGCAGAGTCACTAACACTGCTTTGCCCGTGTTTCGAGATTCTGACCAATGCTTCATTTTGGTGATTCTGCATCAGTATTATGTATCTTTATAAACATGTAGAATCCCTTATCAAACACAGGACTAACGGGGATGCAGGAAGAGACCCACTTGATGCACTGTTTCACTTTGTCTGAAAGAATCTGTTTACATCTCCAGATATTGTGTGTTAGTGATAACAGGGATTCATGTGGCCTTTGACATACATAGATCACTGCTGAGTAGCCACTGGATAGGCCGTTTACTGGGCAAGGACAATATGACGGAACAGTTCCACAATACATCCATCCCAAAGTAAGTAGTGTCTCCATTCACCATTCACAAGCAGCACATACACCTGCATGGAGCTGCTCCCAGAACTACTCACAACTCAAACCAAAAATAGCTCCCTGTATTCAGTATTCTCTGTGGGTTACTCCTGCTGGATTGTGTGGGACTCACCAGCAGCCATGTCAGCAGTATAATTAGAGTCACTGAATTGACTGGTGAGATTTGGTGCCTCTGGGAGATTCTTGAGCCTGACATGAGGTTCAAAACACTTTCACTTTCTTTTTGTGAGTTGTGATAGGGTTTCAGAGCAGGAAAGTACAGGACAAGCCCACAAAGTTTGTGCAATAGAGGTTTGGGATTTTTTTGGGAGGAGTTTGATGAACATGTTGCCAATGCATTTGGTTTTTATAATGTTTTATCCCTTTTTCCCCTATTGTCTTTTTGTTTATTTGAAGAGAGGTACATGTAATGTCCAAAAGAGGGTGGCACATGCACCCCCTATGAAAATGACGTGGTGACATGCGAGTGACATGTAGGATGATGTTAGGGTGCACGTACATTACACGTAGAGTGCCACATAACAAGGAATAGGGTGCTGCACAAAGAAATATACACACGAAAACACACAATGAAGATGCTTAGGTATATAGGGGTGTGAGAGCTTGGTGATTTCAAAGAATAATCACCAGTGTAGCATAATTTGGTTTGGTTTTGATTTTTTAGAGCATATGTGTGCAATGTTTTTTTAGCACATTTGTGCATACGGTTTTGCATATTATTTAGTTTTATAACAATATGTCGAGCATAATTAGGGCTTTTAGTTAGAAGTAATTGTAGCAGTAAAATAGAAGCATAATAAGGATTATTCTTATTTCTATTAATGAATCATAGTGCAGCCATGTTGGAACCGGCCTACGGCAAAAGAAGCTACTATTATAATTTAGTTAAGAGGCCACAGCACACATTAACATTGAGTTTCTACTGACATAATAAAAGTGTGGAGGTCAGCTTATCAAGGTCGAGGCAAACTTAGTATTTAATTAATTGTTGCCAAAGGGGAACGTTTTCCATAGGAGGAGGGCCACCAGATGCAGTTCCACATGATACAGTTTAGAACTCTGGCAGTGAATATAATAGCAATTTAGAATAAAATAGCAGGAAATACTTTCCAGCAACAGTGGTGCATGAGTTTTTTCTAATCATAGCTGGCATCAGACATGCAGAGGGAGGTGTGTTGGATCTGGAAAGAGGAAGGGAACCAATTAGCAAAGTGAGAATATAGTGTCTAACCTTGGCACTGTTCTATTTGAGCTTATGTTCTCTTCACCAATAGATCCAGTTCAAGCGTGCAGCTGCATAGCTAGTTTTGCATGAGGATTTTGCTAGCCAATTGAAGCAGGGCATTTTTCTGCTGGTCAGCATATGGTGATGTAATTAAGGGAAGGGAAATTTCAGGATTGTGATGGTATAAGTGTGTGATGTGGGTTTTGTTCAAGGAAATATGTTAGCCATTGAGACAACGCCAATGTATGGTGCACAATGGATATTTGCAACAATCAGTTTGTTTGATCTACCCCAAAATGTAATTGTGTTTCTTATGTAAAATGTATGTTAGGTCTGAGAACCTTTTCAACTAGTTCAGCTTGCAGGTCTGTTTTTAAATTCTGTCTCCCAGCAGGGAGTTTAATACATATGTGGGTTTTGTCGAGCACTGTGTTGCTCTTCTGTGGAGTATTGTTTGTACTTTTTTGCTAATTACTTTTGTAAGTAGTCCCTCTTTACATATTTGCTAGGCACCCTTTCTTATCTTCCATTTTTATCCTTACTTTCAGTTTGAAAAAGCAAAAAAAATCACCTTCCCTCTCCTTTGTATTCGAAAGTCAATTTGTCTGCATGTTTGTCCTAGTAAGCCTCATGTAACTACTTTGTAACTACTTCACTTTCTTTCTTTGAAGTGAACCAGGAACATTTCACATCCTGCACCTCTGCACTTGTTTCTTCTGGCTCGTTAGTAGCTCCAGATGGCTCCCTCTCCCCTTGGCACCTTTAGTTCCTCCTGTTCCAACATGTTGGCACCTCAAAATGGTCACTTCACAATATCCACAAAAATATGACACATTGCATAGTGAGTTAGTGCTACTGATTGTGCGCTCTGCCTAAAATGAATTTTAAGGTTTGTTATTTGCAACTTTGCAAGTAATACGCATTTGGTATGGCCACAAAATATTGGCACACTCATTTACAGCCATTGAATGTAATCTCTTCCTGCAGACCTAGAATTATAAGACTGTTTGTGGCCAGAGAACCTTGTAGTCAAACAGAAAAAGACGATACACTTAATTGCAGCTAGTGAATGCACTCTCTTGCCTAAAACACGATTTAGTATGTGTTGTTCACAACTTAACAAGCAACAAGTATTTGGTATGGCCACTGAAAGATAGCATAATGATTGATAGCTACTGGACTTAATCCCTTTTGTCCCTCCAAAATAGTCTATGATTTTCTTCTCCTTACACTGATAAGAAATGTCACAAGATTGTATATCATTTTTATTTATTTATTTATTGTTGTTTATAGTTCAATATGAACTTTTACAGCAGCGAATATATTCACATAACTTAAACATAACATACGCATCAACAATAATACATTAAATATCAACAATATCATTAAATATCAACAATATTAGTGTCGCAGCATTATTAATTCTTTAACATACTACCTATTCTACCAAAGGTCAAATAACCATTAATAGTTCTCACAGAAAACAAAATCCATGTTTCACAATAAATAATGTTCAATGCATATCAAAGCGAGAATAAACATTTCATACAAGGTGGTCACTGGAGTGTTGTAGAATTTATCCTACTTCAATTTTCTCTCTCCCTCAGATACCTTCTGATTGATTATTCGACTGGCTCCCAAGATAAAGTCTACATTAATTTTGGACATGCCCCTTGACTAAATCATATTTTAATTTTAAACTCCCCTCCTCCTGTCTGTTCTTAACAAGACTAGTTCCAAAATGGAACCATGCCTGCCTTATTTATACCATGTGACAGGGTGTGCATTCAGGCCGTGTCAAAGTGGAGGAGGGGAGGGACCTGCCCCACCTCGCATTCCCGCTCCTCCATCCAGGTAGGATGTGGATGGTGGGGCATTGGAGGACACTGATACAGCAATAGCAACTCCACAGCCGCGGGAATGAAGATCGAGCTGTGGGAACTAAGACAGAGTCACGCAGCAGCAGACAACACTATGCCAAGGGTTGCACCAAGCATCACAACATCAGTTGCCTAAGGACACGGCACAGGAAGGGAAATATAAGGGTGTAGTGATGACAATAACACCAGCCGCCACAGCCCAGGACCTCACAGAGTCCACTAGTCTACCAGGGATGGTTATTTTTAAAAGCCCTGTAGACAAACCTCCTTGTTACCACTTCCTAGACCACTAGGGAGAGGGTTAATATAACATTCCCCAAGTATGCCCCCCAAGTATGCCCCACAAGCGCACCAGGGAATTGCATACTGGAAAGGGAAATTAATATTTGTTCCAGCCACGACCAGGCCATTGTAAGAAACACAGCAGGAATGGGTGGGGGCTTACAAGCCAATTTGAAATGTCTGAGCTGTCCCATGCTCTCTCTATGACAAACCCCTGGGGAGAGGTAAGTCCATGGATCAGGGTAAGTATTCAATCCTTGGGGGGTGGGCTAATTAAGTAAGAGTGTGAGAGTGGTTGAATGTTGATTAGTTGGGTGAGGATACGCATTGTTGGAGGACATCTGAGAGACCAGAGGAGACGAGAGCGACCAGAGTGCAGAGATGTTTGGAGAGAGGGGGTCTGTAGAGTATTTGTGAGTGAGTGGAGAGTCTGAGTAGTAGAGGTAGAGTAGGAGTAGCATGACAGTAGTGGTGGCAGATTTGGTGGTAGTTGCAGAAGTAGTAGAGTGGTGGTGGGAGTAGGAGGTGGTAGTTCATAGTAGTGGATGGTGGTATGTTCTAGTGAGTGGAAGTTGTAGACGAGAGGGAGAAGAGGAGGTGATAGATAGTAATGCTGGCAGAGTGGGGGTAGAAGTAACAGGGAGTGGGAGAACAGGAGTAATGGTAGGACTAATGATAGGAAAGATGAGGCAGCAGTAGTAGTGAGGGAGGAAACCAGGACGAAGGAGAGAAGGAAGTATAATAACAGAGGTCACAGAGAGTGATTGTAAGAGCAGCAGTAAGAAGAGAGGTGAGATCAAAGGGTTGAGGTTGAAGGACAGAGTTAGAGATTGGAGGGATAGCAACATGCTGGCAGGAGGACATCTTAGTAACCCTGGGTAGTAAAGGGTCCGAAAGAGCACGTATGGAAGGAGAGCGAGTGACACTGGGTGTAACAAGGTGCCATGCCTAACTTCCTAGAGTACCAAGCGAGATACGTCAGGGAAGGTTTAGAAAGTCCCTAGGGAGTTAGTTAGCCAACATGTTAGGAAAAACACCATTAGACTTAATCAGAAACATCAGACAGCAAGGCATCACAGTTGACAAGATATTGAAATTCCCGCTAGGAATGCCTGGGCTAGGAAGACGGAAAACCAGTGGGAACCAGAGAGAGAGGGGTGACCTTAGTGACAAATTCCAAAGCCCATGAATACCTTTGCACAGAAGACACTGCCATCCTGTCTCTCAAGATGTTTAAATAAACACCCTTGGAACTTTTCTGGGAGTCATTGAGGTACTTTGTGGTGGGCCACCCTGTCATAACTATTTTATCCTAAACAACTGAAAACATTTTGCCTGAACCAGAGTTAATGTTCGGAACACCTCAGTTTATCAAAAGAAATGTGTAAAATGCAATGTTTGGATTTAAGCCCGAACCGGGTTGCATATGCTCAGCACAGAAGAGAGCAGTTCAAAGCAGGTAAGCATGATGGGCAGGCCAGGTATTGGGACAGATGTGTGCCATAAAAGTTCATAAACCAAACCTGAAATGACGGCCAGATGTTTGTGAATGGGGCATGCACTCCTCTTTCCCTTTTGAGAGAGTCAGATTAAGGCCTGAGAAATATACAGAGCAGAAAAGGGACTGGCAATCCAGATGACAGTGGCCTCACTCAGTGTCCCGATCCGCGATCCCAACAGCTTCTCTTAAATGTTACTTGAGCTCTTTTCAGTCATCCCTGAAACCTGGGCATACCAAGTGGGCTACTCTTTATAAGAGGGAAGAGGCCACCATATCTGAAGCTTTACTCTCAAACGATCTGAAACTTTACTCTCAAACGTTACCTGGGGCAAATTAGAACCCATTTTGTGAACCTCTCCACTGGTTCTGAGGGTTTCTTCTATGATGCACTGTCACGAATTGCAAGAATTGTGGGAATTCATCTCTTCTCTCCCTGTGAGGCTAGGGAGCTGAGTTCACTCAGCAATACTCCGGGACCTCACCATGAGAGACTGCCCCTTTGGGGACGTGGACTCCCGCTCCAATGAGTAACTCCCTAAAAACCATCTCAACAGTATCTCTGAGAACATTTACAATTGAAACCTATATAAAGAAGAAACCAGTATTTGCTACTGTCACCCCAAAACTGTATCTCTTTGAATGAAATATGCCATTCAACAGGGATGAGGAGGATGATTTACGTAGGAGGAGAGAAGTGATGCAAGAGGGAAAGAGAAAGATCCGGATGTACCCCAGGGAAGTCCCAAGCATATATCACGCATACGGAGGAAGGAGACTGGCAAAGAGAAAAGCCTGCGAGTTCCAAAATGGGACTGTCGCCAGCTGCAGAGCGAGAGTTGGACAGGCAATGTCCTGTGACCAGAAAGGAATGCATAGCTGAAATTGACGTGCAGAGCGTTTTACCTGGAGAAGAGTGAAAGAAGTAGTCAGACGCGGAGTGTCCTGGAGTCCAAAGAAAGAGAAAGACATTGATGTGCTGCATGACCACGCCTTGTGGTGGACCAGGAGTTCTCCCAAACAATGCAGAAACCACTCTGCAGATGGAAATGCAGAATCTAACGATGCAGAAGTGCCATACGACCATCCTCGACAATGGCATGAAAGAGAAAGCATAACAGGAGCAAGCGAGAGAATGCTGAATGTAAAGAGAACTGGCCATGAGCAGCTAGAAGCTCCTGTGACGTTATCCCTTGGGCCACAGGTAACAGGGAAAACAGGAGACCCAGGAGAGGACAGGAGAATGTTTATGGGCACAATTATTCTCATCCCAGTCAAAGTAAAGAGACTGTGATAATTAAACCCGGAGGAGTGAATGAGAATCGTTATGAGACCAATCATACTCATCTCAGTCACGATAAAGAAATCTAAATAGTGAAACCTGTGGCATTCCATAAATACTCTTCTATGCCATGGAACACTCACGGAGCCGCGTGAGTGCTCCATGCTGAGAACCCTGATTACACGCTACGTAATTGAAACTCTTCGTTGTTTGAAGCACAGCAGATACGTTGGCGTTGCGGTCGGTGGGGCCCCTTTATTACCCTGTATACCAATATTTATAATGTACCTTGTGTAACCATAATAGATAATAAAGGTACATATAAAACTCCACACCACCCATCTTTCTTATTCCCATCCACTACAAATGGCGACGAGGACTTCTGGGCCCCACTGCATCGATGATCGACTATGAACGTTGCAGCGGCCTGTCCAGCTCTGCGATCCCGCTGTTGAGTTTCAATTCAGTCTCCCAGCTCCTCCTCCTGTGTCAATGCCGTTCCATTCGTATGAACGTTGAAGTGGCCATCAAGTAAGTTCCTGATTGACTTGAAGTATAATTTGAATGTCACAATGATTCAGTTGTAGACACCCCGGATGCAGCTCACGGCTCACCTTGCCTATAATCTCCCGACGTTTGTTTTGATTGTGCCGGCTGCACATCTTGCTGCCTCATGCTGCTCTGACTGTGCCCTGCATAATTATCGTATTACACAGTATAGGAGCTCTGTATTTTTCTGTTACCTTAAAGTTGGTAATAACAAGGAAAGGAACTATATCATCGCACAACAAGTACAAGCATGAACACACCACAGTGTCATACGAACCTTTCATCATCTGTGACAATTGAATGCCAACAAGTTGAGCTATGCACAGGAGTATATGAACACAATAAAAAAAAATAATAAAAGAAGAAATTTATTTTTTCTTGGGACAAAAAAAAATGATAAATCGTATTCTACAATATATGTGCGCAGGAGCTTTATGACAAGGGAAATAAATACCAGGCACCTTTCAATAAGACAAAGGAATATTTTTTTTTGTTTTTCCTGAGAGCAAATCAAGTTTGCAATTAATTTCAAAAGATTTTTGATCCCAATATTAGCAAATTTTAATACACAGCGTTTGGAACCATGTCTTTCAATAGTGTACCTCCACCTTTATTTTTCTTATCGGAAGTTGGGGAGCCAGCAATTCCGTGGAAAAGATGGATCAGATCATTCGAGCATTATGCTGGGGTTGTGTGTGGTCAGAAATGCAGTTTATTATTACACTGTTTGGGCCCAGCAGGCCAAGAAAAATTCGAATATCTGCCAGAACTACCTCCTGATGAGGATGTTGATTTGAATGAATATGAACGCTCAGTGAAGAAAATGAGCAAACACTATGAAAAAAAGTTAAGTACAATTCTAGAACGTTATAAATTCGGAAAGAGAGTGCAAGAAGAAGGCAAAAGTGTGGAACAATACATAACTAGTTTGAGAAAATTGGCCAAGACATGTCATTTTAGTGCACAATTGGATGAAAGACTGAGGGATCAATTCATGTTGGAGTGTAGGAGCAGTAAAGTAAGGGAAAGGTTATGGGCAGAAAATGATCCGACTCTGGATACAGTGTTACGTGTAGCCAAAGAGGTTGAACACACTGAGAAATGTGTCAAAGAATTGGAAAGCAGATTACAAAAAGTTGAAATAAAACACGAAATACCTAAAGACAACGTCACAATAAACAATGCGAATAAGAATAATGAATCCATAGCTCATGTAGTGGGAATTACAAGTAGAAGGAGCAAACCAGAGAGTGTTTCAAATGAGGACAGGAAAAACAAAATAACTACCAAAACAACAGGTTATAGTGTGAGAAGGAAGAGTCCGCGCAGGCGAAGGAACAAATCTAAGAGAATGAACACAGGCAGGTGTTTCAGGTGTGATGGCACAGATCATTGGGCGGATAACCCAGATTGTCATTCTCTCAAGATCATTTGCGGGAAATGCAAAGGTAAAGGTCATTATGCCCGATGTTGTAGGATACAAAATAGATCAACAAACTGGATAGGGAGTGATAATTATAGTGATGATGAAGGAGAAGAATGTGTATTTGTCATAACGGATGAAGAAAATGAAGAAGAAATGGAAAGTCCCAAGGCCACAGTGTGTGTGGATGGAATTAACATGCAAATGATGATTGATTCCGGAGCTAAATATACTCTTGTACCACAAAATCTGTGGAACAGGCAGAAACATGAATATTTACACAGACCAGACAGAAGACCCAGAGCCTATTGAGGAGTTAAAATAGATGTCATTGGATGGTTTTGGGGCATGCTTAAGTTTAAGGAGAGGAAAGCTAATGGCAAAATATGCATTTCCAAAGCAGGAAGAACACCTTTGTTGAGTTGGACTCACCAGAGCAAACGTAAAGTGAAATTAGATGCTGCATCCAGTAAATCTGTGTTTTCGATTGAAAATGGTTTGGCGGAATCCCAAGAAACCAAAAGGATCATGAATAGTGATGAAGTATTAAAAGGCGTTTTCAGAAATAAGATTGGATGTCTTTGTGGATTTGTCCATGAAATCAAGATGAAACCGAATCACACTCCTGTAGCACAAAAGTTATGCAACATTCCTCTTTCCAATAGAGAAGAAGTAAGAAAGGAGATTAAAATGCTTGAAGACCAAGGAATTATTGAATGAATAGAAGCCAGTGAGTGGGTTTAGCCATTAGTTGTCCTCAGAAAAAAATCTGGAAAACTGAGAATATGCGTGGACATGAGAGAACTCAATAAGTGCGTGGTCCCTGACAGGCATCCTCTCCCAAACATACAAGAGATTGTTTCCACCATTGGTCCGTTGAGATATTTCTCAACTCTTGATCTGAGGTCAGCATATCATCAACTGAAATTACATAAAGGATCTAAGAAATTGACAGCTTTCATCACGCCAGACGGTTTTTACCAGTACAAGAGATTACCGTTTGGATTAATATCGGCAGCCTCGGTTTTTCAAAGGATAATGCACAACAAACATTTCGAAGGAGATCAAGGCATTATCTGTTTTCAAGACAACATCTTAGTGCATGCTTTTGATCAAAAGGTGCATGATGAAAGACTACAACATGTTTACAGGAAGTTATATGAAGCAGGAATGACTCTCAGTAGAGAAAAGTGTAATCTCAACCGCAGTGGAATTGAATATCTTGGGCATACTATATCTGCTGAAGGTCTACTACCAAAGAAACAGTTGGCCAACTCTATTAAAGATATGCCAAGAACCAAGTCGAAGGAAGAGGTACGCACTTTTGTAAGGATGGCGGAATACTACTTGAAGTTCATAAGAGATTTTGCACTTCATCCTATTCCTCTTTGTGAACTCTTAAAGAAGAAAACCTTTGAGTGGAATGTGGAATGCGAAGAGGAATTTGAAATGATCAAACTGGAATTAAGCAAGGCACCATCATTAAAGAATTTTAGAAATGGCAAGAAAACTGTAATTACTACAGATGCTAGTAATTTAGGTCTTGGAGCTGTGGTCACTCAGGAGATTGACGGGAAAGAAAATTTGATTGCTTTTGCATCAAGACTATTAAAAGGTGCAGAGAAATCATATGCTGCTATAGAGAAGGACATTTTGGCCATTAAGTGGGTGACGGAAAAATTAAGAAACTTTATTTGGGGAGTGGAGGTGGAGATTCGCACTGACCATAAAACGTTAATACATGTCATAATGAATAAAGGACTAGAAAACGTTTCCAACCGTATAAAGAGATGGGTCATACTTTTGTCAGTCCAGAAAAACCAAACACCCCTTGAGGGTCCGGAAATTAATGATAATTAGATGGCCGAAGACCAATCACCTCATTTACAGTGTTAAGAATATATATTCATTAGTTATTACGTAGCTATTAGTTCAACTAGAGTGAGGCCATTTTAAGATGACCAGAATCGCCATTTTGTTTTCTCTCTCTGCTTTCTCTAACGTTGCCACTTTGCCTCATGTAAAACTGCTTTGCTGTAGATATTATTTTGCTTCAATGGTTCAAGGCTAAGAAACATGTTGAAACATTACACTGGAGAGCCAGACAGAAATGCCCGAATCCCTCCCTCACATATCCTTGAAGACAGGGAGCAAGGCATTTAATCAGTACACAAATGCCAGCGAGTCTCCTGAAAGAATAGCAATGTACGAAACTAGCATTTAAAGAGTGAATTATGCTCTTCTTTATGGCCCCCTTTCTCAGCCCATGAGGCCCCGTAGAGTGGGCTGACCTCTAGAGCGAGAATCGAAACTAAGAGATAGTGAGGTCTGGTATGTGCCAGTCTCCTACGCGCAGCTTGCCCAGGAAAAACAGAAATGCTGTGTTCTCGCAAATAAAGAATGGTGTCTTTAAAATGGAAGATTGCAAACCGTTACTAAATATGGTGGTCTAAAGTGTCATAATTATCACACTGGTCAATCATCGCCTCTAATTCAAAGGGAAATGAATTGGGGCTGGCATCAAATGTGTCATAATGTGTCATTGCTGATTGTAAGGTGCTCAGTTTGTATATATGTAACTGATGTACGATTCACGTTTGCTTGCGTCCCCCCGAGGTCTGTTAGACACACGTCGCAGGGCGTGAGACCATTCGGCCAACTGGGACTTCTTTGTATTGCAACAAACCCTAGATTTTGGGAACGGAACCTTGTGTCTGGTGTATCTATTCGAGTGTGGTGACTGTGCCTTGTTTCCACATCCGAGGGATCCTCAGGGGCCCCTTCAAGATGGTGCCCGAATAGGGACCCTCCCCCACTTGTTCCATCGTGTACGTTGAAAAATAAGGAAGGCGGTAAGAACGGCGAGGACGGGAGCGATCGAGCCGGGATCAAGAGGTGTTCGGGGCGCCCCTGGGAAAGCGATGAGAGACTCCTTTGCAGATCTGCACACCGCTGATCCCTGATCGATGTCCCTGGCCAGCGAACAAGGAGGCGAGGGTCCCGAAACGAGGCAGAGCTGAGATACGCAGACACAACGTCATTGGTTGCATCAGTATACGGACGAATTGTGTCTTGAAAAGAAAAATTGACTAATCAGGTGAGTCGTGCCCCGATTCGTAAGTGATCCTGATATTGGTTGAGAGTTGATTTTGCAAAATCAAACACCCAGAGTAAGTTTGATTAGCCAAGGGTACTATCCAACTTAGTGGGATTTTTCCGCTGCGGCGAACAATCTTTGGAAACTGGCCAGGAAGCACCACCGGGAGGAACGCCGGCTTATGATATGTACATAAAGTATGGTATGGGAGCGATAATATTTTGTGAAACTTGGCATAAGCAAAACAGAAAACAGGAAAATCTTCAGTGGCCGAGGGATGAGAGTTTTGAGATGGAACGTATAGATAACCTGGAAAAGGTATTGATAAGTAAGAGAGCACGCCCTGGGGCACTTGATATCTTTAGAGACTGGAGGAGGGAAGTAATGCTCTGATTTAGAAGTAGAGAGAAACATGTGCGCAGGCATAAGTCAAAGGCGGAGAAAGCTGAGGAGAAGGAGGAGGAGGAGTGGAGTAATAGCTTGAGAAAGACAAGACGGCGCGATGAATTAAACATAGAAAAAATATATCCACAAAGAGAGCTACACTCATCGGACGAATTAATAAACAAAATCTTAACTGAAACAAAACAGGGCGCGAGGAGTGAAACTAAAACGACTACGTCAGTAGCTGCCGCTCAACCCCATCCTGTAGCTCAGCCCCTCCCAACGTCAGCACAGCCACAGGTTGCATCAGGCACTGCACTGCCCACTAGCCAGCCAGCCCAGAGTGTTTTGCAATTACCACAGTCCCAGCAGACGTATCCCACTCTCACTGCCCCCTCCGCGCCTCCCGATCAAGAGGGTGCCACTGTTCCGACCGCCCCTCCCATGAGTGGAATTGAGCTGAATGAATGTACGAGAGTAACTCGCAGCGCGATCAGTAAGGACAGAAAGCGTGAGCTGCAAGAACAGGCGGAAATGTATATAGACGAGAATGATGGGCATCCACGCTAGCGTCCCTATATGACTTCAGAAGGAACAACGAAAGACAGGTATTGTTGGAATGCACGGGGGAATATTTGTCGGGACAATGGAAAAAGTTAATTGGGAAGTTACCACCGCAACGATTGTTGGACTTGAATGCATTAGCCCATTGTAGAGGGAGAGATGAAGAAATAGAACAGCATGTGAAGCGACTGTTTGAAATAAAGAATTCATTGGATCAAGAGTATTCTGAAGTACTCACCGCACCGGGAAATAGGAGAAAGAATATTGAGAGAGGCAGGAAGAAAGCGTAAGGACTGTATATGCAGAAATATTTGCCACCACCGGGACAGATAGCTGATAGACAAAGATTGCAGGTGTGTGTGCGGGAAACAATGAGATTGATGTCAAGCCCTAGGACTTCGGTAGGGGAGATAAATGAGATATGTAATGAGTACCCTTTGCAAATAAGAATAGAAGCTCTGCGGACGATAGTAGGAGTGTTACTCCAGCAGGTAGCAGGACACACCAGGGGAAGGGGAAAGGCACAGAGTAGGGGAAATTCAAATATGCATGGATGGCCTTTGGGATTAAACCAATGTGCATACTGCAGAGAGGAAGGACACTGGTGGGCACAATGTCCGCATTTGTAAAATAGAGGTGGATATAGTCAGAGAAGGCCTCACATGGGAACAAATGGTCACAACAGAAATCATATGCAGCAGCACCAAAATAATTATGGGAACGGTGCACAGAATCAAGGCAAGGCTCTGAATCAAACTACTCAAAGTCAAAATCAGCAGGGTGTACAAACGGGAAGTAGAGGGAGAGGGGGGAACATTTTTGATAACCAGACAGGTGCATATTATAATAACAGTGGAGACTACACATCAGATGATATGTTGTTACCCCAATAGGACAGCCCAGGACAGGGGTCGGATTCAGTGTCAATTCCCATGAATCAGAAATGACCGAAGTAGAGATGAAAATCGGGAATGAAGAGAATAGATTCCTTGTAGACACGGGGGTACAAAAGTGCTCGATAGATCATCACTTGGTTCCAGACATACCTCTGACAGGGTGACAGAATATTTCAGTAGGGTTCGCAGGTACTCCAGTAATAAACCCCAAGTCCAAATCAGTAGCAGTGACAATAGGGCCTTTTACTGAACATTGTCCATTTCGTTTAACAGAGCATTGTGGGGAAAATCTTTTAGGATTGAATCTATTGAAAAAAACTAAGCACAGTTATTCATTGTACACCAGATGGGGTGTTTTGACTATTTCTCCCCAGACTATGCCGACTTCTGAATTTGTGACAGAACCTTTATCAGAGGAATTGAGTAAAGTACCAACTTGCATTTGGGCCGTGAATGACAATGATGTGAGATGCTTGAAAATAGAGCCAGTAAAAATTACATTAAAAGAAGGAATAACGCTACCACCTATTCCACAGTATAAATTTTCAGCAGAAGGAGAAAAAGGATTGAAAAGCATTGTTTCTGATTTGGTGAAATTGGGAGTGATTGTAGAGATTACAGGTAGTGTATGTAACAGTCCCATTCTTCCCGTGTACAAGAAAGGGGGTAATGAGGTACCGTACCGTTTCATAATTGATCTCCGTACACTGAACAACGTGGTAGATCCCCAATTCCCGTTAGTGCCAGATGTCACTACGATTTTGACAATGATCCCTGCGTCAGCAGAATACTTTAGTGTTATCGATTTAAAAAACGCTTTCTTCAGCATTCCAGTACACAAAGAAAGCAGGTATTTATTTGCTTTCACTCTAGGAGGACGATCATTCACATTTACACGCATTCCACAAGGCTATACTGAAAGTCCGAGTATATACAGTAGAGCATTGAAAGAACAGCTAGACATGTTAGAATTACCAGCAGATTGTGTGTTGCTACAATACATTGACGATTTACTAATCGCTGCTGATACGAAGGATATATGTAAAGAAGGTACTGTTCTATTATTGACTCATCTAGCTACGCATGGCCATAAAGCGAGCTTAAAGAAATTCCAGTACTGTCAGAAAGAAGTAGCTTATTTGGGTTACCTACTTTCAAAGGAAGGGAGAAGATCAACGCCAGAGAGGATAAAGAGTATTTCTGGTATGCCTATTCAAAGAACACAGAAAGGTGTGAGAGCGATAATAGGGATGGCTTCTTATTGCCGTCAATGGATTATAAACTTCTCTTTAATTGTGAAACCAATGGTGGAATTGACAAAAAAGGATGCTGTGATGCCTTTGCAGTGGAATGAAGAATGTCAGAAAGCATTTGATTTGCTAAAAACCATTTTGAGTTCTGCTCCAGTTTTGGGCACACCGAAGTATGAAAAGGTTTTTAGGCTATTTGTGCATGAGAACGAAGGATGCGCGTGGTCTGTCTTAACACAGGAACAAGGTGGAAGATATAGGCCATGCGGCTATTTTTCTTCTGCGCTGGACCCTGTAGCGCGCGCACTACCACGATGTTTGCGAGCTGTTGCAGCGGCTGCTGCGTCAGTGAAACAAACAGAAGGGATGGTTTTGGGGCACACCTTAATGTTGATGGTGCCACATGCCATAGATGTTCTACTCAATAGAACGCAGACACAACACCTCACATCCGCTAGATTGACTAGATATGAAATTGTATTGTTCGCGCCCCACATCCAAATTATGAGGTGTAGCGCTTTGAATCCAGCAGAATTAATGCCAATGCCCGGGGAAAACAGTGGTGGGACTGAATTGCCTCCCCATGATTGCCTAATAGTTACTGAGGAAGAAACAAAAAGGAGAATTGATCTGAGTGACACACCACTAAAAGAACCATAAGGGGAAATGTTTTGTGACGGCTCCTGTTTTAAACTACCTGACGGCACATCAACAGCCACATATGCTGTTACGACATTAAAAAGCGTTGTGGAGAGTAAAAGAATTCCTTATAACTCTGCCCAAGCAGCAGAGATAATTGCTTTAACAAGAGCTTGTGAAATTTCGGAGAACTTGAGCGTGAATATCTATACTGATAGCCAGTACGCCTTTGGCGTAGTTCATTATTTTGGACGATTATGGGCCGAGAGAGGTTTCTTAACATCCCATGGGGCTAGAATTCAACATGGCCCTCTGATTGTGCGATTACTGTCGGCACTTACATGTCCAAAGCACCTGGCAATAGTGAAATGCGAGGCGCATTAAAAGGTGACATGTAAAGTGGGAGAAGGAAACGCATTTGCAGACAAGATTGCGAAACAGACTGCCACTGATTTGAATACAAAAATGTTGACAGAACAATCAATCTGCATGATAGGAAATGGAATTGTGACTGTTAAAGAAATGCAGGCGGAAGCTACCGCCGACGAAATACAGGGATGGGCCAAGGGCTCTGCAGAACTGGATTTGGAGGGTTGTTGGGTGGACAAGAAAAGTGGGAATTGGATACTGCCAAATGCTTATGTAAACGCAATGGTTACAATGGCTCACAGTCCCACACACATCTGTGCGAAGAAAATAGTCCAACATTTAGCCACAGTCTGGGAAAATCTACTCATAAAAAAGAATGCCGAAAGGCTGGTACAAAACTGCATTACATGCCTACAGCACAATGTGGGAAAGGGAACGATGACTCCAACAGGAAGTTTTGGACCTCCTTCTATGCCATTCGAAGTGATTCACTTTGACTTCATAGAAATGGAGAGATGCCAAAATCTGAAGTATGTTTTGGTGATCATATGTGCATTCAGCAAATGGGTGGAAGCATATCCCTTGAAAGATTGAACAGCTATGAGCACGGCGAAAGTAATGCTAAAAGAGTATTTCTCTCGCTTTGGTCTGCCCCGTGTCATATGGTCTGACAATGGTCCGCACTTTGTAGGTGCAGTGATACTGCAGATTTGTGCAGGATTGCAGATCGATAAAGGATTCCATTGTTTGAGACATCCGAGTTTGGCCGCTCTTATTGAACGGCATAACGGAATCTTGAAATCCACAATCAGTAAGATCTGTGCAGGCAGCAAATTAAGTTGGGTAGATGCATTGCCAATAGCGTTATTGTGTATGCTAACATCAGTACAGGCCAGAACTGGGCTCTCCCCATATGAAATCATAATGTGGAGACCGGCGAATGTGTGGTGTGCACCTCAGCCGAAGAGAATGAGAGAGGTAGAATACTCTGTACTCAGCATTTACTGTAATTTGTTAGTAAAAAAACTGCATTTGATTCATCAGCAGGTGCATGAGGCATTACCGCTGAGGTACACTGGCCCAGGACATGCATTGGAGCCAGGAACCTGGGTACTAGTTAGAAATTACGAGCGGAAAACATCGCTGGCACCCAAGTGGTGTGGGCCCTATCAGGTACTTTTAACCACGCAGACAGCACTACGCGTGGATGGACGCAAGGCATGGATTCATGCCACGCAAGCCAAGAAAGTCCCATCGCCATTCGACACGTCAAATGATCGGGACAAAGACCAGAAGGAGACAGCAGCGGTTCCAGAAATGAAAAAGGTTGTTGCCAGTCTTTTGCCACAGAAGTTGCCTGATCGTGAAACAGAGCCTGATGAGATTGCCATAAAAGCGGAAGAGCAAAAAGTGCCTCAACGTTGCCCAGCAGATTCTGCATCTCTGCTGGCCGAAATCAAGCGCATACTTCTGTGGCGCCCACCATCTTCTGTTGCGCCACAGCCTGCATTGTCGCCTGGGCACCCATCATCATCTGCCATTGTGCCCCAGGCTGACTCCAAGCTCGAAACCGGAAGTGCACCCGCACTATTTGTTGATCACACGGTACCAGGAGCAAATCGGTACAACCTGCGGAGCAGAAAGAAGGAGTGATCACATTTTTATCTCTTGGTGAATTTCTTGCCTCTGTTTCCTATTTTCGGATGAAGTGGGAACCGGAGGCCTAGAGGAGGGCGGCGTAAGAGTTTTGCAAGTTAGGCAGCTCACAAAACCCAACTCCTCTGTGCTAAATCCATGTGTCAGGAACCCGAGTGAACAAGCGGGGCACACGTGGTACAAAGGCAGCTGCTCTGAAACTATAGGGCAATGTGAAAATGCACGAAGGCCTTGCCAAATGAAAAAGCAATCCAGGCAGATAGCAAACTGGCATAAAAAGATTGTAGACATTGATTGAACTCTGTCAACATCCTGGGAAGCACATGAACAAGAGATATTCACGACGAGCAAAGCAGAAGAAGAAGGAAGAGAAGAAATGTTGGAATCAGCAAATGCCCACTCCTGCACCAATGCTGATAGAGAATTAAACGTAGTACATAGAATGGAAAAAAAAGGATATGGTAAAAAGAATTGTATGCTGGGTTTAACCATATTAATGTGAATAATGAGTATATTAGCCCCAATGCTGACCATATCAGTATTATGGTACCTAGAGGAAATGCACCCTCTCGAAGTACTTTTGCCTATTATGAACATTTCCACAACAGAACGCCCAGTCCATGTGATTTCCTATACCTTGTCCCCATTGGAATAGAAACATAGAGAAGGATATGGGGACAACACATTGCTGTTAATAATGAATATGACACACTCAATCCTTAGAAAAAATAATTGTTGGGTTTGTGCCCACCTGACGCAGCATGGTGGTCAGGGAATAGGATGGTATGTACAGCCCCTGCCCTTAACTTCTGCATGTTATGCTTCTCTGAGTGCCCTATATTATGGGAAATGTAACAAAAGTGAAACTGGTCAACTAGATAAAACAAATATGAATGAATTCGAGGAAGTGATTATGAAGCTGGTGGGTTGCTCCATGTTCCATAAAAGACAATTAATTACACCAGCAATAATGCCACAGGATAGATTGTCTGTACCTTATAAAATTGTCTGTACCTTATAAAACCTCTGTGATCACGTTCCACATGAACTCACAGGAGAATAAGGATGCGGATTCATATATAGTGAATTATAACCCACATTCTGTCCCATTCTGTTTAAAGAAAAAGGGTTCTTTCCAGGTAGAAACATTTACCAGATGCAGGAATATAGCATTCCTTGATAAAGAAGTGGAACCAATATATGTGGGAGATCCTGTGTATTTCATATGTGGAGAAAAAGCATATCCTTGGTTACCTAGGAACTGGGGAGGCACGTGTTATTTGGGATTTCTGTTTCCTGGGGTGTTTCTTTTAAAAACTTCAGACATAACCAAATTGACCAGGTCATGACCTCGCCGTAATATTGAAGACGGGTTGATTGTAGGGGACATAGCAAAATCATTCATACCATTTTGGGGCCAGGCGATAAACTCTTATAACATAAGACGACTGTCTAGGATATTGGAAGAAACAATAAATGGAACAACTGACATATTATATAATATGACTCTCGAAGAAAAAGGAATTAGATTAATGTCACTGAAAAATAGAATGGCCCTTGATATAATCTTAGTTGATCGCAGCGGTGTTTGCAAAATCGTGGGATCAGCGTGTTGCGTATTCGTAAGTGACTCCTCTCCCACGATTTTTGAGGCGATAAGAAAATTGCATGTGTTAAGCGCTGAGCTCCACCCCCCTGAAGGTGGCTGGGAATTGAACATAAGATCCTGGTTTTGGGAAGTGTTATGATCCTGGGGATGTAAGCTATTTGCAATCCTAGTAGCAATCCTAGGAATATTCGTGACATATTGTTGTTGCGTACATTTTCTCCCCATAGTATGTACTGAAATTAGCGAAGAGTGTGTACAAATGATGAAACGAAAAAACATTACTAAATCAGGCACTCGCCATAGTAACGAATCTGAAACCATTAAAGAATTCATGGCAATTGATATTGATAATAATAACGAGGAGACAACAAGTGTACATGAGTCAGAATTTGAATCAGATTCCGAATCTAATCCAAATACTTGGTCGGAGGAGGATGCAATGTATGGATGAGATGTTTGGCATACGGCCAAGAGGAGGGTTTGTCAGTCCAGAAAAACCAAACACCCCTTGAGGGTCTGGATGATAATGATAACTGTTTGGCCGAAGACCAACCGCCTCATTTACAGTGTTAAGAATATATATTCATTAGTTATTACGTAGCTATTAGTTTAACTAGAGTGAGGCCATTTTAAGATGACCAGAATCGCCATTTTGCTTTCTCTCTCTGCTCTCTCTAACGTTGCCACTTTGCCTCATGTAAAACTGCTTTGCTGTAGATATTATTTCGATTCAATGGTCTAAGGCTAAGAAACATGTTCAAACATTACACATGAGAGCCAGACAGAAATGCCCGATTCCCTCCCTCACATATCCTTGAAGACAGGGAGCAAGGCATTTAATCAGTACACAAATGCCAGCGAGTCTCCTGAAAGAATAGCAATGTACGAAACTAGCATTTAAAGAGTTGAATTATGCTCTTCTTTACGGCCCCCTTTCTGAGCCCAGTGAAGCCCCGGAGAGCGGGCTGACCTCTAGAGCAAGAATCGAAACTAAGAGATAGTGAGGTCTGGTATGTGCCAGTCTCCTACGCGCAGCTTGCCCATGAAAAACAGAAACGCTGTGTTCTCGCAAATAAAGAATGGTGTCTGTAAAATTGAAGATTGCAAACCGTTACTAAATATGGTGGTCTAAAGTGTCATAATTATCACTCTGGTCAATCATCACCTCTAATTTAAAGGGAAATGAATTGGGGGCGGCATCAAATGTGTCATACTGTGTCATTGCTGATTGTAAGGTGCTCAGTTTGTATATATGTAACTGATGTACGATTCACGTTGGCTTGCTTCCCCTGAGGTCTGTTAGACACACGTCGCGGGGCGTGAGACCATTTGGCCAACTCAGACTTCTTTGTATTGTAATAAACCCTAGATTTTGAGAATGGAACCTCGTGTCTGGCGTATCTATTCGAGTGTGGTGACTTTGCCTTGTTTCCACATCCGAGGGTCCCTCAGGGGCCCCTTCACTTTTACAGGAGTACAATTGCACAGTGCGATGTGTGCCAGGGGTAAGAAATCGCGCTGCTGATTCCCTATCACGTCTCACCAATATATCTGAGATGGATGAAGGAAATGAAACTTATTCGGAAGTTGTTTTGAATATAGAGACACTGTCCATATCCAAGGCAGAATGGGAAGAAGCAGAGAAACAAGACACTCCTATGATACTTTTAAAACAAATAGTCCAAAGTAAAGAGTCTCTAAAGAAAACAAAATTCGAAGAACTTGATCGCATGGATTACTGGAGAGTTGCAAATGAACTCAACGTGGAGAATGACAGAGTCATGAGAGGTGACTGTATGATTCCGCCTACAAGTCTACGATAAAGACTCATCGAATTGGGACATGGGGGTCATCAAGGGATAATGAAGACAAAACAAAGGATACGTGATGATTTCTGGTGGCCAGGATGTGACCTACAAATCGAGAGAGTCATCCGAGATTGTATCCTTTGCAATGAAAGTGACAGGGCATTTGTGAATGCAAATGTGAAGTACCCTATGGTAGTAACTAATATCCCAGGCAAGGTTTGGGAAGATGTGGGTATGGATATACTAGGTCCAATACATAGCTATGACAAGCAACAATATTGTCTGGTAGTCATTGACCTTCTGACCAGGTGGGTGAAGGTCTTAATTAAAACGTGTATGTTTGCAAAAGTAATTGTTGAATTCTTTTCGGAAATTTGTGCTAGTGAAGGTTTTCCAAAAAGTATATTGACCGACAATGGTGTGCAATTTCGGTCTAAGTAGATGCAAACATTTTGTGTAGAAAATTCTATCATGCACAGAAAAAAGTGCCATATATCACCCACAGATGAATGGTGTGGTTGAGCACTTTAACAAGACGCTCAAAGATGCCATTCGGTGGGCTTGGGCTAACAGATTAAATTGGGAAGATGCGATGAAGAGGAAGATCATTGCTCACCGTTTCACCCCGCATTGTACGACAGGTTTATCTCCATTTGAATTAAGCAGGGGACGCAGAGCAAACACCAAAGTAACCCTGTCCTGGATGGAGAGAGTAACCGTTGTAAGGAAGGATTTTGGTGAAGTGTGTGAGAACATCAGAAATACACAGCAAAGCTTGCTCACAACAAATATTCGAATGGGAGAAAGGAGAGAGAAGCACCTACTGTAGGAGGGTTTGTGAGGATCAAACTTCCCCGTGTGTTGAGAGATGGACCTTGCAAATGGTCCTAACCAGTGGATGTGGTTGAAGTGTTTAAAAACGCAGTAAAAGTTGAGGACGGAAGAGTATGGAACATGGAAAGAGTATGTGTGGTAAAACCATGTAAAGTGAATATACCTGATGAATCCATGTGTATAGACCAGAAAAAAAAGAGCAGTAGTAATAACACTGAGGAGGGTGGTAGGTGTGTCAGAGAAATGAGAGTAATGGGTAGGGATGCAATGTCAAAAATGTCCTTGCCAAAACCGAAACCAGATTCTTCCCCCTGTGTCAAGAACCAGAAGGATCATTCGCAGACCAGGACACATGAAGGATTTCGTATTGGAGTACAGAGAATAAGGATCCAGGCAGTAGACTTTTGAAAGTCAATAGGAGGCTAAGGAAGGGAGATGTGTGTGGCATTCCATAAATACTCTTCTATGCCACTGAACACTCACAGAGCATGAGTGCTCCGTGCTGAGAACTCTGATTGTACGCTATGTAATTGGAACTCTTCACTGTTTGAAGCACAGCAGAGACGTTGGCGTTGCGGTCGGTGGGGCCTCTTTATTACCCTGTATACCTATATTCATAATGTACCTTGTGTAACCATAATAGATAATAAAGGTACATATAAAACTCCACACCGCCCATCTTTCTTATTCCCATTCACTACAAAACCACTAGAAGTAAATAAGAATCAATACTGGAAAACTCAGTCTTGTAGCAGTAAACTATAAGAAAGTAAAATAGAAGGAGAGACTTATACATGTTGGATACCTTTACCAGGGGATGAGAGAAGAACACATCTCTGTAGAAAGAATCAAGAGGAGAAGAATAGAACCCAAAGGGTAACCATCAAGGAAAGGTGAAGCCAAGCAAAGTCTTGAACAAATTGTATGAACTGATCAAAACAGTCACCAGAAACGATCTGAAAATTAACTATTAAAATAGAAGTTTTTAAGAAGCAAATAGACCACAGGAGAAGGGAGTCATTCTCCTCTCTTTAGTTGTTATTATAGCGGGAGGGTCAGTTAGGCTAGTTTGGATGGTGGTCAGGTTCTTTTAAGACATCCACTGATGACTGAATGGCAGCTTTGCTAATTTTGGTATGTAGGAATGCCTTATATCATAGTGATTTTTAGGCATTTTTCCTTTTCTTTAATACTCCTAATAGTGACAATTATCAGAGTCTGCATCCTTCTTCTGACCCACCACAGGCCTTAATACCAAAGCACAGTAGAAAATAGTTCTCTGTGTCCTGGACCATCCTTCGGGAAGTGTGCTCTGCAGTGTGATGAATTGTTGCAATCATTGAGTGCTGGCTCCATCTAATCAGACCGTTGTCCTTGTTTTGCAGATGAGCAGGAGGTGGTGCAAAAGAGAACCTTCACGAAATGGGTCAATTCTCATCTGGCCAAGGTAAGAGCGGCAGCAAGACAGAGTTCCATTTGTCCTGTCCCTGTTTTTAGTTGGTGTCATCTGGCAGGTTCCCAAAAAAGGGGGATTATATATGTTTTTAAACAATTCCTTCACCAATTCTTCCTTCACCAATTCCTAGCAAATCTTTCTCCTTGGCTCCTCAACCCCACAAGCATTGTTCCTCACCTTTCCTCAAGTTCTCATGCGTGGGCGCACTGTAAGCAATCATTACACACATATAATAAAACCAAGCGCTATAAATCGGGCAGGAAATATCACTAATATAAATAAGTGCTCATCACACTTTAGGCGCTAAATAAACTATAGCATGATTAAAATATATTTCCATATTTAACATTCGATATGAAAAATGGCATTGAATGTTAAAAGTATGTGTACATCACAAGACAAACAAAAAAGGAATGCAAGACAAGATATAATCCAAAGAGGGATTCAAATACATACCACATATAAATGACCCTCCCGCATGACAAAGAACAGGTAAAGTAATCTATTCAGGACTTGTAATCTTACTCTACTGTCCCGTTACTACTCGTTCCATTCATGTCTACCTGTAATGCGCCCTGATGCCTGCGGGCTCTGGTGCTATATAAATAAATAAATAAAATAAAATAAAAATATAATGTCCCTCCTGAGTCCCTTTTCTGAATCGGACTCCTTCGTGCCCTCGCTCACGCTTCACTGGAAAATACATTTACGCCCCACCACTTTAACAGTTCACCAGCCATCACTGATCGGAGAACATACCAACAGCATGACCTGCTTGGGTGTTTAGCATGGCTTTTATGGATTCCATCACTTAAAATGGTTCAGTCGGTGTCCGCACATCCTAAAAGAGTGGGACCATAGGTTACTGGGCTGCTGTCAAAGCTCTCTCAGGGATGTGTGTAATTGTAGATCACTGACCTGGGAGGACAGTCCCAAGCAATGTGGTCATCTTTCCTAATTGAATGAGCACTTTAGGATTTCTGGCATCTCAGACTTTGGTTTCTGTTTTTGTTTGTGACAGTGGCATTTAACCTCATGGGAGACGGCTGGCCTTTAAAATGTAAGCATTGCATTCACATATGTATACATGGGTTTAGGGAACGTGGTTAGTAATTACATAAGAGGATGTGTTAGTCTCACTGGGCTAGATACTACCTATAATGATTAGCAAGGTCTAGGTCTACATGCACAGTGACTGTGATGATTGGGGCCAGTCCATGCTTTGGGGTGCAGCTGGTGAAGAATTGTTAAAAGTCTTTGCAACTTTCTGAATGTCTGTGTTTAGAATCTAAGAATGCTATTTGTGAGCAATGTGTTATCATTTAACAGACAGTTTAATCATGACAAATTTCCTAAAGTACACATCATTCAGTGGACAATGGACTGTTGAGTAAATGCAGGGGTGGAGTGTTCCATAATCTCGTCAGCTATTCATCAACATATGGCACACATACACATGTAACTGTATGTCTGATAGATCGATACGAGAAAACTCCCCAGAATCTACCCATTCTAGACAAAAGACTGTCATGTATAAAGGATGCAGTATTCATGTTAATTTTCATATCTATATTTTAATTGGTATTGATGACAATTGTCATGGAATGTTGAGAGGAATATGATTATTAATGAAGATGACTTATTTTATGTAAATGCGTGCTGGGATTAGTTCTTGATTGCAGATGCAGATTTCTGCTGTTCATAGACATTACACCAGATATGTTGGGATTAGTTCCTGATTGTTCCATGAGATTTCCGCAGTTCATATATTCAAGCAGACATGATGGGATTAGTTCCTGATTGTTCCATGAGATTTCCGCAGTTCATATATTCAGGCAGACATGATGGGATTAGTTCCTGATTGTTCCATGAGATTTCCGCAGTTCATAGATATTCAGGCAGACATGATGGGATTAGTTCCTGATTGTTCCATGAGATTTCTGCAGTTCCTAGATATTCAGGCAGACATGATGGGATTAGTTCCTGATTGTTCCATGAGATTTCTGCAGTTCCTAGATATTCAGGCAAAAATGTTGGGATTAGTTCATGATTGTTCAATGCGATTTTATGCAGTTCATAGATATTCAGGTAGACATGATGGGATTAGTTCCTGATTGTTCCATGAGATTTCCGCAGTTCATATATTCAAGCAGACATGATGGGATTAGTTCCTGATTGTTCCATGAGATTTCCGCAGTTCATATATTCAGGCAGACATGATGGGATTAGTTCCTGATTGTTCCATTAGATTTCCGCAGTTCATATATTCAAGCAGACATGATGGGATTAGTTCCTGATTGTTCCATGAGATTTCCGCAGTTCATATATTCAGGCAGACATGATGGGATTAGTTCCTGATTGTTCCATGAGATTTCCGCAGTTCATAGATATTCAGGCAGACATGATGGGATTAGTTCCTGATTGTTCCATGAGATTTCCGCAGTTCATAGATATTCAGGCAGACATGATGGGATTAGTTCCTGATTGTTCCATGAGATTTCTGCAGTTCCTAGATATTCAGGCAGACATGATAGGATTAGTTCCTGATTGTTCCATGATATTTCTGCAGTTCCTAGATATTCAGGCAGACATGATGGGATTAGTTCCTGATTGTTCCATGAGATTTCTGCAGTTCCTAGATATTCCGGCAGAAATGTTGGGATTAGTTCATGATTGTTCAATGCGATTTATGCAGTTCATAGATATTCAGGCAGACATGATGGGATTAGTTCCTGATTGTTCCATGAGATTTCTGCAGTTCCTAGATATTCAGGCAGACATGATGGGATTAGTTCCTGATTGTTCCATGAGATTTCTGCAGTTCCTATATATTCAGGCAGAAATGTTAGGATTAGTTCATGATTGTTCAATGCGATTTATGCAGTTCATAGATATTCAGGCAGACATGATGGGATTAGTTCCTGATTGTTCCATGAGATTTCTGCAGTTCCTAGATATTCAGGCAGAAATGTTGGGATTAGTTCATGATTGTTCAATGTTATTTTTGCAGTTCCTAGATATTCAGGCAGACATGATGGGATTAGTTCCTGATTGTTCCATGAGATTTCTGCAGTTCCTAGATATTCAGGCAGACATGTTGGGATTAGTTCCTGATTGTTCAATGTGATTTCTGCAGTTCCTAGATATTCAGGCAGACATGATGGGATTAGTTCCTGATTGTTCCATGAGATTTCTGCAGTTCCTAGATATTCAGGCAGAAATGTTAGGATTAGTTCATGATTGTTCAATGCGATTTATGCAGTTCATAGATATTCAGGCAGACATGATGGGATTAGTTCCTGATTGTTCCATGAGATTTCTGCAGTTCCTAGATATTCAGGCAGAAATGTTAGGATTAGTTCATGATTGTTCAATGCGATTTATGCAGTTCATAGATATTCAGGCAGACATGATGGGATTAGTTCCTGATTGTTCCATGAGATTTCTGCAGTTCCTAGATATTCAGGCAGAAATGTTGGGATTAGTTCATGATTGTTCAATGTTATTTTTGCAGTTCATCGATATTCAGGCAGACATGATGGGATTAGTTCCTGATTGTTCCATGAGATTTCTGCAGTTCCTAGATATTCAGGCAGACATGTTGGGATTAGTTCCTGATTGTTCAATGTGATTTCTGCAGTTCCTAGATATTCAGGCAGACATGTTGGGATTAGTTCATGATTGTTCAATGCGATTTCTGCAGTTCCTAGATATTCAGGCAGACATGTTGGGATTAGTTCATGATTGTTCAATGCGATTTCTGCAGTTCATAGATATTCTGGCAGACATGTTGGGATTAGTTCTTGATTGCAGATGTAGATTTCTTCTGTTCATTGACATTGTGCCAGACATTTTGGGATTAGTTCTTGTTTGCAGATGCAAATAACTGCAGTTCATAAACATTGCGCCAGACATTTTGGGATTGCCCTTTGTTCTCTTTTGCCCCTTGTAAGCATCGCTAGGCAGATGAGGCGATGAAGGGGAGGCTCATGCTTAAATGGACATGGTCAAGTATAGATTGGCCCAATGTAGGCAGGCTGTTTAGACCAATTTAATATATTTCCCGATTTGCAATATACAAAGGCCATTTTATATATGTATAAAGGTGGGTTTTTGTTGTTGAAAGTTTAGTTGTATCATCAGGCCTTTGCAAGTAGTAATAACCAGCAGATAGTAGGGAACAGGCAAAAGAGGCAGTAATCATCACCAGGTAAGAAAAATACCTCCTAATGCAGTCACGTGGAGGGGTGGAGATGTGGTCCTGGAAATAGCACTGCAGAAATGTATGCAGTAAGAGAAGCACTGAGGGAGGGTGTAGCAATACAGTGTGTTTCGAATATCGCCGTAATAAATGATATGTACACCATTCAATTATTTTATTTTTAAAAAGCAAAATATATGTTAAGTAATTAATGAGAGCCTGCATTTTTATTTTTAAACTATGACATGAATTGCAGTCTTTACACTAAAACAACCATCTTTACACAGTGTTCACATTCGCTGGTGTCCTGCTGCAGCTTCCCACAATGCGGCCAGGATACTCCACAGGGGGACTTTATTGCTTAATGCTAAATCTGCAAACTCAGCGTATGTGTATGGTAGTCCCTATAGTGTTGCTCATATATCATTTATTATTTAGAGAAAAGAGTGGGTGAAAGTTTGTTCCAAAGAGAAAAATGGGACATGGCAAGAGAGGGCAGATGAAAAGGAGTGCTGAAAAGGGAAAAGAACCGGATGAAAGGCAATGGGACAGGGACCCCTTACTCTGTCTCTGTGACCCCTGGGTTCTGCAGAGGCAGAGAGAAACCAAACGTAAAGAGGGCTCTCAGGCGAGAGTCTTCTTTACATTCATTTCTTATGGAAGTCAGTCTGAGTCCAACAAGAAAATATTGATGTTACGGTTTAGATTTCTTTTTGAAATTAGAATGACTTCAAATAGAACTGTCCTCAACCCCTTCTGCCACTCCCCTCGCAGGACATAGAAGGGTCTGTCTCGCTTGCTCTGTTCATGACAGGAACTAGAGCTGGTCCCTTGCATGCGTGGAGCATTGGGTATAGGCCTGCCTGCAGAGGATTTCCTCGTCAGAGCAGCCATGGATTTTTAAAAGCCAGGAAGTTTTTTTTGTAAATGTGTGTACGTGCATGCATGAAAGTGGTTGCATGTAAGCATATGTATTGTATGTAATGTTTGTGAGTGCACAATGTATGGGTGGCTGGGAGTGTGAGTGAATGGTGGATGGGAGCAGTATAAATGAGCATGTGAATGGTGTGCTTGTGCTCAATCCTTAGATTACTTACTTGTAATCTTCATTACTTCTAGTCCAACTATTGCTCGTCCCAGTACTTGCCTATGAGGCACCTTGCCTCATAAGTAAGTACTGGAACATGGATGAGGGACGTGGAGGTAATGCTGGGCCAAGGGGCTGAGTTTGGGTTTGGAAGAGGAGGGTTGGATTGATAGGGGACATGTCAGGAAGGTGGGGCAGGTGGGGGTGCTATCACGTAATGGGCGTCCATGATAAAGCAGGCATGATATGTGCTAGTAGTGTGTAGGCTCGCACTTTGGTACAGTGAGTCTAGCAATTTCTCACTGTGGCATCATATTTTTAGAGGACATCTCTAAAAAGGTAAGCATGATAGATGTTATTACCTGTTTAGACTAACATTTGGGTGCAACCAGTCTAGCCATTTCATACTGCATCATGGCATAATATTCTAGGCATCTATAATGAAGTAAGCATCATATGTGTTATTAGGTGTCTAGACTAGCATTTTGTTGCAGCTAGATTAGCAATTTCTCACTGTAACTTGGCATTTTGTACTGTACATCTCTAATAAAGCAATCATGATAAGTTTCATTACCTGACTAGACTGGCATTTTGGTGCAGCCAGTCCTTACTGTGGCATTGTATATTTTTCTGGCCAGCTATTATAAAGTAAGCATGATAAATGTTATTACGTGGTTAGATTGGCATTTTGGTGCTGCCAGTCTAGGTGTCACTTACTGTGGCATGGTATTTTTTACTGTGCATCATCAAACATGATAAGTGTTATAATGCGTCTGGCCTACATTGTGCAGCCAGTTTTTACATGCTTCTTATGGTGCATTGCATATTTAATAACAAAGCGTTAATATAGCTCAACGGGTTGAGCACTTGCTGCTGTGATCTTTGTGTGTTCTGAAGGTCGCAGGTCCAAATCCTGGTAGAAGGTGGGTGCCATTGTAGTTGCATTAACAGTTTTCATTGATGCTCCTTAGTGATAATTGTGTGCTTTCCCAAATGTTGTTTTTTTAAATGTACAGTGCAAATTGCTAGTAAAATAAGTAATATTGTGTGCTTAACAACCAATGTGGCAGGAGAGGAAGAAAAAACAGTACAGGGTTTATATAATTTAAGGTTAGATCCACAGTATGCCCTTGTTATTAATCACAATAGATAATAGATTATGTTGAATGTTTGTGTTCACTAGCATACATTCCGCTCCATTTCAACATGACATTTTTGGGTCTTCATGTTGATAGAAGTAACCAGGCGTGGTGGTAAACCTCTTAATGTGTAAGCAACATTATGAGTGTATGGCATTATGCAAATCAGTCCTTTAATGTGTTATTAAGATGTATTGCGGGAATATATACTTTGTGCTTTGCTGTGCCGGTTGTGACCATCCCCCTACTTGCGTCATATTGAGTTTCCCAGCAGTGGCTGCTAATTCTGTAGTTAGCGATTTTATGGAATCGCCTGCGAAGAGCTGTAATAGAGCTAATAATGACTGCAATTTGTTCACAGCTTGCTGCCAGGGAGTTAACTACATGGATGTTTGAGTGGGACTCGCATTCTTCAAACATGCTGATATGAGATATGCAGAATTATTGAAATGTCCTTGTGCCTGATTTACAAAAAAAAAGCTTTTCAATGAGATTGTGCCACAGTAAAACCATTTTGAGAATCAAGCTCCTTGAGGTTTGGAGAATAATGCCATGCGTTTATCCTGTTGGCATACAGACCCATGGAAATGTGGGTAATGGCATGAACTCAATGATTTAACTGACCAGCTGCCTAAACCAGATGAGTTCCTTTTGTTCCACTCTGTGTTCTTAAACATCCAGGTTCCATTGGTCAGAGGAGCAGTCGTTTTCATGCTGACTTATCGTTTCATTATAGAATGCTGGAACACGGACTGGCACTTTTCAGAATTCAGCTGGTGATGGTTCTTGTGCTTTTCCTTGCTGACCTTCATCCTTGTCTTCATTCACCCATGCCTTTGGTGTGCGTGTAGTGTGTGGCATGTTACAGTCTCTTTCAGGCATTAAGTCGTGGGCAGCGATCCTTATTGCGTCCTGTTGAGCAAGTCTCGGTGGACCCTTTGGAGCTCCCAGAGACCTTCTCCTTGCCCCCACAATCCACTCTGCAGCCCCTCTCTGCGTCCTCCTTCACACCCTTCTCTTCTCTACAGTTGTTTGTCCCTCACTTGCCTCGTCTTGCCAAAGAAACCCAAATATCTCAGCAGCCCGGTGTATATGTTTGGAAACCAGGCGCGCCAGCGCACCAGGACCAAGCCGGTCTTCACCGCTTGTTTATAGTGCATCCATTCCCCTGACTTCAGTTAGTTGATACGTGATAGGTGTGCTAAATACTGCCTTTTACTGCCTGTGAATAGAAAGAAAAGCATATTGCTCGAACCTAATAGCTAGGACGAACATTTACTTATAGCCATCTTCTAGATTTCACATTCATTAGTTGACTAATTTTGGCGCATTTTGAAAATATTGCACTGCACCTTTGAATTGTAATTTCTAACTCGTGGAGACTGAAATAATTATTGTTGCTCATTTGGCTCGACTTAACTTTGTATTTCTGTGAAAAGTACGGCACTTTCTTTCTGCCGCTGTTTTTCTTTGAAGTACGCTGCAGGGTGGGAAACTACATTTCCTAGCAGCTCTGCGTATATATTTGGAGACCAGGTGCACCGTGAGCAAGCCAGTCTTCGCCGGTCCTCTCTGCTACTCGGTGCTCGAGTGCCAGTGTTCGTGCAAACAAGTACGTTGCTGCTTACCTTGCTCCCCGGACCTGTTTGCGCTTTGCATACCTTATCCTTTTTTTAATTTTTTTATTTGTTTATTGGTTTAGTAACATGAGATAGACAAAGAGTAAAGAAAAACATCATTGGCGATTGGTCAAGCATATCAAGAAAACGACCCAACCCCCCCCCCAAGACCACGGTTAGTTCACTGTTCCTCTCTAGTTCGTGCCCCTATCTGAGCAACTCTCTCCACTCCGCTCCGTATCATCCGCCTCAGGGTGGAGCAAGGGCACCGTCAGGGCCACCCAACGGTGTAGTTCCTTCGCTGGAATCCAGTCTTTGCACATGGATAGCCGTTTCCCATGCCGCGGTTTCAGCTATGATCCACTTCGTGAGGTCTCCCCACCATAGGGGCATGTGTGGACCTCTGGGGCTTTTCCACCCCATGGCAATACGTCTTTTGGCTGTAATGTATATAAGGTCAGTGAGCTTGGATAGGGGTTTATTCTTCCTGTTTCGCCTATATCTGCCAAGGATGCAGGCCGTAGGCTCGTCCACCTCAACTACGATGTCTGCGCCAGCCACTCTGTCCTTCACTTGTGACCAGAACTCCCTGATTACTGGGCAGCCCCAGAACATGTGAGACATTCTCGCTCTGGGTTCACTGGATTTGGGGCATGATTGGGTTCCAGCACCTGTGAATCTTGATATGGCTTCAGGTGTGAGGTACGCTCTATTGGTGATGTACAGTTGAATAAGCTGCAAGCGGGCGTTCCTCGAAACCTTCTTATGGTAGTGGGTTATATCACCCCAATCTTTGTCTTCAAAAACAAGGCCCAATTCAGTTTCCCACTTACTGCTGCATTTGAGGTCTCCCCTGGTCGTACCCCACAGCAGGGCTTCGTAGATTTGTGAGGTTTCGTGGCCCCCCTCAACGGAGTTCAATATCATTTCGATGCATTCATTCTCCTCAATCAGGTCAGCAGTGACCGGCCATCTCCTGCACAAGGCCTGTAAAACCACCCTGTGCAACAGGAACTGTCCTGCCGGGAGGCCCGTGGTCTCACAGAGTTCCGAAAAACGTAGGATTTCCTGTTCTTGAATCAAGTCTCCAAGCGTGGCCACCCCGACGGGCTCCCATTGTGTTTCAACATTCCCCCAAGAGTGATTAACCATGAGTGCAGTGATAGGGATCTGTGGGGAGAACGGGTCGTCCAACCCGACTATTTTGCAGGCCCTTTTCCAAAGCCGGATCCCGAGCTTGGCGAGGTAAGCGCAGTGTCTCGTAGCACCCTCCCCAGCCCACAGTATGTCTCTGAGGAACAACCGGTGGAGGGCCGGCTGAAGGAGGCGAGTGTCTGTCGTGCTCTCATCAGCCATCCATTGCGTGACATGTCTCAGCTGGCTGGCGAGGAAGTACAGCTCAAAGTTGGGGATCTTAAGTCCGCCCCTCTCGTATGGTCTTTGGAGAGTCTCCAACGCCACCCTGTGCCTAGCTCCCTGCCAAAGGAAGCCCCTACAGAGTTTGTTGAGTTCTTTGAAAAATGAGAGGGGGATGTTGAAGGGGACGTTAGTGAAGTTATGTAGTAGGCGGGGAAGGGCAACCATTTTAAGGAGACCAGCCCTCCCGGCCATCGAAAGCGGGAGCTGGCCCCAGAACTCCATGGATTTCGTGAGAATTCCTTAATACCTCGCGGTATTAAGGATGTGTTCTGTGCTGGGTTGCGGTGTATAGTTATCTCCAAGTATTTGAAAGAAGTAGCCTGCCATTCGAGATCTAGAGGGGGGAGGGATATGTATTCATTGGTGTAAAGTGCTGCGAGGGGGTAAAGGCAAGATTTGCTCCTATTGATCTGGATTCCGGTGAGCTTGTGGAAGCAGTCCTGGGTTTCCAGGATGTAGGAAAGGAGGTGCTCAGGGTCCCGTAGGTACAATAGGGTGTCATCAGCGTACATAGAGATGAGGTGGGTCACCCCGTCTATCTTAATGCCTCCCTCCCCATATTCCTGTCTCAGGTAGGCCGCCACTGGTTCAGCGGCAAGGATGTATAACATGGGGGACAGATGTCACCCCTGGCGGGTGCCCCTGTGTAGGGACCATTTAGCAGAATAGGTTTTGTTGGTGCGTACTCTCGCAGTGGGGCTGGCGTAAACTAGATGGGTCCACTTTAGGAATACAGGGCCTATCCCCATTTTGGCCATGGTGGCATACATCCAGTCCCACCTCACAGAATCAAAAGCTTTGGTGGCGTCACGTGACGCCACTGCAAGTTTCTGCAGCCTTCCCTCAGTGCTATAGATGACATGATGCAGCCTGCGCAGGTTCTCAGTGATGGAGCGCCCCGGGACGTATCCCGTTTGGTCTTGATGGATCAACAGAGGGATAACTCTGCGCTGTCTATTCGCAAGCAGGGCAGTAAGGATCTTACAGTCAACATTAAGCATAGAGAGGGGCCTGTATGAACCACAATCTGCCCCGTCCCTCCCCGGTTTAAGCAAGGGTATAATCACGGCCTCATTCATGGAGTCCGGGAGTGTACCATGCTCAAAGGCCTCATTAAAGACCTGGGCCAATATTGGGGCAAGAGTTTCCTCATCGGTCTTGTAAAATTCCCCCGGGAGCCCATCCGAACCCGGGGTTTCCACAGCTGGTAGCGATCTAATTACCACCCTGACCTCGTCGGGGGTGACGAGCTCGTCAAGGGTCTCAGCCAATTGCAAGTCTAGTTTAGGTAGGTCGTTGACGTCAAGGGCGTCTACGATCCTGGTGTCAGAGGGGGGCGGGGCCTCGGAGTACAGGTTACGATAGAAGTCGGTAAAGACCAAATTGATTTCTTGTTGGGTATGTACGGCCGTGCCGTCGGGAGTGAGTATGAGGCAGATGGGTGTCCTAGGGGTCTCCCTTTTATAGAGCCAAGCTAAGAGTTTCCCGGGCTTGTCTCCCAGAGCATGGATTCTCTCTGTGTGCTTGGCGTGACTCAGTTTACCGAGGGATTCCCAGTGAGTTAGGCAGGTTTGTCTAAGTTCGGCCATTTTTTGTAAGTGGTCAGGGGATGGGTCAGCCCTACCTTCGAGCGTACTCAGGTCCCTTTCTGCGTGCTCAAGCGAGGACGTAATAGATCTCTGAGCTCCCCCAACTGCTGCAATCATCTCGCCCCTCATGACCACCTTATATGCTTCCCAAGTTGTGCTCAAGTGTCTAACGCTATGCAGATTATTTTGCCAATATTCCTCTGTGCTATCTTTTATGCATTCCTTGAATGCAGAGTCAAGTAGGGCCTCAGCCCTCAGCCTCCATGTGGGTATAGGGGGTGTGGGCAGGAACACCTCCCAGGTTACCAGAAGGGGAGAGTGATCTGACAGCACCCTAGGCAGGTAGCGTGCATCAACAAATATGGACTGTTGTGTTAGGCTGAGAAAGATGTAGTCCAGCCTGGTGTGTACAGCGTGAGGTGGGGAGTAGAAGGAATACTCACGTTGCTCAGGGTGCTGGACCCTCCATATGTCACTGAGTTGCAACTGTTGGATTAGTTTGGAAAGTATTTTAGGTGGAGGGCAGGGTCGATCGTGTTTGTTATCGGATCTGTCAAGTAGAGGGTCAAGGGTACAGTTGTGGTCACCCCCCCATATCATAATTCTGTCCACATACGGGCTGAGTCGCGTGTGAAGGGAATGGAAGAAGGCCGTCGCGTCATGGTTGGGTGCGTAAGTACTGTCCAAGGATACCTCTTTGCCCTCTATGTAGCCGCACACCACCACCATCCTACCCTCGTTGTCTGTTTTAGTGCTAGTGAGTTTGAAAGGAACAGTATGGGCAATCCAAATCAGAACCCCTCTGGCGTAGGAGGAGTAAGTCGAACCTATTAGGGTACCACACTAAGTTTTTGCCAGGGCTTCCAGTTTCTTGAGAGTTAAGTGGGTTTCCAGCAGCATGGCGATTCCGACCTTGCATCTTTTCAGGTAGGTATGGACCCGCTGTTGTTTAACGAAGCTGTTCAGGCCCCTGACGTTCCAGGTAACGACCCTTATTGTGTCAGCCATAGGCATAGTGTGGTTTATTGTGTGTAAGGGGTGGAGCTCGGGATCTAGGAGGTGCTACATTGCATGTGAATTGTTCCCGTGTTCTTGATATGTCCCAGTGTATGTCCCCAACTTGTGCAAAAACTCCCCTATTCCCACCCTCCCTTCTTAACTGTAAAAACTCCAAACATAGAACTGGCCCAGCGAGGTTACCCTCGTTATGACTGTCCCGTTTCTGCTCCGTTGGACCGTGCATTGGTCTCCACATGCCCTACGAGTGGGTATATGTACCCAAAAAAAGGAAACAATCAGGGGGTGGAGTGAACTTGGACTCCGGGTCTCCGTGAAGAGGATCCTTTCAACTGTGTAGCAGTTCAAACAAGTATAGTTCCCCCCAGAATGACAGGAGGATCGTTATCTCAGTCTCCGTTTCCTTTCCTCAATATCAGGGATCTGTAATCGTCCATCCAGTCCCTGGCCTGGGCCGGGGTGTCGAATAAGTGCGCCTTGCTGTTATGCAGTACTTTAAGCCTAGAAGGATACAGGAGCATACAACGCAGCTCTCAATCTGGTGGCTTTCAATCTGGCCTTGGTATGTATGAACTGCGCTCTGTTCATTTGGACCTGAAAGGTGTAATCAGGGTATATGGCAATTTTAGCAGAGTCTTGTTGGATTTGGCTGCCAGCTCGGGAAAAGGACAGAATGACCTCACGATCCCTGTAGTTGAGAACTTTCGCTATCACCGGCCTGGGTGGGGCCCCCGGCGGTGGTTTCTTAGCCAGGGATCTGTGGGCCCTCTCGATGGTGAAGCCCTGGGAGAGTTTGCCAGCTCCCACCTCTTGTAGCAGGAGGTTCTCTATGTAGTTAGTGGGGTCAGAGCCTTCAGAACCCTCTGGCAGACCGAGGAGGTGTATATTGTTCTGGCGAGCCCTCCCTTCTGCTTCCTATGCTCTGTCCTCCAAGTTCTTGACCCTTTGCTGAAGCTCGTCGACGTCTCAAAGAAGGTGAGTTTTGGATTCAGTGTTTTCCCGGACTTGTGTTTCAAGCGCCTCAGTCCTGCCGGCCAGGGAGCAGACATCTTGACGCAGGAGGCCCAGGTCTGTGGCAACGGCATCTATTTTGTTTTCCATTGTTGCCTGGAAAAGCTTGATGGTTTCGAGTATCTGGGTGTTACCAGGCTCTGAAGACGCGGCTGCCGTGGGGTTAGATTGAGCGTCCGAGGCCGCTTTGTTTGTGCCCTCAGGATTCGGGGATTCACAGGCTACGAAGGTGTCCTTCGTGGTCTGGCGCTGCTGCTTAGGCCTGCCGCTCCTGCCGGACATGTCGTCAACACAGGGCCTCCCTGCACCGAGAATGCTGGGGGCGCAATTGAGAAGCAGCTAGCAGCACTCTCGTTCCCGTCGCACGGCCGACAGGGCGATGATAAGAAGCAGCGGGGTAGCAGGCCAATTTCGGGAAACAAAAGGTATCTCAGTTCAAGCAGGCACGGACGGCCCCCTCTGCCGTCGGCTGTGAAGTGATGGGCGCCCTGGGAGTGGGCCTCACGGTCCGCCGGAGTGTCAGTCTGCAGGCAGGGGCCAGGTGTTTTCGCCCACACCTCCCCCGGTGAAGGAACAGCAGGCGGGGGGGAAAGGAAGACAGCGGGGGTCTCAACACCTCGGGGAGGCAAGCCCAAGTCCTTGCGTTGCCACCAGCAGCAAAGTCAGGCGCAGGGGGTAGAATAGGCCCCCCTCACCCTGCCTCCAATGTAGGTATCCAGGGTGGTCCTCCACCGCGCCCGCTTACCTCTGCGGTACCGGTCGGCCACTGCTCACGCCGGGGGCCCTCTCGACTATCCAGGGCACACCTAAGCCCGGTCGCGTGCCGCGGGCAGGGCGCAGTCCGGCAGAGGTGTCCGGGTCAGTCCTCTCGATCGATGAGTGCAGCTGTTCGGTGCCCTCCTCCGGGTCCGGCGCAAGTCGGCAGCTCAGGATCTTCTCCTCCCACCGGCGGGCAGCTTCGCCAGTGGTGATAGTGCGCTCCGGCCTCTCGAGGGATCAGGGTGTGGGAGCCGCCATTTTGAATCCGCTTGGCGACCCTCTTCGCTCGCCGGATAGAGGTGTTAGCCGTCTCTTCTTCGCTTGGGAGACGGTGCAAAAGTTGCTGACGAGGTTCTGCGGTGGATGGTGCAACTTGTAGGGTTCTGGAGCACTTTAAAGTCACTTAAAACAGCTTATCATGGCACATTAGCGTGGAGCTCTCAGGAGACACGTCCGCTCTATATGGCGGTTAGCCACGCCCGTTGGGTTTATTTTCTCAACCAAGTAACAGGGAGCAGCAAAGTGCGTCAATGCGTGTTACCAGGATGGTCAGGAGACACGAGGCACTCAGAAACTAGAGTGCTACCTAGGGAACATTCTAGAAAGTCTGCCTGAACTTCGTATCCATCCCTGTGTGTAATCATTCAGCAATACCTGCCAAGTCTGCTAGACAGTATTGTATTGATAGTTATGATTAGACCGAGGTGGTCAGCGGTTTGTGTACATGGGGGCGTGCAGGGTGGGATTACGTGCAGTGGTCGCAGCACGCGGGAGAGGGGGCGGGTCCCGCGACCAGTGGGTGCTGCTGCAGCGACAAGTGTGTGCATGTGTGCATGGTGCAGGACCACCTTGTGCGAGAGAAGTGTGCCTGGGTGTGTGACTTGGGTTGAGGCGATAAGGTGTTATTGGGGCTGGTACAGCTCTGGCCAGTTTGTGTCGGTTCTGCCGCATACCTTATCCTTATTTACAGGTTAGCACTTCAGAATGGGCTACACCACAGACCTACCCTCTTTTGGCCAGCCAAAAGGTTAATCGTATGGCCATAGTAGCCCTGTATTTAGAGGCAAAACTATATGCCGAGGTAACACCATACCTCACCACAGGCGAGCCTCTTACATCCTCCCAATGCCAATACATCAGCAAAACTGCTCCCTGTCACTCTCAGTGAGAAAATGACTCTGATCCCACATGTGGCAACCATTGCTAGCGGCAATTGCTCATTAACCAATGATGTCCCAACTTCTTGTGTGACTACAGCGACTACTCCCATTACTGTAGAACCTGCTGAGGACACACCACAGCTCCCTAACTCCCAGACCTACATAACATCTGGGATTCTCACCACTGACCTTAATGAACCTAGTGATGATATCAGTAATCAATATATCCTGTGGTCACCATGCCCGAAGCCTACAAACCAACCAATGAAAGCACCATATATAGCCACTTGATAGAGAGAGAACAAATACTTAAATCAGCCTTATTAAATACCAGGTCACTTAACAGACATGCTCCCAATATCTTAGACTATATCGTTGACAATGACCTAGATCTAATGTTTCTAAACGAAACATGGATTAATGAAGCTTGTAGACCAATGATAGAATTGGCCGTCCCAGAAGGCTACACCATTTACTGCCAAAACAGGGACCAGTGATCTGGAGGTGGAGTAGCAATGATTGCCAAAAGTCACATTAAGCTCCATAAATACCCCAGCCCCTGCAATGGCTGTGAAATGTTGCAACTGAAACTAACTCACTTCCCTCTCAGCTGTGATAATATCGTCCTGATCTACCGACCCCCGGTGGGTATGAACACCTTTAATGAAGAAATCACACAGGTTTTAGCTGAACTTAAAGGGGCCAACTGTGCCACACTATTTCTTGGTGACTTACACCGTTGGCGAGGGGACAAGGAGGATAAGGAAGCAGTCATGCTCGAATCAGCCCTGAATAACATTGACTATTATGTTGTAAACTCTGATCCCACAAATGCAAATGGTAATGTCCCTGACTGGATTGTGACAAGGAACCTCAAGGTACAGATCAACAATACTACTCCTTGTATTTGGAGTGACCACTTCATGATTAACATTCCCCTATGCCTACAGGCCCCTCCTCTCGAACGAAATAATACACCAAAATCAGTTACCAACCAAAACCTCTCAGACTGCATCACAACAATCATGTCCATTACAACTGCGCAAGACCCCCCTGAACTGCTTGTCTAGGTCTTTATCAACAATTTCAAACTCCTCTTGGACGAACTCGCTCCAAAACCAAATTTGTCCGTAATAACCCAGATCACCAAAAATGGATCATGCGAGAGCTTAAAACTCTGAAAGCTGAAAAAAGGAAAAAAGAAAGATGCTGACGGAAATGTCCCTCCACCAAAATTGCATGGAAAATTCTCGAGAGAACCTATAAAAAGGAGATCATTTATTCTAAGAAAAACCTCTTCAAAAAACACATTTATGAAGCAGACAACAAACCTAAGAAACTGTTTGAAATATTAAAATTTCTAGAGAAACCAAAAGCTCAATCTACTACAATTCCAACTATGAACTCACATTGCTCCACAATCCAGCATGCCTTTGAAGCTAAAATATCTATAGCAAGGGAACAAATCAAAGAACATATTGCAAGGAAAACAAGCAACAAACCTCCACCTCACAATCCAAGCAACTCCCCTCACCTAACCATCCCCCCAGATACAGAATATACTGCTTTTGAATTTTATCCAGTAAATAGCCTGGAACTAACTACTTTGAGCACTATGCAACCGTCTGCTGGTCCAGATAACATCCTCCCACCAACAATGATCCTTGATAATAAAGAGATGTTTCCCCTTTCCTAGCAAAATTCATCAATGCATCCTTTCACACCTGCTCAGTACCGAACAACATTAAAAACGTTACAGTAACGCCACTTTAAAAAAACATCTGGGGCAGTCCAAAGTGATGTGGCCAATTTAAGGCCCATCAGCAACTGCAATTTCTTGCTGAAGGTTCTGAAAAAGGAGGCAACACGACAAATCCAGACGTTCATAGAATGTATTAGCGTACTACATCTGAGACTCTCCGGTTTTCGGCCTGCTCATAATACTAAGACTGCCCTTATCGACCCGCAGACCCACATGCTGGGGATTATGGACAAGGGTAAAACGGGACTCTTAGTACTATTAGACCTATTGGCGGCTTTCCATCTCCTGGAACATAAACGCCTCTTGAACACACTGAAAGATACTGGCCTCTGTTACGAAAGGACATGTATGTGGGTACACGCTTTTCTGTCCGGGATACTATCCAGAGTCTTCTGGTGAGAAGCATTAGCAGCCACCGTTCACTCCACCTCTAGGTAGGGTGCCACAGGGGGCTTGTATGTCCACTGTGCTCTTCAATATTTATGCCAGACCCTCTGCAGCCTCTTGGAAGCATCAGGTTTGTTTTTTAACAACTACACAGATGACACTCAGCTGATTCTAGAGATCTCTGGGAACCATGCTGACGACACCACAAACCTCTGTGAGAAACCTGAGGCATTTCTCCAAGGCTTTTCCAGGGGAACCCAGACTAAGGTGGCTAGGGCACGGCCATGGTGTCCAGTCAAAGTTTCGAATACATAGTTTCGAAATACAATACTTTTGAAACAAAAGGATCGAGAAAAAAATAATTCAAATGCATTTTTTTTAATGTCCTTTATTTTTTGGGGTTTCGTATAGTAAAAATTGTGTTTTTTCCCCAAAAAACTGGGGTTTGTGGAAGGACAACCGAAAAAATCAATGTTTTTGATGCTTTTGGGTCAAAACTATTGTATTTCTACACTATGACGGTCGAAACTTTGACTATAAAGCCACGGCCATACCTGTTGGATCCAATTCCTGGGGTGGACCAGTGGTGGAGGATCACCTGAGTAGGGGAGCCCGGGTTTATGCTTGCGAGAACACCTCACGTGAGATGCAGTACCATCACAGGGAGACTGGTGAGGGGAACAAAGTCCCTGAAGCTTTTATAAACTATTCCCGCTCATCATCCTTTCCAGGCATTGAATCTCACTTACCCAAAGGTAAAGCCAACAACCCATTTGCATCTGTTAAACTTATTAAAAACCACAACTCCCAGAATCCCTGCTATCCTGTCTTCTACTCGGATATTCACAATCATTCTACTTCGTGTGTCTCAGATTATCGCTTTCCGAGCTCCCAGTGAAATGTGACCAACCACTACATTTACCACAAACCCTCTTACTCATTCCACACATCCTACGTGAATACTCCTACTTATTATGGTTACCTGACATGTCCCAACCCAAGGGTCAGGCAAAGTCAGGCAATTGACCAAAATCACACACACCTCAAAGCCCTTTCCTTTCCCCACAGGATAAAAGGTGGTACAAGAGAGCACACAACTAGCAAGGCAGATTGCATGACGTGTGAGCTAACCCAGCACCTCAGTTCAAGAGGAGGTGAAAGATGGGGCAAGTCGAGAGGACACAAAAGGAAGAAGTGACCTTGCCCTTATTGACAGAGACCCGTGAAGCCTCAAGAGAAGGAATTGTAAGACGGCAGACAATAGCCAGCGTCTGTTGCAGGAGATGTCAACGGTACCCTGGCGCCTCCTCTGTTGACAGCCAAGCTGAGGAGAGACACATTGGCCCAATAGTAGCGGTCTTGACTCTACAGACAAGAAAGCAAAGCAGTTCATCGCGGCCAGTAAATCGAGGTGTGAGCCAATAAAGAAGCTGAGACTGTGTTGAATGAAAGTAGCAAGTGGCTAATTGAACTTTGAATGAACAAAGATCTATTGATATAAGGAAAAGGGAAAGCCAGCATAACAGAGTCAAACACTGCATGGGTGTTCACTTGAGAAATGCTACTGCTGTTGAACTACCGTAACCAGTAGACCTTGGGAAGTGGCGAAGAGAGGTCAAAGTGGTCCTACAGGAGTCTTATAAAACCCCCTGTACCATCGTAAGTTACCACCCAAAGGTTTGTTGGGAGAGGAACTTTGTGTTTGGGGTGTGTGCCCGGAAGAGGGGGAGACAGGGGTGAAGTTGTCACCCAAAGCTATACGTGAAACAGAACTTTGTGTTTATTTGTTGAAATTATCAGGCACTCGAAGGCAAGATACTTTTTATTAAAAAAAGAGACTTAACCATTGAAGAACCTGATAGTAGAAACTGAACTGTCGGCTCGTGCCACGCTGGTCCCTGCTGAAAACGTGGGGAATAGAGACGCCTGGCAATCACATCCTGACTTATTATTTGTGAAGACTTCTTTCTTTATTTAACCCTTATCCCACATTCTTTGTGTAATTGTAAGGAATGGGCAATCGTTTTTACTTAGTATGGGTCCTTTTATTTTGGGACAAAGACTGCCTTATTTTTCATTTGATAGTCGACACTTGCTCCTTTCTTAGATTTAGGTTAGGCGTTTTTCCACCCTGCATTTGCAGTTTAATAAACACCCTTGAACAGTGATCACTTGTGTCTGTCTTTACTGTTGCCACCATGAGTTCCTTACACCTCCTAAACACCTACAACCTTACTGACTCGTGGATGAGAGACAACTGGATGTGCCTCAATGGAGGCAGAACAGAGCTATTAATCTTCGGGTCTCCGTAGGCGAGAGAAAAATTAAATCATGACTACCAAGGTTTCTCCATCCAGGATTGTGTCATCTCAGTGCGGGACAAAATAAAAATCTACCTTGACTGCCCCATGAGCGCAGTCACACACAGCCTGCCACACAGTGGAAAGAAACGTTGCCTACTACCTAAGATTCCTGAGGAACATTCGTCCCTAACTTACTGAAGCTAACTGCACAAAAATAGCTCGGGCAGTCATCTTCTCGAGGATATTTTACTGTAGTGCCTTGCGGATAGGCGTGGCCGAGAGAAGCGCGAGGCGGCTTCAGACTGTTCAGAACGATGCCGTTTGCATCATAAAAGAAATCTCGAGTAAGTGCCATGTCTCAGCCTTTTGGCAAGGCCTACACCGTCTCCCTGTGAGGGCCAGACACCAGTTCAAAGCAGCTACCCTGGTTCAGAAATGCTTCTTTGGAAAAACTCCAAACTATTCGAAATATCTAGTGACCCTCTCGAAACCCTCACATACGCTTCAATCAAACAATCTGATGCAGGTCAATAGTCCTTCCTCCATGTGGTCTAAGGGCTTGAGCAGGTCCTTTGCCGTATGTTCAGCAAAAACCTGGAATTTGCTTCCTTTACCACTCTGACAGAACACCGACACTAGAACTTTTAGGAAAGCACTGAAGACCTTCCTCTTTGAGTAAATGTTGTGTCAATCCAACCTCACCTTGTTATTCTGTTGTCCCATGTGTATATGTGCGCCCTGATGCCTCCGGGTTGTGGCTCGTTATAAATAAATCTCAGCATCTCTGGTAAGTCAGCCTTCTGCAGAGTCACTAAAGCAGTGCTTTGCCTGAGCGGTGATTTGTGATTCTGGCCATTGCTTGTTTTGTGATCCTGCATCATGATAAACATGTGGGACCAAAGGGGATGCAGGGAGAGACACACTCCATGCACTGTTTCACTTATTTATATAATATTATTCGGGCTGCCTTTTTGAAGTCTGTATATTAGTGACCACAGGGAGTCCTGTGACTTTTAGCTCACACAGATCACTGCTGATTGGCCATTGGATAGACCGCTGATTGGGCAAGGACAGTATGACGCGGCAGGACCACAATACATCCCTCACAAAGTATGCAGTGTCTCCATTCACTGTGAGGTGTTGAGCAGCACATGAAGCTGCACAGACCAGCTCCCAGACTTATTCACGACTCAAACCAAAAACATCTCTGTGTATTCAGTGTTTTCTTTGGGATATTCCTGCTGTATTGTGTGGTTCTCACCAGCATCCATTTTTAGTGGCCAAACCCGTCCTACAGGGTCAGGGGAATAGGGGTTCTGTCGGCAGGATGATTAAAGTCAGTGAATTGCCTGGTGAGATGTGGTGCTCTCTGGGAGATTCCTGAGACCGGTATAAGGGTCAAAACACATTCACACACTTTGTGTGGGTTTTGTTAGGGTTTAAGAGCGGAGGTTTTGTTTGTTTGTTTGTTTTATTATTTGTAATGCGCACCAGACCCAAGGATAACAGGGCGCAGCAGATACAGGAATATGCCAAGCTTAGTTACAGTCACAAGGTTACAGGCAATTGTGCAAATCAATACATTACTATACATTATTATACAACAGGATATTTACAGATATTACATGTATTGTACATAGAGGTGAGGTTAGCGCCTTGGGATTAGCATGCAGTTTGTAATTTGGACACACAGTTGTGCGTTTAGTGGTCAGTGGATTTTAGCCATAAGATAGTATTGGTTCTGAAATTCTGGTAAGGCTGGTCTACTCTTAGGGAGGGAGGCAGAGAATTCCATAGTTTAGCCGCGTTAACATTGAAGCTGTTGCTACCAATCATTGATCGTTTGAATTTGGGGATGGACAAGCAGTACCGGTTTATAGATCTAGTTGGTCTTGAGGATGTCCGTTTGTGAAATTTCTCAGAGAGGTCGATGGGTGCAGTGTTCTTAAGAGATTTGTGAGTGAGTGACGCAGTTTTTAATAGGATTTTGTCATTTGTCCGGAGCCAGTTGATCGGTCGTCTACTCTCGGAGATGTGCTCTCTCCTGGAGATACCTAGGGCTGCTCTAAGGGCATTGTTTTGTTGGGTTTGGATTTTGGTAATGATGGATTTGTTGGAACCTACGTATAGGTCGTTGCAATAGTCCAGACGGGACAGGATGAGGGCTCTGGCCAGGATGGTACAGCTATTATTCGAAAAAAATGGCTTGCCGGTTCTAATGAGTGTGCATGTGTACGCCATGGAGGATGCTAGCGTGTTCACCTGTTTAGAGAAGGTTAAGGTGGAGTCGAGGTAAAAACCTAATGTTTTTACCTCTGGTGCTACCTTAATGAGGTTGCCGTCAATTGAGAAGGAGGTGTAGTCGGGTCCTAATTTTTTTTAGGTTAGTGGGGGTGCCCAAGATGATGAGTTCTGTTTTATCATCATTCGGGTATAGACCATGCATGGCCATCAATGCCTGGATGATGATGTACACTCTATTTACCAAGGCCAAATCCTTGTCGTAATCCCCTGTAAGTGGGAGGAGGATCTGAGTATCATCTGCATAGTTAGTGTAGGTGATACCAAGATGGTCCAGATCGTCGAAAAGGGGCTTGATAAAGATATTGTACAGTGTGGGAGAGACGCAGGAGCCCTGTGGTACCTCGCAGGTGATACTTATGGGATCTGCAGCTGCTGACGGCGAGAAGACCCTCATTGTTCTCCCACTTAGGAAGGGTCTAATCCAGGTTATGGCATCTTTGGAGAAGTGAGCTGCTGTGTCGAAATAGTTGCATATGATCGTGTGATCTACCAAATCAAAGGCAGCTGAAAGGTCTAGGAGTAGCAGTAGAGCTGATTTGCCGCTGTCTCTAAGCTCGTCAACTTGGGTTTTTAGGTCGATGAGGGCGGTCTCAGTTCCATGTGTGGGCGGAAGACTGACTGTCTGGCTCCTAGCAGGTGGTGTAGTTCCAGGTATTTTTGAATTTGCATGTAGGCCACTTTTTCTAGTATTTTTATAAGGAACAGGACTGTTGTGATTGGCCTGTAGTTGGTGGGAATTAATGGATCAAGAGTGTTTTTTTTTAGTAGTGGGAGTACCCATGATTCTTTGAGGTTAGTAGGGATGGTGCCGGTGGCAAAGGATGCTTTAATGAGCTTGGATATGAACGGTGACAGGTCTTGAGCCGCATCCTTTATGAGTTGTGCTGGGCAGAGATCAATCTGGCAGTTGGTTGGTTTGAGAGATAGGATAATTCTTTCCACCTCGATGATGGATACTTCAGAGAAATTAAAACGGATGGGATGTTTTTCAGCGGTGTTCACGGATAGTTTAGGTGTGGGTGGAACATTTAGAGATGGTTTTTTTGGGATATTTTACTTTGTAGTGTGGATACTTTATTAGCTAGTGCGTGTTGGATATCTGAGCACCATTTTTTATCTTTGGTGCAAATGTCTGGTATTGCAATGGGAGACTCTAGTTCTTTAAGAATGGTAAATAGTTCTTTCATATTGGAGTTAGCTTGGGAGATACGGGTGTTGTAGGATTCCCATTTAGCTAAGCAAATTTCTTTTTTGTAGAGTGATGAGAGTTTTGTAAGGTTTAGTTTGTTGGCTTCTGATGGTAGTAGTTTCCATGCAGCCTCGCAGTTTCTTTGTTGTTTTTTAGGAAGGGTGTAAACCATTTATTTAAGTGTTTTTTTTGCTTACTTGGTCTCAGTTTGAGAGGGGCAATCTGATCTAAGGAGGAAGCCATAATTTTGTTGTATTCACTAACCATGCTTTCTGGGTCAGTATTCTTGGAGAGTGAGTTATGGGTGGGGAGATTAGCAGGTATGAGCCTATCCGCTGTGATGTTCTTTTTGTTTCTGGTTAGGGTGGGCGAAGCCCTAGGGGCAGGTATGGGGGTCTGTTAGTGGATAGCGTAAATGAGAGTAGGTAGTGGTCGGTCCATGCTAGTGGTGAAGTGGAGAGGATATTGGCATGGCAGTTGTAGTCAGTTACCCAATCTGGTATTCTCCCTTTGTTATGGGTGGGGGTTTTGCTTCTTTGGATAAGGCCATATTCTGATAGGATGTTTGCCGTTGCTAAGGCAGACTGATCTGCGGGGTCATTGAATCCCAAGTTGAGGTTCCCAAGTAGTAGTACTTGCTTGGAGCTTTTGAGGTTACTGGAGAGTATAGTGTGGATGTCTTCCTCAAAAGTCCCGGTTGGGCCTGTGGGGCCGTAGATCAAGTGGATATTGAGGGTCTGAGAGTTGATCAATGGTAATTTGACAGAGTTTTTCAAGAATGGGTGTCGTACGGGGGGTGCTAATCTCATAGAGAGGGTGCATTTGCAGATAATGGCGATGCCTCCACCTCTGGTTCCTTGTCTATTTTGTCTTAAGATTGTATAGCCCTCTGGAACCGCTAGCATGAGCATAGGGCCTGCTGCAGCACGCAACCGTGTCTCAATGATTGCGAGGAAGTCTAAGTTATCGCTCAGGATCAGATCAGCAATCTCTGTGGCATGTGCTACAAGAGATCTGGAGTTTATTAGAGCTCCTTTGGTCTTGTGAGGTGTACAGGACAAGCACACAATATGTGTTTAATAGGAGTTTTGGTATATTGTGGAGGAGTTTGGCAACCTTTTTTGTCAATGCATTTGATTTCAGTATTTTTCATCCCTTTTTGACCATGTTGTCTATTTGCATATTTATTAAGCCCCCATTGCTTATGTTGCATTTTTACCCGTGCTTTCCCATATAAAAAACATGAAACATCTTCCTATTCTTTCCCCTGATCTTTGTCCCCTTTGAGTCACTCTAAAATGTTAGAAAAAGCAAAACAAGCTCTCTTTCCGTTTGTATTTCTAAGCCCATTTGCCTGTGCGACCATCCTTCTATGCCTTGTATAACCACTGTCCCTTTGTTCCTTTGGAGTAAACGAGGAACATTCCACATGCTGCGCCCCTGCACTTGTTTCTTCTGGCTCGTTAGTAGCTCCAATCTGACATTTCTGTCGCCCTCCTAATCACATGACAATCAGGTGACGATGGTCCCTTTGTCATAGTCACAAAAATATGACACATTTCGTAATCAGTTAGTGCCACTGATGTTCACCTCTGCCTAAAATTAATTTTAAGTTTCAGAAATATGATTTTCATCCATTGAATGTAATCTCATCCAGTGGACCAAGAATTATACAGCTTTTTTGTGGCCAGAGAGCATACTAGTCAAAGAGAAAAGGATGATAAATATACTTGCAGCCAGTGAATGCACTCTTTTGCCTAAACGAAGATTCAATATCTTTTATTTGCAAATTCACAAGCAACAAGTATTTGGTATGGCCACTGAAAGATAGCTTAATGATGTACAGCTACTGAATGTAATCCCCTTCCTCCCTCCAAAATAGTCTGTGAGGTTCTTCTCCTTACACTGATAAGAAAGGTCACTAGACTATACATGTCATGCAAGGTGGTCACAAGTATGCAGTAGAGCCTATTATACTTCAATGTACCCATCTCCCTCCGCTGACTGCTGAATGAATCTTCGACAGATCCCCCAGCTAATTCCTGCGTTCGTTTTGTAACTGTCCCTCGACTAAATCCGATTTTAATGTGTGACCTTCCCCTTAACTTAAATCAATTGAAATGTCTACCTTTGCAATGCCTGTTCCTTTAATTGCTCTAACTACCTCTTGCCTCTGCTTAACAAGACTAATTCCAAAATCCAACCATGCATCCTTTATGTATACTATTATGTCCTAAACCAACAAAAGCACTTTTCCTGAACCAGAGATAATGTTTGGAACACCTCAATTTCTCAACAATGTTCAAAATGCAAAGTTTCGGTATATGCCCAAACATGTTTTCTTAGGCTCATTTCAAAGCAGGAAGGGTGCTGGCATACTAGGCATTGGGACAGATGTGTGCCTTAGCAGGTCATGAGCCAAGCCCAACTTGATTGTCAGAGTTTAAGGACTGGGGCATGTACCCTTCTTTCCTTTTCGAGAAAATCAAATTAAGGACTTAGAAATATACAGAGCAGACAATAGATTGGAGATCCAGAGCTCAGAGTGGCTTCACTCTTTGGACATCTGCCAGAATTGAATGAATAAAGAGTTCCTGTACCGTGAGCCTGGCTGTTTCTCTTAAATGTAACTTGAGCTGTTTTCAGGCTCCAACCATCCCTCAAGCATGGGTCTAGTTGTGGTTCCGTCTTCCCCCCAACCCTCCCAACCAAGAGAATTACAAGTTATCTTTCTTGGAGAAACTAAGATCACCAGAGTTTTGCCTTGGGCTGCATGAAAACGTTATTTGCGAACCTCCCCACTGGAATTGGGTGTCCCTCTCCCCAACTGTTTTTTTTTTTTGTTCTTTTATTATGGCCTTAATACCGATGCACATTGATTGAAGAGAGGGGATAACTCCCAGAAGCTTGCAGGGTGTGGTGTACATCCAGAAGGGTGCACTATGACTCTCGTGGCTGGGAGAAAGAGATAATACTCCAGGAGGTTAACAGAGTATGTGTCATTTCTCCTGAACTAACAATAAACCAATCTATCCTCTGAAGGGAACCCCATACAATGTCTTTATAGTTTTAATGATCATCAAAGAAGCCAGTTCAGCGTTGGAGTGATTTCCAAATGTACAGGGCTAGGTGATCTGCCTACATAAGTAGACATGTTGGATAAGCCATCTGGGCTAATGTAGCATTGGATGTCTGGTGCCAATTATAAAAAATACCACCGGTGGAGGAAGATTTGGTGGGCAAAGTACTTGAGGGGACAATTCCCACTTGTAGAGTTGCAGCCTCACCCCCACTCTCTGATGAACTGCTGTAGGCTCTGCCTGTCCTTGCCATTGCAAGAAGGCTTGAGGACCCTGTATAATGGTTGGGTGCCTTTAGACACTGGTGCATCAGAGAACATCCAAACAGCATGACCTGCATGGGTTTTTAGCATGACTTTCATGGCTTCTATCTCTTAAAATGGTTCAGTCTGCGACCGCATCATCCTGAAAGAGTGGGACTAGATGATACTAGCCTCATGTGAGATATCTCTCTGGGATGTGTGTGATTGTAGACCACCGTCCTGGCAGAACAGTTTGATGCAAATTGATAATCTTTCCTAAATGACCACTCTAGGACTACTGTAGGATTGTTCGCATACTGGACAGTGGTTTGTGTATTTGTTTGTAATAGGGCACCTCACAGGAGACGGCTGGCCTTAAACATTTAAAAATTGAATTCACAAAGTGCACAGGGGTTCAGGGAACATGGTTAGTTATTACATAAAAGGATGTGTTAGTCTCCCTGGGCGAAATACTACCTATAATGATGAGCATGGTCTAGGTGTACATGCACAGTGACTGTGAAGGTGGGGGAGGGAAGCCCATGCATTGGGGGTGCAGATGGCGAAGAATTGTTCAAATCTTTACAGGTTTTTGAATTTCTGTGTTAACAATCTAAGAATGCTATTTGTGTGCAACGTGGTATCATTTAACCGACAGTTTACTGATGAGAAATGTTATATAACACACATCATTCAGTGGACAATGGGCAGTTGGGTAAATGAAGGGATGGAGTAAAAGCAGTAACTTTCATTCTGCACACGTGGTGGAAGTCCTGGGAACTACAATTCCCAGACTCCCTCGAGGATACATTCTTAACGCAGGCGCGAGCGCGCAGGTTCGAATATATAAACTTGTATCAGTTCCTCCTCCGAACTGATAGCTGTACTTTACTTGATCTTACTCCCTCGTGCTATTGTAGTAATTGGATCTTATTGAGTTTTTTATAGACTGTTTTTAGCCGATCCGGATCGTCGTGATTATTGTGTTCTTAATATTTCTTTTTGCTAGAGCTAGAGCTACTTAGCACTGCTACTTTCATTGTGTGTACTAAATCATGTTGATTCTCTGCCAGACTATCGAGTAAACGCAGTAACTTTCGTTCTGCAAGCCCAGTGGAAATCCTGGGAGCTACAATTCCCAGACTCCCTCGAGGATAAATTCCAGGCGCAAATGCGCCTGCGCTAACGGGCCGGTTAGTGTCGGCTTGTGTAAGGGAGGTGGAAGGGAAACTAGGAGATGATACACCCGGCTTTGCTTTCCTTTGATAAGGTGCGTTGTGCTTTTCTTATATTACAAAACATGTACCTTTCCGTAAGTAAGTAAAGGATGACCCGCAGGGACCTGATCAGGCACATTCAGTTCAACCGGAAACTCAGACTGCATGCCGAGATAGGGGATTTCCCAGTAGTCATTCTGCCCAACACTCCACACCTGGGCAGGTTAACAGCAGGAACTACCCATTCTGAAATGATCAGGAATGAGCCTGTAAATAGCGACATAGAGGGGGTTACCAGTATCATACCTTTGAGTCCTACAACAGTGAACCAATAGCCTCAAGCTCATACTTCACTGAAAACTGTGCTGCTGAATGCGCGTTCTCTAGTAGGACATGCTACTGAGATCGCTGATTATATTTTGTCTGCAGATGTTGACATTATGCTCTTTACAGAGACATGGCTCTGTGATACAAACCAACATTCCCTGCAACTTGCTACTCCAGTGGGGTATAAAGCATTACACACAGATCGCCATGGACAGAAGCGAGGTAGTGCTGCTATTATCTTTAAAGATTTCTTGACTTTTTATACTTCAAGAGTGTGCTTGTGAAACTCCACTTCAACCCCACTACCACCTTAGGCTTATTAATTCTTTATTGGCCTCCAATTGCCCTTCCAGATTTTCAGGAGCAACTATTGACATGTTTGGGTTCCCTTATGAAACCCCTAACTCCTTGTTTAGTGGCAGAATATTTCAAACTATGGGCAAATAAGACCACTGATCCAGAGGCCTGTGCCATGTTGAATCTCATGGCAAATCTAGGCTTTGAACAACTCTTAAATATAGCCACATCTCAATGGGTAAATACGTTAGAATGGCTACTGACCGGAAACCAGCTGACTACACCTATAGAGGTCAAACCTGTCGCTGGTCCGATCATCATCTTATCCATTTCTCACTCCTTACTCCAGATATTAGGATGAAGAAAGTGGGGGAGCGCATTAAATCAACTATGCACAGATGTACTAGCAAGATGACCCATGAAGCTTTTACACGTATAAGTTTGCCTTTAGTGTCAGCAATTGATGAATCTAGCACACTTAACTCCTATACAACTAAATTGCGCAGCATATTAAACAAGACCTATGACAAGCTAGAACCACTCAAAGCTAGTTTTGGAAGGAAAGATATTCACCCAAGCGTAAGCCAATGATTTTCTGCTGAAGTGTTAGCAGCTCGACACATTAAACGAGCTGCCGGGAGAAGTTGGTGTAAATGTTCCAATAAAAATACTGCGGCACTCTACAAAGAGGCAGCCAAACATTATAAGAATGTTATTTGGCAGGCAAAAAGGAAACTTTAGAGGAGCGTATAATGGGTGCTAGATCTAGCACCAGAGAGCGCTACAACATCTTAGGTGAACTAAAAGGGAAAGCTCATGAACTTCCACTACAGGAAAATCATGCATGGTGTCAAAAGACCATAACACCTAACCCTACGGACCAGGCGTCCGGATCTTCATCTGTTGCACATAACCATGTTGCCAGTGTGGATTAGATGGTTGAGGACAAACCTTTTTCCTTCAGGCAGGTCATGGGTGAGGATGTATTTACAACGGTGGAAAAATTGAAGCCTACTAGCTGTAAGGGAGATATATTTCCTGCAACTATGTTCAAGAAGTTTTTTTTTTTAGCATAGCTACTCCCAATAATTCCATTGCAAACTACTCATTTGCTGAAGGGGTAGTTCCTGAAGACATCAAGGAGGTCTGGATCACCCCCCTTTTGAAAAAAGACGGGTTAGATCCACAGGACGCCTCAAACTATCCTCCAGTAGCCAATGTGCCTTTCCTCCTCAAGGTTATGGACAAAATTGCCTGCTCCCAATACAATGCATTTGTTGAAGAGGAAGGTATACTGTTGAGTAGACATTCTGGATTCCGGAAAAACCATTGCACTGAGACTGCACTCATAGGGCCTCATTACGACCCTGGCACTAAGTGGTTAACGGCGCCGTAAAAGGCTGTGGCGCCGTTAACCACTTAGCGCCTTACTACAAGGTCCCTTTGCGGGACCCGACCTGAACGGCTGGTCTGGAACAGTCATTAAAGTAGGGTCCCGCAAAGGGACCTCGCAGGAAATTACGGTACCGCAATTTGCGGTACCGTAATTGCCGCCTTCCCCATTCCCATTGAGCCCTATGGGGCAAAAATGGGAATGGGGAAGGGCCATGGGGAAATGGGGAAATACCGCCCCACCAACCTTGGAATGGGCCGGTACTTCCCCATTTCCCCATGGCGGACTTGTTACAACACCGGCACCAACCATGGTGCTAATAGCACCATGGTTTAGCGCCGGTGTTGTAATGAGGGCCATAGACATAAAATCTATGCTCTCTGAGATAGCAGACAAAGGCAAAGTTGCCATGTTGGTGCTGTTGGCTCATGGAAGTGGGCAGATGCTCTCTAAGCCTGACGTTGATTGGTTCTGGTCCTTTTAGGGTCCTAGGAGCGCCAGGGTAACCTTTGGAGACTTCAAGTCGGAGGAAGCCACCCTCTACTGTGGAGTGCCTCAGGGCTCTAGCGTGCCTCCATTACTATATAATGTTCCCTCTAAACTATTCTTTGATCTTCTGGACAGTATGGTAGTCAGTTATGCAAACTTTGCCGATGACACTCAGATAGTTCTGGAACTTACAGGTTCCTATGAAGATGATGCAGAGTTGGCCTCTAAAGTATTTTTTGCCATTAAGGCTTGGATGTCCGATGAATTCCTAGCCAAAAATGACAGGAAGACAAAGATCTTGATTGTGGGTAGTGTGGCCAAGATTAAGACTCTTCACTCTTGTTAAAGTGATTTTGAAGTTGGGGGGGTGGGGGGTACTGTCGAGGTTTTCAGCCAATTCAAGACGTTAGGAGTAATATTTGATTGCAACCTTAATTTCGACAAGCACATTACATATGCAAGTTTTAGCTCCACTTACACAATCCATCTGCTATGGTAAATCAGACCCTATCTATCTGAAGAAAATCATGCTTTAATTGCCACGGCAACTACCAACGTGAGGTTGGATTACTGCAATGGACTACATGTAGGTACCACTGCTACTAATATTAGGAAACTACAAACCTTACAAAACAGAGAAATAAGGGCTGTCTTTGGGCTGGGACACAGAGATCACGTGACCAATGCACAGAGGCAGTTGCATTGGCCCCCTGTGGCTCAAAGGATTTGTTTCAAGTCCATAATTGTCTTGCCCATACTGTCCCCCGGTATTTACAAGACAGCCTTAAGAAAACGCCTTTTAGAAGTACCCTTCACTCTTAAAATAATGACCTACTACAACAACCACGTTTTAGACTAAAAAAGTATGGGGATTGCAGTTTTAATCCATGGTGGCCTAAGGTTTGGAATTACCTTCCAAATTCCTTTAGGCATTTGCCTTCATATCTTCAATTTAGAAAAGACTTGAAAACCAGCTTATTTGACGGCAGAGGAGTTTAGATTGTCCTGCTCCGACCAAGTTACAGGAACCATTTATCTATCGGCATCTTGATTTATCATCAATACTATGATCGTTGTCCTGTCTGTTCTATGTTTTCTGTCAGCGCTCTGAGGCCTGCGGGTGAGTTAGCGCTTTACAAGAGTTAAATAGAATAGGAGTGTTGCATAATCTCTTCAGCGCGTTCATCAAAATATGGAATGCAAATCACATGTAATTGCATCTGCAAAACTCCTAAGAATCTGCCAATTCTTGGCAAAAGACAAAGTAATGCATCATAATTAAATAATGTAGCTTTCATGTTAAGTTACATGTATATTATTTTAATTGATATTAATGATAATTGTCATGGAATTTTGAGAGGAATATGATTATTAATGAAAATGACTGCTCTTTATTGTAAATGCAAAGTGTGATCCATTAGCATTGCAAAGGCATATGAGCAACGCTTTATTTCCAGAAGGCTCACCTGGAGCTGTGCACATTTCCCTATTTCCCTTGGCTGCTCTTGTCACTACACATCTATATTTTAAGCACCTCTTCATTCACAGATGTTCTAATGGCGTCTATGGCTGCCAGTGCACCAGAGGATTTAATTTTGGCACATGACCGCATATAGACCTGTGCAAATCACACATTATTCTTCCTCAAATTATAAATGAAACCAAAGAAGAAGTTCTGGAAATTGGAATGTATTACTCTCCGGGGCTTCAATATGGCAGGTTTAAAAGTGGAGTCATTTTGGAAGTACTCGCTCAAATGTCAACTCTCCATTTCTGCTTTAACTTCACTCCTCTTTCAAATCTAGCCCTTATTCCCTGAACCTACCCCAACATCTCCTCCATGATCCAGCTTTCACCTTCTCTCCCTGCCTAATCGGCTCTCCCTGATTAATCTATTTCCTGCCTCCCACCTAGAACCCTTACAAACTGATCCTGTTCCACCCCTTAGTCCCTGCGCTAACCATGCCGTAATGCTCTAATCCTCCCTATACAGCTCTGCCAAATGCCCCGTCATTTTCTTGCACCACCCCACCACCCTCCGCTCCTACCCTTCCTGCCTGGTCTAGATTTAGCCTTTTGTCACTGTTTATGCTTCAGCCCTCCCTGCTCAAACCTATCCGTTCCACCCTACTCTGTTCATTCCTCCCTGCTCCTGCCATTTTATAATCAGCCTTCCCTTCCTGATCCAGCCCTCCCCCATCTACCGTAAACCTCCTTGCTCCAACTCCTGTTCTCTGCACCAACTCAAACACTCCCTCTCAGCTTCAAACCGTAATTCCCGTTCACTTCCTCGCAACTCCAGTCTTCAGTCTGACCCCTGATAGGCACCAGAGCCTCATTATGAAATGGGCAGTGCGGGTTAAATGCAGTGGTATTACTGTTTACTGCTACATTACCAGACCACCCAACTACGAGTTGAGTGGAACTTGGAGGATTCACCTCTCCTTATGAGCTGGAGGTAAATCTACAAACTTTCCGCCCAATTTCAGTGGAATTACCAGAGTGAAACTACTGCAGCAGTCTTTCTGCTGAAATGCCCCATGGAGTGCTATGGACCCCAAGTTAATTGGGATTTACACCACCACCGCCACTTGTAATCCAGCGGTAATAATGCTGGACCAAATTGCAGTAACAGTATTACAGTTTGGTGGTATCTTGGCAGGTTTACCCCCCGAGATACCACCAAACTCACAATGAGGAGACTGTCACAAATGGGGCCCAAAAGCCACCAATGAAGAACATGCTGGGACTCTAGGAACTAGGTAAGGGGATATTTTCCCGGATGGTGGGGTGACGAGCATCTTTTGTTTCAGGCATTGGGGCAACAACTGTCATGAACTGTGGGTTATCGCAGCGTCCCGCCGATATCTAAATCAGAATTTCATTCTGGCGTTTTTTCATAAAGGCTGTAATTTACCACTCGTTTGATAGCTCAGGACAGACAGCAATTAATGGTAAATGGGTTGTGAGGTCAAGTCCATTTCAATGATCTATTTATTTAGGTGAAAAGTTCCAAGTCTTTATGAAAGGTTCTAATCTTTGATTGGTAATGCTGTGGTGGACTTTATGCGATTTCAAGCTAAATCCCGACCACAGCCCTCGTTAATTAATTACTTTGATACATAAATAACATGGTTTTCTTGATGGACCAGCAAAAAAAGCTTCCCTTTTTGTCAAACCACAATTTTTATTCAAATAATGGATAACAATTTGAATGTCTTTTTCAAACAATGAAAGCAGCAGGTGACCTTACTTAATTATGCAACCCAGAGGAGAGTATACAGACATCTCAAGTACACTCATGTCAGTGGAATGGAGTCTTGCCTCCTTTCCATGTGTTCTGTCACTTGAAGCCGTGTGTGTGTGTGTGTTTTTTTTTTTTTTTCTAGGACAGGCACAATTGTCTGTTGTAACCCCAGTCCTAGAATATCTGAGGCAAGTGCTTGTTTTACGTGGGATAGCATATTTAGGGGAAATGTCACCCCCGCGACTTTATCACTGGCTACCATCCACTCACACCTTACAAGGGGCACAGTGCTTTGTCATGTGTTAACAAACTGTGGCGCACACCATTATTACAATCGTTCCCTGAACCCTGACCTGCCATGACTACAGATAATTGAAGCTGTATGATGTAAGGTCCATCAGTCCAGATTGTGTTGGATACAAGTCAGCACATAAGGGAGGCATTAGCATACAGTATGGGTACATGAATGCAAAGAAACACAGCACTCATGTCTGATATGGTGTGGGTGGACACAGCGGTGCTTCACAACGGCCATATGGTTGAACCGGGCAAGATGTGCGCACACAAGCAATCTGCAATTTTTTAAGGGAAACACTATTTTATGTTTTTGACAGCATTCCACTATACAGTCTTGTTTTGTGCAGGACATGATAGAAAGGTGTAGGGGGATGTCAGTAAGAAGGGAGCTCTTTTCTGGGCAGCAGTGTACAAGAAGTATTCTGCTTTTTTCCTGCATATTATGCGCCTTAGTATGACATTTTTGGTTTTATTTATTCATTTATTGTTTGCTTGCTAGGCACTTATACAGCAAATACATTCTGTTTCAAAGCGGCCAGAAGGCAACAGGGAGGGAACATGGGATTGAAGTACATTAAAATACACAAATATAACTACAGTGAGGGGAAGGAATGGACCAACCTACTATTCCTTGTGAGTATTGAGAACATGCAAGTGCAGCAAACAAGAGGGCAGTGGGGTAAGTGCTGGGGTGTCCATGCTCATGGGTGAGCCAGAGATGCAGTGCAAGGTAAGGTAAGTGCTATACGGCCTGGTGTCAAATTGGAGAAAGGAGGAGACAGAAGCTGGGGAGATTGGGTGTGAGCGTTCCGGGGCCCAGAGGATGTATTAGGGTCCAAGACACCAATCAGAGCAACTGTGAGGGTAGCAGAGGAGGGTTTCAAAGGAGGGATCCAGCTGAGGAAAGCAAACAACCTCCTGCTCTCTATTTAGTGAAACACTTTACACACAAGGAGTTGGTGCCAGAGGAACGTAGCGGTCTAGGAGGAGAGTATTTTGTAAGAGAGAGTTGCAGATAGAGTTATCCTAGGCCCCATGCAGTATTGTGGATGACGCAGATGGATTTGAATTTGATCCATGCAGCAACCAGGAGCCATTGAAGACTTTTTAGGGCAGGAGAGATGTGGTCCCTGGGATTGAGGCTAAGGATAAGTCTTGCTACTCTATTTTGAATTAGCTGAAAGGGTCATAGAGTGGAAGAAGGAAGATTGAGGAGGAGGCTATGGGGAATGCGAGAAAAGGGAGAATTCCTTTAAGAAGGGAGAGTTGAAAGTGGGACTTCTTATCAAAGTGCTTGGTGTGAGGGAGGAAAGAGAGAGAGGAGTCAAAGATGTCTCCAAGGTTTCTGGTTTCAGAAGAAGGAGTAGGGGGAGAGGCCATGGAGGGAGGCCATGGAGAAGGGAAAAGGGAGGGAGCAGGCGTCCCATTCAGAAGGCTCTCAGTTTTGCTGGCATTGAGGAAGAGATTGTTCGAAGATCACCAGTCCTGGATGGCAGATAGGCAGTCAGGGATGAAGGAAGGTGTGAGTGAGTCAGCAGGAAGCCTGAATAAACGTTGAGCATCATCTGCATAAAACTGGAAGTTGGGGGAGAAGAAGAAGATGAGGAGCACCAGCTGAGCAAGGTACATGTTAAAGAGCCAGTGGGAGAGGATAGAACCCTGGGGTACACCACAGATTGAGAAGGATGTAGGAGAGGAGAAGGTTCCCTGGATGACTTGTTCATTACAAAAGAGGTCAGCCACTCCAGTTCCCGTTCCGAGATATCAAAGATATCATGGTGCCTTTGTATGAGGATGGAATGGTTAACAGTGTCAAGGGCAGAGGAGAGATGACGCAGGATGAGGATAGCTGGGGAGTTGGAGGCCAGGGATGCAAGCAGTTCTTCACAGGTGTTCAGGAGAGCATTTTCTGTGCCTCTGGATGCTCGGAATCCAGACTGATAGTCGTGGAGACCACCACCAACAAGTTCAGTGTGCGAGTTGAGTTGGGGAAGGACAGCTTCTTCATCAGGTTCCCCAGGACGGGGTGATTAAAATAGGGCAGTAGTTGGATGGACAGTTAGGGTCTGCTGAAGGCTTTTTTCAGGAGGGGGCACACAAGGGAGTACTTCAGGGAGGAGGGGAAAGATCCAGTGGTGAAAGAGTGGGTGCAGAAATCAGCGAGTTTGTGGGCAAGAGAGCCAATATTGTGCTGGACAGATAGGGCGGCTGAAGAACTTTTTGTATTATCTTATTGTCATTTATTAACTTCAGTGACATCTGTGATGTCATGGAAGGTCAAAGGTAACATGTCAAAACTTCCTGTTATGCCACCAGGTTCAAAGGGCACGTTCTGTCATTTCATCCCATTACCTTGAAAATATGCTGATTTCACATCATTGCCTCAGCTAGACTTTGGCATTTGCCAGCCTGTTACCAGGGGTACCTCCGTGCTCCAGGCTACCCTCCCAAGGGAAGGAAAGGGATTTTTCCAATTCTCCTGCACTGAACGGGCAATGAACGCAGTGGGGAAGGCTACAAATGTCTGCCCTGTTAAAACAAAGAATTGACGCAGCGACGTGGGGAGTGGGCTATTTCTACACTAGGAAGCCAAGTGGCATCCCCTAGGGGAAACACCAAGACAGAGGGGGATAATTTAAACATATGGTTATTGCATGGAGGGGAATGCCAACGTTAGCACTTATATGCACTTGCTTCAACTCAATGCAATAATTTTAGTAAGGTGCAAAATGTAGTGAGCTAATTAAGTGTAAAAATAGGAGAAATTGCCATTATACCTTGTTTTTTTGCCTTACTTTGATGCTCTGCGGACTTGAAAAATGCACTCCAGAGGTCGCTAGGCAGAACTAGAACCCTGACTGCGCACCCACTTCCGCAGTAGATACCTGACGTGCTCAGCACATTCCAGCTTGCCCAAAATACCAGTCTTCATGTTCGCGATGGTTCTTCCTAGAGGTGAAGAGCGACCAAGCCATCTTTGTAAGCCAGCTGAGTCACCAACTTGGTAGAGAGACCTCTCAGGGGAATGGCACATGTTACGAACAGCAGGAGTAGGCTTGAAAAACACCTGAATGGCAAACTGCCAATGACTGGAAAGAGAATGTGTGAATTATGACCTACGTGGCCATGTCCATTGTACGTGATCTTCTTCCAGCCAATTCCAGATCATCTCCAGCACTGGAAACATTATTCCTATCCCCCCCTCCACTTCTGACTCCTTCCAAAACCACATCCTAGTCATCTGGCCTCAACCGAGCCCCAGCCACCGTACTGTTCTGTGTGCAGCATCTCAAGTCAGGGATGTTCCTGCTGCAATCAATGTTCTCTGCAAAGCAATTGGCTGCTGCTTGGATACAGGTCTGCTCTGTATCAACTGCCTATGTAAATTCTATGCTGAGACTTTGCCTGATTAAACACTGGGAGTGGAAGTTTTCTTTAAGAGACGGATGAACGTGGCCAACAGGAACCCAGCTGCATTGATAGACGTGCCACGGTGGTCTGACAGTTCTGTGGCTTGCACACCTGTTTAAAGGGACGTGTGTGTGTAAGTTGCAAGTCATGGTTAGGAACCAAGCCAGGAGTGCCATCTTTATGAAGGTGATAAAATGCAAACCATCGAGGTGTGCTAGGACCGAACTGGCTATTTAGACAATTCGTTAAATGGTGTCATTATTTAAGTCAGCAAATTGGAAAACAAGGAGCATAACTCATGCGTTGACCTGCCTTTCTGAAACTTGATGAGAACCATCTTTGATTCCGGGAGCACCTAAAGACCTTCCTCGTTTCTGCTAACTTTGCTCTTCCTCTCCCCTGCTAATCTGTCTGCTTTGGCACTGGGCACCTGGTTACTCGCTGATTTCAGGCCCATTTCAGGCCCCCTGAACCAGGGTGATGACCTGTAACACCTGTCTCATAAGGAAGTAATATATGAGCTTGGAAAATAATATCCATTGTTTTTTTAGTACGCAGCAGTGATTGGACCTATAGATTCTGGACCAATGATCGCTGTGATTTTTATATATAAGTCACACTGAGGGCTAGCGACATGATTAAAAGAAATTTGTTGACTCCCAAGGGTGTGCACCTCTTTTTAGTAATCGTAGGAAAGTAGTGGGCCAGGATAGGGCGAGTGCCCCTTTGGCTGTTCTCTGGATAAAACCAGGAACAGATTCCTTTCCTCCATAGGGACATTTAGTTAGAGCTAAGGACTCAAGCTATAGGTTTAAACTATTTTAACAAAACAGATTCTGTTTGTGATGTGTTGAAATTTTCCTAAAGCAAGGCATGCTTTAGGCAACGTAAGATCATGTCACTCTGGCCCTGAAAGCATTGAACACCCTGCCTCTGAACCTCCGGCAAGAATCCGACTCAGTTTCGTAAACGCCTGAAGATGTTTTTGTTCACATAAACAGCACTGTCCTAAACTACCTTGCCTCTGATTGTCCTGTGCTCAATGTCTGTCTTTAGTCTTTGTGTGCACCCTGATGCCTATAGCCATCTGTGTGTTACAAATAAATAAACATTTTAAAATACAAATACAAGACTATCACCTTAAAGTCCCCAAGCTTCCTCACTGAGAAACTCAGCATCTACGGAGGCCTGCAATCCTCCAGAAGTAAGGATATTTGCAGACTTGAACTCCACCAGTTCAGGAAGGAAAGAACCATAAAGCAGACCTTCTTTGTCTATGCCCCAGGACTCTGTTATCTCCTCTCCGTCAACATCAGTCTCCCCCACACTTCTACAGTTCAGGAACGAGATCAAGACTCTCCTCTTCAAGGAATGACTCCTCCCTAACACCCAGGTTCACACACCCTCCAATCCCCACCCTACCTGAGACTGTGTAATCTGCTCCTCACTGTTTCCTGCCCTGGTTGCATGTAGGTCCCTTGCTGTCAAATTGCCTACCCTCCCACGCCCCTGTTTTTATCTCCCTGCTCCCTTGTTTCTCTGCTTCTTTCACTGTGTTGATCCCTCTATGATTGTATAGAACTTCGTAGGTTCTCGAAACTAGGTCTGCACTCAATAAATACCCAATAAATAATAATAATAATAGTTATTATTATTATTATTATTATTATTATTATTATTATTATTATTATTATTATTATTATTATTAAAACACTTTATTGCTTTTTAACACACACAGTGCAATTGCAGTATTCAATAGCGTTACATGACAAACACATTTAGCACTTATGCAATGCTCACGCAGAGCATGAGAAAGAATAAACAACTATACATGAATGTACCATAAGCCCCAAATTATGCCCTTACTACTGTTCCAAGCCTGACCCAGGTCAAATTATGTATGTACACCTAAAGCAATGCCTCCCGCCCCAGTAACATTCTACAATTTTTCTGAGGGGTCAAACATTGACTGTGCCAGTGTGCTCCATGAAGTGACATCCACACTATTCTCTTTCAGGCCCCTATACACAGCCCGATGCCATACTGCTGTTTCTGCCAGTGCCCAGCCCTGGAGATCCCACCACTAAGTATCAAAGCTTGGGCCTTCCTGCGGATTTCCAAGCCATTGCAATTCTTCGCTTGCCTAGCACACAGATTTCATTTTGGCAACTCCAACAGGGCGCATGTGTGTTGTGAGTATTTCAACTCATTATCAAATAAACCACAAGGTGAATGCATTGGTATTCAAAGGGAGTACTGATGGAAAAAGCAGGCAGAAGTCCAAACACTGTATTTCCACCAGCATTATATTCCCGCTGAGGAATTTGTAATCACCCTTTTGATTCGTTGGCTCCATCGGGAGCAGTATCTTCATATCTCAGCTGTCAGCTTCTTATCTAAGGTGCGAAAAATAGTCAAACCATTGAAATGAGGATGTTACTACGATAACCTTCAGTGGCTATGGCCCATGTCTAGGTTTTCAATTCATATGTATATTGTTCACATTTTCCACCACTTGAAAGCCTTTAGGCGCTGTGTTATGAGTTTTGTCGCAGCTGAGTAACGTCAAATGTGCATCCTTTGCTACAACTAAAATGTTTCATCGTTTCAAAGGGCATAGCGTCGTCAGCAGTCCAGGGGCTTTACCCTACCAATTCCATGACTCCACACAAATGACTACACGAGATAGAGTTCATGGGGGTTGTAGGCCAAAGCATCTGGAGAGACGCAGGTTACCTACCTGTTTCTGGGACGTAATTATTTCTTACTTCTAAGTCAAATGGTAACATTCTGCCTTTCCCTAAATTTCATTTTCATTATATTCACAAGATACAAAACATGCTTAAGAACATTTTAGTGAATGGATTTTTCTGGCGACACGTATGGATTACCTCAAAATGTATAATGTAAACTGCAGCCCAACACTACCTGCTGGTGCCTCTCACATGCACTGCCCAGCCTCTGTGCAGCGAGAGGGGGTTGAAGGGGTGATTTGTTTGCCTTCAAGTGACTTTCTACCGTTGTCAAATGGTGCTAATAATTCATACTCATGGCACCTACTGCTCGGGCGACTCCCAGTGATTCCGAGGGATATACGTATTTAGGTGCGGCCTTCTGGATGTTCATTGACAAACTATGATTATACGTGATTTCTTCATGATCAACCATTGATAAAGATCGTGGGCGACCATGGATCTCCAGAGAAAGCCACCAATAGTAAATTGCTCAGGGACAGGCCATTGGTACCATGAATCTCCATTGAAAGACGGCGATAGTAAATTGCTCATGGACAGGCCATCATTGGTAACCATGGATCTACAGGGCAAGCCACCGACAGTAAATTGCTCAGGGTCAGGACATTGGTAACCATGGATCTCCATGGAAAGTCGCTGATAGTAAATTGCCCAGGGACAGGCCATTGGTAACTATGGATCTCCATGGAAAGCCACTGATATGAAATTGCTCAGTGGCAGGCCATTGGTAACCATGGATCTCCATGGAAAGCTGCTGATAGTAAATTGCCCAGGGGCAGGCCATTGGTAACCATGGTCCATGGATCTCCATTGAAAGCCACCAATAGTAAATTGCTCAGGGACAGGCCATTGGTAACCATGGTGTAATGGTGTCCATGGTTCATCCTGGTCATGAAGAGTTGGGATATCCAAGAAAACACATGAATGAAGAACATTGTTTATCATTTGTTTGTTTCATCTGTGGAGTGCCCGGTGAGGTATGATTCAAAATGAAAGCCATACAATGCCATAGATAACCTTGGTTAGCAATATTCACTCCGGAAGAGCTATGTCCCAGGAACTATTGCATAGTGCATAGCAGAAACAGTCACCCCCATTGAAACATGTGCCTCTCGGCGTCTCAGCAATAGCAGAGTACCTCTGTCAAGCAAACATTTCTGACCAATCAGGTTTACTGTTGCATAAGAATAGCTTACCTCAGGGCAGGACCGCACCTGAGAAGCACCCTAAAAATAATGGGTTGACTTTAATAAGCAAAAACCTCTCTTCCCTAATGCCATATTGGGTGGTAACTGCTGCTGCCCAAAGCACTAGGGCCAAGCAAATAGAAAGCCTTAACAAAGGGCTTTGGCTCATTACCACACAGCATGGTCCCAGGGACGCATATTTGGAAGAAAAAGACGCACCGGGCCAACTAAGACTATGGCCCTCATTCCGAGACTGGAGGCAGCCATGGCGCTATTTGCGCCATGGATGCCTCCAATATCGGGTCTGGCACCGGTCTGGTTGAAAGGGATTTACCGGGTCATTCCGACCCTGGAGGACCCGGGAAATCCCCATTCAACCAACCATTCTGTGAATAGCAGGCCCGTTATTAGCGCCCTGGACCCTTAGCGGGACCCGTAAAGGATGTGTGGTCAGACCACCGGTGCCCAGTATCCCTTACCGTCCAACTCATAATGACCCCCTATGTGAACCTATGCACTGAACTCACCATATCTGTAACTAGTGCCTAGATGCCCCCTGGGTAGGCACGCCTCTATGTAAAAATAAATAAATAAATTTAGTGAAACCATGGGTGCCATTGGGATAGAAGCTGAGGCTCCCAGAAGAGGCCCTCTCTATGTCCAAGGTGCTTGTGTGGCAGGAGCCACAGGTAAGGAAGAAATGTGTTGCAGAGGGGAATTGGGCAGCCCAGGCAGCGGGAGGGAGCAGAGCAGTAGAGAGCAGAGGTGAGGGGGTCGGCAGAGAGGAGCATGTCTACAGAAAAAGCACCGGCCAACAGGAGAGAGCAGGTGGACTGATATCAGGAAATACAGCCTGGGTTGAAGTCCTCCTGGCAAACTGGGTGTATAGAGAATTACCTGAGCGGTGTTAGATGCAAAGAATCTGTGCACTACGAACCATAATGGGAATGCACTAATTCATGCGGGAATGGACACAGAACTCAGTCTTATTATGCAGAGGATTATGGGTATCAAACTATGCGGATGACACCCAGATACTCCTCACCATCTCGTGCTACTACAATACTAAAAAATAGCCAGGATCAATAAAATCTTCTCCGTCATTCAGGCATGGATGGCCACACACGGCCTCTGCCTGAATGACGAGAAGACTGAACTGCTCATTGTTGGCGCACCAAACAACCTACAAAAACTAAGCCCTAACTACTCTAATATAATAATTGATGGCAATACAATCCCGATCGCCAAAAGCGTGAAAACACTTGGCTTCTATCTCGATGCCAATATAAACCTCTCTAAACAAGTCAACTCGATCGCCTCAACCACTGCATATACAGGAAAACTAATCAGAGCCTGCAGACCATTTCTTTCCCCTAACAGTTGCCTTACGCTAGCCCGAGCTCTTATACAATCTAAGCTAGACTACTGCAATAGCCTCTATTTAGGTGCCAACCAAGCGATAATCAGTAAACTCCAAGTCATTCAAAATAATGCGCTACGAGCAGTGTTAAACATTCCCAAGCGTGAGCATATCTCTGCCACCAGAAGTACATGCAAATGGCTCACCAGCCAACATAAAATCAATCTAAAGTCCCTCTGCCTCACCTACAAAGCTCTCAACCATCTAACCCCCCCTTACCTTACTAACAAATTCACCATGAGAACATCCATTAGAACCACGAGATCGTCCAATACCCTATGTCTTACAGTACCCAGATTTTCCTCTGAAAGAGCCAGTGGTTCAAGCTTTACTGTCCTCGCCTCCCAACTCTGGAATACCTTGCCTCTGAATATTAAGGCGTCCAAATCCTTCCAGTCGTTCAGGAAACATGCCATTATGTGGCTCCTGACAAAAAGTCAACCTTAAGTTAGACCCAGCTATAAACTGTACATATTGCACATGTCTGTTTTGTCATCATGGGTGGCCATCACATCCATTGTCTTTATATGCTGTATATACTTGCTGCCGTACTATTATTGCTATTCTATGTACTATGCCTGTAACCTGTACTAAGCGCCCCTATACTCCCGGGTCCGGAGCGCTATAGAAATAATAAACATAAACATAAACACACACAAACAATTAGGCTCAGATCATGGGACAAGTATGTTGCAAAATCCTATGACCTAGACCGCAAGATGCAATCTGTTCGCATATCAATCACACTGAGTGTAGTAAATGAACATTATTCGGATTATCTAGATTTGTAGTGGGTTGTATTTAATTTGAATTTCAGTAGGTGTGGATTTCTGAAATGAGCTTCCTTTGAGGAAGGCGATGAAACATAGTGACAATAATTATATTTTTAATAGAAAAACAAATATTTTGCGCAAACATGCATACCCCTCTACTTAATACTTATCGATTAGCTGAATGCAATCAAAATGGTTCATGGACAGATCATGATATAATTACAGTGCAACAAAATCAAGGCGGCCCATGCATGACAGTGGACCGCTGTGGGAGCCTCTCCATATTCGCTCATGTTACCATGACAGTGGAGCGCTGTGGTTGCTTCTTCATGTTCGCCGATGTTACCATGACAGTGGACTGCTGTGGTTGTCTCTCCATCTTTGCCCATGTTACCATGACAGTGGACCGCTGTGGTTGCCTCTCAATTGACAGTGGACCGCTGTGGTTGACTCTCCATATTCTCCCATGTTACCATGACAGTGGAGCGCTTTGGTTGCTTTTTCATGTTCGCCGATGTTACCATGACAGTGGACTGCTGTGGTTGGCACTCCATCTTTGCCCATGTTACCATGACAGTGGACTGCTGTGGTTGGCTCTCCGTCTTTGCTCATGTTACCATGACAGTGGACCGCTGTGGTTGCCTCTCCATGTTGCCCATGTTACCACAACCGTGGACCGTTGTGGTTGCCTCTCTGTGTTCGCCCGTGTTACCATGACAGTGGACCACTGTGGTTGCCTCCCCATGTTCGTTACCTGGGTAAAGACCAAACATGTAATGATCGGGATCAATATAAGAGCAGAGGGACTGGTAGTGGTATAATGCCGGACAAGTGAAGGAAGTTATTTGTTTGTTGTTGTTATCAGTTACTAAAATAACACTGCAAGTATAAAGGTCTTTACTTGATGCGTAACAATTGATAAATGCATGGTTGTACTTAAGCAAATGCCAATAAAATAATTTTAAAAATAAAATAGACAAGCGACAAAAATACCACAGACACAGATTGGTTCTATGAGGGAGCATCAGCCCTCTTTTTTTAGACACTTTGTTTGAAAGAATTGGGTTCAGTTTTTGTTTTCCCCCAGTTACCCTACACGGAAGGGACCTGTTATCTCTGCTCTTTGCTTCCCTCAATACATCAACATAACCCTTGCCCTGACCTTTGTTCAGGATTTTCGTTTTATTGCACATGCTCAAGAATATTCTCAGAAATACCGAGCTGATCGCACATTCAGGAATGGGCACACACAGGCGTGGGGAACTTTGTTTATCAATGATACCATTGACAACCAAAACTGGCACCATGGAATTCATTCATAGCATGAGAGGGCACTCTAGATAGACTAGTAGCCTGGTAGCCCACTAACTGGTGGCTGCGCTCATGGTGAAAAACTAGCAGATGGTTCAGAAGACTGCAAAGCAGAGGTGGCTGCTGCTGGATATTTTTTCATGTGAGGGCCATAAACATGACAATGCCATTACTATTATTATACTGTAATAATGCATGGATCTATAGGGGAACACATGTAAACATCGAGTAAGTGCCAAGTCACGATAAGTGCAGAGGATCATTTCCCTGCACATTTTCAGGATGCCTGTGCACAGAACATATGCAAGTATTGGCACGGTAAGTACACACTCATGATGGATCATTAGTCCAATCATTCCAGCGCGAGTTTCAATAAAAGCACACACATGTTTCATTTGCCCGGCAAGTACACCCGTGTGTTTACATTCGCCAGATGAATGGACTCTGGGTTTTTCACCACTGTCATTTCAACGTGAAAACTCATCAAATTCTGTAGGGGGGTTAAAACAAATATATAGATGGGGTGTGGGTGTTCGGGGATAGTTAAATCATTAAGGGGATGGCGAGTGACCAAAAAAAAAAATATATAAAAACGATGAGTTTTTGCGTTGAAATATCAACGGAAAAAAAACCCATTGTTGTTTCATCCCACGATGAAATGACATGGAACCATGTGGTTACTGGTTGAAGACATTGGCATGTTGGCTGTGAAATCCCTGTGCAGGCCCGTCACCTTGAGAACATTTCCACTTCTCCTACCCAGATCCCACACACTACAAGTATTGTGATAAAGTACCCTGACTGGCCCTGGTTACCACCAATGTGGTGACCACCCCAAGCCAGAAGAGGATGGGCATCGGGGGCAGAATGTCAAGCTTTAGCTGGTCACTCGCTCTTGGTCCACATCATGTGTCTAAGGGAAGTCACAGGAGAAATCCCTGTGAACCCCTTCACAAACTGATAGTATCTAAAGTTCTCACAATCCCGACACAAGAAGAAAAGAAAATCAGTAATCATTGGCTTCACTGAGCTTTGTAAGCATGCCACTCTGAAAACTCACACTATTACTGTTAAACGAAATCCTACAATGGAGAATGTCATACTTCAAAGGCCCAGCGAGTTTCTCCCGAAGCCCCGAGTTCCTGAGCCGGATACAAGGTTACCAGTTTGTGGTTTTATGACAGCCAGGTTACCCACAGATGATACAAACTAACCATCCATTGTCTACCAACAGAGACTGCCAGCTTGTGTCTCCCACAAAGGAAGTTTTACTGAGGATACATTACGAGGATTACGGATAGCACTAAAGCAGTCACATTTCAATGTGTTTGGTTCCGCCTTGAAAAGTGAGGCTTCTGTATCCAGGCAACCATGCATTTCTGTTACTTTACATTAGCACCTTGTGAGGCGCCATCAACCCATGAGAATGCTCGGAACGCAGACTGCATTCACTAAGGAAAGCCCGTGTTCGGGGCAGCTTTATTCGTGTCAGGAGCTTCTCTTCCCACTCCTCCTTCACCTTAGCACCTGTGCAGCTCCCTACATGGGTTCTAATTGTGTTCTGTCTTTTTCTTCAGAACGAAAAAAGAAAACATACCTTTATCGTGTCGCCCAATGCCACGCAGTGCTGTTGTCATCATCATTGTAAACAGACTTTCTGGCTGACAGCACGGTGCGGCGTCAGGCGACGAGCTAAAGGCAAGTTTTCTTTCTTTTATAAAAAAACATTAGTACCCTTGAGCGAGTGCTGGAAGAATCACAAGTGAATGCATTCAACAGTAGCCGCCAAGGTTGTCTGCGCCTTCACTGTACTCACCACTCAGTCTTTTTCAGGTTTTACCTCTAACAGCCGCCCACTCCCAACAGTACCCTCCTCCTCCCTTGACCACTGTCCCTCGGCACTGCCTCCCAGCTACCATCTCAGTTCTCCTACAGTAATTGGCCACAATGGAAAGCAAAAAGGCACTCCGTACAGAGCCTCTTTCACATTTTGTTTGGTGGCCATATTTAGGTTGGAATTTCTTGGGATTTCTTTGTCTTTGATCGGTGCAGTGCACTCCGTGTGAAGATCCATCAAAGCAAATGGTTTCATTGCACCCTATTAGGGTACACATTCAATTGTGGGTGCTAATGGTGATAGAACCTGGGCAGGTTGTAACGCTCACCTGATTCTCGCAGAGGCGCCGGTCTTGACTTGGCGACTACCGTATCTTCAAAGGTGATGTGTAGCACCCGGTTGGCTCTTTGGGCTGGACCTCTGTTCACTGTATGCCTGACATGTAGAGTAAGATGTCTTAGGTAAGTGAATGCCGAGCTCTCCATCTGCCTCGGGGCAGGGTGCTGTAACCAGTTTCTTCACTGGATAGGTAGCGCAGGCCTCTTGACTTCAGAGGACTGCTGTCCGTCGTTTACTGCACGAACGGTAAGTTTCGAGTCATTCAAATGTCTTTAAAGTCTTTAGTAATGATGTCTCTTGTTTTGCAGGGTTCCGGTGATGGCGGATGACGGGCTGAAGTGAGTTGAAGATGGAGCCCGTGTGATGAATAGAAGCGCCTGGAAGCACGTAAGTAAGCGCTTGTTGCCTGCTTCACTATGCACTCTAACTGTCTTTTTATTTTGCAGGTACGAGTTTGGAGCGGCTGCAGGGTGCCGGAATACCCACTGGATTAGATGTGGAAAGGAGTAATGGCACGTGAGTATTAAAGTTCCCCAATGTCTTTAAACGCACCTTGTTTTGTCTTTCAGATGCCGGAATGCAGTGTGAAGACCTCCGGAGCGCACGAAGAGTAGGTAAGCCTTTGCCTTTCAGATGCCGGAATGCTAACCTGTTCTTTCTTGTCTTTATAGGTGTTGCTGAAGACTGGATTCAGGATGGTAAGCCTTTGCCTTTCAGATGCCGGAATGCTAACCTGTTCTTTCTTGTCTTTATAGGTGTTGCTGAAGACTGGATTCAGGATGGTAAGCCTTTTTCCTTAGGCCCTGGACCGGATGCAGAAGACACGATGAGCGTTCTGCTGCAGAGGTTGCAGAATAACGCAAAGCAAGATTCATCCACCGGGTGTGGTTTAAATAGCCTCCTGTAGTGCTTAGGTGTCTCCTTCCACAGCCACGCCTAAGTAAGAAAAGAGTTCCTGGTAAGAAAAGAGTTCCTGCCTTCCAGAAGAGTTCCAGTGTTCTGAATCTAGGGAGTGGCTCCAGCCCCACCCAACAGGAAAAGTAGTTCCAAACAGAAGAGGATCAGAGGCTCAACTGGCAGGCAAGTAAGCAGCATGGTCTGCTGAAGGTAAGTCCACCCAAGCATTATGAGCCCGGCGCTTCCAGCGCTGGGACTGGGCATATTTATGAGCCTGGTGCCACTGGCGCCAGGACTGGGTCCAAAAGGTCCCAATTGGGACTGGTTGGCACTCGGAACCTGGGTTATGGATCTGCTTCCAAGGGAGTTGGGAAAACCCTGACCTTTTGGAAGCAGAGATCATGACAGTACCCCCCCTCAAGGCCACTCCCAAACCGGGCTTCTCCGGGGGTTTTGGCTTGTCAGGAAATGTTTGGTGAAATCTTTTGATTAGGCGAGGAGCGTGGACATATTCAGCAGGTTCCCAGGATCTCTCTTGGGGGCCGTAGCCTTTCCAGTCAATTAGGTAGAATAGTTTAGATTTGGAGATCTTGGAGTCCAGAATGCTTTTGACTTCAAACTCGAGTTCTCCATCCACTAGGATAGGTTTTGGAGATTTGGTTAGTCGGGTTTGAGGTTGCACGGGTTTTAATAGAGAGACGTGGAAGACCGGATGTATCTTCATGTGCGGGGGCAAGTCCAACTTGACCGCTACTGGGTTTACTATGGTAGTGATGGAATAGGGACCAAGGTATCTTGGGTTGAATGTGCGTGGCCCTTTTAGAGATAGATATTTGGTGGATAACCAGACTTGATCCCCTACTTGATAGTGAGGGGCTTCCTTCCGATGTTGATCTGCTCCTTTCTTGTATTGTTCTTTAGCCCTTTGAAGATGAGAAACAGCTTCCTTAAAGGCTTGGGTGATTGTAGAATGCAGGTAGTCTACTGCTGGTGTTTCAAGATCTTGGAGGGGATCCAACTCCGAGGTTCGAGGGTGACTGCCGTACAAAAGAAAAAACAGGGTTTTCCCAGTTCCCGAATGGACAGAATTACTCGGCTATCCAAAGGATATCTTTCCAAGTTTTTTCAGTTTGTTGCAGCATGCAGCGTAAATACTGTTCCAGAGTTTGATTGGTCCTCTCGGTTTGTCCGTCGGTCTGAGGGTGGTGACTGGTCGATAGTCTCACATCAATTTGAGCCGACCGACAGCAACTTCGCCAAAAATGAGAAATAAATTGACTACCTCGATCCGAAATTAGAACCGAAGGAAAACCGTGCAGTCGGACGATGTTTTCGAGAAATTCTCGGGCCAGAGTTGCTGCTGTTGGCAAGCCTTTGAGCGGAATGAAATGCGCCATCTTGGAGAATAAGTCCACGATTACTAGAATCGTATTGTATCCAGAGCCTGGAGGTAGATCGGTGATGAAGTCCATAGAAAGCGTATGCCAAGGGCGAGGTGGGATGTCAATAGGGCGTAAGAGGCCTGCTGGTCTTTCCTTTTGACTCTTGTTTTGGGCGCATACTCCACAGGACATTATAAAGTCTCTGATATCTTTTTTCCAAGACGGCCACCAGAAGTAGCGCTTGATCTTTTCTGAGGTCTTGGCTATACCGGGATGACCTTCCATTAAAGAGTCGTGATAACAAGAGATTACTTTTTTCTGTAAATCTGTGCTGGGTAGGTATAATCGTTCTTGGAAATACAATAAGTTGTCCTTTACTGCAAAGTCCTTTCCCTGCAGATGCCAATTCTGTATGTCTGCTGGAGTTACAAGTTGCCTGGCTTTATCCTTAACTTCCTCTATGGATTCTGTGGCGATTACACCCAGAATTCTTTGTTCGGGAATGATTGGTACAGGTTTAGGGTTGACCAAGTGTTCTTCCACTCCCATCCGAGAAAGGGCATCGGCTTTACCGTTCTTTGTACCAGGTCGATAGGTAATTATGAAGTCAAACTCGGCAAAGAATAATGCCCAACGGAGTTGTCTAGAGGATTGGGCTTTTGCGGTCTTCAAATATTGCAGGTTTCGGTGATCCGTAATCACAGTAACGGTGTGTCGGGCCCCCAGCAGATAATGCCGCCAAGCCTTAAAGGCAGACTTGATAGCCAGAAGTTCCTTGTCAGTAATCGTGTAATTGATTTCAGGAGGCGAGAATTTGCGGGACCAAAATGCCACGGGATGCAACTGATTGGTTACCGGGTCCTTTTGTGATAGAACTGCCCCCATGGCAAGGCTTGAAGCATCAGTTTCCACGATGTAGGGGAATTCGGGGCGAGGGTGTTTTAAGATTGGTGCAGAGATAAATTTAGTCTTCAAATCCTGGAAAGCTTGTTCCGCCTCGGTAGACCATTCAAAACGTTTGTTTTTCTTTAACAAGGCAGTGATGGGCTGGACTATTCGAGAGAATTCGGGGATAAACCTGCGGTAAAAGTTAGCGAAGCCTAACATGCTTTGCACACCTTTTACGGAGGATGGTGATGGCCATTTGAGAACTGCATCGACGTTCTTTGAATCCATACGCACTCCGCCAGGTGATAATATGAATCCCAAGAATTCAACTTCAGTCACGTTGAAAACACATTTTTCCAACTTAGCGAAAAGTTTGTGTTGACGCAATCTTTCGAGGACCATTTTCACGTGTTTCCGATGTTCAGATTCCGATGAAGAATAAACGAGGATGTCGTCAATGTAAACAACAACACATACATCTATGAGCTCTCTGAGGACATCGTTCATAAAATATTGAAAGGCGGCCGGGGCATTACAAAGTCCGAAGGGCATGACCTGATATTCAAATAGCCCATACTTGGTGCGGAAGGCCGTCTTCCATTCATCGCCCTCTTTTACTCGTACCAAGTGGTAAGCTCCTCTAAGATCCAGATTTGTATATATGCATGCTTTTCTGACTTGGTCCAGGAGTTCAGGGATCAAAGGTAACGGATATCTATTCTTAACGGTGATCTGGTTCAGGGAGCGATAATCGATACAAGTTCTAAGGTCTCCTTCCTTTTTTGGAACGAAGAACAAAGCTGAAGAAGCAGGGGACTTGGAAGGACGAATAAACCCATTTGCCAGGTATTGATCCAGGTATTGTCGAAGGTGAAGGTTCTCAGGCTCGGTGAGGGCATAAATTCTACTACAAGGAGGAGTAGATCCAGGTATCAGGTCTATCTGGCAGTCATAAGACCTATGAGGAGGTAGAGAGTTAGCCTGATCCTTCCGGAAAACATCTTGGTATTCTAGGTATTCGGGAGGTAACTGGGGAGTCTCTGAAGAAATTGCGGCCAGTGCAACACCAGGTGGAGGGTGACAAGTAGAGACACATTCTGGAAACTGGACCGTTCTTGCTCGCCAATCGATCAGAGGATTGTGTTTCTCTAACCAAGGTATTCCTAGAATAATCTGAAACTGAGGGGCCTTGATCACATCGAACACGATCTTCTCATGGTGTCCATCTTGACTTACTAGCGTCACCTCTTGAGTGGTATGCGTTACTGGCCCGGAGGCTATCTCCGTACCATCCACCGTAGTAATGACGTCCTTTACAGCCTTGGGACAAAGAGTTAGATTCATCCTCAAAACCATTTCATGATCCACATAATTGCCGATGGCACCGCTGTCGACGTAAGCTTCAATTGCATGTAATCGATCCGGATTATCAGGGCTAATGAGGACCATAGGTATCACGAAATGCGAGGTCACGGAACTGGTTTTCACGCTCGGCAAGAGGACCTCTATTCTTGTCGGGCGAGGTCGTTTCCCTGCTCAGTGTTTGTAACTTTGGTAACTGCAGCTCCTACTGCCTTCTTGGCAGGTTTCACCGGACAGTCTCGAAGAAAGTGCCCTGAGTTTCTGCAATATAGGCATAATTGCAACTGTTTCCTCCTTTCCCGCTCCCTTTGTGTTAGAGGACCTTTCAGACCCCCTATTTGCATGGGTTCCCCGGAGTCTACTCCTTTGGAAGGAGTTGGCGGTTTGGAAAATACTCGAGCATCAAACGTGGAACAATCGGCCTTCCTGTTCTGCAGCCTGTGATCTATTTGAATGACCAAGTCTATATAATCCGAACAGTCTTGTGGGGGATTCACTACTTGGGCTAAAACGTCTTTGAGCTCTCCACGTAGACCTCTATAAAACAGCGTAATCCTTTTGTCCTCAGGCCATTGAGTTTCCACTATTAGTCTATTGAAAGATGCAATATAAGCCAAAAGGTCTTGATTACCCTGTCGCAACGAAAGAAGCTCATTGTCCAAGGCCTGCCCCTGTGAATGTCTTGCGAACAGTTTTTCCATACTAAGCTGAAAGGCTTGAAAATCATGGAGAACCGGATCCTCTTGATTAACTAGAGGGATCGACCAGTCTGCCGCATTGCCACTAAGGTACGAAAGTACAAAAGCAACTTTTGCTTGATCAGTTGGAAAGGCTGCTGGCCGGCATAAGAAGTGCAACCGGCACTGATTGATAAATACTGCAAACCTCTTTGGGTCACCAGAAAATCGTTCGGGCGGAGCCAGAGGTACATTCCCAGGTAGGTTGATCTGCACTGGATTCATAGAGGATGTTGAAGGAAGATTTGCCCCTGATGCGGGTAACGGGGTCTGTCCGGCTTGTGACTGTAGCACTTGTCTAGCAAGATTGTCTGTTCTCTCCTTGGAAATAATTAGTTCCCTTCTTAGAGCATTCGTTTCCTGACGAGCTGCATGCACTTCTGCCCTTAGTTCCCCAAGTAACCGGGCTAGGGGGTCAGTATCCGAGGTTTCCATAGCGCCTGGGCGAGAGTTTTGCGGTAGGCTTTGCGTTCTGTAACGCTCACCTGATTCTCGCAGAGGCGCCGGTCTTGACTGGGCGACTACCGTATCTTCAAAGGTGATGTGTAGCACCCGGTTGGCTCTTTGGGCTGGACCTCTGTTCACTGTATGCCTGACATGTAGAGTAAGATGTCTTAGGTAAGTGAATGCCGAGCTCTCCATCTGCCTCGGGGCAGGGTGCTGTAACCAGTTTCTTCACTGGATAGGTAGCGCAGGCCTCTTGACTTCAGAGCACTGCTGTCCGTCGTTTACTGCACGAACGGTAAGTTTCGAGTCATTCAAATGTCTTTAAAGTCTTTAGTAATGATGTCTCTTGTTTTGCAGGGTTCCGGCGATGGCGGATGACGGGCTGAAGTGAGTTGAAGATGGAGCCCGTGTGATGAATAGAAGCGCCTGGAAGCACGTAAGTAAGCGCTTGTTGCCTGCTTCACTATGCACTCTAACTGTCTTTTTATTTTGCAGGTACGAGTTCGGAGCGGCTGCAGGGTGCCGGAATACCCACTGGATTAGATGTGGAAAGGAGTAATGGCACGTGAGTATTAAAGTTCCCCAATGTCTTTAAACGCACCTTGTTTTGTCTTTCAGATGCCGGAATGCAGTGTGAAGACCTCCGGAGCGCACGAAGAGTAGGTAAGCCTTTGCCTTTCAGATGCCGGAATGCTAACCTGTTCTTTCCTGTCTTTATAGGTGTTGCTGAAGACTGGATTCAGGATGGTAAGCCTTTGCCTTTCAGATGCCGGAATGCTAACCTGTTCTTTCTTGTCTTTATAGGTGTTGCTGAAGACTGGATTCAGGATGGTAAGCCTTTTTCCTTAGGCCCTGGACCGGATGCAGAAGACACGATGAGCGTTCTGCTGCAGAGGTTGCAGAATAACGCAAAGCAAGATTCATCCACCGGGTGTGGTTTAAATAGCCTCCTGTAGTGCTTAGGTGTCTCCTTCCACAGCCACGCCTAAGTAAGAAAAGAGTTCCTGGTAAGAAAAGAGTTCCTGCCTTCCAGAAGAGTTCCAGTGTTCTGAATCTAGGGAGTGGCTCCAGCCCCACCCAACAGGAAAAGTAGTTCCAAAGAGAAGAGGATCAGAGGCTCAACTGGCAGGCAAGTAAGCAGCATGGTCTGCTGAAGGTAAGTCCACCCAAGCATTATGAGCCCGGCGCTTCCAGCGCTGGGACTGGGCATATTTATGAGCCTGGTGCCACTGGCGCCAGGACTGGGTCCAAAAGGTCCCAATTGGGACTGGTTGGCACTCGGAACCTGGGTTATGGATCTGCTTCCAAGGGAGTTGGGAAAACCCTGACCTTTTGGAAGCAGAGATCATGACACAGGTGGACTGACCCTTTCGGGGGCCGCACCGCGGACATCCTCGCTACGTTTGAGCCCTTAACTTCGGCAGCTGGCATGGTGAGTCCATCCATCGGGTTTTATTTATCTTTTTATTACATGCCAAATGCCAGCAGGCATCAAGATGCACAATTACACAAGGGTACAACACTAAGAGACAGGACATAATCTCTCTATGTGTGTATTTATAGAGCACCAAAAGCCTGTAGGCATAAGAAGCCACCGGCGGCCCAAACTTATTTGAATAACCTGGTCTTCAGCCAGTTCCAAAAGGAGAGAATACGGGGGTGAACGGTGCCGGTGCTACCAACTTCCCCATTCCCATTGAGTCCTACAGGACTCAATGGGAATGGGGAATACCATGTTTCCAGCGCCTGACTTAGCGGAACGCCGGGGTCGTAATACCCTGGTAATTCCGGGAATCCAGGCACCGGAAAAATCACGAGTCTGGCAGCCAGACTGCCAGGTTTACCGGTACGGCTACCGCCAGACTCATAATGAGGCCCTATGTCTTTTCTGTTACAGTTTGATTGGTAAGATGTTGCATGCTTGAACTGGGAAGTATCTGCCGTTCCCCCTCGTTCGCTTAGTTCTTGGACAACCAGGCGATTTGTATTACAAGAACGTAGTGTTCTTCTTGGTTCATATAATTTCAAACTGTTTTCAAGTATGAAGGGGCTACACCCTAGACGCACTTGTGTGTTAAAGTGTTCATTTTAAACTGTATTCCGGCAGTCAATAGAAGCCAGCGCAGGTTTTTCCCAGTGGCAGAAATGTGTTCCCTCCTCGGAATGTTCCGAACAACCCTAACCAGGTCATTTTGTACCACTTGCAACCTTTAAGTATCGCTTCTACTGGCGGCACTCACAAGTCCACTGCAGTAATCCACTCAATTATATTATAATCTCAATACAGACAGTTTTCTTTTTGGCAGGGCTAAAAATGCTTTCAACATTTCAGGTGAAGATTCCTAGTACAATTGCAGTATCATGTTAATACATTGTGGTAGTGAATTTCAATCTGTAAACGTTTAGACATTGGGACTCATGACATGTTTGCCGGTCCGGAAATAAGGGTGCCGGCAAACTCACCAGCACCCTTGTTTCCGGACTGGCAAACTACGTGTTTGGCTGCCGGAGCCACTGTGCCGAACAGGTCTGACCCTGCCGGGTGCCCAGTCACGATAAGCAAACCCGTCACGGCAGCAACAGCGCCTTTAGCAACGGTGCTTCCGTGTCCCACACCCGTAGAATCCTATGAGACTTTACGGGAATGGGGATTAACACATTTAGCGGTGCCTGACTTCCTGTTCGCCAGACTCGTAATGAGCCGGTGAAACCGGGAAGTCATGTGTCAGTAAAGTTTTACGGGTCCAGCAGCAACTCACCAGTAGCACCGTCACGGTTACCGCCAGACCCGTAAGAAAGCCCATTGACTAGGAGCCCGACTAAATGGGGTCATCAGAAATGTCTTAGACTTCCCGTTACTAGCATATTTAAACATAGTATTCAAGTCTGTGAAATAAAAGATGACTTAATTATGCACCAATTGCCACCCAATGGAGCAACAAATGGTGGTAAGTAAAGCTGTTTTTTAGTAGAAAGCTAAATAATGATCAAAATATAAGAATCAGGTTTGAAGGTCATGAACCGCGAAGGCAAATCACATAAGGGCAGTCAGCCGCACTCTCTCTGCTACACAGGACAGGCGTCCCCCGTGTCACAATGTTAAGGGCAAGCTGCAGCAATCTTCCAAGTGTAGGGATCTGTGATGGATTTTCATCTTCTAGGGAATTCTCTCAAGATTGTTTCAAAATGTGCAGAACTCAATTAAATGGGTTTTGCATAAACGTCAGGTCTGCTACACGAGGCCGTGAAATTCATGTATACTTTCGGCAGGTATCATGTTGATTCGTCCCCAACAGTTTTTTAGAAATAGTTTTTGGGGATTTAAGTTAAAAAAAACACATCTAAATAAATGGGGGTGGAGTTAGAAGGTATTACAAGGGGTCAGGTGGGGTTTATAATATAGTGAAGAGGGCTTGGGGGGCTCCCCCAAATATACAAAAAATACAATTCTATGAGTTTCTTCGAAAATAAGTTTGTAAAACATTTTTTGGGGAAAAAACGTATGTCGATGTAGGGACATAGAACCCTTTCTGCACAGCTGCAGCGAGTAGGCATGTCAGCAGCAATTAGGAGGCATAGATACTTAATGAGGATGTATACGCAGCAGAAGCAGTGTGCACATGACGTGTTGCAAGTAACATGCATGATCAATCCTTTACAATGTTTACTGGCTTTAGGATCGGTGCCTTGTGCTATTCAGCTGTCCATTGGCACCCCACATGCTGGTAGCACCAAAGCTAGCCTTCATTGAATTGAATTGTATTTATTTATTTATTTGTTTATTTTTACTGCGCTATAGCCCACAGACATCATACATACATTTGAACGTATATTATTTCCTTGAAATGGCTGTTAAGCCCCATAACATGCTAAGCAGACAGGAATTTCCTTTAGAAGTGCAGCCCCAAAGGTAATGGGCATACCATTGTGTCTGACATGCCTGCTGAGAATGCCCGCGTAGCCCTAGAGTTGTGCATACCTGGCACCTTATGGAAGCGAATCACGAAAGGAATTATCTGCAGTATGAACAGAATCATAGTCATTTTATGGTCACATTTTTTCTGCGTATAGTAGATATTTTAAAATGTTTATCTTGATTTGTTAATAATAACCTGTTTATTTTATAATGTGATGATATGTCCCCCTTTTTAGTCGTGATGATTTTTATTGGAGATTAATTTTATATTTGATCTTGTATTTTTGAATTATGCCTTGTGTTTCATGTATGTCTGTTTTTAATGTTGTATATACAAAGCTGAAAGGCTATTAAGTATATTAAACTGAATCAAAGTTACGACCATTTGCATTTACCTCTTTTGAAATGTGCACATAAAAAATCTCAAACCATTATTTATAATAACTTACGATGGTTGCTCAATTGACCGTAATGCCTGGTGGCCCAGTCACGGCCTCCTACACACTGGAGGCTGGAATAGAATTTAAATAAAGCCATATCCTACCAAAGATGGATATTGTCCAGGAACGTCAATTGTGGGTCACCAGGGGCCACAACCGAAACCCATGGCAACTCTGTGTGACCCCTGGGGGTTGCAGAGGCAGAGAGAAACCAGAAGTAAAGGGAGCTGTCAGGCGAGAGCCCTCTTTACATTAATGTATTTTTGAAGTGTGACTGACTTCAAAAAGAAATTATTTCCATAACATAAATCTTTTCTTTTTGAAGTCAGAATTACTTCAAATCTTGGGAGTTACAAATGACTTCACTGTTTAAAACCTCTAATTTCCTTATAAACTTTACCAACCATATTTTCCTCGCCCCAGTATTGGTCTACAGCCAATCAGCCAATGTTCTAGCATTTCAGGCTCCCCCGGCTTTTTAAAGAACCGACAATTTCTTGCCAAAGGATATCTCTTATGGGACCCCATCTTTGTAGGGAGCCTAGTAAATAAAGACAAAAGCACATATAAAGGAAACAATATTTTATTCCTGGGAATCTCATCATTGAGGACTGCATCTCCTTATCTTTCCTCAGGTGTGTGGTTGGCTCCCTTTGTAGTTTGTACGGTGACTTTCTCTGTATATTACAATTCTCACTTTGTTGATCATCTTCACTGGGCTTTCCATCAATGTAAGTTTGCGGACTTCATTGCAGCACGAATCGGGTCACTGCACTCCACAAAAATTGCTCAATGGTTTGTCATAATGATTGCTTAAACATTTATTCAAATCTTCAAATAGCAAACCTGATGGTGAAACCAATTTTGCCTCGGTCTATGCTGTACTATTGGGTCTAGCTCTACGATATCATGAGCCCTTGGCACGGTTAGAATAGCTCAGTGGCAACGCGCTTGTCTTGGAAGCAAGACGATGTAGAGCTAGGCAGGTTTGAATCCCCGGTCCGTGCTTAGAAACCTTTTCAATATTAAGCGCATTGTAAAAAAAATAAAACAATGATATAAATATATGTAGCCAGCACCATTGTTAAAATGTGGTTGGTATCTAAAATATTCTTGTCTGCTTCAGTATGTATTTGGTATTTTGGAATGTTTACGTACTTATTTTTTTTTCACCCGCAAGCCTCATCCGATAAAGTCACCAGGGTTAAAGAGAAACTGATATCATCTGGGTCAACGGTCAATTGACATCACTTCCTGTGATGTCATCAGGTCTGTGATGTCACCTCCATTATCACTGACATTTTGCTGAATCAACGTCCCTGATATTATCATGTTGTAGGGAATTGAAGTTATTGCAAATATGGACTTTATTGTTCAATGTAATGTGCCTATTTTGCTCTCCACTAATTGGCCGAACTGATTAAAGGGCCAATTTCTGAATGTCTTTCCTTTTCTTCAGAACTGCAAAGAGATGGTCCAACCAAACCCAGTAAATCCTTGTATTCAGTTGGAGTTCCTGGGCAGGGCTGAATTATATGCACTTTAAGGGCTTGCTTGGAGGAGTGGATGGGTTTAAGGAAGACAATTACAGAGGAGACTCTTTGAGCTACAGGTGACGGGAGTTGGAGAAATTGAAGAGTAGCTTGGGAACAAATGACACAGAAAAGAAACATGCAGCGTGTGGAATTATGCTGTAGATAGCGGCCTCATACTGCAGGCGACTTTATGCAGATTTAGGACTCTGATATGACAGCAAAATAATGAAGAGAGTGTATTCAGTTGCTCTCAATAGCACCTAGCTGAAGTCTTGATAACACACCAATCCTCTGCCGAAGTGCAGTTATATGAGAAGTGAACACTAATCACTTTGGTCAATCTTGCTGGAGCTGTGAACCAGTGCAAGGTTTAAAACAGGTTTCCCAGAAGGGAATAACAGGCCTTTTTCTCAGCAACCTCTGAGTGATAGAGACTTTACCTGCTGAAACAATCAAAAGCTTGACTATTGCTCCGAAGTGGGTACCGAGGACCAGCATGTCATTTTTAGACATTAAGATAGCTCAGCGGGTTGAGCACTCACTGCTGCAATCTGAGTGTGAACTGCAGGTCGCAAGTTTGAATCCCTGCAAGGCTAACTCATCCTTCTTAGGTTGATAAATGAGTACCAATTACGATTGGGTGATACTGTATGTATATATGTTCTATGCAAAGCACTTAGGCGTAACTGCTATATAAATAACACATCATTATCATTGTGGCAAGCATCCTGAAATTAACATTGGCAACCTTTTTGTCTGCCTAGGAAAGTACAGAAGAGAGCCCCAATTCTTCAAGGAAACCTTTTTTATACCCCACAGCATTTCTTAAGTCCAAGGGCTTACCCCATGTAATTGTTCGTTGTCAACACTGCCGCATTTCTGATTTGAGACACTTTCAGACTGTTAAGACATTTCTGAAGTTCTTTCAAAATGCTGACTCCGCACCTACTCTCACCTGTGCACCGTCGCTTTACCAAACCTCCCAGAGGATCACATTGTGGGACAAAGCTGGTCATCACTAATCGAGACTCTTCGATCTCACTCACTGCATGGAAATGCTAGAACTGAATCACCGGCCTCATTTTCATTCAAGTGCTCAACATGCCATGCCGACTCAGACCATTGCCTGTGCATCAGAATACATCTGCATTCATTGATCCATGCTGTGGTGCTCGAATCCTGTTGAGCCAGCTCTTAGCTTCATGCTCGGACTCGAACCATACAAAAGTGCCAAGAAGACCATCTCTACTCTCTGGGGACACCATAAAGAGACGAAGGCAGTGTGTTCCTGCTTACGCAATTCACCTGGCCTTTACCTCTGGCCATAAAGAATGGTTTGATCCCCTCTTAATTACTTACCGAAAATACATTTTGTTTTGTATTTTTACTGTTTTCTTCATGCATGCCTCCATTTGTTCTCCCCTGCATTAGATTCCAGCTTAGTGGTGGGAACGGTCAAGGTCCATCAGTTTAAAAAGGTGTGGTGTAAAAGACGTTACAGCTTTGCATATTTTTGCCACCTGCTCCTGTGTGGGAGGGGTATACATTCACAAATTCATTTTATTTCCTTATTAATTTACTCAGTAAGATAGATCAGCGGGTTGAGTGCTTGATGCTGTGTTCTATGTGTGATCTATGTTTTCCGGAAACTCCTCTTCTTTTCCTCCTTCTCGCTCCCTCTCCACTGCTAACTTCCTTTCTCTTCTCTCATGCCTCCCTCCTCCTTCTCCAGCCTAGCTCTGTTCAGCTTCTTACTAACAGGTCGCCTGGTTCACCTCCAGAGCCGTACAGGTCCCAGGCTCTCCCGCCAGTCTTGCACTTGGATGCGGGTCCCTGCACTATGTACAGCATTACTGCACTTTCAGCTTACGCCCCAGAAGAGGGGTAACATCCCTGCACTTAACCGAGGGCTCTGCGCACTTGTTTCTTTCCGCCCCCATTCCTTCCACTTCCATCTGTACACCTTCTTGACCTGAATGTACTAGGACAAAGTAAGTTTGTTTGTCCTGCCCCACCCCCCCTTTCTATGTCTCCCCTCCCTAGCTTTGTCACGCCTCAAACACTTCATGCACTTGCACTAGGAGAAATGCCGTCAGGCCTAGTAAACTAGTTTCCTGTTTGATCATTCGGAAACTTCAAGGTCTAAGAATGACTACTGTATTCCCTTGCTCCCTTCCCACCTTGAAGCTCTTTGAAGCACTCCACTTGTGTATAAGCGCTGTATAAACAATTACAATCTGCAGGTTGCAGGTTCGATTCTTCGCAAAGCCAACCCAGCCTTTCATCCTTCTGAAGGTAGATAAATGAGTACCAACCTCGGTTGGGATGATGTATGTAAATATGTGATATGCACAGCGCTTAGGCGTAAGCGCTATATAAATAAGCCCATCACAAAGCATTAATCGTCCGCAGATGAAGATTTGTTTGATAACAACAGTCCTGGACCATGAGGTAGTAACAAACACACAGTTCTTTCTGCTGGGGACTCAGGTCACCTGGCACTTGGCGGTGGGTGGAGGGTGTAACATCAGCCTATAAATCCAGCTATGGAGAGTCCTCCTGTGCCCACCACATCGGTCCCAGATACCTGTCTACATTATATCTGAGCAATGTACACCCTCCTATGTATTGTCAACCAGAATATGTTTGGCAGAAAAGCGCTTGTGGAAAATTGATGCCGATGTTACTGCCCATTTGGAAGCCGAGGAGTAGACCTCACCCCCTCCAGAAGAAAGACCGCCGTCAGAAGGCAGAGGGGGAAAGTTCGATGCAGCCGCGCATGCTTTCATTGACTTTTCTCTATACGCTTTGAGCTGAGAGTGAATCATTTCATTGCAGTTGTGTTCTTCGAAGCGTATCCCTTGGCCGTATCACGCAAGGTAAATATGTCAATCATTATCCCGAACCACCATCCATCATGTATCCATTCAATTATGTTGAGTGACAGCTCTTAGCATAATATTCCAGGAAGACTGAGATGTTGCCAGGGTGCAAACGAGCCGCAGGGAATATTTAGCAGGTGAAATGCCGGCAGACGAGAATCTTTAGCCGCAAAAAGGAAGGCTTGTTATTTTGTTTCACTGCTGGGGTTTTCAACTTGTTGAGCCTTGTGCTAACGCCTCACCTGCCATTACCTTGGGTGTACTGTGCTGGGGCTCCCTTGCTGCTGGAGTGCTCCATTTTATACGAGGTGATTCATATTTTAATGTAGCGGCCATTTTGTGTACATTGCTGATGCCACGTCTCGACTGCTTCGCCATGAGTCGAGGGATGGCTATGACGAGAGAGCCAGAAAGGCAAGTGGGCAAAAATGCACAATATGAAAAGGATGGACAGGCCATGGATCAACCTGTTTGGTGATCCTCAGATGTCCAAAGTCTCCAACGTGTGTCCTTGCACGATTTCATGTTGGAGCTGCAGTGATGGTCCAATGAATGAGGGGCTCCCTGATGCTGTCAGGCTCGCCTATGGTCCTGTGCACTTTGACCAAATAGCCTTTATCCTGGGGAGATTGGCTGAATCTACTGAATTGGGTGCTATAAAGCCATTTTACCTTATAAGGTGGTCAATTTACAACATCATCTCCCTTAACTGGTTCGACGGTTAAATATATCTCAAGGCTCCTGCTGGATCCTATCACCCATTCAACACATCACATAATCCACCTCCTGCAACGCCATGAGTTCTCAGGCATCATTCTGAAATCAATATCCAAAGGCATAAGTCTAAACGGCGTTGCTTTGTGAGCATTTTACAGTAAAAACATGCTTCTTTTCCGTGTTATGCGCATGTGCAGCAGAAGAACTGTATAGCACAATGCCATGGGCATCTTACCTTTTCATCCTTGCCCTTTCTGGACTGGCCCATCCACTGCAGGCTTGATGCTGACGACCTTAAGACTAGATTGATGACCCTCATAACCCTCCCAATCCCCGCCCTTGACAGAAGGTGCTCTGAAAAGAGATTTCAAGCGGCACATAAACCAAAAAGAATAAAAATAAATAAAAAAACACATTCGATTGCTTTGAAGCACTAGCCTGCTGAATAGGAGTGATACAGTTCTGTACACCTAGTTTACGGCATTGTTATTAGGCCGGCTTTGGAGTGTTACCTATTTTTGCAGGTATAGCATATGTAAGGTGTAGCCAGATAATGTGCTTTGCCTGCTATCATAAGATATTTGTTGAAGAAGGGAAGCCAAGATTAAAACTGAGTTTTTGGCACCAGACTAATTTATTTAATATTACCCCTAATTATATTTCTATTTTGTTTTATATTTTATCAAGCACAATAATTTGCTCAAAATAACATCTTGCTGCCATTGACAACATTGAAGCTACAAGGTGTAATATCAGTTGTTTTAGGTTTAGAGAAGGTGGCATAGATGAGTATGCTGATAGAGGCAGGTTTTAAGTAATTTTCTAAACAATATTACCAATAGCTTATTCAAGCGCATTAACTGTGATAGTTTATTCCATAGGTGAAAAGCCTGTACTGAATAAATAGCACCTGCAAACAAGACAAGCGCCCTTAAAAAAAGCGAACTCTTCATTGTCTGGCACACAGTGACCCAAACTTTTTGGCATCTGGAATGCTTATTTTGGATCATAGGGTGTTGACAAGAAATTGCCTTCTGTACTTGGGAGGGAGTTTACTGAATGGACCTTGTCTTCACTAAGATCCAGTGCAAAGAAAGCTAACAGTGTCTTAGCATGCCGTTGGCTTTCAAATACATGCTAAGCCCCAAATCTCATATTCAGGAGAACCGAGGAACAAAGATCTATAATCATACAATTGCAAGAAGATAAGACTATAAATCAGCATAAAGGGTGGTTGGAATGAAAGAAAAAAAAAGAATTGAATAATGAACTGAAGAATTGAAAATTGAGTGCTTTCCAAATCCTGGAGAACTGTGGTGTTATAGACAGTGTGGGATGTTTTTACCCATGCATCCAAGCCCTACCATAAAACTGTGCATAACTGGAATTGAAAACATCATGATGGCCAGAACTCCCCAGAGAGTGCACAGGGAAAACATGAAGAATAGGCTGCCACCCATTTTTGCCTATGTTGTGAGCACAGGAGGGCACTGCCAAAAACCACCATTGGGCTACACACAGAGTAGCCTGAAACCATTGGGAATGGCAATGGCGATTGCCAAAAGCAACCCAGAACTGTGGGGAATTCATTTTCTTTATGTCAAAAGGGATGCAATGCTGGTGCTCACCACTATCAGAAAGCCGGCGTTTTAAAACCACCAGACTTTTGTGTAAAACTGAACAAATGAACCCAAACCAGGCCAAGGAAAGACTTGCTAAGAGGTGGATACAATGTAAAACTATATTCTGAAATGACTTGAAGGAAGTAATTATTTAATGTATATATAAAAAAATAGCTGGGGATGTCAGCAGCTTAAGTGAATTTGGGTTTAAAGCCACTAAAATCAAAATGTTTAGAATAAATGAATGACCTACTTGTGAGTGTCACATAGGTTGCAATTGTTTAAATGTCATAGTTTTGAACTTAGAATCAGCATTCTAGCTGCATGTGCAAAAATTGTAAGTTGGATTTGAATGTAGAAAACTGGGAACTAAAGTGACATTTAGCTGAATTCTGCCTGACAACTACCCCCGACAGGAGTTGAACTGCTCAGCCACTCTTCCCAGGCCTGGCTGCATTCTGCTGCCCTGCTAAAAGGAGATGACACCTCTCTGATTGAATTAGGGGAGTGGCACCTGGGGACTACAGGAAACTAAACAAAGCACTGTCACAGGCTCAGGCAAATGTTATATTGGGGGGGCCGTAAAGTGGCTTCCTCTTGGGAGAAACTCGGAGGGGCAGTGCCTGTGAGAGCAAGCTGAACTTGGGGGAAGTGGATAAACCAGAAATTCCACCATGTGCTTTGAAAAACCACACCCCTTTGGGGCCAGAGCATGATTTTAAAAAGATGGATAATTCACAGTGCAGACTTGTCAAAATTATATAAATAACATCATCATTTTTGTGATTTTTCTGTGCACATTTTAAGAGGTGTTAGGAACCTGTGGTATGTTCTTGGGGATAGTAGCGGGAAAAAAGGGTTGTTACTCCAAATGTATGCATGTTAAAAATCTGACACTTTATCTGACACTTTATCATCTGAAACCCATATCCCTGGTCCACATTTGTGTAAAGTCTGGAAAGGTTTAGAGGTCGTTATCTGGATGAAAAGGGGAGAATTCTGTCATCAGTGGACACGACATCGTACAAAGACAGGGATCGGATGGTTTGGTGCTACAGAAAATATGTTAACTGGACCTATAATATTAGAAAAATGGTACATAGATAAATATGTATTTGGGTCAGAAATAGATTTGTGTGCAATTTGACAAGGGGAGGTTCCTCTGATCATAAAACCTACAGCATCACTCTGACACTCAATTTCTTTCCCCCTGTCGGGGGGAAATTCTGCCGGGGTCGGCCGGGCCGTCCGCAGACCTCCAGGCAGGGAGGCCCCAACTCCTCCCGTGTATATCCCAGATGAGATAGAGTATGAGACACACACAAGGAGCAAGGTGACTCTGCTGTTTATTAGACAAAACGGCAGGGATGGGTCAAGGAGCGTACGCGTCCGTCCTGACACACACAATCGTGGGGCTCGCAGGCCCTTTTTACTGTATTATGACGCGCTACTTGCGTCACTTCAGAAAGTTAACAAAAAACCTATCGCCACTCTTAATTGGTTGCTCGAGTGGTAGGGTTAGTATAGCACACATATAGAGAACAATGTTAGTGGACAAAGGGTAGTCAGGTGATATATCTGGGTTGTCCCTACAATTAGATACATGAGAATTGTTACATGAAGACTCCTGAGGATTGGTTAATATTACTTGTCGTCAGTGATAAGAGCCCCATGTTCTGATTGGTGCGCCCGTGAGCCTCCCAGCCTGGGACCACCGCCGTTCCCAGCTCTCGGTGTACCTGCAATTTGCAACAATGTTTCATTATGGGTACGTGCAGACAATGTGAGGATTTATTCATAGCTGGAAGGCTGACCGCTCCCACTGTCGCAGATGTCCATTGCCTTTCAAGTGTATCTGCCTGTGTCTCGTTAGCCAGGGATCCAGACGCCTCTTTTCTCCTGGGTTTGGCACCTCGTCAGGTTCGGCTTGGTCACGTGGGGAGGGACCGTGTTTGAGGCAGAATTCTGCATAATTAATATTGCTTTTCCACTGTGTGTCTGGTTTAAGTTGCAGGTGTGACCTTAACGTTGGTGCGCAGAGTGCGAGGTTGCAACATCGTGCCTTTGATGCTTTGCTCTTGGAATGTGGGTTTGCAACATTGCGACCTTGGCTGGTTGTTCCACCCGGCTCTTTCTGCAGGATCAGCAACTTAACTCTTGCTTTGTTAATGTCCACGGGAGCTCTTGTTTGAGGCCTACTTGGGCCTGGTGCATAAGTGGTCCGTTTGGTGCATAGGTGCTTTAGGTTATAGTCTCATATTGTCTTATGGCCAGTATCGTGTCTTTGTTATAATTCTCATTTCGGCACCTAAGTGTAGGAGAAGCGTAAGCAAGCTCTTTAGATGAGTTCATGATGCGTCTTGCGTTTCTGCATTTCTGAAAGCCTATATGGAAAACAATAAAGATGCACGTCCGTGAGTATGTCTGTCACCTACGTAATAGCACTGAGTATATTCTTCATGTAGATTGGTGCGGGAATGTTCAGTGTGTATATTTGTACAGATGTGCTTCCCGTTGTCTAGGTCGTCATGGCATCTCTAACGACATGTAGATTTTAGTCTAGTTGGTCCGTGCCGCAGGCATCGGCATGGGCGGGGCGGGCTGCTGGGCAGGCAGATGGACACATCCGTATGTTCCTGTACCAGGGTATCTGGTCGTCTGGTAGATGGGCAAACTCTTCTCGTGGCGGGTGCTTAGGCCGTGAACCTTTAGGCCAAGCTCGAGAGGTGAAGGACGGGAGCCTGGTCTTCCATTCTCCCACTTCAGTCCCCCCTCTGGTCGACTTGTCGACCACAAACATATCCTTCTCGTTATCTCCTCTTACTCGCCATATCTTAGTTATTCCTCCTAGATGTCCATAATGATTCACATGATCTTCGAATGACCAATACATATATTCACAGGTTCCTCCAGGAGTACAGTATACCCATTTCCCTATGTAGCTCCTGGGGTTTCTTGGGTTCTCGATCTTCACTGATGGTGGGTCTAGATGGTTGGTGATGATTTGGGTGCGCAACTTCTCCCTCTCCTGTATTATCACACCTGTATGTTGGCCGTCATCTGCTGGCATCAAGGGGTGCATTCCCACCATTTCGAGCAACTCGTCAGTGGTACGTGCCTTCCGGGCCTTCCAAAATCTAATTATGATCAGCGTAGCTCCAGCCAAAATAGTACACCCCACTATTATTTTTAGTCCATCTGACAGCCAGGATGGCATCCATGACCATAATAGTGAGAACCAGCTCTTATCCTTGCTTACACCGTTACTTTCATCCATCATTTTGGAGTGCATCTGGGCCTATTGTGAAACTGCTTCAGTCAGTGTACCATTGTCAGCATCGTTGGCAGGTATGAACGTGCAGCATGATTGTCCTATCTTTGCACAAACTCCTCCTTCCATTGCTGTGAGAAGGTCCAATACATATCTGTTCTGTAGTGCTACCATCCTTATAGCTCGCAGCTCCTCTTTTATTGTGTTGAACCCATTTACTGTAGAATTGATGGTCATCATTAGTTCCCATCTAGTTATTTGGAGCCATTTTGCGTTTGCGTAAGCCTGCAGTCCCGGATGTATTATTGAGGAGAAGAACATTGCTGCTCTGCTAAATAGTCTGTGTTCTGGCGGTATTGAGGTTAGTGCCGTTTCCGACCTTCCCCACAGGTAATTTCCTGTTAGTGGCTCTCCTTGTCTTTTTCTTCTATTTAGGACAGTATCATTGCTGTTGGTCCTGTTCCCTTGCTCCTCCTGAAGTGGTGCAGACCTCTTTTTTCTTTTGTCCCCTTCATCCATTTTGGGAAAGTTCGCCACATTGACATGCTTCTTAGGTACCACTAGTGATGGTACATTGACGTGCACCATTGTGCACACACCATTCCACAGGGGAGGCAGTGTATGGTATGCCTTTTCTCCACAAGCCCAATAATGGTCCATTATTACTGCTGTTCCTGCTCCCCCCTCAGGTAACTCCATCACACTTGCACAATTGGTGTTATATCCTACGTCCACCTCTCCTTTATGCTGGTAGCATACCTTGGGCGCAGTCAACGGTAGTATTGTTATTGGGTCTTCATCTGTTTCTACCCACGTGAGCATTGGTACATACTTGATCCACGTCGTCCAACATCGGTGATTGTGTGCTTCGATAGTTGAGATAGTTTCTTTTGTTACCATGTTGCTGCCAATCACTCCTATCTCCCAGCTGTTGTCCAAATATACTTTCCCCGTTATCGTCAGCAGTGGCCTCTCCCAGCATCCTAATTTACCAGGAACTTCAGTGGCGTACCAATCACATGGTAGATACTGCAGTGTTACTTTCTTTGTTTCTCCTTTTGCGGGGCCAGTTGTTATGTATCTGAATGCCTCAGCATGTAAACTGCTCTTGTGGTAACTCAAATAGGTCTTGAGGAAGTTGTTTTCATATGGGTATGAGTCTCGTGTTTTCCATGTCATGTGCACTACTGTCCCTTGAAATCTTCCTTTCGTTTGGAACAGTGCCAAGTATATTATGCACCGTGCTGTCTTTTCATCTATTTCTGTGGCAACAAATGTTTGTGAAGCACTCATGGCGTATGGTATTAATGAGGAAACGTAGCAGCTGTCCTCAGTTGTCTGCTTACCAATGCGGGTCATGTGTTGGTACCATATGTTTTTTGTGACGTGTGCTGAATCTTGTATATAATTATCAATACCTTTATTGTCTCAGTATGTGTTGCGTTTAACTCTATCTTGCTTGGGTGCAATGTTACTACTATCACCTGACGTAACACCTGTTGCAGCAGGGGACGGGGGTATATTAGGTTTGGGTGCAGCAATAAAATCAATAGCATAGCTGTACTGCCATACAGAGGCAGCCAAGAACCCGGTGATCATCAAAATCCCTATTACTTTTATTACATATGCTAATCTCACCGGCATTTTGCTCTTACCTCGCTGCAGTCCTGGCAGCGTATTCTTGCGACGTTAAAGTTGCCCGCCTAAAAATTCTCAAAAATGCTTGTTATTTAATGTTAGTTTTTTTGTTTACTTTAAGCTCTCCCTATCAAATAGTCATTCAGTGCCCAGGCGAAGAGCTGTTCCCACGCTACTCTAAGCGATCTGTCTCTTAGGACCGGCAAGTATTGGCGGAGGTGGGGCATGGAATATTCTATGGCCAAGAGGAATGCTGTGTAGTAGACACGAACCCCTTCTCTTTTTTAGGTATGTCGGCCTTTTTATTTCGTATACAAATTGGTGTGACAATTCTTCTGGGTAGTCCTCATCTGGGAGTACCATCTACGCCTGGGCAGTGAACTTGTTAGTCAGATATTTTCTTAACAATACAATAATACGCAGTTCCTGAATGTGCGAGAGAAAAAAGAAAACATTCACGTGTTTACATGTGTATTTGTGCAGGCAATGTCTTTCAGTTCAGTTATAACTATACTTGGGGGTCAATGGGCGGGGGGTTTGGGCTCAGATGGCGGAGGTATTTTTACTCTTTGAGCGTGTGACCATGGGGTGGGCAGTATGGGGATCACCTCTTTCTTCGTTAGTTATTGTCTCTGGGGAAGCTGGATAGTGACATGGTAAGGGAACAATTGGGTCGTTGTCTGTGGTAGAACTTCCTTCCGCTGTCAGGGATGTTGTTGCTGCTCTTCCAACGGACCTGTCGTTGGCGCTGGGGCGGGTCTGCAGTTTGTAGATCTTTACATCATGTAGGTGATTCCAAGCACGCTTGTCCTTCAGTTTTACTGCTCTTGTTGATACGTCCTCTACCAGATGGGGGCCAGTGAACCTCCTATCGTTCCATTTCCTATTGAAATTGCGGAGTAGCACGTGGTCACCTTTGGCAAGTTTGCACAAGTTCTCCTTTTCCAATTCTGTACTGGCGCCTTCTTCTTGGTTGCTGGTAGACCCGCCCCGTGTGCGCTCGAGCTGTTGAGACACAAACACAACACTAGTAATCAAAGAAGACACATATTGATACATTTCATCACCTAACACACTTGCTGAACTTTCGTGGTCAGTGAATGCCCTTGACGTTGGCGTTAGGGGAAGGCGCATTTGACGTCCAGTAACCACCTCGTGGGGAGTGAGGTGGTGGTCGGACCCTGGCCTATTCCTTAGTTCAGATAGGGCTAAGGGAAGGCAATACAACCAGCTTTTCTTTGTTGTTTGTTGTATTTTTGCAATTGCCTCCTTCAATAGGCCATTTAGGCGTTCACATATGCCATTAGCCTGTGGGTGGTATGCACATGCAAATTTGTGTTTTATGCTCAGTAGGGATGTGATATGCTGGAACATTTCGTTTGCGAAATGCGGGCCATTGTCTGATCTCAAAACCTCGCACACTCCCCACCTGGGGAAGACCTCCCTTACTAGGAATTTGGCTGCTCTAAATGCATCTGGGTGTGAACAGGGCCCTGCTTCAATCCACCTAGAAAATGGGCATACTACTACAATCATATACCTATTACCTTGACATATGTTGATCATATCAACATAGTCAATATGGAGATGCCGAAAAGGTCCCTCTGGCCGGGGTATGGTACCTCTTATCACCTTTAGGGTATGACCGGCCGTAAACTGTTGACATGTGAGACAATTGCTGATAAAATTCGACACATGAGAATTTAACTCGGGACAGAACCAATCTTCTCTAATTCGTGCTGCAATTATTTCCTTGCCTGTATGGGCTGGGTGATGTAGTTGGCTCAGGGCGGTGTTTAAAAGTGCCAATGGTATTACAACTTTTCCAGTGCCACCCTGGCGCCATAGTGCGTCGGTTGGTGACATTGTACATCCTCTTTTTACCCATATTTCTTTTTCGGCCATTGGTGCAGCCGCTTGTAGCTCCATAATCTGTGTGGCTGGGAGATGGGAGTACCCTTCTCTTATCAACATCTCCCTAGCCATTCCCCTCCCTCTCCCTCTCTGTGAGTCTGTGGGGTTCCATATCTCACCAAAGTATGCAGCATATTTCGCATGTGCATCTGCTGCTGCATTCCCTTTTGAGACGTGGTCTTCACCATTGGTGTGTGCGGTACATTTGACTAGGGCTAGTTCTTGGGGGTCGTTTATTACTTCTATTAGTTCAGCCAATAAGAGGGCATGTTGTACTGGAGTGCCATCAGCTCTCCTAAACCCTCTTCTTCTCCATTTTGATAGCCCTGAGTGGACGGTGGATGTAACATATGCACTGTCGGAATATATGGTTACTCGTTTGTCAAAACTTTCCTTTAATGCCAATATTAGTGCAACCAGTTCCGCGGCTTGAGCAGAGTAATGCTGTGGTAATTGTACACATTTCATAGCCACACACACCGGCGCCTCCATCATTTTTACCACTGCTGCCCCAGTCCTCCGTATCCCATCTCCTTGATCAATAGTTGATGACCCATCAATAAACAAAAGCTCACCTCCCTCTAGTGCATTTTCTTCAACTTTTCTAGTACATGAGTACATTTCAGTTATTTGGGTGCAGTCATGGGCGTAATCTCCCTCCTCAATTACTTCTGCTAGGAACCTTGCAGGGTTAACCGTGATACATCTAACAATTGCTAGTTCAGCTCTAGACAAAATGATCTCATATCCTGATGCCCTCTGTGTTGTTAGTGTAGACTTGGGTTTATTCAGTATTGCAAATAGTGCATGCTCCACAAACAGTGTAGTTGGACACCCCATGGTTATTGCTGATGCTTTTTCTACTGCAAAAGCAGCTGCAGCGAGGCCTTGTTCGCAAGGGAAGTGACCTAACATCACAGGGTCTAAGTGGCCGCTGTAAAATGCTACTGGTTTATAGCCCATGCTAGGTTTTTGGGCCAATACTGCTTTCATCACTGCTGAGTCGCAATGTGAAAATATGAAAAATCGTCGCTCATAGTCTGGGGATGCCAGTACTGGAGCAGTTGATATCGCGTCTTTCAATTCGTCAAAGGCTTCCCTCATTTCCATAGTCCACCCCAACTTTTTCTCCCCTTTATTTGCTTCCTTCAAACCCTCAAGCAGGGGTCCTATGTATGAACTGTAATCAAACACCCATGCTCTACAGTAGTTGCACAGCCCCAGAAATTGCTGCAGTTCTCTCACAGTCTGTGGAATTGGAGTGTTTGAAATGGCCTGTGCTCTTTGTGGTGCAATCTTTCTTCCATGTTGGGATATCAGTTGGCCAATGTAAAGTACCTGTTCCTGACAGTATTGTATCTTTTCCATGTCTACCTTGTACCCTTTTTCAGCCAATATCGTCAGCATCTTTAACGAGTCCTCTCCATCCCAAATCCATCTGTATTGAAAATTGAGGGTGATTCACAATACCCCTGTAGTAGTCTGGTATGTTTCCACTTTGTATTTCGGTACGTGAAGCTTGTCAAATCTTGTGAGTCTGGGTGTAATGGTATTGAGAAAAAGCATTTTTAAGGTCAATCACTGTAAATCGTGATGCTTCTGCTGGAATGCCACATAATATCGTGGCCGGGTTCGCTGTTACTGGATACTCTGCTTCCACTATGTTGTTCAAGGGCCTGAGGTCCTGTATGAAGCGCCAAGACCCCCCTTTAGCCTTGCGCACTGGGTACACAGCCGTGTTACATGGTGACTCTGAGGGGACCAATATGCCATTGTTTATAAGGGCCGTTATGGTTTCATATATGCCCTCATCTGCCTCTTTTGACAGTGGGTACTGTTTCACTCTTGGTAGTATGGCACCTTTTTTTAATTTTATCCTTACACCCCCTATGCTTTTTATGCATCCCACGTCATAAGGGCCAATAGTCCATAATGATTTGGGCACCTTTGACATATCCTCCTTAAAAAATGGGACTGGGGTGCATGCTGGTGCCTCAAGTGCCATTGCAATTTTCTGTGCTACTTGTTTGTGAGCCACTCTTAACCATATTTCTACACTCATCATGAACACCATTTCACCTTCCTCCTTTTCTTCTGAAAACAGCTCCTCATCTGACACCTGGGTCAGCCTACATCCTTCTGCTAGTGCTATCATATGCTTTCAATGTCCATTACAAACACCTTTCCTTCTGGTTCATTAACAGGTGTTTCTGGTCGGAACAGATATGCTGCTGGCCTTCTCCATATCTTCCCTTCTATCCCTGGCATCCATGCAAATGCCATGTCTGTTCCATACTGGAATAGCTCGCCATCTACTGGCTCCGCCCTAATCGCTGTCTGTCCACAGTATGCTTGCATAATTTGTCGTGCTGCGAGCATGTTAATCCCTGGAGTAGAGCAAATTATGCCATCCTCTGTAAAGGAGATCGTCATATTCAACCTGTTCATTATGTCCCTCCCCAGTATATTTACTGGTGAGGCACTACAATATAAAAGTGGAACCGACAGATCATAATCTCCAATAGATAAGGGAACTTTATCAGTTAAGGGAACCAACCCTTTAGCCCCAGAAAATCCTGGGGTGTTCATGGCTTCGCCTGACATCTTAAATTTACCTTCCCTTATGCAAGACCGGGTTGCCCCGGTGTCAACAAGGAATGATAATTTTTTGTCACCTATCGTTACCTCTATGCGTGGCTCCTCCGCACTATTCGGTGTTACTGACAGGATGGGACACACCAAGGCCGTCTGTGGGCTGTCCTATTGGGGGTACAATGATTGGCCATTCCCTGTGTAAGGGTTGTGTCCCAACACCGTCACCCTACCCAATTGCGTTTGTTGAGTTTGGGGTTGTTGTGTTAGCGCTACTTGTTGTTGTGGCTGTTGTTGTGTTAATTGTTGTTGTTGGTCACTTCCTTGTTGTAACGTCTGCTGTTGTTGTATGCCCTGCTGTTCTTGTGAGGTCCTAGGTTGTGCCTGTTCATTCCATGCTGGTGTACCTGGCCTGACCCTACACGTACGTGACATGTGTCCTAATAATCCGCAACTCCAACACACGGGTGGTTCCCTGCTTTGCCATGGGAAGCTCCCTGTGTTATCCTGGTATACTGGTTGCCCTGTGGGGTAGGAATTTCTAAGTCCTCCCACCTGCTGTTGGGTATTATATCCGTATCCTCTCCCTCTCATTAATCCTCCTCTCCCTCTGTTATAGCTATAATACCCAGCTCCTTGCATCGGGTACCCTCCACCCATGTTTGGTGTGTGTACTTGCAGTGGCGGGACCTGTTGTGTTATAGTCTGTGGAGGTGCTATTTGAGCGGGATCTTGTGCAGCCACTACTTGTATGGGGCTTTGGGCCATTGGTGTGGGCGTAGTTATTAGTGCCCCTTCCATTGTATATTTAGTAAGTTTTTTCTGTACTAGTTTAGCCTCTTCTGTCTTCCTGTCTTCTTCCTTTTGTTTCATTTTTCCTTGCCATGTCCTGCAATGATGTACTATAGTCAGTTGTATTTCTGGCCATGGTTTTGCTTCCATTCCCACTACTTTCTTTAGTTGTTTCTGAACCCCTTCTGGGAGCCCTTGTACTAGTATATGATAAAATATGGCTGGTGTTTTGTCCCATTGTTCTCTAGTTTCCATGCGCCACTTCTCTTGGATATCCTGGATATAATCAACAGGATCCTCATTCTCACGCATCTTACGGGAAGTAATTGCTCCTATGTCTGATGTGTCTGGGTACTGTACTCTCAGTGCCTGCCATAGCGCATGTCTGCAGTTTGCAAATAGTGCCCCATCATGCGATGTGTTTGTTATTGTTACCCCATGGAATCCCGCTCTCTTCCAAATGTCATCCGCTCTATCCCCTAATATTGATATTAACAGGCCCTTCACGTCTCCTACTGCTAGTTTCTGTCCTGCGGTGTGTTTTTCCATTTCATATATCCACTTACCCGCACCTCCACTTAGTGATGGGAGCCTACATTTTATATTTTCTTTATCCGTATGCTTCCAAGGGACGTACTGTGGTCTAACCCCTCCTCTCTCCAACAATGGCATTAAGTTGTGTCTTGTGTCAGCCTTTATGTTCCATAATATCGAGTCCTCACACCCCTCCTCTTCTTCCTGTTCCTTTACCTCTTCAATCTCGTCCTTATTACCCCTGCTCCTAACTCCTTCTCCATCCTTTCCCCTCTTTTCGTCATTTCCTGTGTTTAATGCGGGCGTGTTTATTTGTCTGTCTTGCCTGCGACTAGGGAGGTCTCTAAGCCGACATGCATAGGGTGTCAGTTCGTCCATGAATGGCGCGAGCTTTATTTTGTGCAGCGAACGTGCAGTTGTTGAGCATGTAGGGTGTGATGGGGGAGGGCGTGATGGAGATGGTGATGGTGTGGTTTCATGGGTTTGTCTTTCCACTAGTCCTTTCACTCCCTCCTCACTTCTCTCCAGTTCCTTCATTCTCCTACTGATCCATGGTGAGTCTATGTTTGTTCGAGTGAGGTATAGCTTATCTAAGCTTTCCCTTTCACTCTTCCTTCCTTCCCTCTCTACTCCCTCTTCCTCCTCACTACAAAAATCATTCATAAATGGTACCCCCCACTCTGCCTTTTTCCCTTTTATTGTTACGGTTTCTAAATCTATTAGGTCTATTTCTCCTTTTCCTTTGTTACCGACTGCTCCCCCTAGTGCTGATGTTGTTGCTACTTCTCTACTTCTATATACATCCCCCCATTTTTTACTCTCCCTACTCCTCCCTTCTCTTTCCCCTTCACTTCTCTCCTCCATCTCCCTACTATTTTCCTCCCTTTTCCTTTTCAATTCCTCCATTACTTCGTTGCTCATCTGTTCCAGTATCCTTTCATCCTCCTTCTCCCTTTCCCATTTCACCCTTTCTCTTTCTACTATACTTTCTATTACTTTCCCCTCTTCATATTTCTTAGCTGTCTCTGATAGTACCCTCCTCTTCCATATTTCCATTTCCTTTTTCTTTTCTTCTTCTTCCTTCTTCTTCTCTCTCAGCACTACTCTTGATACCCTGTCTGCTGCTGCTTTTACCCTTTCAGCTTCTCTCTTTTGCTCCGCATTTCGTTCCCTTAATTTTTCCAATTCGTTCTTACCTTCTTTCCTTTTCCTCACTCTCTCTCTTTCCTCCCTCTCAAGCTGTTTGATCAATTCATTCTGCTCATCCCTTAGCTTTGCTAATCTTTCCTCCAAAATCTCTTCCCTTTGCCGTAATAGCTCCTCCCCCCTCATTTCACTCTCTCTTGCACTATCCTTGTCTGTTCTCTTTACTACCTCCCTCTCTTCTCCAGTTAGTGAACCTCGTAATTTTAATAATATTTGTGCAGCTACCCACTCATCATTTCCTATCTCTACAGTCTGTTCTTCTCCAATCCTCCCCTCCCCCACTGGTATCTTCCTATGAGCCACATATTGTGGAGAGCTGTATGCCGGGTTCGAGTATCCTTCAGCCGCCCTTAACTGTCCTTCTATTTCTCCTAATTCTCTTAAAGGGTACAACCCTCCTCCCTCTGTTTTCACTCCCGGTGTTATGGGTATCTCGTTGCTTGGTTCCTTTTTTATGTCCTCTGATTTATCACTCTTTTCTCCTCCCTCTCCTCCGTTCCCTGTATTCTTTGTGCCCTCACGCCCCTCTTTCCCATCCTCTCCTTCTTTCTTAATCTCCTTTTCTTCCGGTGTTTCTCCCATAGTGAACATTCCATTTGGTCCTGGTCGGGACCGCTGGAACATCCTCCATAAGTTAAACACCTCCACATGGTTTGCCAACTTCTTCCCCTTGTATGTATTGTGCAGATGGTTTAGCAGTGAATGTTGGGCATATGGATCGAAACTACCATTAGGCGGCCATGGTGTTAACATTTTGTTATCCGTCCCCTGGGTCCACTCTATGCTGTACTTAATTAATTTCTCCCTATGGGGTGGCAGTGTGGTGCATATGTGTTGTAGTGGGGTAGTGAGGGTGTTCCCCCACCCTCCCGACCCTGTCCCGTGTGACATAGTGGCGCTCCACTTGTCACCCTTCCCTACACTAGCAGTTTACAATATACAACTTTATATTGTTTACCTGGCCCCTCAAGTGTGGGGACTTACGACAATCCTTTGACAGATTATGCAATAAAAATTATTAATAAAAAAAAAAAAATAACATATGTATATATGTGTATGATTTTATTTTGTATATTCCTTCCCTTACGGCCCCCTGCGGCCGAAGCGCACGCAGCCCCCTGAGGCTGCGTACCCTTTACGACGCTCTTATACAGTCGTCCTGTTTCCCCGTCTCCTCCCCCTTTTACACTTGCCGTGGCCGGCGTTCTCCGTGCGCAGCCACGCCTCTCTCCCCTTCTCCTTTTCCCGATCCACTCGTTTATCGTTTATCTCCGTGTCCGCTCCCTTATCATATTTCTCTTCCCCACTACTCTCAAAACCAAAGTTCCTCGTGCTCGCGATATTCTATTAAAGCCCTACTGGTGATGTCACCGATTTCTTCGAGCTACTGGTACATTCTTCATATGTTCTTTAAGTTCAAAATACACTTGCGACCTACCCCCGCTAACCCTACAGCTGTCTTCCTGTCACTCCTGGAGCAAGGTAATCAAATCAATAATATAATCGGACTGCGCACGCTGCGTCGCCTCGCGTGTGATACGCCCCTCAACAGGAGGGCTTAACCAGCCAATTATCTTCCATAATGGGCAACTAGGCAACTAGCTACCGCCTACAGGGAAACGTCATCTACCTATCGAGTTTCTTGCTCGAACAATAGGGATCCTCGTCTACTCATTGATCAATAAATGCCAAATCGTAGGAAACCACACACACCCACCCTTACACGTAGTCGCGATTTAGGCCAATCAGTGTCTTACGAGCGGCCGCACGTGATGTTTTTGTGCTCCGCCCCCCTCTTCCGCGTAACGTAGCCGACTGCTCTCGCACTCGTTTCGCTACCATTCATTCCATTGGCAAGTTGTTAGACCTTCGCCGTGCATCTGTACAACACCTCCCTCCTCCCTTATTTACTTCCTCCCCCTCCCTCACAATTTCACATTGCTTGTTGTGCGTGTCATGCTCACCAAGTTCTCTCGATGCAGGGCCGCTCGACTGCGTGCACCCCTCCAAGCGGCTCGCCACCTCCCCTCGTCTGGACCACGTCTGGACACTCGCCAACCGCGGGCGGGATACTTCTCAACCGGCTCCCGAGGGCCAATATCCGGATTGCGCTGTCCGGTCTTCTCGCAGCTCCGCGATGGTCCTGTAGTCCTCAGAAGGGGGCAACGGCAGAGGGGGCCGCGCCGCCGGGCCTCCTCGCAATGGGAGTCCCTGGAAAAAGTAAAAAAAATAAAAAGGCGATCTTAAACAGATCTCAGCAGTGCCTCCAACTTGTCGGGGGGAAATTCTGCCGGGGTCGGCCGGGCCGTCCGCAGACCTCCAGGCAGGGAGGCCCCAACTCCTCCCGTGTATATCCCAGATGAGATAGAGTATGAGACACACACAAGGAGCAAGGTGACTCTGCTGTTTATTAGACAAAACGGCAGGGATGGGTCAAGGAGCGTACGCGTCCGTCCTGACACACACAATCGTGGGGCTCGCAGGCCCTTTTTACTGTATTATGACGCGCTACTTGCGTCACTTCAGAAAGTTAACAAAAAACCTATCGCCACTCTTAATTGGTTGCTCGAGTGGTAGGGTTAGTATAGCACACATATAGAGAACAATGTTAGTGGACAAAGGGTAGTCAGGTGATATATCTGGGTTGTCCCTACAATTAGATACATGAGAATTGTTACATGAAGACTCCTGAGGATTGGTTAATATTACTTGTCGTCAGTGATAAGAGCCCCATGTTCTGATTGGTGCGCCCGTGAGCCTCCCAGCCTGGGACCAACGCCGTTCCCAGCTCTCGGTGTACCTGCAATTTGCAACAATGTTTCATTATGGGTACGTGCAGACAATGTGAGGATTTATTCATAGCTGGAAGGCTGACCGCTCCCACTGTCGCAGATGTCCATTGCCTTTCAAGTGTATCTGCCTGTGTCTCGTTAGCCAGGGATCCAGACGCCTCTTTTCTCCTGGGTTTGGCACCTCGTCAGGTTCGGCTTGGTCACGTGGGGAGGGACCGTGTTTGAGGCAGAATTCTGCATAATTAATATTGCTTTTCCACTGTGTGTCTGGTTTAAGTTGCAGGTGTGACCTTAACGTTGGAGCGCGGAGTGCGAGGTTGCAACATCGTGCCTTTGATGCTTTGCTCTTGGAATGTGGGTTTGCAACATTGCGACCTTGGCTGGTTGTTCCACCCGGCTCTTTCTGCAGGATCAGCAACTTAACTCTTGCTTTGTTAATGTCCACGGGAGCTCTTGTTTGAGGCCTACTTGGGCCTGGTGCATAAGTGGTCCGTTTGGTGCATAGGTGCTTTAGGTTATAGTCTCATATTGTCTTATGGCCAGTATTGTGTCTTTGTTATAATTCTCATTTCGGCACCTAAGTGTAGGAGAAGCGTAAGCAAGCTCTTTAGATGAGTTCATGATGCGTCTTGCGTTTCTGCATTTCTGAAAGCCTATATGGAAAACAATAAAGATGCACGTCCGTGAGTATGTCTGTCGCCTACATCATAGCACTGAGTATATTCTTCATGTAGATTGGTGCGGGAATGTTCAGTGTGTATATTTGTACAGATGTGCTTCCCGTTGTCTAGGTCGTCATGGCATCTCTAACGACGTGTAGATTTTAGTCTAGTTGGTCCGTGCCGCAGGCATCGGCATGGGCGGGGCGGGCTGCTGGGCAGGCAGATGGACACATCCGTATGTTCCTGTACCAGGGTATCTGGTCGTCTGGTAGATGGGCAAACTCTTCTCGTGGCGGGTGCTTAGGCCGTGAACCTTTAGGCCAAGCTCGAGAGGTGAAGGACGGGAGCCTGGTCTTCCATTCTCCCACTTCACCCCAATCAAGGGAGAGAGGAAAGCTTGGCCAATGATAAGTGAGAGGGGCAGGTTTAGCTAGGCCCAGGCACACACCCACTTTCAAAACACATAAAAGGAACATTGAAACCCAGGTAGAGACATTCACTTTCCACTTTCTTGTGGGACGCTTTGCCGGGAGACTTCAGACTTCACATCCATCAATCTCCAGAGACCAGAAATTAACTCCAGAATTTGTAGCAGAGAGTCCTGAATCCACAAGCTGAATCCTCTTCAGCAGGCCTCAAAACCAACCAAACTATTCAACAGCCGGGCGAGCTGTTTGAAATCTTTGCCAAGAACTTTTGCAAGAACCTGTAGCAGTATCCAGAAAGCAGTGCTGTATCCGGAACCAGAGAGAACCAGAGACCAGACGACGCTGTGAGCAGAACCGCCAGAAGTCCCGTTCAACCTGTTGACCAGATCCGTGACGAGGCCCATCCCTGTCCAAAATCTAGTGTGAGTACCCAGCTATCACTGTGTCAAAACCAATCTCTTAGTTAAAATAATCTAATCCAAACTATTTTAGCCTATTAGAACTGCCTCCTAGAATCGTGTCATTCTGTCATTTTTAAAACTGAAAACTGTCATCTGTCATTCTGAGCTTTAAAATTTCAAATCCGAAAAACTACCTTCACTAAATCGGCCGTATCTCCGGAACCGTTTGTGCTAGGAGCGAGTTTTAACTGTCATCTTAAAGCTAATTCTGGGCTTTCCAACGAACCTAGACCCAACTTGCTATAGTGCCTCCGTAATTATGTTCGACGCACGCAGGTAAATTTGCCGCGATTTGACATTTTGCTTCATTTCAGCCACGTGTAAAAATATTTGTCGTTGCTTTCCTTGCTGAAATTCGTGTGCAATCTGACAATCATTCATAGAGCATTGCTAAAGTGATCCTGAATTAATTAAAGTATCTCTCACTCACCCTGAACCTCTAGAGGGAATTAAAAGCATTTTTGCATATTTCTCACTTCTTTGCATACCACATCAAAGTATCTTGCCTGTGTTTAAAACTCCTACCTGTTTTCCTCTAACCTTGCTAGGGGGGAACTGAATTATATTTGATTGCATTCCTGAGAACTGTGTACTTTCCTTCCATCTCTTTACATTGCATAAAGGGGGGCGGGGTGAATTGCTACCAGGGGGAAAAGTGATGACATTGTTTTGGTTGAAATCATATCAAGTTTATTTTCTGTACTGCATTTCTTTCATCATTGCATTGTCTTTGAAGCCATAAAAGCATTCTCAGCTACTTTATCCTCTCTATATCACTTCTAAACCATCAAAAAGAGTGTACCACTGTAACCTTATCCATTGTTGATCACTATTATCTTCACAAGTGTGCTATCAAACATTAATTTATTATAAAAGTATGATATATATATATATATATATATATTGTTTAAATTTCAAATAAACCTTTTAATTTGCAAAACAAACATACTTCTTGGCTCAGTGGGGTCAGGAGGATTCTAAGAGAAGGGTGTTATATAAGGGTTGTCATCCAGAGTAAACGAACTGGACATAAAAATACATCAATAAGGGTTTCCCTCAGCATCCCAGACTAGGCATTGACTTAGCTGTAGTGCTGAATTGAATCCGCTTACAACAGGGAGGAGAAGACCACGATGAAGACACAGTATGACGCTGAGATAACGCCTCCGTTTCGTCACAATTCAGTGTAAGGCGACCAAGACGGATACATTGGTCACATGAATTCAGTCAATTTACAAAGTCAGTCTAGATCCCCCTCCAATTGGAGGAAGAACAGGGGGCCCCAGGTTAAAAAAGGTGCACAGATGACACTGGAGTTGCCAACAATGAATCTTATAAGTCAAATGGTAGCGGAAGAAGATTTTAAGAAATCCACAAGCCACTTAAAGAAGAACATAAAAAGGTGAAACGGCTACTGAATATTCCTGATTTTACAAGTAAGATGAAATCCTGGCTAGTGCATGCCCAGAGGAAAAAGAGCCTCAAGAAGCAGCTGATGAACCAGAGTATGGAATGTTGTTGATAAATCAAGTAATATGAGCAGATTGCCTACCCCCACTATTGGCCACATCTCTAAGATCATCCACCGCACTGACCAGCTGGGTCCCTGTACCTAACTAGCTCTAAAGCCAGACTAATAGCATTGCAGGAGTCCCTGTCATTTAGCACATGGTTCAGGTTGTGAAGCTGCCACCTTTTCCAAGTAAGTTTTTACCTAGCTAAGGTAACTGTAAAATTTGATGATAGTTTATCGATAGCAAAGGATCAAACGACATCTTCGTCAATGATAATACAGTGTACTTTTTTAATCTACTAGACATAACGCAAGAAGCAAGAGATTTCATCTACTGGGCATAATGTCAGAAGCAAGAGATTATGCTGTCATCAAGAGGAAATGATAGCCATTCCTTGTTTAAGCAACAGCACAACAAGAGCTTCAGAGTACCAATAATCAATAATCATGATACATTCTTGCTCAATAAGTGAAACTAGCAGATTAGTCATCTGGGAGATAGGTACATTTAATAATGCACCAGGCAGAGATTTCTGGTATTTGATCACAGCCAAATGTTACTTTGAAATGTTCATTCTAGCATCAGTGGACTTCGATCCAAGTGTAATCTCAGAACTAACAGAGAAAAGGGTTTGTGGGAACGATCTAATGATTACGCGCTCATCTCCACTAGAGTCATATCACACATTATACAATTGTGTTGATGGTCGCAGTCGGTTACCACAAGTCCCAACAAACTTCCCACAAAGTTTGGATTAGTAATACAAATAGGTATCAAGTGTTTGGGAGGGTGACCTGCGCTCTACCAATGAAGTATATACAGATCTAATGAGAAAATAACAAATGATTTCAAGTACAGGGTCTGCATAAATGTTTACAAAAGAGAATTCATTGTCCTTAGATCAGCCGACACGTGTTTCAACCCATAAGGTCATTCTCAAGGCATTCAAAAGGATTATACAGTTGCAATCCTGAAGTAGTAGCTATCCTGTACTGGATTGTTGTGAAGTATGAAGTTGGGGACATCAGATAAATCTGTGGATTAGTCCAATTTGATGTCTTCAAAGAGACACACAAGTTCAAGATTCCACAAACTACTACTGTAATGGCCTGCAATAAAGAAAGATTAATGAGATCAATCCCTGCTACAGTTGACACGTGTGTCCACCTATTAGGTTGTTCTCAAGGCATTCAAAATGATTTAACAGTTGCAATCATGAAGTAATAGCTGTCCTGTACTGGATTGTTGTGAATGATTACTTGTCGGTAAGTTGTTATCTTACAAAAATTTAGTTGAACATGAAGTATGAAGTTGGGGACATCAGATAAATCTGGGGATTAGTCCAATTTGATGTCTTCAAAGAAACTGATAAATTCAAGATTCCAGAAACTAATTAGGTTGTTCTCAAGACTGGTAATCACAAGTGTACAATGACATGTAGTTACAAGTCACAGACATGTTATTTAATACAAAATAAAGCATATCATGTTAAAGCATAAATTCATGCAGAGCACATGGCAAAAATAATAATCTTCCAACACAGTATAACAGAAAAAATATAAAATATAATGAAAACAAAACATACCATATGTAGATATGTGACCGGTTGGATCAGAGGGCATGGGTCCGGAATGTGGAATGATCCATTTCAAAACCAGTAGAATTATAGAAAAAGCTCAATAACATAAACAAAGGAACATAGAGAAAGAAATACCAAATGAACCATGTGTATGTATTATCCCACGTCGGCATAAAGAATCTATAACCAATTCTATTAGCTAGATTTACACAGAGAGTTTGATCGCCATATACTATAATATGGTTATAATTAATCTAGTATCATTGTACCAGCACAAAATGATCTATTCACTAACAAATCATCCAAATGGTATACTAAAGAGGTATCCACTCCCTCATACTCAGTAGTTAGATCTCAAAGCAAATAGGAGTCATTGAAACGCTTACCCTAATCTCAGAACTAATTTCTTTTGAGATTGATTTTTAATCTTCCTTGGTGTCATAATATAATCTATCCATTGATAGGAGAAGGTTGTTTTCTGAATATAAAGAAAATCCCTTTCTTACTCCATATAGGAGTTTCCTAGTATAATATCCCCCTATTATTCAAACATCTAATTTTATATTGCGTGTCACTTCAAAGGAGGCGTAAAAGTGAGCTGTAATACATTTACACCTAGATTTAACATGCTGCCTCATTTTGAGATAGTGACAAGGCAGAGGAGTGGCACAAAGCCGAGATAAGATCTCTGTCACTTAGTTCTTCTCCATCTTGTCAGTGTGTCTTGATTTACACCTGCAGAATTTTATGCAGGTGCACAACTTATTGATTCCTATGGGGTCAAGAACAGGCGGATTCCATAGGAATCTATTTGTAAATGCCACCTGCAAAACATATTTGCAGGTGGTGTTTACATTTCCATAAATTCATCCTGCCTTTACTCTATCCTTTTCCAACTAAGCAACAGAACCCGAGGTAATTGGTGGAGGCATTACCGGTAGGTAATACCCCGGGGTGTCAGAAACAAGTCTCCGCAAAACGAGGGCTTCAACGTAAAGCCCAGGGCATTACCAGATTGGTAATGCCCCCCCCTCAGATGGATCTATTGCTATTTGTACCCAGCACGATGTACCAGGGTACTAATAGTATTTTTCACGAGTTGAGAAACGGTGTGTAAACCGTTTCTCAACTCGAGAAAAAAAAGCAAAAATAATGGCCACCATGAATTGGGGAGAAGGGACTACAGGTAGTCCCTTTCTCCCCTTCCATGTCAGCCATTAAAAAGTGCATTAAAAAAAATAAACAAAGAAAATGTCCACCAGGGAACATTCTCCCTTTCCATGTTGGCCATTTGCAAGGCGTACATGCACCGGGATCACTACTGTTCCCAGCCCCAGCGTGGCACATAATCACTCATGTTAAGTGATGGTCGGGTGGAGCTTTGGGCTTAAATATGAGGAAAAATGGGATGGGAGTGGGGAAAGGAGGCACAGGGGGTGTGGTGAGCGCCCTTACCTGATTCCCTGCGACAGAAGATGGAGGCACCCCGCTCTTAGGACCCTCGGTGTGGTAAAGACCCTGTTCCGTGCCTCCTCATTGGTGGGAGACCACCACACACCTTCCTTGCCAGGTACTAATCTGTCTTGAGGACCTCTAAAATTGCACACAGTGGACCCGTCAATAAAGCAAATGTTTAGGTTAGCGGTCCCATGCATGCAATTTAGAAAATCACTGCCAAATATGACCTTTACTAACATTTCACCAGATATTCTTTCACAAGATAATACAATCTCCTTATACAATCTCCTTTACAATTGTTAACATTTGAGTGCACATCCAACATCCCACATGCCCCTTATAGTTTTGAAAAGAAGTATTGCAATTCCTGTGAGATTTTACAAAGTGTGACACAGAGTGTCATTTACTTTATCAAACATCATTATGACCTCTGATATGGGGGACACATGAAAAGAAATGCCTAAGTGCAATGACACATTCATAATTCCGAGATATTTAAAAACAACCCTAAGCATCTTGTGGCAGAGCAGTTTTTAAAATGTCATCATTTTTTTCGCAAGATGAGATTCCAAGTCGTAGAGCTGCAAGAGGGCTACCGTGCACTGTTAGTTATCATAATACACTGTAACGCTCACCTGATTCCCGTGGAAAGGAGTAATGGCACGTGAGTATTAAAGTTCCCCAATGTCTTTACACGCACCTTGTTTTGTCTTTCAGATGCGGGATGCAGCGCCGAAGGCCTCCGGAGCGTGCCAAGAGTTGGTAAGCTTTTGTCTTCCAGATGCCGGAATGCAGTGTGAAGACCTCCGGAGCGCACGAAGAGTAGGTAAGCCTTTGTCTTTCAGAATGCAGCGCGAGGCGTTGGTGACAGCCGATGGACCAGGTAAGTGAAGAGCTGTCACTGAAGACCGTAATGCTAACCTGTTCTTTCTTGTCTTTATAGGTGTTGCTGAAGACTGGATTCAGGATGGTAAGCCTTTTTCCTTAGGCCCAGGATCAGATGCAGAAGACACGATGAGCGTTCTGCTGCAGAGGATGCAGAATAACGCAAAGCAAGATTCATCCATCGGGTGTGGTTTAAATAGCCTCCTGTAGTGCTTAGGTGTCTCCTTCCACAGCCACGCCTAGGTAAGAAAAGAGTTCCTGCTTTCCAGAAGAGTTCCAGTGTTCTGAACCTAGGGAGTGGCTCCTGCCCCACCCAACAGGAAAAGTAGTTCCAAACAGAAGAGGATCAGAGGCTCAACTGGCAGGCAAGTAAGCAGCATGGTCTGCTGCAGGTAAGTCCACCCAAGCATTATGAGCCCGGCGCTTCCAGCGCTGGGACTGGGCATATTTATGAGCCTGGTGCCACTGGTGCCAGGACTGGGTCCAAAAGGTCCCAATTGGGACTGGTTGGCACTCGGAACCTGGGTTATGGATCTGCTTCCAAGGGAGTTGGGAAAACCCTGACCTTTTGGAAGCAGAGATCATGACAGTACCCCCCCTCAAGGCCCCTCCCAAACCGGGCTTCTCCGGGGGTTTTGGCTTGTCAGGAAATGTTCGGTGAAATCTTTTGATTAGGCGAGGAGCGTGGACATATTCAGCAGGTTTCCAGGATCTCTCTTGGGGGCCGTAGCCTTTCCAGTCAATTAGGTAAAATAGTTTAGATTTGGAGATCTTGGAGTCCAGAATGCTTTTGACTTCAAACTCGAGTTCCCCATCAACTAGGATAGGTTTTGGAGATTTAGTTAGTCGGGTTTGAGGTTGCACAGGTTTTAATAGAGAGACGTGGAATACCGGATGTATCTTCATGTGCGGGGGCAAGTCCAACTTGACCGCTACTGGGTTTACTATGGTAGTGATGGAATAGGGACCAAGGTATCTTGGGTTGAATGTGCGTGGCCCTTTTAGAGGTAGATATTTGGTGGATAACCAGACTTGATCCCCTACTCGATATTGAGGGGCTTCTTTCCGATGTTGATCTGCTCCTTTCTTGTATTGTTCTTTAGCCCTTTGAAGGTGAGAAACAGCTTCCTTAAAGGCTTGGGTGATTGTAGAATGCAGGTAGTCTACTGCTGGTGTTTCAAGATCTTGGAGGGGATCCAACTCCGAGGTTCGAGGGTGACTGCCGTACAAAAGAAAAAACGGGGTTTTCCCAGTTCCCGAATGGACAGAGTTATTGTAGGCATATTCGGCTATCCAAAGGATGTCTTTCCATGTTTTTTCAGTTTGTTGCAGTATGCAGCGTAAATACTGTTCCAGAGTTTGATTGGTCCTCTCGGTTTGTCCGTCGGTCTGAGGGTGGTGACTGGTCGATAGTTTCACATCAATTTGAGCCGACCGACAGCAACTTCGCCAAAAATGAGAAATAAATTGACTACCTCGATCCGAAATTAGAACCGAAGGAAAACCGTGCAGTCGGACGATGTTTTCGAGAAATTCTCGGGCCAGAGTTGCTGCTGTTGGCAAGCCTTTGAGCGGAATGAAATGCGCCATCTTGGAGAATAAGTCCACGATTACTAGAATCGTATTGTATCCGGAGCATGGAGGTAGATCGGTGATGAAGTCCATAGAAAGCGTATGCCAAGGGCGAGGTGGGATGTCAATAGGGCGTAAGAGGCCTGCTGGTCTTTCCTTTTGACTCTTGTTTTGGGCGCATACTCCACAGGACATTATAAAGTCTCTGATATCTTTTTTCCAAGACGGCCACCAGAAGTATCGCTTGATCTTTTCTGAGGTCTTGGCTATACGGGGATGTCCTTCCATTAAAGAATCGTGATAACAAGAGATTACTTCTTTCTGTAAATCTGTGCTGGGTAGGTATAATCGTTCTTGGAAATACAATAAGTTGTCCTTTACTGCAAAGTCCTTTCCTTGTAGATGCCAATTCTGTATGTCTGCTGGAGTTACAAGTTGCCTGGCTTTATCCTTAACTTCCTCTATGGATTGTGTGGCGATTACACCCAGAATTCTTTGTTCGGGAATGATTGGTACAGGTTTAGGGTTGATCAAGTGTTCTTCCACTCCCATCCGAGAAAGGGCATCAGCTTTACCGTTTTTTGTACCAGGTCGATAGGTAATTATGAAGTCAAACTCGGCAAAGAATAATGCCCAACGGAGTTGTCTAGAGGATTGGGCTTTTGCGGTTTTCAAATATTGCAATATTGATCCGTAATCACAATAATGGTGTTTCGGGCCCCCAGCAGATAATGCCGCCAAGCCTTAAAGGCAGACTTGATAGCCAGAAGTTCCTTGTTAGTAATCGTGTAATTGATTTCAGGAGGCGAGAATTTGCGGGACCAAAATGCCACAGGATGCAACTGATTGGTTGCCGGGTCCTTTTGTGATAGAACTGCCCCCATGGCAAGGCTTGAAGCATCAGTTTCCACAATGTATGGGAGTTCGGGGCGAGGGTGTTTTAAGATTGGTGCAGAGATAAATTTAGTCTTCAAATCCTGGAAAGCTTGTTCCGCCTCGGTAGACCATTCAAAACGTTTGTTTTTCTTTAACAAGGCAGTGATGGGCTGGACTATTCGAGAGAATTCGGGGATAAACCTGCGGTAAAAGTTAGCGAAGCCTAACATGCTTTGCACACCTTTTACGGAGGATGGTGATGGCCATTTGAGAACTGCATCGACCTTCTTTGAATCCATACGCACTCCGCCAGGTGACAATATGAATCCCAAGAATTCAACTTCAGTCACGTTGAAAACACATTTTTCCAACTTAGCGAAAAGTTTGTGTTGACGCAATCTTTCGAGGACCATTTTCACGTATTTCCGATGTTCAGATTCCGATGAAGAATAAACGAGGATGTCATCAATGTAAACAACAACACACACATCTATGAGCTCTCTGAGGACATCGTTCATAAAATATTGAAAGGCGGCCGGGGCATTGCAAAGTCCGAAGGGCATGACCTGATATTCAAATAGCCCATACTTGGTGCGGAAGGCCGTCTTCCATTCATAGCCCTCTTTTACTCGTACCAAGTGGTAAGCTCCTCTAAGATCCAGCTTTGTATATATGCATGCTTTTCTGACTTGGTCCAGGAGTTCAGGGATCAAAGGTAACGGATATCTATTCTTAACGGTGATCTGGTTCAGGGAGCGATAATCTATACAAGTTCTAAGGTCTCCTTCCTTTTTTGGAACGAAGAACAAAGCTGAAGAAGCAGGGGACTTGGAAGGACGAATAAACCCATTTGCCAGGTATTGATCCAGGTATTGTCGAAGGTGAAGGTTCTCAGGCTCGGTGAGGGCATAAATTCTACTACAAGGCGGAGTAGATCCAGGTATCAGGTCTATCTGGCAGTCATAAGACCTATGAGGAGGTAGAGAGTTAGCCTGATCCTTCCGGAAAACATCTTGGTATTCTAGGTATTCGGGAGGTAACTGGGGAGTCTCAGAAGAAATTGCTGCCAGTGCAACACCAGGTGGAGGGTGACAAGTAGAGACACATTCTGGAAACTGGACCGTTCTTGCTCGCCAATCGATCAGAGGATTGTGTTTCTCTAACCAAGGTATTCCTAGAATAATCTGAAACTGAGGGGCCTTGATCACATCGAACACGATCTTCTCATGGTGTCCATCTTGACTTACTAGCGTCACTTCTTGAGTGGTATGCGTTACTGGCCCAGAGGCTATCTCTGTACCATCCACCGTAGTAATGACGTCCTTTACAGCCTTGGGACAAAGAGTTAGATTCATCCTCAAAACCATTTCATGATCCACATAATTGCCGATGGCACCGCTGTCGACGTAAGCTTCAATTGCATGTAATCGATCCGGATTATCAGGGCTAATGAGGACCATAGGTATCACGAAATGCGAGGTCACGGAACTGGTTTTCACGCTCGGCAAGAGGACCTCTATTCTTGTCGGGCGAGGTCGTTTCCCTGCTCAGAGTTTGTAACTTGGGTAACTGCAGCTCCTACTGCCTTCTTAGCAGGTTTCACCAGACAGTCTCGAAGAAAGTGCCCTGAGTTTCCGCAATAGAGGCATAATTGCAACTGTTTTCTCCTTTCCCGCTCCTTTTGTGTTAGAGGACCTTTCAGACCCCCTATTTGCATGGGTTCCCCTGAGTCTACTCCTTTGGAAGGAGTTGGCGGTTTGGAAAATACTCGAGCATCAAACTTGGAACGATCGGCCTTCCTGTTCTGCAGTCTGTGATCTATTTGAACGACTAAGTCTATATAGTCCGAACAATCTTGTGGGGGATTCACTACTTGGGCTAACACATCTTTGAGCTCTCCAGGTAGACCTCTATAAAGCAGCGTAATCGTTTTGTCCTCAGGCCATTGAGTTTCCACTATCAGTCTGTTGAAAGACGCAATATAAGCCAAAAGGTCTTGATTACCAGTCGCAACGAAAGAAGCTCATTGTCCAAGGCCTGCCCCTGTGAATGTCTTGCGAACAGTTTTTCCATACTGAGTTGAAAAGCTTGAAAATCATGGAGGACCGGATCATCTTGATTTACTAGAGGGATCGACCAGTCTGCCGCATTGCCACTAAGGTACGAAAGCACGAAAGCTACTTTAGCTTGATCAGTTGGAAAGGCTGCTGGCCGGCATAAGAAATGCAACCGGCACTGATTGATAAATACTGCAAACCTCTTTGGGTCACCAGAAAATCGTTTGGGCGGAGCCAGAGGTACATTCCCAGGTAGGTTGATCTGCACTGGATTCATAGAGGATGTAGAAGGAAGATTTCCCCCAGATGCGGGTAACGAGGTCTGTCCGGCTTGTGACTGTAGCAATTGTCTAGCGAGATCATCTGTTCGCTCCTTGGAAATAATCAGTTCCCTTCCTAGAGCATTCGTTTCCTGACGGGCTGCATGCACTTCTGCCCTTAGTTCCCCAAGTAACTGGGCTAGTTGGTCGGTATCCGAGGTTTCCATAGCGCCTGGACGGGAGTTTTGTGGTAGGCTTTGCGTTCTGTAGCGCTCACCTGATTCCCGTAGAGGCGCCGGTCTTGACTGGGCGTATACCGTATCTTCAAAGGTGATGTGTAACACACGGCTGGCTCTTTGGGCTGGACCTCTGTGCACTGTATGTTTGACTCGAAGGGTAAGATGTCTGCAGATAGAAAATATGGGATTAATGAACTGGGTTATTGAATGTCTCTCTCTTCTTCCCTTTCTCTCCTCCTGTAGAACCCCGAAGGTTAACGCTCTCACCTTAGGTAAGTGAACGCTGTGCTCTCCATCTGCCTCGGGGCAGGGTGCTGTAACCAGTTTCTTCACTGGATAAGGGGAGCAGGCCTCTTGACTTCAGAGGACTGCTGTCCGTCGTTTACTGCACGAACGGTAAGTTTCGAGTAATTCTAATGTCTTTAAAGTCTTTAGTAATAATGTCTCTTGTTTTGCAGGGTTCCGGCGATGGTGGGTGACGGGCTGAAGTGAGTTGAAGATGGAGCCTGTGTGATGAATAGAAGCGCCTGGAAGCACGTAAGTAAGCGCTTGTTGCCTGCTTCACGCTGCGCTCTAACTGTCTTTTTATTTTGCAGGTACAAGTTCGGAGCGGCTGCAGGGTGCCGGAATACCCACTGGGTTAGATGTGGAAAGGAGTAATGGCACGTGAGTATTAAAGTTCCCCAATGTCTTTACACGCACCTTGTTTTGTCTTTCAGATGCGGGATGCAGCGCCGAAGGCCTCCGGAGCGTGCGAAGAGGTGGTAAGCTTTTGTCTTCCAGATGCCGGAATGCAGTGTGAAGACCTCCGGAGCGCACGAAGAGTAGGTAAGCCTTTGTCTTTCAGAATGCAGCGCGAGGCGTTGGTGACAGCCGATGGACCAGGTAAGTGAAGAGCTGTCACTGAAGACCGTAATGCTAACCTGTTCTTTCTTGTCTTTATAGGTGTCGCTGAAGACTGGATTCAGGATGGTAAGCCTTTTTCCTTAGGCCCAGGATCAGATGCAGAAGACACGATGAGCGTTCTGCTGCAGAGGATGCAGAATAACGCAAAGCAAGATTCATCCATCGTGTGTGGTTTAAATAGCCTCCTGTAGTGCTTAGGTGTCTCCTTCCACAGCCACGCCTAGGTAAGAAAAGAGTTCCTGCTTTCCAGACGAGTTCCAGTGTTCTGAACCTAGGGAGTGGCTCCTGCCCCACCCAACAGGAAAAGTAGTTCCAAACAGAAGAGGATCAGAGGCTCAACTGGCAGGCAAGTAAGCAGCATGGTCTGCTGCAGGTAAGTCCACCCAAGCATTATGAGCCCGGCGCTTCCAGCGCTGGGACTGGGCATATTTATGAGCCTGGTGCCACTGGCGCCAGGACTGGGTCCAAAAGGTCCCAATTGGGACTGGTTGGCACTCGGAACCTGGGTTATGGATCTGCTTCCAAGGGAGTTGGGAAAACCCTGACCTTTTGGAAGCAGAGATCATGACATACACTCAGTGAGAAACATTTTGGTTAATGAAGCTGGACACGATCTTAATTGAGGCACTTGATCTGGGAAGCAGGGAAGCTTCATCTTTATCTTCAAATATTATTTTGACTTCACTATATTGTTAGTCATCTGTAAAGAGATTCCATACTGTTGATTAATTGTGAAGTGATCAATAATATCTAAGAAGCATTAATATCTAACAAGCTGTTTTGTTCCATGAGTATTCTGACATGTGTAGGATCTATGCCCAGAAACATGTATGGAGATATTGCTCTGGGCATCAGACAAAAAGGCATTGGCTTGCTTTGACTCTATAAAAGCTGTACTACAATGGTGACAATAGACACAGTGATGCTCCTCATCTCATTCTTCATAATAGAAATAATGTACTTTGATCAGTCATTTGATGGCATAACAACATGTCTGACATGAGAGTGTTGTGTTTATTCAATGTCTAAGTGAGGTTATAGAAATGTTTCTTATATTATTTGAAACTGGCAGTACCACAGGTCTGTAGCTGACATGCACTTGGGAGTCTGCTATAGACTTTTGTATTTTTTATTGTGTCATAACCTCCTATTTTTGAAAAACTGCAAAATTGTCAGTCTCCCAAAATCACCTATCCTGATAGCACAGGGCCATCCCTGCCTTGAACAGAGCACATGGGTGGGGTTGGTCAGATTTCACAATCGCCAGTACACCCCAGACTGGTATGCTGACCGTGGGCCAGAAATTCAGCCCACCAATGGTTATGGGGCTGGAACCAACCACGAACATACAAACAAACTTTCACAAATATATATACGTGATCAAGCGCTCAGTCGAGTGTGAAACGCGTTGTTTGCAGGTCGTGCCCCATGGCATCCTGCCTCTGACTGTCTGTATTTTGCTGCCTCCTGTGCATTTCTTTTTTTGCAAAGCTTTGTTTTTGTTTATTTAATAAAATACCCCCTTTGTACTTCTTACATGGTGTTTTTTTTCATTATTGACTTTGGAGTTTGGCATTTGCCTCTGGCCCGCGGGAGTGCGATTTATATATATATATATATATATATATATATATATATATATATATATATATATATATATATATATATAGAGAGAGAGAGAGAGAGAGAGGGAGAGAGAGAGGGAGAGAGAGAGGGAGAGAGAGAGAGACAGAGAGAGACAAAGAGAGAGACAGAGAGAGAGAGAAAGATTCTGTAAAGAAGGTTGTTTTAATATTCTCCACAGTTTGTAATATTTGCCTCATGGGTTCTTCAAAATATCACAATGAAAGGTTTCTTGATTTCAGTGAATGTATTGTAAAGGTGGACCATCTGCACTTCATCAGCTTTGGTATCTGCAGACTCTGGCACTTGAGACTGGACAAAGGAGTAACGGACGCCCGGGTACAAATTCACAGCCATCTTTAGTATAGGTTCAAAAAGACATACTGGAAAGCACACTGAGCTGATGTAATCACCTTGCTTTTATATGCTTTTTTCGATGACACAAACCTTTCATGCAAATTCAGGATGCAGTTCCAATTGGTACTCTTAACTAGAATATAATCCCTCCTTGTCTTTGATTTGTTGGCTTATTTGTCACTCACAAAGCCCAAATTAGCTAATTTTGGCAAGCACCAGCTGACTGACACATAGACTGATAAGCTTATTTTAGACTAAGCTAAACATAATTGCACATCCTTTAACGCCTGCCAAGAAACAGCCCTTATCTACTTCTCCAGGACCTGCAAATTTACTTTACGGCTCATACTGTGAAAACATCATGAGCTCATTTCAATTGTTACCAAGTAAGCAGCAGTTCTGTTTAATCAGTATCTTATCCATGCCATCATCTAATTTACTATCAATAATGTCTGCTTTCTTTGCCAACATTTCTAAATATACCTTACCAGATGTGCTTTATCTCACAGTGAACTGCTGCCAAAGAATGTTCAACGTCAGCATGATTCAGGCCTTTTGACACCTGCCCCAAGACACCATTTTGTATTTGACATCCCCTAACATAATGCCCACAAACTTAACATTGGCCCTCATTACAACCCTGGTGGAAATCAACTGACATGACCGCCATAGCGTAAATAGCGTTTCCGCCACTGCACGATGGAGGAAAAAGCTGCTAATTCTGACCCATCGGGCACGAGCATTACGCCATGGCGGAAGTGCAAAGTCCGCGATGGCGGAAATGACCCCAAAACGCCCCTTACCGCCGTCGTACGTCGCCCTAGGTGCAATTCCGCCACCCATCTTAGCGGTCACCGTAATGAGCGGTCAGCGCAAACTACGGTCACCGTAAATATACGGAAACGGAAGTAAAAACATGGGGCCGGAACGGGAAACAGCACGCCGTACACCTATAAAAGCAGAATCCCAACACAACCATTAAAAATCCGACCCTGAGACACATCCCAACCCGTTAGCCACCCCAGTCCAAAAAATCAATATGGGAAAAGTTGCTAAAAAAGCGTGCGACCGCAAGCGGCAGGTCCACTTCTCCCACGAGGAACTCACCGTGCTCACAGAGACCCTCCAGGAGAATGCTGCCGTCGTCTTCTCCACGCAAATGACCAGGACGGCACTTGCGAACAAGAAGGCCATATGGGCGCTGGTGGCACAGCTGGTAAGTGCGGTGGGGACCGCACCCCGCAACCCACAGCAATGCAGAAAGCGATGGGACGACCTACGGATACGCGTCCGGAGCATACTCTCTGCCAACCGGAACATTGCCACAGCTACCCGGGGAGGATCGGAATCACCCATCAAGTTGACCCCCTGGGAAGAAATCTGTGCCTCCACCATTGGAATGGAGAGCATAGAGGGAGTCGGAGGGATGGAGAAAGGAGTGCAGACATCAGAAGAATCAGGTAGGTGGCCCAAATAAAACTATGCCAAATCCCCAATTACCAACCGTGTGAAGTACCATGTGTCCCCATAGTGCAATAGAAACACATGTTCAGGAGAACGACCACATACAATGCCATGACAGCGCCCCTTAAAAGTCAGATCAAATAAATAAATATTTAAAAAACCAAAAAACACACTCTACATGTGCAGCATGCACACCCTAACTGCAGACTGCAAAACAACTGCATCCCCAATGCACACAAAAATGAGACCACCTCCAAGGCCCTGACCCAAATCACCCCCAGGTACCACCCCAATGCATGTGATACAATTGCCATTACAATTACCACAGACCCATGAATAACGCTCGCCCTCCTTTACTCCACCACAGGGTCCGATTCCAATGACGAGCTTCAGGACACCCCTACCAGCACACCTGCAAAGAGGGCAAAGACCAACGGCCAAAGACCCTCCACCTCAGCTGCACGGATCAAGGCACGGCAGCTGCACAAATCGAGTGGCAGCACACTGGAGGGGACATCAACAGGCACCCCAGCAGCCAGCATGTCCACAACAGCAGCACCACAGGTCCCCCCAATGGATGCCACAGAAGGCACTGCTTCTGGTGGCAGCAGCACCCTAGGTGACACTGCATTCATGCCAGCATGCTCCGACACAGAAAACGGTGCTGCCGAAGTAGGACACATCCATGACCTGTCCCAATCCCCCTGCATGTTTCATCCCGTACACCATGAGGAAACCACGCAGGGGCACCCACAAGACGGCGACTGGCCAACCCCCACAAGGCCTGTTGCAAGGCAACATGAGGCGTCCAGCCCCTCTGTGACACCACCGCAAATGGGCATGGCCCAGCAGAGGCAACAGTCCCTCGAGCAGATGATAGTGCAACAGCAGCAACTAGCCACGCTCCTCAAGGAGCATGCTGATGAATGTGGGGGTTCTAAGGCAGCCATTGAAACATCTACTGAGACACTTAGGGCAGAAATGGAGCGAAGTACAGAGACACTAAGGGCACAAATGGAGAGAAGTACCGAGAGCCTGAGGGGTGAACTGCATGCGACGTCCACAGACGTATGTGGTGAACTTGCCGCTGTGCGCCGTGTACTCACTGAGCTCTCACAAACCCTTAGGGACATGCATGGACGTGAGCAGGCAGAGACATCATCCGTTGCAAGTTCCGTCCAGGGCAGCCCCCAACGTAGATCTGGGAGGACCCGGCGCTCCACAGGCAGGGGTGCCCCTGATACCCGGAGAGGGGGCTTGCAATAGTGTCTGCCCACTGACAATGAGCGTCATTGGACACTGGTGTTCGGGGGGGAGGTAGGAGGGTGGAGGGGGTGTGTTGGGCTTCTTTGGGTGGCGGGTCGATTGGGTGTGTAATGTCTTTTCACATCTGCAATACAATTCTTCATATTCATCCTATGAGATGTGTGGACATTGATCTCTGTGTACGAGGCCTATCTTGGCGTACAGTCCACATTGTGCATGTCCCAGACACACACAGTGCCACAAGTCCCGTGTCCATGTAACAGCCACCAGGCGTCAGTGCTAGAAGCATGCATCTATGAGATTCTGCCGTAATTCACGGGCCTCCTGTGCCTCGCGGACCCCTTGTGATGCTGCCACATCCCCACCCTCATCATGACCATCTTCAGGTGCTAGCAGTTCTGCGTCGGGGGGCATGGCCACATTCCTACGTACGCACATGTTGTGTAGCATGACACATGCCATGACCATCTTTGCCACCTTCTCATGGCGGTACAGGAGTGCCCCACCAGACCTGCTGAGGCAGCGGAAACGAGCCTTCAGTAGGCCGAATGCCTGTTCTATGACCACACAGGTACGTGAGTGGGCATGGTTGTAGTCCTCCTCATGCTGGTCCTGTGGGTTCCGGATTGGTGTAAGGAGCCATCTCTTCAGTGGATACCCGCAATCACCTGTATGTGGACAACAAAGGATGTTTGTGGAATGTCATTGCTACGTACGCACCCCCCCCTTCCTGCCAGGTCATTCACGCATCACCTACCCCACATACTCATGCATTACATGAGACTCACCGAGTAGCCATGATCGGCGCCCTGCGTGTCGCTCCATGTAGCGTGGTATTCTAGAGTTCCGCAAGACCATAGAATCATGTGTTGATCCCGGAAATCGGGCAGAACAATGTGTAAAGATCCTGTTGGAGTCACACACCATTTGCACATTGATTGAATGATATTGTTTCCGGTTGCGGTACTGGGCCTCCATGGCATGTGGGACAACCAATTCCACATGGGTGCAGTCGATGGCACCAATGCAACCCGGTATGCCGCCAAGTGCATGGAATCCCACTTTTGTGTTTGTAAGCTCCTGCTCTGAGCGTGGTAAAGTGATGTAGTCGTCTGAGTGCTTCAGGAGGGCATCAAGCACTTGGAATAGTGTCCGTGAGAATAGTGGCTGTGAAATGCCATGCAACTGTCCGACTGTGTGCTGGTAGGTGCCTGTGGCCAGGAAGTGGAGTACAGACACCACCTTCAGTAGGGGTGGGATGGCGGTTGGGCTATCTATCATGCTGACAAGGTCAGCGTGTGTCATGTCGACAATGGCGGTTATGGTGTCCCGGTCCAAACGGTAGAGGGTGTGGATCTGCTCAGCTGTGAGGTTGAACGGATTAGCTCGGAGGCGTGGGATTGCGGGCTGCCTGCGTGGTGGTAGTGGCTGTGCTGGTGGGGCTTGCTGGCCATGCCTTGCCCTCCTCCTCCTCCTCCTCCTGCGTCTCCTCTGTGCGGCCGGTTGTTGTAGTGGTTGGCGTTCGTCTTCTTCTTGAAGTTGGAGGACTTGCAGTGCAATCAGGTCCCCCAGGCCCAACATCGCTAGTCCTGCCGGTAGCATTCTGGAGTGGGTGTGGTTGGGGGAGGGGTTTGGGTGTGCAATTTATGTGTCTTCAGGCTGTATAGCCTTCACCTGTGGTGATTCATTCCACCTGTGTCAGCTGCAATGCCTTTCGTGCGAGCACGTCCCGCACACGACGCTGCAATTCGACGCATGGCATCTTGCATTTGCAATCATGTTCTTGATCCCGATGGCTGTGGAATATTGGTTTATATGTTAATTCTGCTATGGTCCCATTGTTGCACATACTATATTTGCATTCGCGAGCAGACTTGTGAAGGGTCAGTGGAATGTAGTGCTCGATCAACGGTGGACCCTCATGCAGCACTGTACCGACGTTCACCGACGGCGGGGAGTCCCATCAGTGATTGAGGCCAGTTACCATTTTCACACACAGCCGCACTGCATAGATGTATTTGTGAATCCAAGCGTTCACAGATGCCTTTTCAACGTGATGTTGCAAATGAGGAATTCGAAGGACAGCGCTTTCGGTTTTCAACTAGCGGCGTGGAGACGCCCACAGGTCTGACTGGAAATGTAACGTTCTATTGTTGAATGTCCTTGGGACAGGGCCCATGACGGGAATGCAATGATTGATATGGTTTGAATGGGATGCGCCATAACGTAGTGGACGATAAGGCAGGACGTTCCCAAATACATGTGACTTCACTACACAAGGAATACGGGCAGGAGCACAGTGGATTTTGAAGGCTGCATTACGCACAGACTCAATGGAAATTTCGAATGTTATGTGAGTGAATATTCTGGCGTTTTCATAACGGGATGAGGGAATGATGAATGGATGCATGGAAAGATGATTTAATTGGGAGTCTGCCATGTACATGGCTATTTGGAATCTATCCCCTTCCCCTGCGCTATGTGATGCAAGGCTGCCATAGTGGGACCATCGTCTGTCTGCCCTTGTTGAACCCTCCCTGTCTCGACGCGCCTTCAATCACTTGTGTCTATGCACGTTGATGATCCCATCTGATGGATCCTGTTCTGACAGGCGCATGCACACAGACACTCGTTTGAAATAGTGTATTCACCTCGATTTGTGTCGTAATGATTCGCAAGTGATTTTTGGGTGCAATTGATCCTTATGAGTGGGCTAGCATGCATATGGTTGTAGGTTTGGTGTGTTGAATGAAGTGAGTAATGCATATGGAGTTCGGATGCCCATACTATCATTTTTTTCATTTGGGTGACAGATATCTCCTCCCCTTCTGCCGCTGCCATCTGTACGCCACTCCTGCAGATGGCTTCTACAGTCGACACCTGCAGCTTCGAGTTAATCAGTGGAGCACCATTACGATCTTATGGGACGATCGCCAATGGCCCACATGCCCTTACGCAGTACTAGTGGCTAGGTGCAGCATACCTAGCTTCCAGCTGGACTAGTGCCTACTTCATGGGACGGCCCTGCGGTCCTAGGCGCTTCCATGTTGCCTTTTTGGACGTTGATGTAGCCCCTGTGTGCCATGAAGGAACAGGGCGTCACACATGGGGAAGCTGGTCATTTATTGCGGATGCAGCCCACAGTAATGCTGATCATTTGTGAGTTTATGTTCAAATGGCTGTATGGGCTTGGTGATTTTGATGTGCATTAAATTTATATTCAGATATTAACCGTGTAGCGTTATTCTTTGCTAGTAATGTGGCATATTCCGATTTGTGGCGCGACGTATTGTGAGGTGTTCTGCATTGGGTTCCGGCTTCTGGGTACAGTTGTGTGGGACGTCCTTATGCTGATGGTTGGTTTGACTACTGGCATGTGTACAGGGCTGGTGCAGTCTCCCTCAGGTTACTGCTTTGGATGTTGATTTGCACTGGTGGCAAGCGATGGGGGACTGTTGTTTTTTTGTGTCATGGAATTTTCAGTTCATTTTGGTGTACTTGCACCTTCAGATGCCTGTGCTGCATCAGTACGGCAATGGTGTGTTGCCAATTGTGGATGGCCACTCACAGGGCACTTGGGGCCCCTGCATGCATTTGTTCGTTGGCATGCATGGGTGACTTGTACATTTCGCTGGTTGCATGGTGTGACTGCATTGCGCCTACGAGGAGTTGTGCAATGTGGCCAGGGAGTGGAGTACAGGCACTCAGTAGGGCCATTACGGTAGGTTCGCGATGCCGTAGTTCTCGCCATGGCGGAATGGTACTTTCCGCCATGCTTGATGGCGTTAGGTGAATGTCCGATGGGGTCAGCATTCGCGTACCGTTGCGCCATGGCGGATATTGCGGTTTTGCAGGGCGCGCGTGCGCGTACTTGGTGCAGTTAGCGTTGGCGTTCGCTACGGTGTCGCTAATGGCATTGTACTTTACGGTGACGGGTCATGATCGCAACGGGCGGTATTCGATGGCGGTATTACATTTCCGCCATCGTTTTTCGTATTCCGCAAGGGTCGTAATGAGGGCCATTGTCTTTTGTCCCACAAGAGGACACAGTCCCTACATTTTGTCTTCTTTTACCAGAGGTTTCTGTGAGGAATCCTATCTTTTCTGCTGATTGCCAATAGGATTAGTATTGTCCTGGCAATAGATATTGTGTGCAGGGATATTATTGAATTATGAAATAAAGAATGGATTTTAACAAACCAAAAACATCTAAAGAAAAATAACAACTTTTTAAAAAATGTACGTATGTGGTTGGGAATGGGAATAGTCGTTTTTGGGGTGGGGGAAGAATTAAAACAAGAAAAAATGGGGATTTGGGGGGGAGGAAGCCCCCCCAAAAAAGTTGACATTTTAAAATATTTTTAGATATTTTGTGTTTGTTCAAATTTCAATCTTTTAAAAAAAAATTAGATAAAATCACATGTAACCAGGAGATGTGTTGTGGCTCGACATTGGAATCCCTGAAAGTCTTCCTTTCAATAATGCAGGCATAGAAAAGGGATTTAGAACTATGGTACCTATTTAAGCATCAAGCCCACAGTAGGGTGAGCATTAAAACTTCAGGAAATGCCCCTGGGACCAAAGTTACAGGCCCAAGAGAAGCCTACATTACTATGTATGGGAGCAAGCCTTCTGTATGCGGGCTTGAATGCATAGGACATTAGAGAGCAAGAACTAAGGACTGCAAACGGAAATGTGGTGTCTTTTGGGCAAACTAAATATGGGAGGGACTACCATATCGTGCACAACTTGATTATTTAGGCCAGAGGATTTGCAATGGGGAGTGGGAATGAGGGTAGGGTTGGGTTTCATACATATTTTAGTGTTGAAGAGTGCATCTAAATGATTGGTCTGTGATGTCGACTACCCATGACATTGCTGCCTGGGCGTTGGGGAGCATCAGCTTCTGGGTTCTGGTTGGGGATCCTGTGTGTCGCCACCCTATAAAAGAAGACAGAATGCTTGCCAACATCAGAATAGTAAATCCTGGTGAGAATAAGGAAGGCCCACAGAATTAAAATGTTTGAACAAGAAAAAGAGAAGAACTGATAAAACAAACAGAAGTAAAGAAGCTAATCTGAGGAACTACCCAATCCCCATTGCCGAACTGAAGAAGCAAGACACAATGGCTAAAAAAACATGGCTGACTAAAAATCAATTTAAAGCGACTGATGTTCCTTCCATGCCAAAACAACAACAGCCAATAACAAAAAGCCCCATTCTATAAGCCCCACTCTATGTGAAGAGTACAAGAATCATGGAAAAATAAAAGCTTCTTGAGAGCCGACTGCCCTCTACCCAGGGGCAGGGGGGAGTTGAGCCTCAAGGTGTTCATCTCACTGGTCCTCTCCTGCCAAGGCATCAAGAAGCTCAATTCTGCAGTGCAATGGTTTTGCCATCAATTCAGAACATTAACTGAATGCCATCCACCGGTGACGGGAGTCACAGGCCAAGACGTACTGATAAAGCAAAGAGCATTATTTCAGGAAGCGAGCTCCAAAGCACTGAGGAAACCAAGTTCCACCATAGAAACAGAAAATGCCATCCTCATGTAGATCAGAACCAATGAACCCTTTGAGAGGAGAATCAGCACAGCACCAGACTCCGCTAAAGAGAAGTTATACGGCAAAATACAGAAACAAGAGTTGGAAAACAGAACAACGTGAACTGAAAACTCAGTAAGGACTCCATAGATGGTGCCATACCGCCACCACAAAGTGAGAGACAAATTGCCTTAGAGGGCTTTATAAGTAAGACCAGGCCTATTTGCAGACGTCCTTTATGCCCCTTGAGCTTTTCCCATGTTTCCTGCAAACTCAGTAAGGACTCCATAGATGGTGCCATACCGCCACCACAAAGTGAGAGACAAATTGCCTTAGAGGGCTTTATAAGTAAGACCAGGCCTATTTGCAGACGTCCTTTATGCCCCTTGAGCTTTTCCCATGTTTCCTGCATTGATTATATTTGTCCTTGTTCATTTTCCATTGACTTCACGCTGCTCTTCATTTGGTGGCTTCTCTTACCCCTAGTTTATCATCTCATCTCATGGCTCTGCCGCACATCCACTGCTTTGTAAAGACTGCATGTAATGAGATGGATCATAGGGCAAGTGGGGAGGGTCTGGCTGGTGAACAGGTGAATTGATGTATGTTTTCCAGCATTCGTTTAGCATCTAACCACATCAGATACAGTTTTCATTCATCCATGTTTATTACGAAAACCATAATCTATGAAACATTTTACAATACAACAAAATGCATACACATATGCAGAACCAATATTCCTGGGTGCAAAGAAAGATAACATCAGAGGAAACACAAAGGCTGATGGAGCCAACATGTCTTCAAAACAAAGTTTCACCTAAGCAGATACAAATAATGTGAACATGCAGGAGAAAACATGACCTAAAGTGCTCATAGTTGATTTCACCGACCCCATGCTTGCCTCATATATGTCAGAGAAGTCCAGCCCACCTTGTGGGGGAGTCTGCCCACTATACGTAAAAGAGAGACCGGCTACATTGGACAAAACCAGCCTCTCTTAGCAGGGGTATCAAAGTATGTTTCCTAATAGATGTGTAGGCGGACAGAATATTAAAATGTGCATTCAATCTTCTTCCGCGGCTTGACATAGTTGGCAATAAATGTCACCAGAATTTCCTGACAGAGCGATTTTTTTTCTCATAGGAGAGACAGTTAAACCTTTCCCTTTGATTCTCATAGGAGAGACAGTTAAACTTTTCTCTTTGATTCGGGTTAATAGGTCAGGTATTTTTGCGTAAACCCTCCTGACTCCCTACTCTCCTGCACTTGAACCCTTGTCCTATTCTTTAAGTGAGGAGCCACTTTTTGCTCCATTATCAAGGGCTCTTTGAAGTGACACTGTGCATTAATGGCTGTAAACTGAGGGCCTGATTCACAAACATTTTATAATGGTGCAATCCCATTGGATAACGCTCTGTGAATCAGGCCTTGAGTGTATGTATACATGGCTCAACCATGGAATGTCAAGTCCATTCAGTTTGGATAATACCACCTTGATAATCAGGTGAGTAAGTGTTGCTCTCTTATTACCCCCCGAAGTATATCCCGTGCAGAGTTTCCTAAAATGTTGTTGAGTAGTTTTAGGTCATGTGTGGCACTTCCGTTAATATTTTTATAATGTTGAAAAGGCACCATTGCCTTTGTCAGCCTTTGAAATGCTCGTTGTTTTGCTGTTTTGCACCGCAGGGGCTGAAAAGACAAGACAGATATTGAAATCAATGGAGGGAGCCTTTAGCAGAATGTATTTAGAGAAAGATTGCAAACATTGCAGGACAATTGACTACCCCGCGGTGGTCTGCAGTGGTGTCTAATCCACCCACAGCATTCTCTTGTCTGTTTCAACCGATAGGGACGTGACAGCTTCCTGAGCATGAAACAGCGGCCCACACATCTAAACCGTGGGACACTCACTCGCGACTCAAAGAGGGGGGTTAATTATCATCGACCCCATTAAGTATTGTGATCGAGCATTAGGTCTAGGTCCGCCATATGTGCTTTAACACGAAGGAGGAAAGGCTTCAGGCAGAATCTTTCTTGAGTTGTGATGAAGACTATGCTGAGTGCATGATCCCGTGGCGGCGGAAAGGCTTCAGGCAGAATCTTTCTTGAGTTGTGATGAAGACTATGCGGAGTGCATGATCCCCTGGCGGCGGAAAGGCTTCAGGCAGAATCTTTCTTGAGTTGTGATGAAGACTATGCGGAGTGCATGATCCCCTGGCGGTGGAAAGGCTTCAGGCAGAATCTTTCTTGAGTTGTGATGAAGACTATGCTGAGTGCATGATCCCCTGGCGGTGGAAAGGCTTCAGGCAGAATCTTTCTTGAGTTGTGATGAAGACTATGCTGAGTGCATGATCCCCTGGCGGTGGAAAGGCTTCAGGCAGAATCTTTCTTGAGTTGTGATGAAGACTATGCGGAGTGCATGATCCCGTGGCGGTGGAAAGGCTTCAGGCAGAATCTTTCTTGAGTTGTGATGAAGACTATGCGGAGTGCATGATCCCGTGGCGGTGGAAAGGCTTCAGGCAGAATCTTTCTTGAATTGTGATGAAGACTATGCTGAGTGCATGATCCCGTGGCGGTGGAAAGGCTTCAGGCAGAATCTTTCTTGAGTTGTGATGAAGACTATGCTGAGTGCATGATCCCCTGGTGGTTTGATGGTACTGGTAATTAGACGTCCATTTATTTTGTTCGACATGCTGGTCATATAATTGCTCCTTGTGTTTAAATTCACAACTTATTCTCCTTTTCTGTAGGTTTAGCAGACCGCAGATAGCAAGAATTGTGTATTGCTGTCTGTTCAAAGAACAAGCCTGTAACCCCTTCCGGACACCGTAAATTATCAAAATATTCTGGTTATTAGAATGTCTGTTCTCTAAATGGCAGAGGGCAGGAAATAGAGGCCCGGCAAAATTCCCAACCAATCATACGGGATCTTTTTTCTATTTAAAGGCACACCAACACTGGGAAAGCTCGGCTTTCCAGACATTCAAACTTCACTATCTTCATCGTGCAAAATGCTACTATTAATGGATATAACAAGTGCCAGTTGATAGAGTGTTCTGTATTATAGACCGCCGAATAACAAAGCTTTGCCTGTTCCTTGATCTAAAGCGCTCGAAATCTCACAACTGTGGAGTCTTGGCCATGGATTGATTTTATTTTAATACGGAATGTTACTGCTGCAATTAATAACATTTTTTAAAATCCTTGGAGGAACTCAGTAAATTGTCAAACCAAGAATCACAATGTTTTAGATAAGCAATAAGCCAGAGCCGAGGGTGTGCGGGGGGGCATTGCCACGTCCGAGTGAAAAGAGGGCCTTAATGAAGGTCCTTTAATAATACTGGATGCAGTAATGACCCCCGGCGAGGCACTTATTGGTATTAGTACCCCAGACTGTTGGACCAGGTTGCTAAAAGCAACTTTCTTCAATTGCGAGATGCTCCAGTGCTTCGTAACTGGAAAAAAAAAAAAAAAAATGTCCGCCATGAAAATAGTACATACAAGTAAATAAATAGGATGGCCATTATGCCTTCTACCGTTCCATTGCAGCCATTAAAAAAATTGGGAAAAAAGGTAAATAAAGAAAATGCCCACCATGGAAAGGTGAGAAGGGGCAACATGTAGTAGCTTCTTCCTTCCAGAGACTACACAAAGTCCCTTCTCCCTTTCCATGGTGGCCATTAAAATAATTGAAAAAAAGTAAAATAAAGAAAAAGTCTGCCATGGAAAGGTGAGAAGAGACTACACGTAGCCCCATTTCCCTTTCCATGGCAGTGTGTCGCAGATTGAGAGCAGACGCACCAGGGACAGAAGTGTACCCGGCGGGCATTCGCTCCCAAAAATGAACAAAAAAGGAGTAGGTAAGTGGAGTGAGAGGGGGAAGGAAATATGTGGAAAATGGGAATGGGGATGAGGGGGGAGAAGGAGGCAGAGCACTTACAAGATGGCGGCCTCCAGCCCTGAGGAGGTTCAGAGCTACGGGATTACCTTCTGGTGAATTTTCATTGGCAGGGAGGCCTCCACACCCGCCTCGCCGGGTACGAATACAACCACTCTCTGAGTAAGGAAGCCAAAAGCTGGAGACCATACATCATTCGTGTGTGATAGGGACCTTCAACTTGCGGATCTCCAGATTCTTGGGTTGACAGCTCTCAGGATTCATTGCCAGTTACTATGATGGCAAGGGATGAGGGAAATTGTAGTTGAAAGAATCTGGAGAGATCTAGGTTGGACTTCTGGTGAAAAAAGCAGGTTGTTGTGAACATTGATTGAGCCTGTTGTTTGATGTCGGCAGCACAATAATGTGCAACGTTGTCCAGTGATATGTCTAAAGTGGAATCCCACTACATTTGCATATGACACCAGCAGTACTCAGCTAAGCGACTTCTGTAAGGTGACTTTCAATCAGTGGGAGAATTCAAATAGAGTTTAAAAATGCTCCATATCTATTCCAGGGATTTGTAGTACAAGCTGTGTAACAAAGGGGTCTACAAACTGTGGATCCCCGTATGGTTTGGGCTACAACTCCCATAATCCCCCACCATCGACTAGGCTGGATGGTGCTGATAGGAGTTATTGCGCAAAACATGTGGATAGCCAAAGGTTGCATAGCATGATTGAAATGGCTTCTTTAAGCTACCAATTACACATCAGATAAAATGCAAGCATGTTACATGACCTGAGGCTTTCCATCTATCACCATTTCACAACAGCCTACCCATCTAATGCCCAGCTGCTGCATTTCAATAAAAGAGCTATGAGAGTTTGTGGGAGTTTATATATTTTGTATTTGTGTTCCGGCTACGGGAGAAAGGTGGGAACCCGGATTGTTCAGGACCAGGTCTCTCCTTTTCGCAGGTGCCTCCCTTTGGAATGGCCTCCCTGCCCCTCTCAGATTGAGTCGGATCACTTTATGTTCCGGATGCTCCTCAAGACCCTCCTTGTCTCCTCCTCCTTCCCTCTCCCCCCCCTACTAATTGCCCTCCTCTGCCTTATTTCGACTGGCTGCCTGGTTCCTTCTGATTCTTACAGGGCACCAGTCCCTCCTCGACTTGTCAACCCCTGCACTTGTTCTCCACTGACCCCTAGTCCCTAACCTGCACTTGCCCTACCTGGCTCTCTCACCCTGCACTATCCTGGCTGGGCCTGCACCCCTTGAGCCCATCCAGCACCGTTCTTTAGCACGTGGAGCTTGTTTACCATGCACTCTCTGCAATCTCCTGGCACCTGTCCACATGGCCTCCCCTTTGCACTCACCTAACCAATGGGCCCTTTTCCCCCTTTCCCCTCCCAGCTATTGCACGCTCACCACTCCAACCTGCACTTATATTTCCTTGCTAGCTCTATCGCATTCCGCTCTGACCTGCACTCTCCCCTCCCCTCTAATCCGCACTGCTTGTTACTGCACTTGCACAATCCGAATGACACGTTTTGTTTTTGTTCATCCCTGTCCCGCCCTTTGTCGGTTGCACCTTGAAATACCATTTGCTGTATAGGCACATTATAAATATCGAATAAATAAATAAATAATCTATTTAGCTGCAATCAGGGGAGGACTGATTCCCCCCCCCCCCTCCCCCAGCCACTGGAGGCTGGTGGGAGGGTGATAAAAGCAGTGGGCCATGGTGCAACGGCCCCAGATTTGATACAATGGCCCCAAACTACCGCTCAGCTTCTATATAATATATTCAATGTGGTTCAACATAGCAATTAATTAATTAAGGCAAAGACCATGAAAGCTCATCGATTGATACATGCTTAGCTAGACTAATGCATGTATCCCGCCACTTCTTTTTGATGCTCTGATGGATGAATTTTGCCAGGGACCCTCTCTTCTCCCAATACACTCCTGTGCAAAAATCAGCAATTTTGATATGATGATATGAAATGTCTGTACACAAATGTTTCTAGGCACTAAGAAGTCTGGCATGGTAATGCAGTGCAGCCACTAGCCATGCCTTTCAAGGTCTGCATCGTTTACAATCCAAATAATAGACTCGCCCGTAGCGCTGTACTTAGACCAAAGGGAAGCCCAGGAAAGAAGTGTGTGAGCTCCTCACTTTTGCCCACAGTTTGCTTTAAATAGCATTTCATGTTGGATGCTATGCTGCAAAGACCCAAAGCATCAATATTTTTTTTTTAAAGAGATACTGTTTGGGACTGTCAAAAATGTACATTAGGGGCACTGTACGGCGGCACAGCAAGCTGAATCCCCCCGGAAAGACAAGCCAGAACGGAATCTGACTGCTTTTTAGTTTTTATTTGGCACTTAGCTCTTACAGTGCTTTCTTTTTTATGCACTCCCAATTTTGCCAGATAAGTGAACTGAGCCACAGAGGCGTAAGTAAGTTGTTTTCCCAGGATCACACAAAGCTCCTCATATGCGGAATCTGGGATTGTATTCCAGGTCCTCTGTTTCCACCCATAGCAGCTTGACTCAAAAATAAACTCGAAAAGCCAGTAAAGACATTATTAACACCCCTACTGCTACCCACTCGAATATGTGGTGGATTTGGTAGAAATGATTGACATTATTTGCGTGTTACATTGGAGGACACAACACAGCATGTTTTTGTTATTTCGGTAATCTCTTGGAGCCACATGTCCAAGGGACTCTCCCCCACTCCACACGTTGTAGTAGTCCTGCATGCATTTGCAGTTTCTTTGAGAGAACTATGGCTCACAAGTGAAGTCTCCATGAGTGGGTTAACAGGCACTTGGTCTGGGGTTCTGACCGCTTCATCAGCACCTCTGGAATACTGCCTCTCAGAGCCTTGCTTTTTGCCTTACTCAATGTAATTGAACATGTGCTTTCAATTGCAGACTTTAGCCCCATTTTGGCTTAAGCGTTATAAGCAGCTGCCTACTTCATAGACCTCAACCCCCCAAGGGAATTAGGGTACACGTTCAACTCTTTTTTCAACAAAACGTGGCTCTTTCAACAAAACCTGCTAGAAAAATAAAAATCCTGCCTTCCCTGAACCCACTGCATGGCACCACTGTATAAAATGCCAGGCTCAAAGCTGGCACACTCCTGTTGTAAAACACTACCCACCGCTCTTGCTAGGTTTGGGCTATAAACAATAAAATAAAATAAACTTTGTTTACAATTACATTGACCACATTTAGTTTGTGGTCTTGTAGTTTGACTCCTGTAAGTCGACTTTTTATTTTGTATTTTATATATGTGTGTGTGTGTGTGTGCGTGTGTCCATACGTGTGTGCATGTGTGTGTGTGCGTGTAGAAGGTATAAGGGTAAGGGTGAGGAAGAGGCAGGGGTAAAAGGGCCTTGGAGAGGATGGCCCCCATTAAAAATAAAATGAAATAAAATGTCGACTTGATAATAATAAAAGCACTAATCATAAAATAATGCATAGTCCTTTGAAAAATACCACGCCTAAGTAATACTTTAAGGGGAGGGATTGAAATGGCACTCTGCTATGCATCTGTACTGTTGTATACCTCTGCAAAGCACTCTGTTGCTTCTCAAAGCTTGGTCTGTGCTCAATAAATAAAATAATAATAATAATAGTAATATAATAATAATGATAATAATAATAATAATAATAATAATAATAAGAATAATAAGAATAATAATAATAATAATAATAATAATAACTCAATGGTGACATTGGGCTTCATTATAAGTTTGCCGATCCGGTAACAATGGTACCGGAGTCAGGTACCACCAGGTCTGACCAGGCGTGCGTACCGGCACCCGCGAACAGAGCATGTTGAATGGTGCCGGTGCATCCGATCTCCCCATGGAGCCCTATGTGGCTCAATGGGAATGGGCACATTTTTTTTCCAGTAGCCACGAATGAGCAATTACCGGGTCTGGCGGGGCAGTAATGACCCGGTAATTGCCCATTCGCGGGTGCCGGAAAAAATCGCCAGCTTGGCACCAGCCTGTCGGTTTTACTGGCAAGGCTACCATCAAACTTGTAATGTTGCCCATTGTTTATTCTTGAACAAGCAAACCAGAGTTGTAATCTTGGCTTCCCCAGCACACTGTTGGATCTTGGGCAGATCAGTTAATATCATTTTGCCGTAGTTACCTTATCTGTCAAACTTGTTGTAGCTTGGAAACAATCTAAACTATACCAATGACTGAATATTTACTGGACTAGAATTAATACTAGCACGCAGCTCCTGGTTCCATCCTATCTGCATGCATCAACAAAACAGCACATATATATTGCTCTGCTCCCAATAGCCAAAACGTATTTATTCCCTTGGAGGTCCAAACTACCAAGACACCATGAAAAAGGCAGCTGAATGCTATACAATACTAAAACACATACAATAAGCTTAAAGATGGGAGACTAGAATGAAAACATGCATCCAAAGCTTGCACGGGCTTCTCAAAGCTCACACATGTCTTTACAAATGTGCTGCATGGTATACAGAACATTCTGGGCCAAAGGCCCACAGCAGGTCTAAAATCTCAACACTCCCAGAGCTCTGGAATCAAAACCGTTAATATGTTTCATGGTACACTTTAACATTACCTCCATTGGAAGACAATTGCCATGGGACAGTGGAGTAGCCTGCAACAGGTGCGCTCCAGAACTGAAAGGTAAACTAAAGTGCCCTGGAAACTACTGCTGTAACTCTCCTGCTTTAGCAAATATTCGACGAACAGGCACTGGGAGCCAAATTCGGACCGTGTACCAGACCTCAGGGCCGCACATTCTCTTTGTAAAAGTACCATTATCATGACGCAGAAGGCCTTCCACTTCCGGCGCCCTGAAGCAGGCTCAGCAGCAAGTGGCATATTCTAAAACTCCAAGATACATAATAGCATCCAGCCTGGATGGGAGAAGAGTTCTCTATATTACCAGGGCTCGCCATGAAAAGGAAAGCCATGGTCTGTATTGGCGTATATATTAGGAAGAGTCTTACGGTTCTCAGCCAGGGGGAGGCTGAAGTTCTTCATACACTGGCACAATAATGGACTGAGTGCAGTTGCACTATCAGTAAAGAGTGTGTACAGCAATATTGTGTCATTATGATCAGTGGTTCAGCTACACATTGGCCGCACAAAAGGCTGCATGCGAGTGAACTCAGCACTATGAAGGAGTGCAATGTATCTGTATTAAATGTATGTTTTTCCTTTTTTGATATATATTTTACGTCACCCATTTATGCATGAAGAATGACTACTTATAAAATCAAAGTGGGCTTGTCAGTGTCTGTTTTGAGCTACACGATTGGCTGTTGAGAGTATGCGCGGGTCTGTTGTGAGCTGACTTAGTGTGTGGTGAGGGTACGTATCGACAGCTATGCTCAGTCTCTGTAAAAGATGTGTCGGATTGTGTTGGGTACGCAAGTGATATGCAGAAGGCTGCGTGAAGCTCTCTTTATTCTTTCTAAACGGGGTTTCTGGGAGCAGGGGCATTTTGGAATGGCATGCAGTAGGCTTCATAGTGGCTTGAGTGCAGGCCTAGCGCCATGTCTTCCATCCGTTTGCTGACTTTTACTTTGGCCTTACTTAACTCAGTACCATGTTCAGCTTGGCATCACAGATACTGGACCTGGCATGGGCGAGACAGGCGCGCGAAAAACAATTTGACCTGAAGCTGCCTCAGCACCTGCTGACATAGTGCCAACCTGTCCTTGTCAAACAATATTGCACGCAATATGCGCCCTGCCGCATCACCTGAGCCCGTTCAGAGGCGTTTTAGGTCAAATAACCTTTCCTTTTTTTCGAATGGAAGAAACATCGTTTCAGGAAGCCGCTGCGTGACCGCATGCACTGAGCAGTCTTTCTAAAACCAACTGTCATGCCCCTGCAGCACACAAGTGTGCACAGGGGCTTGGAGGCTTAACGGGACCCGGAAGGGTGAGTGTGTGCGCGTGTGTTTCGGTGTGTGTGTTATGTGTCTGGCTGGCTGTGTTTTGGTTTGGGGGAGTCTCAGCCTGGGAGCAGTCCTGGGTAGGGAGAGAAGGGGGCTGGGCTGAGAGATTGGCATTCAGACAGCAAAACAACCGATTTCAAGGAAATCCTGCAGGAAAGGGAGGGGCGGGGTGGGGGTGTGGCCAAGAGAAAAAAAAAACCTTTACAATGCTGTTTTTACGATCAATAGAAAATCGATCATTGTAAATCAGTCTTTTTCTCTTTAGAGCTTTGAAATGAGGTCTTTTCACATAGAACCAGTCAGAGGTACAATCTGCAGGCCCAGGGCCTTCTTAGTGGAGGCCCAATGCACACAAACATTATTTCCAAACATCCATAAAAACACTGCTCTAGGACCACAACCACACCTATCTCCCATTTCATATAGCCACCTTCAGATCATGCGCCAGAGCCACACCACTATCAAGAGTCTCCTTGTGTGCTCTGCTGAAGTTGAATGGACTTTTGATCTGATCAGTGGTCGATGTTGGGAGCATATCCACCCACTCAGAGTGAAAAGGTGTGGGAGGCTGGCTGCCATTGTTTAGAAGCGATCAAGCTCACAGGCAAGATATTGAGCCTGTCTGGTGAGTTTGCCTCCAGAAAGTGTTTTGCCATTCTCACGCCAGGTAGATAAACATTATGGATCCGATCAATGGAAATTTGTGCAGAAATCCTGCAAGGGCTGCATGCTGAAAAGGACACTGTGCGAGCATACATGCAGAATAAAATGTGTGCGTCCCGCGTATTCACGGAATTGTTCATACAAAGTAACTGTATTTGGAAGTCGCGGATGGAACGTCCACGATATGCCCAAAAGCAAAGCATAAACAGCCAGATCAGCTACCTTTGCGCGATCCCCTGGGCGCGAATACACACAGCCTTCAAACAGTATGTGGGGTCCCCCGCAAGCAGATCTGTATCTCGGGACACTGCCCAGGAACCCCCGTAACTGTTCCAGGCCCCCCGACAACCTGCGTATGAAAAATCGAAACTCGGACTAAACTCGGAAAATCTGCGTGCAAACCCCTGTAAATCATTCCTGCACCTTCCTACACTGCTTACACTCACATCGGAACCCCAGTTGAGTATATGCACCCCATAATCCGACATGCAACACCACCTCTGTCCTGCCTTCGGGTGGCGGATCGTATGAAGGACTTGCCTGGCTATTTCCGGGGCCAAGAGGTTGCGCAATTGAATCCATTAATATGTATTGTGCCACGCAATTGTGGGCATGCGAGGGACTGCCTGCATGCCCTCCCTCGGAAATGCCCACTTTTCTGCAAGTTCTCCCGCATTTCCAGCCCTCTGCGGAAACCACGCTGACGCTCTGCATGGAGTCTCATGCAAGGCCCTCGACAGCTCGCACAGACGTGCCGAGCCAGCGTGATCTCCACGCAAGTCCCGGAAAAGTACAGCGCATTAGATTCCAAGATTCAACGAGGGCGGATTTGCGCGCAGTTCCACGTGCCGGTACCCTATTTTCCGTGCAAATAATTCCATGAATTGAGCCCTAAATGTGCCTGTACTGATGTCAACATCTATCCTGCAGAAGTAGGGTTAACAGGTATGGAGATGTTCTGGGGGACATAAAAAGCAAATTGCTTATTATTCTGGTATATGATTGTTAAGAAGGGGAAATATGATATATAATCAAATATCTAGGATGTGGAAGAAGTCATCTCTGCAGCTGTGGGAGTATCTATTACAGAGGGTCTTGCAATACTTTATTTGAATCCTCTCCGTCATTTCATCATATACAAGAAAACTGCATCTAAATGTATTTAATATCAATGTGAGTTATTTGTGTAGGCATTGGTTATCCCAAGCACCTAATGTTTTTTTCTGGATCTTGAGGATTAGACGTGGAGACCTCTCTTATTGGATGCAATGTAAGATAAGATCATTTTGAAAGTGACCAATGCAGTACGGAAGCTTATTGACTTAAACTAACATAATGGATCACATTTATGCTTACAGTGCATAGGCTACCAAAGGCCACTTCAAACTGGTGATCAGTTTTAATAGTTAGGTTACAGGAGTGACACTGCCTAACCATTTTGTGTTTGCAACATGTAAGCAAAGCACTGAGTTGCATTCAGAGAGTGGTAAGGGTCAGAGATGTTTCTTGAGAGCAAATAAGAATATGTTGGGGTGTGCATGAAGAATGGATGATTTGGTGTTTAGTTCCTGTAATAAAGGATTTTTTCATGATTGTTGAAATCAAAGAAGCACATTGAGGTGGCTTGACTGGTTCTAGGTGTGCACTGGAATGTACACTAACTTACTATTTACCCTTCTATCCTTCTCTCTCTCTCTCTTTCTCTCTCTCTCTTTTTCTGTCTCTCCAATGTAATGTCTCTTCTCTCTATGTTTTCCTCTCTCTCGCTCGCTGACACTTTCCCACAGCCCTCAATAACAAACAGATGTTAAGTATCTCCGCTCCTAACAGTTTGGTGTTTTTCTGTTTCAAATGCATAGCATACCAGGCCCTGGACTGTTACCATTTTTCCGAGCCTGTTGTATAGACTATTTGAGTGACGTTGGATCTGAACATGTATTAACTTTGGAAGATTTGAATATGCAATTTGAGCCCTTAACCACTTTGTCAGGTATTTAAGAAAATAAGGATAAAGCGTGGGTATAGCTGAGATCTTGTCCCCAACCACAAATGAGATTTCCACCTTGATTGAACCACCAGCGATAGGTCAACATTCTCAATGTTTAAAGTCAATACTAAATACTGCTTTATAGAAGATGATCACCCTCGATTCTCGGTATAAAACAGACATTTGGTTATATCAAAGATCGACAGCGATCATCATCCACTACGCCTCTTAACCAAGTTGATAATAAGAGAGGTGTCAGAAAGTAACTCAGTTCACATGATATGTCCACCAAGGAACCAAATAAAAGAGGAGTTTTTTTGGTCCTGTCTGGACCTGAACAAATGGCTGCTAAAACTATATAATGAACCTTTTGTTAACAACTTCCGAAGCTGATCAAAGATATGGACACACCTTTGCGTATCAGAATCTACTGTGAACTGGATGAAGAATTTAAGTCCTATGTAGCTAAACTCTGTCGATCCTTAGGGTCTGGACCCATGAGCAAATGCTGGGGGTTGATCAGGATTGTCAGAAGACCAAACACACTCTTTTAAATGTTGGGAGAAAACAGGGATTAGGGATATTGCACATATTAAATTGCTTAACACCAAATACAAAAATGTGGTTTTAAGGAAAAGAGAGCAGCGATGGGAAGGAGGTTGGAGTATCTGCTGTCGAGCATGTCACAGAAGAAACAGCAAGCCTTCTGCAGTATCTTAACCAGACGACCTTCACGACTACCATGAGTAATCGTGTTTTAGGAGAAGTCTGGGCGGCCCCCTTTGGGAGGCTCTATAGGCAAGAGAACCATGTTATAATCACAGACACAAGCAAACTATAGACTCTAACACACAACTTATATTTTGTATATCACACTTATCAATTAAAACACAGCAGTCAAAAGTATACTATGACCTCTTTAGGAATTACTAGAAGATATAATTATCCCACTGATTTTCTTTCAACACCTGTGTCAAAGTGAGCGGGGTACAGGTGGAAAAACCACTAGAGGTTTTCCTGTCCAGAAGTGGGTAAGACCGGGGTGCATGCTTACCCCAAACTATTTTCATCATTCAATAACGAAGAAGTTTAGGAGATTTCATTTTTGAGGCAAGATATCCCACACCTGAATGGTGTTAATTATGGGATCCTGTTTTTCACAACTGAAGCTGCCTTAACATCCAACAACCTGCTGGTTCATACCATTTTTTTTCCAGGTAAAAGGGGTGATCATCAACATGGATAAGACTAAATAGACACCCTTATTCCCCTGAAAATGCTCAAAGATTGACCTCGTCCTACAGGGCAGTAACATTGCAAGGGTGGGCTTTTTGGACTGCCTGGGATGTGGGTACACTTTAGCCAAGATGGAACATAGCTCCCCACTGCATCTGCAACCTGGCCCTTCCTAGAAGATGTAGGACAACTATTAGCTTTTCAATAAGAATTATTGGTAACACCTTTGCACCTACCATAGAGGTGTATAGGGAACCGTTTTCTTCTGGAAGAACTCTGGGGCAACTTCAATCATTCAAAGCTGGAAGGGACTGAAAATGTTGTGCCCAGAGGCCTTCTTATGCTACCAACAAGCTTCTTAGTCCCTGCTCTCGCTATGCAGTTGGGTAGGAAAAGGGTATACGCTACAGAAGTGGTTTTCCCAGCCTTTATAGAATGTAGGATGGCTATGCTTGATTTCTTTAAGTGCACAAGGTGCATCCCCCCTGCCTTGGGTAGCAGGAATTAGAGCTACAACCAAAAAACGGTGCTTGAAGCCAATTTGGTTTGATCCATTTTCAATAACTGGTGAAACCACAAAACAAATGCTGTACAAATGTGATGTATGGTCGAGACTGGAAGAATGTAATGCTGGCAAATTTGAAAAAAAAAAAACTGTCTGTGTTTAAAATACCAAATTGGCCTTGAAAGTTATCTCTAGGAAGTTGACCCACTATGTATTAAAATTCTCAGATTATGGATGGGCACTTTTCCTTCTTTTTCCTGCACACTCAGTTCTTCAGATCTTTAGATATGAAGGCTTCCGTAGCTGACGGCAGGCCAACCTACCATTGATAGGCCCTAATTGCTGAGACTCACTTTCAAAAAGAGCCTTTCTGATACAGTGTAAACATGCTAATACATCCAAGTCACATAGGACCTGCTCAAAATATATTACTGGAATGATATGACCCGAGGCAGAGTGCCAATCGAGTGAAGCGAGGGTCCCTTAACGTGGGCGGCAGTACCTTTAGCTACAGGGTCAAACCACCACCTCTGGTAATATCACCATTAGCTCCTATGTAGTTTTCGACGTGGTTGTCCATTTATTTATTTATTTGCATTTGTTAAGCGCACTTGCAGCCCATAAGGCATCGAGGCGCTGTTACAGAGGATACGCAGATTTAAGATTACAGAGAGGTGCCAGGAGTGCCCTTCGTTACAGATTGGCAGGCATATATGCAGTGGATGATACAGATTCAAGTTAGACAAAGAGTCTTGTTTTGATAGCCTTACAAAAGGCTAGGTGGGACTCAATGAGTCTTAGGTGAGGTGGCTGAGTGTTCCAGTGCGTGGCTGCTTGGGTGGGGAAGCTGGAGCCACCAGCGCACACTTTACGTGTAGTAGGCGTGACAATTGAGTTGGCATAAAGGGATCTGAGAGGTCTCATGGCCATGTGCCTGGTAATTCTGTTAGTCAGGTAAGGAGGGGCAAGTTCGTGAAGCCATTTGTGGGTGAGAGCAAGAGATTTAAAGACAATTCTCTCTTTGACAGGGAGGCAGTGTACTTGCCTTCTGATGTCGGAGATATGGTTTCTTCTTGCGGTGCCGGTGGCTGCCCTTAGTGCATTGTTTTGGGCTAGCTGCAGTTTGGCCAGGTATTTGTTGGATGTCCCCACGAGAAGGGCATTACAGTAGTCTAATCTTGATCCGATAATTGCCCTGTCAATCGTGAGGCAACTTTGACGGGCCAAGAAGGGCCTCGCAGCGTTGAGGACTTTGGAGTAGTAAGCTGAGGATGCAGCGATAGCATTGACCTGTCTATCCATCGACAGGTCGGAGTCAAGGTAGACTCTGAGTGTCTTAACATGGTTCGAGACCTTGATTGGAATGTTATCAATGGTGAAGGAGGCGTACTGATCTCCGAGGTTGCCCAGAGCGAAGGGTGACCCAATGAGGAGGAGTTCGGTCTTTTCGCTATTGAGGCAAAGCAAAATCTCCGCCATCCAGGATTGGATGGTAGAGTAGATAGACGTGAGGGTGTTGGAGTCTGCTAGGTAGTCGCCTGTGGGATAAGTACCTGCTTATAGTTTTCATGGTTTTTGTTTATTTTTAAAAAAAGAAACGTACTTTGCTGCATGGCTCCTCGTCGTGACGTTGTTTCCTCTTGTCAGTTTTCAGTGTTGCTGACTGTAACGTCACCAACAATGAAACAGATTCAGGGAAAGCATGGTGTGGCGACAGGCCTCACAACAACGTACGTTTTCTTTTTTATTTAAATAACAAACTCTTAGCACTCGCGTCGGAAACTACAACAGTGCTTGGGGGGGGGAGGAGGAGCGTGAAGGGAAGGGGGCACTGGCTCGCAGCACCAGGCTACTCTGAACAGACAATACAGGCTCTTTTCGAGCATCCTCCTTCCAGGGTGCCAATGTTTCTTTGACATTAAGACTTGCAACACTTTGAGCAGATCACATTGGCAACTTGTAATTGACCTGCCATGCAATTTATGTTTGTATATTTATCTCAGATGATTGACATTGTATATTCAATTATAGATGTACATCGTGTCCAGCATGTTATTTCTTTAAAATGTATTAGATAACTTTGCCCTAGCTGATGTCACTCTTGTACTTTAGGCTTTTGTGTATTTAGTGTAATTTTGATCAAATTGATATTGTGTGATTTATTGCGTTTTTTGGGCACATAGCCCAAAATTAACATAGTCTTGACAACCCTCAAATCCTCTCTGAAGCCATTGCATGCACACAATGAGATAGCAAGAAAAAGGGTTACCCATTAAATGATGTGTGTTCCTTGATGGTGCTCCAGTGCATGTCCCAGCTAAACCAATATATTCAATATAGTTATAAGAACACTTGGCAGCTGGGCATGCAAAGCTCTTCCATTGCCGTTGTTCTGTGGTGTGCCTTGCTGGGGTCTACTATTTGAGCAATCTGAAGTGGTAAGTGGCTGAGACGGAGTGAAAAGCCAAATGTATAAAGGTCAAAGACGGGTAGAGTACCCCCTTGATTGAGTAACACACACATTTGCGCAGATCAAGTAACTGGAGGTCTCCACTCCGCACTTAGAGGATTGAAAAATGGCACTGACAATTGCAAATGGGAGCGAAGCAGATAGCACCCCACCTGCTGCATCAGAAGATTAACTCCTGATTATTCCTGAGCATCGACTGGGGTATGAGGGGCCTGAGTGTTCTGCGACGGTTGCAGTGAGCAGCACTGATGGACTCACTCTTGCTATGGCAGGTGAAGATGGCAGATGGAGGAATAGGTGAAGGCAGAAGACGTATTTGGGGGCGATGAGCTGTGGAGGTAAGCATTACTCCCCACCTGCTGAATGAAACCCTGAAATCCAGAGATTACTGCATGACACCAACCACATCCTGCAATGTGAATTGTGGCTTTTGATCCCCCTGTCAACCATCATTTCCCTCTTGCCATCCCCAGTGGCTAATAACTGTATCATGAATGAATCCATGAGACTTTGTTGTCCAATGCATTCTTACCATGTCAAAGACAAGCCCAGAAGGAACATGGTCTTCATATCTAGCTCATAACTCTCTTGTGTAGACCTTGGTGGTGGAGGGAGCTCAGGATTACCAACTGGGGAACTGGACTCAATCTCAAATGACTTCACTGATGGACAGACGTTTGCAGCTAACAGAGAACATTGAGAAGTATTAAAGCAGGACTGATATGATGGGGACCAATCTACAGTCCACATGTTCTTAAATTGTACCAACACCATTGGCTTTTTCAAACTGAGCATAACAGATCTAGAGGAATTGCAAACCCCAGACAACAAAAACAATGAAGCTAGCAGTGGGCAAACAAGTATTGCCTGGCATTTCGGTGCTGGACTTCCCTTGGGCAGGACAAAGACTGATATGTAGTGGAAATGTCTCTTCTGTGAAAGGATGGTGAGCCGGAAACTCTGGTTGAGACTCAAACCGGGATTTAGGCCTGTACAGAGAAACTCCCAGAACCCCCCTTACCTTTGCATATTAAGTAGCTTTGGGTTTTCACCCTAAATTACTAGGAAAATCCAGACGTGGAACCCTTGCTCACTGTTCTTAGAGAGGCCCTACCAGGCCAAAACAAGTGTCTGGGGTTGCTGTTGGTACTCTTGTTCAGAAGAGAATTGCCTGGCCTTTTGGTGCTGGACTGCCCCTGGGCAGGACAAAGACTGATATGTAGTGGAAATTGCTCTTCCTTGAAAGGTGGTGAGCTAAAGACTCTGGTTGAGACTCAAACCTGGGATTTAGGCCGGTAGAGATAAACTCCCAGAACCCCCCTTACTTATGCAAACAAGTAACATAACATAACAGATTTCAAGTTCTTGCATTTCGGTGCTGGACTGCCCTTGGGCAGGACAAAGACTGATATGTACTGGAAATATCTCTTCTGTGAAAGGATGGTGAGCTAAAGACTCTGGTTGAGACTCAAACCTGGGATTTAGGCCGGTAGAGAGAAACCCCCTTTACTTATGCAAACAAGTAACATAACATAACATAACATAACAGATTTCAACTCCCAAGAGGAAATAGACTACATAAACCATTTCTACTTGTCAGCAATTGGAGGTGTTTCGCATACCCCTGGGTGGTTTGCAAACAGATGACACCCTAGAATAGCTCCTCTTCATCACAGCTCCATGCTAATGATATTAACAATCCCAGGGGGAGGTGCAGAGATCTCAAGGTTTTGTCATGGAATGTTTCTGAGGGTCCTCCACAATGTATCAGAGGATGAGTTGATCTAGTTTATTGTTAAATAAGAGGTTCTCCAGTTGCAGGAGACCTGGCATTTACATGGTATTGCTTTAGAGGGTTTTTAGTCCTTTTCTCTACCAGCCACTAACATAAAGAAAGGTCGAAATGCAGGTGGTTTGGCATTACTTGGGTTCACCTCTCTGAGAGTCATCCTCAAATTGATTCATAACGAGCATTGGATTTTCTTCGAGTGTGTCATAGTAAGCATTGTTGTTTCTCAGTCGCCATATGGATTTGTGAACTTTTATAACATAAAAAATCTACCAAATGCACATCCCTAGGTGTATTTTACGAAATAATGCAAGGTTAGATAGGGACCATCCCAGAAACCACTATTTGGTTTATTTGTGGTGATTTGAATGTGCATTTGGGAGATTTTCTGGCCTAACATTGCAGATTTTATTACAGTGCACAGAGAGTGACCATCTACCACTTATGCTCATCTCTTAAAAGGTTGCTACCCAAAAAGAAATACCAGCTAGGCTAGAAGGCTAAATATGTGCCAATTGGCACTCTGTAAGCTGGAACCCACGAGAAGGCCTCATGTATTTTTGGTCTTGGGATAACTGAATATGTTGTTTTTATACAGACAACTCAGAGGCCTTAACAAGTAGAACCCCTTCAGTTCCCAATGGTGAGATGATAGGGTTTCTGAATTCCCTGACTGGAAATTTTGAGGCTTAAGCAAGGTCAAATAGAGCCGTGCCTAAAAAGGGTTGGTTTGATACTCGCTCTAGGATAGCAAAAACAAATCTTCTAACGTCCTTCAAATCAAACACTTTAAGTGCCAGGCTATATACCACGTCTATAGGAATGAAAAGGACTGAATGAAAAACAAAAAACATTAAGAAAACTTGTGGCTATTACATGGGACATGCTCCTTGAAGACTCACATGCGGGATAGGAGGAAATTGTAAACCTAACCCCCTCCGTTTGGAGAAGGCCAGGAACCAATATGGTAATTTTACTAACTATATTCAGGTAGGCATCTGACTTCATTTAATGTCTTTGATATGGAAGAATTAGATCCTGTGTGTAATCACACTGCCTTTATTGAAGAGGGGCCAGGTAACTTATGTATGAGATTTTCCTGGTGTCACGTATTGAAATCCACCGAGGCACCAAGAGTTGGCAAAGCTCCGGGGCCTGACAGATGTGACGATTCATGGGATCTCATCACTGCTTCCCAGAGGGGAGCCCTTCCCTGTGAGGCTAGGGAGGTGAGCCCGCTAAGCAACATTCCCCCTAAGGGTGGCAGGAAGAGGGACCTCACAGGGAGAGACTACTCTCTAATGGACAGGGACTCCTTTTCTGCCAAGGAACTCCATACACCCTCTCCCGAGGAGACAATACGAATATATGAGAATACAATACCTTCCCTCCAAACCAGTCACTATTGGCTACTGTCATGTTGGCAGTAATCAAGCTTCACTAACCTCTCCGACTGTGAAGAAGAATCAGAATGGGAGACACGTGCAGAATAATCAGTGATTGGCAGCCAACCACACTGCGACAAAGAAGATAGGGTGAAGCATGATGAATGCACCATGGAAAGAGACAAAGGATTATGGGCCTATGGTGGAGAGGAACCAACACTCATAAAAACCAAGGAAGGACCAATAGAAGGAGATCTCATCTCCAGAGCCCTGGAGATTTGAATCTGAGCTGAGGAACCAGTCAGCAAATGCAAAGCTTCTTGTTGTGGAGCGGGGAGAAGAGAAGAGAGGGGGGGTTCAGTAAGCAGAAGGCTGAACTGAACATCTGAGGAAGGCCTGGAGGCGATGGCGCCACCCAGACGGAGTGCACTGAGCAGTGTGTGGCCAAGGCTGAGACCGCACCAGGAACGCTTCTACGGAGACACGGAAGAAAGAAGGAAGAAAAGGAAATCCATGTAGGTTATGATATGATTGATATGGCATTTATAACGTGCCTATACACAAGTGTTTCAAGGCGCGACGAGGCAAGGCAGGGGGAAAAGAGGGAAGACAGAGACAACGATCTTACTAGGGCAGGTGACATTGAGATCATGCACGTTCAGGGGAGGGGGCAAAGGGAAAGTGCGGGGGAGACGGGGAGGGGGCAGTGCAGTACATAGAATCAACAGTAATACATAAATAGAATAAATATAACATTAAGTAAAAAGTGTGGCCAGCTTGTGGCAAGTGCAGGGGTGAGTGCAGACATTGAGTGTCAGGAGCTGGAAGGGAATGTAGGGTACAGATCAGCCCCCAAGTGAAGGGGTTGCCTGGGAGGCAGTGTAGGTGTGCAGATTGCGGCGGAGGGGACATGGGCCTGAGATCAGAGGGTAGCCAAGTGACCAGTGCAGTTTCAGTCAGGAGTTCAGCAGTCAGACAAAGCAGAAGCAAAGAGGAAGGTCCTGAGGTTCTTCCAGAACCAGTGATGGTTCTCCTCACATTTTAGGAAGGCAGAGAGGCTGTTCCAGATGGAAGCCCCAGCCGAAGAAAGAGATCTACCAACAACTTGCTTGGAGAAGCGACTGACCCTGAGGGAGTTTGGGGCAGATGAGTGAAGACGTTGATAAGGAAGATGTTTAGGAAGAGAGAATTGAAGGTATTGAGGCCCCAGAAGGCCTTGTGGACAATGCATAGGGTTTTGAACCTAATCCTTGCAGCCACTGGGAGACAGTGCAGAGATTTTAGTCCTACAAAGATACAATCCCTGGGCTTGAGGCCAAGGACAAGACTCACAGTCCTGTTCTGGATGAGTTGCAGAGGGTGGAGATTAAAGTAGGCAGAATGAGAAAGAGGATGTTGCAGTAATCCAGTCTAGATAGAACCAGAGCTATGGAGACAGTGAACTTCTGTGGGAAGGAGAGGAAAGGAATAATACCTCTGAGGAGGTGCAGCTGGTAGTGTGACTTCTTAGAGACATCAGAGATGTGAGGAGAGAAGGAGAGTGTGGGTCAAAGATGTCCCCAAGGTTTTTAGCCTCAGAGGTGCCAGAAGGAAGAGGGCCAAGAGAAGCCAGCCAGAGAGCGATAGGAGCGATAGGACAGCTTATGTCAGACACTTAAACCTGAATGCGGGATAAACCAGTGAGGCCTATCTGGTATGAAAGAGGCAACAGAAACGGCGGGAGACCCGGATGGGGAAAGTGACATGAATATCATGAAGATTACTAAAGAACCACTCATACTCGTCCAAGTAACACTGAATGGTGTGAAATGAACAAAGATTACCAAGGGACCAATCATACATGTCCCAGTATGAGTGAATGGTGTAAAATTACCAAAGAACTAACCATACCCACTCCACAGTGAGTCATAATTGGGAGGATAAAGGAATGCCTCAAGAGAACAGTGGTGACAGAAAAAAATATACGAAGCACAGAAAGAGAAAGAGAAGTAGAAAGGGACCAAAATGCACGGATACTGGAGGAATTGCATGTGAAAGTATTTGAGAGATTGCCAAGGAACAGAGAGACATTTATAGGTTTGGAGAAGAACTAGGACCAGGGTCTCTGGACATGAAAATTGGGACCTAAACAAGGAATTGAACCAATAGTAGGACAGGGGAAGCCTTGGAGGGACACTATCCCCTTTGAAGAACTGAAGGAACTTGTACAGAAAATATCCAAAAGCCATCATGAGAAAGACTCAATGAGGCTGTAGAAGCATGTCCAGGAGAAGGGAGTCATTCTCTTGGACCTTCTTTTCTTTTAACCTTTTCTGTAAAACTGGAAGGGATATAATAGAGTAGTTTGGGACGGATGACAGATTATTACTTTGGACAGTCTCACTGATGACGAGCACCCTAGTTAGATGTGTGTTAGGTATTCCAAACACCATACTATTAGGGATAGTTAGGCCATTTTATTTATTATTTAAATAAAGCTAAGTTTGGAAATACAATTGTCTCCTTCTTCTGCCCTACCACACAGAGTACAAACAGACCTTTTCAAACATGACCCTTACTTTTGGTCTGTCATTTTGTTTTTATATTATTAATGCTATGCTTGAGTTTTATGTTGTTACTTACTCTTGGATTGAGGCGTTATTGCGTATAATGTTTTAGTAAAATGTTATTATGCCCTCTCATGTTACCTCTATATTCCTAAAGTACTGCATGTTTAAGATTTGTATTTTGCATGTGTGAAGTGCAGGTCAAATGTATGTATGTGCTATGGGTCAGTGAGTGGTGGGTTAATAAGAAGAAATGAGATAGTGTGTCTTTGAATGCTCTGGATGAACTGGTGGGTCTGTGTCTGTGTAGAGAATACAGTGACAGTGGATGTAAGAGAAGGTCTATGGGTCAGTGAGTGATGGTTGAATGAGTAGGCATGCAACAGTGGCGTAACACAAAATGTGGGGGCTCCCCTGCGAGCCATGCTGAGGGGCCCCCCCCCCAACTCAGCAACAAATCAAGGGTCACGCCACACTCTGGTCCAGCCTAGATTATCACACTTGCGCAATACGCACAAACGTGCTGCTGAAGGGGTATGCCGCACACTGCACTAGGAGAAATATATAAATATGTGTTTTAATATAATATACAGCACACTTTCTGAGAAAAATTGGCTAAGAGGCCAGAGTGTTTGCAAATGTTTTGTAGGGTAACACCGATCCAATAGATGCAAGTCACCAACAGTGCACAGGGAAATGAATGCTTTGCTATTAAAAATGCCATGCCACAATGGCAACATGTCCAACTGGCTGCAAAATGTAGACCAGTGTAGACACATAATAACACTATAGTAAAGCTTGCCAGGCCACATTTAGACATATCTAGACTGGTTGCAACAAAATGCCAGTCAAAGCAATAACACTCATCAAGAAGAGAACACACATTCAAGCCTGTGTCTCTGTGGCCTCTAACAAAACGGCCAAACTATTTAAAATCTAAAAAGAACTGGTCAATCCTGTTGCAGTCTTTATCTCTCCAGTTCGCTCCCAGGCCCTCTGGATGGCTCTGTCATCTCACCTCTCTGTTAAAACTCAGGAAATTCTGTCCTCCATCTCCTCTTCCTCTCTCAGTCCCCCTTTGGTCATCTCTACCTCTCTTCCTCCTTTCTCCTCTTTCTCTCTGACAACACCTGACGAGGTTTCTAGACAAGTCCGATCTATGAAAGTGTCATCCAAACAGGTGCTCTCCTGCTCCACCAGAACCACCAAGAACCATATTGACACCCTTGCTCCTGCTTTGACTGATTTCTGTAATCACTCTTTCGCCACTGGAACGTGTTCCTCTCCCGTTCAGCACTCCTGGGCATGACGGATCAGGCCCTTGAGTGGCTGACCTCCTTCCTTTTGAACTGCCCCTCCCAGGTCCAACTTGGTCTCTTTCTCTCTGCTCCATCCTCTCACTCTGGTTTTTCAACCTCTATGTGGCCCCTTTGACCCACCTGATCTCTACATTCTCCTCTAACTTTCAGTGTTATGCGGATGACACTCTTCTTTCCTTCAGGCTCCCCTCAGACTCCTCTCATCTCTCGCTCATTCCCGACTGTCTATCCGCTATTCAGGATTGGTGTGCCTCCAACGATCTCTGCCTTAATGTCAGTAAGATGGAGATCCTTTCCATTTGGACTCCTGCCCCTGCTTTCCCTCTCTCACTCTGGACGCCTGCCTTGGGCCCTCTTCTTTCGTCTTCCTGTGACGCAAATAACACTGGTGTCATCTTTGACTCCACTCTCTCTTTCTCTCCTCACATCTCGGACATCGCCAAGAAGTCCCATTACCAGCTGCTCCTCCTCAAAGGGACTCTTCCCTTTCCCCCAGAAGCTCACTGTCTCCAGAGCCCTGATTCCCTCTAGGCTGGACTACTGCAACAGCCTCTTTCTCAATCTGCCTTTCTCTACTCTCCAGCCCCTGCAACTAATCCAGAACAGGACTGTGATACTTATGCTTGACCTCAAGCAAAGGGATCGTATCTCTGCAGCCCTGAAATCTCTCCACTGGCTCCCAGTTGCTGCAAGTATCAAGTTCAAGACCCTTTGCATTGTCCACAAGGCTTTCTCGGCCCGGGGCCCGCACTACATCCAACGCTCGCTCCCAAAATATCTTCCTTCACAAGCACTTTGCTCAGCTACCTACAACTCTCTAAGGCTTAGACGCTTCTCCAGGCAGAGAGTGGCGGTAGATCTCTCTCCTCTGCCGGTGCCTCCCTCTGGAATAGCCTCTCTGCCCCTCTCAAGCTTTGGCGGACCACCTGAAGTTTCGGAAGCAGCTCAAAACCTTCCTCTTCTCCTCTGCTTTCTCTCTCTTCCTCCCCTGCTGGCCTACTTGACCTACCTGTCTGCTGTACAGACTGGTTGCTTAGCTGCCCTCAGAGTCTCACCGAGTCCAGACTCTTTCTTGATCAGTCACCCTTGCACCGCCTCTGGGCCTACCATACCTTGTCCCAGGGCCATCTTAAACATTTTTGGGGCCCTGGGCATGGACATCTTTGGGGCCCCCCTCCACCAAACCAAAGGAATGAAGTGATCAAGAGTATCTGGTGGCACCCCCCCAACCCCCACCATGATCATAACGTATAGGTTGATATGCTGCCTCGCAACATTCAAAATAAGAATGTTTACTCCTTACCCTCTCCATACTTTCTCTAATCAGAATGATAAACAAGGAGCATTTGAAGGCCAACATTAGCAATCTCCGGAGAGGTTACTTTTCTTCTTGTATAGAAACAGGATACTTTTTATCAATAGCATCCGGGAAGGTATGCAGCCTCTTGTATTACTGCGGGACTGTATGTAAAAGGTACATGTAACCCAAAATAGGCAGAGAACTCACATCAGCTGCCTCAGAGAATGCAAATGTGCTCAAGCATGGATAGAGTAGACCAATTGTAAGGAAGGAGAAATCTACACATAGCATAGCATGGATAGTGAATGCATATTAGAAGCTACCAGGAAGGTGTCTTTATCCAGACAGACAGACCAAGATTAGAAGTGGGACATGGTTTTCAAATAGTGTTGCCATTAGAGATCAAGGGAACAAGTGCTTGTGGTGTGCAGTATATCAATGCTCGCTATTATAGTGCAAGCAACCCTACAGCCAGTGAAACCATGAGTGAGGCTTTTATGAAAATCATAACCTGAGAAGGAAATCACTCTGAAAGGTTTAGGGACTGGCAATTTTTAGAGGTTAGGCAATAAAAGATTAAATGAGATGCCGAGGATCACACATTGCTTAAGGGGTGAAGCTGGGATGTGTGCTAACTATCTCATTTCATAAAACTGACTTGCAAAGTACACAAATCACATTTCCAAATCTGACCATTTTTAAAACTAACATATTACAGAAGGGTGTTACGCAAAATGGGAATGATTCTAGCTTTGTTTGCTCCATCATCAAGGGAAGTATATAAGTACCAGCCTACCAATTTATGTGATTCAACAGATTTAATCTAGGTATGTCTTTTTTACTTTTAAGCTTTAAATACTTCCAAAACAATGGCTTGTGAAATTGTCATTCATAAACATGCAGAAAAACCTTTGACTTTTATACAAAAAACAAAATGTTTTTGTGTCAAATTATCAGACCTTAATATGCTTGCATAAGGCCTACAACATCTGGTCTGCTCTCTCCTGTCTACCACCCCTTCCACTCAAATGGCCTACATAAGAAGAAATATCAAGTAATGAGCTAAACGATGCCACCAGCATGCCAGACGACAGCACAGTAAGGCAAGAGAGATTATATGATTTGGCCAGGATCACTGTATCGTCTGCTGGCAAAGCCAGGCTACATGCATGAATACTTTGGTTCCATAGTCTTGAATTTGGATACTTATTCACTTCTTGGACTAATAGTTTATGCTCTTCTTTGGTGTGGATTGCCTAGGTTTTAGATCACCCCATCTGTACAAACCAATGTGTAGATCTTCACCATATGAATGACATGTTAGTTTTTATAGCAAACCCTATCTGGTGCAGAACATTGCTGATAATAGCACCTCTTATGCTGCAAAACCAAGTATGTATGCAGGCAGGTTTATAAACTTCAGACATAGGAAAGGTTCAGCCAGCCATGCTGGAATGTGCTCTTCTAATCATTCATATTAACACATATCTCTGCAATGAGTGTTTAACACACTGAGCTAACTTCTGAACCATTGTGGCACTCAATTTATCAATATGGATTTCAACTTTGGCTATTGCACATGATCAACATAATTCACACAGGAAGGAAAAAATGCTAAAGAAGTTGTGCTGTACGGAACACACAAACTATGTATTCCACAGTGAACACAGAAAGCATTACATCATTAATTGATCACTGCAGAATGAACAGAGGTTTAGCGCCTCAGCAGCATGTCATGAAATATCATGGCATGTGCTATTTAAGTCCGGTGAACAATGGAATCTTACTTTAGAACAAGCAGCCTTGAGGCACCCCCCCAATCTGGGGCCCTGGGCAAGTGCCCCTTTTGCCCTCCCATAAAGACGTCTCTGCCTTGTCCTCCTTGCACTACCCAGAGCCGCGCTGCCCTCACTGCACTTACTCAGAGCATTGCTGCCTTTTTTTTCCCTCCCCGGTCCCTTGCACTTCCCCCTCCCTTTCCCCTTGCACTTCTCGTTCTCGCACTTGCACGATCTGAATGACACAAGGCCTAGTAAGATTGTTTGTCTTGTCCTCCCTCTATCTTCCATCCCTTGTCTTGTCGGGCCTAGAAACACTTGTGTGCAGGCCCGTTATAAATGCCTTATATCATATCATTTAGATCACAGATGTCCAGAAAAATATACAATGCTGCAGTGAGAAATGGCTAGACTGGAAGCACCCAAATGGCAGTCTAGCCAGGTAATTCACTTAGCAGGTCTGCTTTACCATAAATGCCCATTAAAAAAAAGTCATACCAAACTGAGGAATGACTAGACTGGCTGCACCAAATGCCTCTCTAGCCACTAATACCACATATCATGCCTGCTTAGCCTGGACATGGACAGTCATTATAATTTGTCGTACAGCCTTCCCCCCCACACATCCCCTCTCCCTACCACCCCAAACTCCAGAATTACCTCCACGTCCCTCTTCCTTGCCCCAGAGCTTAAGGTTGAGGCTCCTTGCTTCATAGGTAAGTACTGGGATGAGGAAGAGTGGGACTAGGAGTAATGAAGATTACAGATAGCTAAATCAGGCATTACATCCATGTACCTCTACCTCATCCCAGTACTAGTGTATGAAGCAGAGTGCCTTATACACAAATACTGTCTCATACACACTGGGACGAGGAAGAATAGGGCTAGGAGTAATGAAGATTACCAATAAATAATCCAGGCATTAAACACAAGTATTGCTGCAACACCATTAAGTTCGTTAAGGATTCAGCACTCTCTCCCCCCTCCCCCCGAAATGTTGGGCTATGTTGACTCGACCTGGCTGACCTTCAAAGCAGTTGCCAGACAGAACAGGACACAGATGTTAAACGGCACCTGGGTTTCGCTGTTAACAAGAACCCAGCAATTACTAACATAAAGCAATTCACTGTTAGTACCTTCATTCAAATGCCAAATTTTTTAGGCATTTGAAATCATGATGTGGGTTTAATACCTGCATGCCAGGGGATTGATTGGAACGGTATAAAGGGAACTGGAGACCACTCATTCCCACAGCAGTCCATAAGTGGGTGCTTTCATCCTTAAAGGAGAGAGTTAACTGCTTGTAACATTGAAGCTGCACTAGAATAGTCTCATTAAAATTCATAAAGAAATTAGATGCCCCAAACAAATAAATTTGCCCTCCCCCATCGCCCATGAAGGTGGCGCCGCTCCCAACATTTGAAGGGCTAGCCCCCGAAATGTAAGTTTTGTGGCGCCCTGAACGCAAGCACACACACCATTCACCATATACACACACCCAGCCATCCATACATTTAAGTGTGCACCATACAGGCCCACCCAGGCAGCCACTCATACATTTACGTGTGCACCCTTTCACCATACAGGCACACACACCCAGGCACCCACCCATACATTTAAGCGTGCACCCTTTCACCATATACTCACACAGGCAGCCACGTAGAAATTTAAGTGTGCACCCTTTCAACATACACTCACTCACGCACATGTCATGGGGTTAAGGGGAACCCTAACACTTCAAAAAGAAATTGGGTCTCATTACAACTATGCTGGACTGGAAACAACGGTACTGGTAAGTTTACCGGCACCGTTGTTTCCGGGCCGGGATATTTCAGCTTTGTGGGCGGTGCCGTGCCAGACCTGCCGGGCAGAACGGCACCGACCCGCATAGTTTTCACAGAAGCACTGGCACTGTTATTAATGGTGCCAGTGCTTCTGTGGTCCCCATTCCCATAGAGTCCCATAGGATTTTATGGAAATGGGGACTTAACATTTGCCGGCACCTGACTTCCCAGACTGCCGGGGTTGTAATCCCCCGGTGTTACCGGGAACTCAGGCTCCGGTAAATCATTACGGGTCCGGCGGCAACCTGCTGGTAGCAACGGCACGGTTACCACCAAACCCGTAATGAGACCCATCGTTTCTTTTTGAAGTCACTTTGACTTCATAAAGAAATGATTTCCGTTAAGGACCGAACCATAACGGAAATAATTTCTTTGTGAAGGCAGAGTGAATTCAAAAATAAACTATTTCTTTTTGAAGTCATAGGGCTCTCCACACCCCATGACATGGAGGCTTCCAGCCTAGGGTCTTCCATGCCATGGGGAGGGCAAAGCCCTCAGACTTCAAAAACAAAGTTTCTTTTTGTAGTCAATCTGCCTTCATAAAGAAATAATTTCTGTTATAGAAATAATTTCTTTATATATGCAGAGTGAATTAAAAAAGAAAAAAAATATTTTTTTTTTTTGCAAAAAAATATTTTTCTTTTTTTTCTACAAGTGGGGGTCCCTCCCAGGTCATGTGCTGGTGCGGCCCCCCGCACCGCGGGGGCTGCGGGGGCCCCTGTTACTCCAGTGACATGCAATAGTGTGTATTTGAATGTTCTAGGTGGGTGGGTGAGTTCCTGTGTGGAGAATGCAGTGTAAGTGGACATGATAGGTTTATGGGTGAGTGAATGGTGGGTGAGTGAGTAGGAATGTGTGTATGTGTGTGTGTAAATGTTCCGGGTGGGTGGCTGCCAGTGTGAGAGCATGTGAGAGAAGGTATATGGTAGAGTGACCGGTGGGGGAACGAGTTTGAATGTGATTGTGTGTGTGTGTGAATGTTCTGGGTGGGTGGGTGCATACCTGTGTGGTGACTGCAGTGTGAATGAATGTGAGGGGAGATGTATGGGCAAGTTAAAGGTGTGTGTGTGTTTGTGTGTGTGTGTGGGTGTGTGTGGCGCGTGTGTGTGGCGCGTGTGTGTGGCGCGTGTGTGTGTGTGTGTGGCGCGTGTGTGTGGCGCATGTGTGTGGCGCGTGTGTGTGGCGCCCTGGGAGTCTGGGGATAACTGGAGCATTTTTGACACATTCTTTATTGACTTTGTATGTTTTACTGGTATTTTCGGGCAAAGCCAAGTTCATGTGTGTCATTACCTGACTAAATTGGCCTTTTGGTACAGCCCGTCTAACCATTGCCTTCTGTGGCATGGCATTTATTACTCTGCATCTTTGATAAAGCAAGCATGCTAGACTGATGGTTTAGTGCAGCCGCCTGTATACCTCTTACTGTAGCATGACATTTTATTAACTGAGCACCTATTATAAAGCAAGAATGAGAGTGTTCTTATAGGTCTAGACTGGCTTACATTGGAATTAGTTTGTACATTTTTTCTTATTGTAACATGTCACTTTTGATGGCCAATCCAACAGGAGCATTTTCTTACATAGGAGTGCTGGTGTAAATTGGCAGAGCCAGGTTTGTGCCTAGTGCCAGTATTGATACTATAAAAAACATCTCTACGCAAACATGAGTATGTTCTTATATGGGAATACTAGCATATGTTGATGGACACATCATGGAAATGTATGGTTTGCAACGTGTTCTTTGAGACCACGGTGAACGTATGGAACACAGTGCGCTACCTACTGCACTAATATAGCGCAAAATGGGCTTTGTGTACATGAGTGACACTCAACGCTGTGCTTTACTTCACCCTTCAGACATCTAATTGACCTGGGACTACTATTTTGACATCACAAATGTGTATATGAAAGGGCATTTTCTAATCACACAATATATCTCTCTATACTCTGAAAGGAGTTGGAGAACTCAGACCACAGTGCAAGTATCTGTCTATTCATTGGACGCTTGATTTACCACTAAATGAACAGATACATTTCCAATGGTGGCTATATATGCTAGACATTAAGACTCCATCGCTGTTGAGTATTATAAAGTATACCTTTGACCCCAGAGAGGTTTTTAATGGAAAGCTATACTACTGCTAAAAAGATTTGTCCACTGAGGTTCTACCATTAATGTGAAAACATAAGGAAGAACGAAACATGTTGGGCATTTTCCTACTGTATGTATAGAACAGATACATTACCTACCCAGCAAAGGTTTTTGAGAGCTATATAATAATAGCTTTTGGTTTTGCAGAAACCTTTACAAATTGACACGACAAACAAATCAAGATGTGTCCAAACATGCAAATCTTGTGTGTTGAGCAGCAGATATTTGTGAGTTAAAGCTCTCTGTCTTAACATTAGCGTTTGATTATTCTATGCACTGTTTAAGAATATTGCACATGTCACTTTGATTGGGTGCATAAGTAACTTTAAGGTGAATATTTGTTTATTGTGATAATGTATACATATGTTTTATACATGTTTTTAATGAAAACTGAATGTTAATAAAAATCGTTTACAAATGATAGCTCTTCTGATAGGGTAATTTCAATTATTGATCGATACTAAACCAAGGGTTAGACAGGTTGGAGACCCCTGAGAGTTTTGGAATAGATTTAGTCACTTAATTAGTGCAGATTTGGTTGGGTCTCTCTCTTTATAATGTTTTGTGATTCCATGTCAACACTTCCCAACTTCTTTTCCTAGTGTCTCTCGCTGTTATTGTAATGTATGGGCACAGCCAGCATGAACATTTTTTATACTGGCATATGTTGAGGGGAACGGTGACTTACATCTATTGATGTTGCCCTACACTCTACAAACTTGATTGCAAAATGTCTGACCTTCTACCCAAATCTTCACAGAAAGTGTGCTGTGTAATGCCCCAGGTTAACCCATTATTCAAAAGATTTTGCCATGGGAGGGGGAAGAATCCCCCGGACCTCCCAGTCCGGTTTTCATTACTTTGGGCCCCCTCGCTCTGCTCGGTCGCAATCGTATACTTGTGGCAAATGTTTGCACCCTCCTAAAAAAACAATTCCCTAACTACCACAGGAGACAGGTATATTTGGGGACCAGGCACCACCCCCTTCTTTTTAACCTAGATAAAACATTTAAGCTTTGATTAAAAAACATATTTACTTCTTTCACTTGGAGTAGTGCATGCCCCTGCAGCAGCATAATCTTCATGGACATTGCTTTAATTGGTGCTTTCCGCTCAAAGCTGAAAACCTTATTGTTCATCTGATTGAGGAACTCAGTGACTATACTTAAACTGAACAAGCACGATAAACATCTATGCCTAGATTGCAGGATCCCTGTTTTTTAGTTCCGTAAGCATTTGTGAAATCAATCAATCAATCAATCATTCAATCATTGCACACACCTGGTGGTCCGTGGTAGGCCAGGGTGTGGCATGCCATGTTAGGGAGCTTGGGGTTGTGTGAAAAATGTGTGCTACACCACTGATTGGGCTCTGTACATCATGAACACATTCATGTGTGATGTGAATGGTCGACCAGGGCCCTGCTCTGGTGCAACAATGTTTAAGAAAATAAGCGCTGGACACAGAGTCTCAGAAATGAGAGAGCCGTGGAGTGACCCAACCTTCCCCAGTCAAACTCCTTCTTGGAAAGGCCTTTGTGGAAGCTTCATTCACGGGTCGGTCCTGGGGGGCAAAATTTAATAATGCACCTAGGACATAGTGCGCTAATAATCATAGCTGCTTTGAGCCCCACTCTTGAGGGAGGTTGCTTGTCAAATAACTAAAGGGTAAATGCATATGGAGACAGATGGCCTCAACTTACACCCGCACAACAGGTTTCTTCTGTAGCATTGGTAGCTGACTCATAGATACATTTATACCGGAGAATTTTGTTGATACTAAACTCTGGTCAGTGATTTCATTTTCAGGCCTTGCACATGCAGCATTTTGCTCCTGGATAAACAGACAGTGCACGCCTCCCCAGGTCACTGCTTTTTTGTATTTGTATTTGTATTTATTGAATTTTATATAGCGCTTTAAGCCAAAGCGCTTTACATGAAACAACAGTGAATACATTCCAAGCAAGTAACTACAAATCATGAATCAAGTGCCAGAGAACAATATACAGAACAATTGACCAAGAGCACATAAGAATAAGCATGTGCAGGAGAAGACAGAGGTAAGAGAAACAACAGAGAGCTGTCAGGTCGGAGATTGGGATAAGTAGGATTTTAAAGAAGTACGGAAAGAGGAGTATGAGGTTATGGATCAGAGAGGGAAGGGGAGACGGTTCCATTGAAGAGGAGCAAGTAGTTGGAAGGAACGAAAGTGGGTTAGTGCCCAGGGAGCAGGTGGGACAGTAAGTAGGAAATGATCGGCGGAAATGAGTGGGCGAGACGGAGAGTAGAATGAGAGGAGGGAGGAAAGGGAGGGTGGGGCAATACCACAGAGAGACTTGAAGACGAGACAAAGGAAGTTGAATTTGATTTGGGAATGAAAGGGGAGCCAGCCCAGCGAGGAGAGTGAAGAAGAGATAGAGATGTGAAGAGAGAGAAGACAGAGAGACCAGATGGCAGAATGGAAGATAGATTTAAGGGGGGCAAAATCAGATGAAGGGAGACCGAAGAGGAGAGCGGAGCAGTAGAAATGTTGAGAGAAGATTGAGGAGGAAATTAGTAGTTTAGTGGCATGAAAGGTTAGGAGAGGTCAGATTTTGCGAATGTTATAGAGGTGGAAGCAACAAGCATGGGATGTGAGTGACACATGGTGAGAAAGGGATAGATTAGAGTCGCAGTGTAGACCAAGATTGCGGGCACAGGGTGAGATAGGGAGCTGAGAGGGAGGAAAGAGGATGAAGGGAGGAGGGGTTGGGGGAGGGAGGGAGTTAGCAGGAAAGAATAAGACTTCAGTTTCATCAGTGTTTAAGGTGAGAAAGTGGGAGGACATCCAGGATTTAATAACAGTGAGACAGGAAGAGAGTTTAAGATGGATGTCAGCAATAAAAGAAGAAAAGGAGAGAAAGAGTTGGCTGTCATCGGCGTAGAAGTGGTGAGAAACACCAAAGGTAGAGATGATTTGAGCTAGAAGGGAGGTATACCATGAGAAGAGAAAAGGGCCAAGTACTAAGCCTTGAGGGACACCGTAGTCAAGGGAGTAGGTAGGGGAGGTGTGGCTGCCTCAGGAAACAGCAAAGGTGCGATTGGATAGATAGGAGGTGAACCAATTGAGGTCTGAGACTTTAAGGCCAAAGAAGGAGAGAGTGTCAAGAGGTAGATGGTGATCAACAGTGTCAAAGGCTGCTGAGAGGTAAAGAAGAATGAGAACAGAAGAATGTTTAGAGTAACGGGCGGTGAGGAGGGTAATAAGGAAAGAGGTGAGAGCGGTTTCAGTGGAGTGGTTAGCACGAAATCCAGATTGAGTGGTGGGGACGAGGGAGAGTTTGGAGACGAAGACTGAGAGTTGAGAGTAGACAAGGCGTTCAAGGAGTTTAGATGGGTAGGGTAAGAGAGAGATGGGGTGAAAATTGGAAGCCAAGAAGGGGTTGCCTGAGGGTTTTTTCAGGATTGGGATGATAGTAGCGTGCTTGAAGGCAGAAGGAAAGATAGCAGTGGTTAAGCAAATGTTAAGGAGGGAGGTGAGGTAAGGTATAAGGAGAGGGTATACTTTGGGATGAGAGAGGTGGAAAGGGGGTCAGAGGGAGCAGCAGTTGGGTGAGTTTTAGATAGGAGGAGGGAAACCTCAGAGTGAGAGACTGGTGAGAAGGTAGACATGGTGGTGGATGGGGTAGTAGGATATGGAGAAGGGCGTGAATAAAAGGGGGAATGTAAAATGTTTTGACGTAGGGTGTGTACCTTGGAGGAGAAGAACTTTGCAAGATCAGTGGCTGAAAGAGGAGAGGCAATAGAGTGATCAAGGGTAGGTGGAGAGAGAAGGCAAGTCAGGGTTTGGAAGATACGGCGAGGGTGAGAAGATTGAGTGTGGAGGAGATCTGAGAAGTAAGTTCATTTGACAGAGTTGATGTAGTTGTCGTAGAGTGTGTGGTAGGAGAATTAGGTGGATTGGTTGGTAGGAGAGCAGTGTTTAAGCCAGTGTCTTTCAAGGTGTCAGAGGAGGCGGCACACAGAAGAAAGATGAGGAGAAAGCCAGGGTTGGGCAGGTTTGCGGGAGGGACAGAAGGAGCTGAGAGGGTATAGTTGGTCAAGATTGGAGGTGAGGAAAGAGGATTGAGTGGATGAGGCTTCGTTTGCAGAGAGAGAAAAGGGGGGAGGGAGGAGGAACAGGAGGTGTAGAAAAGAGATGGATTAAAGTTACGCAGGTCGCATCGGGTGAAGGAGATGGAGGGTGATGGGAGAGAGGGAGGAGGAGAAGTGGGATTGAGGGAGACAGAGAGTAAGGAGTGGTCAGAAAGATAGTTAGGGAGGTTGGATACTGGGAAGGCAGTGAAGGAAGAGGCAAAGATAAGGTCAAGAGTGGAGCCAGAGGAGTGAGTGGGCTGGGTAGAGAACGGGGTAAGAAGGTAGGAGTCAAGTATGGATAGGAGGGGAGAGGATAGGTGACTGGTGGAGAGATGGAGGTTAAAGTCACCAAGAAAGATTATGGGTGAGGAACTGAGGGAGATGAGGCCAAGGAGGTGGTCGATGTCATCGTAGAAGGATCTGAGGGGGCCAGGTGGACGGTAAATGATAAGAAAAGATATGGCGTGCAGTGAGGTGAAGGATTTATACATGTTCTCAAAGGAGGGGAAGACTGGAAGAGGTATAGAACAGGGAGTCGATAGGCACTTGGGGTGATAAAGGAGACCGATGCCGCCACCACGGCCAGTGGAGCAGGGGGTATGAACGAAGAAAGAGGAGGAGGAAGTGGGAGATGCAGGGACAGAAGTATTGTGGGGAGGGATCCAGGTTTCAGAAATGCAGAGGAAGTGAAGGTTTAGGTGTAGAAACAATTCCAACTCAGCAGAGGTTTTGTTACAGAGTGATCTTGCATTCCATAAGACAATGTCAATGATATTGGAGGTGTCAGTGGTTTGGGGATAGATGAGGTTGTGGTGTCGAATTGGAGTGGATGGATGTCGAGCCAAGTGGGGTTGGGGGGACGAGGGATAGTTAAGTATGGAGAGGGTCATGATGATAAGGCAGAGAGTTCTGGGGGAGGGCCAGGCAGTGGCGTGGGAAGTGGAAGGGGAAAATGGAGGGAGCTGGTAAAAGGTATTACGCATGCCTTAGGACACTATAAGAACAGAGTGACTGTAGCCAGATATATTGTAGTTGGGGGAGTCATATGTTCAGTGGGTAAGAGTGTGGTAACTGTGCAGGGGGTTTACGTTGGGATAGCAGGGAAGTTCTGGTTAGCTGTGGGTGCAAGAGAGGTGGTAATAGTTGTTAGTTCACTTGGTTGGGAATCCCTCAGTTCATGCGTACTGTATAGAAGGCAATAATGTGAGGTTGCAGTTCAGAAGGCACTGAAGAAGGATTGGTGCTGGAGAGTGAACCAGTGACACAGGGATACGGTATAGTGCGCAGTGGAAGTTGGTCGATGGTGTCACGGCTTGCGTAGATCAGAAATTGCGTCGGCAGAAAGACCTTCGCACATGTGTACCAGCCCGGAGGTAGTGGAGTGGAGTGGCTGCCGAGAATGTGTCAACAGGGGAGGTTTATGTTGAGGAAGTAGTGGAGGAGTGGGGTTAACTGTTGCTGTGGCTAGGTCGAGAAATGCGCAGGCAGAAGGACTACAGCATATGCATACCCCTCAGGAGGCAATGGAGAGAAGGAAGAGGGGGTGGGCTGTGGCTGTTGGTGAGGTCTGTTGGCTAGCTGTAGTGTTAGATGCCTCTGAAGGTCTTGTGCCATCACTTCCTGTGACGCCACTTGGGGGGTAGGGTCAAATGACATCACTTCCTGTGATGTTATCAGAGGTCAAGGGTTATGTGATGTCACTTCCTCTACCCCTGGCATTTTGAGGAAATTATGTCCCTGAAGAAAACATTACTTTCGAATCCACTTACCAGCTCTTCATATTATTTCTAGAAAGAAAATCATTTTCATCAGTGTTGTGCCTGTACAATGCTCATCACATTTAAACGTGCAGACTTCAAGCAATATCTCTGACTCTTAATTCAACCTACTCCATATATACTACCTGTTTGCACTGTAAAGCAAGCATTGATAAAAACTAAGGTTTTGGCGTTGTGCTAGTATTTAAAATCTTGTGCATGTTGAGTGATGTTTTTATGTGTACAATTATGATTGTATATGGTGTTCAGGTGATAGCAGCAATTAGAACAATGTTCAGAATGTATGTGTCCTGCCAGCCAATCAGGATCCAGGGCTTTAGGGCATTATCACTGGTATATTCATGGATCCTGATGCCTGTCAGGGTGCATACGTTTGCTTTTGGGCTCCAAACTCCCTGCTTCCCACCCCACCCGTCCCTTCTCTTTTAGCAGCAACAGTGCTCATCAAATCACCAGAAATCCCTATGGTGTCCTATGGACTGCAAACAATGGGGAATTGCACTGCCCCACGACCACATGTAATGCTGTGATAAACCCAGGGGACCACGTGGCAATAACGCTAATCATGTTTGACAGTAATTTGGCAGATTTACTGCTGAATTACGAGCAAACTCGCAATGAGCCCATATGTTTTTTTTTTTTTAAATAATGGAACAGCTTGCATAATGTAAGAGGAAAGGCAGCAGTGGCGTCGTTCAGCAGGCAAACAATGAGCCAAAGCAAATAGGCCTTGGATTCCTGTTCTGCTATTAATGTATATGTGTTTATGATAAACTAGGAACGCCGCCTTATAGTGCCAAGTATTGCGATTGCTTAAACTGTATTATGAATTATGTTTCCACTCTTGTTTTTGAGTGCAGCTTTACATGTTACTCTCAGTGCTGTACCTGCTCTTAGGGAAGAAACCCTGCACTGCAGCTGGCTGTATCATAGCTGTACTCTGCAGGAAATGGTTGCACAGCTGGTGCCGCACTCTGCCTGTTCTGTATATACCGAGTGAGCGGAGCTTTCACTTGTAATGCTTGCGCTGAGTAATGGTTTCACGGCTGTTGCCTGGGCAGTGCCTGTTCCATGCATATTCTGTGTGTGTGTGAGCGAAGCAAGTACTACGGTGGCCATTGCTGTACCTGCTCTGTGCATGGAATCGAGAAAGGACGTGTGAGGCTTGCACTTCTACAGAAACTTCTGCCAGTGCAAGGTGTGTGTGTGTGTGTGTGTGTGCGCGCGCGCCCGCGCCTGTGTCTATGTCTATGTGTGTGGCAAGCTTCATTTCCCACTAGTGGCGGAGACAGTTTTCAGGTGCCAGGGGGGCGAGTGACTTCGGATGGGTCCCTGGCATTCAGGGGCACCTGGTACATGTTTTCATTGGGGGATTGTAAGCAAGCGACAGAGCATAGCAGACGAGCACGAACTACCCGATGTGTGTTCGTGGGAAAGGGGAGCCTATGTTGCATTTACAAAAGGACATTCAATTTTAACTCGGTCTTGGAAAGTTAACACAAAATAAATGGATGCCAGGTCACCAACGGCGTGCAGGAATATTTTAAGAGCACATTTTGATAATGTCTTTTCACACTATATATGGCAGTAATATGCTACTGTAAAAAGACATTTACATGCTGGTTGTGCCCATACGAGTCATTACTCAGAATGCCCATACTAATGCCATACCACAACATGAAAGCATTTCCATTCTGGCTGTGCCCCTGAGGGTATCCCCATGTCAGAGAACACTCACTTTTGCTTTGCTCTTAATGCCATCTATAATGAACACCACAACAAGACAACATGTCCATGCTGGTCGGCAAATATTCCCACACTAAACGCCCTTTTGGCTTTGCCCGTAAGGCCATTCCAGTTCAAGAAAGCATGCCCATGTCTCCATGCTACTGTGCCCCACTACCCCCCACCTCCTCTAACCCTACCTTGACACCTCCAATCATAGGGAATATGGCACATCCCATTCCCTGCATTTACACACACATTCATTCATACTCACATTCACCAAATCTCCTTGGCCCCCAAAACTCACACATGCACACATGCATGCACACACATGCACATGCACACATATGCACACTCACATGCACACACACAAGCACATGCACACACACAAGCACACACACACTGACATGCACATGTACACACACAAGCACATGAACACGCACAAGCACACACACACTGGCACACACACACTGGCACACACACACACTGGCACACACATACACACACACACACACACACACACACACACACACATGCACGCACACACACACACACTCTCTTTAAAAGTAAACTGTTTTAAATGAATATTCTGTACCCGGGTACCAGTCTGAGACTGTGGTGTCACGTAAATGCCTTAATTGACATGTAGAACACTTCAGGAGGAAGTCAGGAGGTAAGCAGTAGATATCCCATGAAGTGTAGATTTAAGCAGAGTACGTTACAGATGAGCAGAGGAAGAAGAGGAGTGGGCATCCGCTACCCAGGGAGGCTAGATGTACCTGTGTAATTGTCACTCATGGAATATAGAGGGAGAGGGCAGGGGTCAGAAGACATCAAAAGCACACCATGCAGGCGCAAGGTTCCCTGCATGGCAGGCATACAAAGAGGAAAGAGAAGACACAACATAGCTCACCACCCCCTTTATGGAACAGAAAGAGAAAAGTAAAAGAAGACTAGAGGGAGAGAACAGTGAAGAACTAGCAACATGAACCGCCCACCAATATGGAGAATATGCCATATTTATTTATTTTATTTTTTCTAACGCACAATACAGCCATAAGTCTCAGGGTGCACACAAGACAAAACTGGGCTGACAACCAAAATCATGGTCCAGTGAAGGGGGTAGAAGAGTAATCAGTAACTGAGCAAGGTTAAAGAGATGGCTCTTGATCATTTTCTTGAAGTCAGTCAAGATTTGTATCTTTCTTAGATCAGGAGGGAAAGCATTCCAAGCTAAGAGACCCTGGACATTGAACTTAGTGCCACCAAACTCTCTGAGCCTGAATTTGGGTTGGTAGAGTCTAGCCTGGTCAGAGGACCTGAGAGTGTGGCTCGGTTGACAGACCTTAGTGCGATCAATGAGATATGAGGGTGCCACGTGATTCTGGCACTTGTGACTGAGCGTTAGGACCTTTGTGTATAACAAAGTGGAGCTCCCTTGTAGCGTTGATGATGTGAACGGGTCTTGCAAGACCACGAGTGGGGCATACTGCACCATGTTGAATCACTTGCAGCACTGTGAAATTTGCCTGAAGGGTGCCCAGGAAAAAGCTTTTACAGTGGTCCAGGCACGAGTTAGAGAACTATTCTTAGATGACTAGATGACACGAAAGGGCGAATGTGGCCGAGACGTTTATTAATATAGCCACAAGAGGCCCGAAGGAAAGCAATATGAGGTTTCATGGTGAGTTCTGCTTTGAGCATGACACCAAGAGTCTTCACGATCTTGGCCACCGTGCTGTTAGTACCAGTGATAGTGAAACTCTGATAACCAGCCGGCAGTTTTTTTAACCTGGGCCCAGAAGCAACTTTCAAGAGTTCCATTTTATCACTGTTCAGGGCGAGGGTGCTAGTTGCCATCCAGACCTGAATGGAGCCATAGATCTCAACAATGGTTGCTGCATCCTGTGCATAAATGTCTGAGAGCTTCAGGACTACCTGGGTGTCGTCGGCATAGTTAGCATATTGAACACCCAGGTCATCTAGAAGCATTAAAAAAGGCAGGATGTACATGTTGAAAAGAGTCGGTGAGATACAGAATCCCTGTGGTACCCCATAGGAGACGGCAGTGGGATTGGATCCTGCATCATCAATGGCAACCCTTGCGTTACAAGGCCTCAGGAACGGGACAACCCACTGGGCGACAACTCCTGAGCAACCTGCCACATCCTGCAACCTGATGACCAGAAGTGAGTGATCAACCAGGTCAAAGGCTGTCTAAAGGTCCAACAGCTTCAGAAGGACAGGTTGATGTTCATCCACGGTACTGGATAGATTAGATTTTAAATCTAGAAGGGCACTTTCTGTTCCATGTCTACCTCTAAAGCCTGTCAAGGGTCAAGAATATTGTGTCTCTCATATAACTCTGCAATTGGAGATAGGACACTCGATCCAGAATTCTAAGCAAAAAAGGCACTTTCGTAATAGGACTATCGCATTTTGCCTTGAAGGAATCAAGATTGTTCTTTTTCAAAAGCGGGGTGATCGAGGCTTATTTCTGGAACTGGGGCACGTGACCTTCAGCAAAGGAAAGGCTCACCAGTTTCGTCGCCCAGGGAGCTAGAATGTCCAGACAGGTTTTAAAAAATACTGGAGGGGCAAATGTCACCATGACAGACAGAAGTAGTTGTAGATGTAGAGAGAAATAGATGGCGGGTTCACTTTCATGGCCAGCTAAAAAGGAAAGCACACAAATTCCAAACAAAGACAGCATCACAAGGTGCACAGATTATGAGAGATCCTGGTAGAACCCATTCCTTCCTATACACGGAAATGGGTGCCTTTCACACAACTAATAATGTTAAGGTATCGCTGTTGGCAAATGCTGCACATCACCAGTTGCATATAGCAGGTGTTATTAAATATGTTTGTATGTTTTAGTAAATAGTTGGCTATGACATCGGATTATTCTCTTAAACTCTATCAAATTCCCTCTACCCGTCCTCACATTTTAGTAAAATAGTAAATCAGATTCAAGTACATATCATAATTTGGCAACAGTGAAGCATTGCAGATCACAAGGGAATAGACAGTTAATTCATGGTGATAGTTGTACCTGTGGCAAGATGTTAAGTGGACATTGAAGTTAAATTGGTAGTTCATGTCAAGCAGGAGGTGAATGGCGTCTGATACAGGGTGAATGGTGTCTGATGCAAGACCAATGTAAGGAAATACGTCAGTTCTGTAAAGGGACTGTGAACATAGCTGCAAATACATTATCGTTTAACAGCGCAGGCAATAGGATGCTTGATTGTGCAGCCGCATGTCATATGCTGTGGTGATACCATGGGGGTAGCCTGGCTGAGGAGGGTAGCGTTAGTTTGCGAGGCACAGAAGAGACATAGATTCCCATAGAGATGAAGGAATCTGAATTTTAAGACACAGAGGACTGTGCATCTATTACTTAGGGAGGCTACATGTTACTGCCTAATGGATTCTGATGGAATGTACCGAGACCGACGATATCCCCCACGCCCACACAAACACCACACAGGCCCACGGTTACATGCATGGCGCCAAGGTTACATGCATGTAAGGCGTTCAAGGAGAACAGAGAAAACCCGATATGACACACACCTTTCGTTGTGGGTGTGGTGTGAAACTTCTGTGGGATCTTTAGCCTTCCCTAAACGGAATCAAGAAAATCAAGTGTTGTTTGGTAACCTCTTTCTGATCCCTGGCTGGGGGATCTAATAAAGGTGCCGAGTAACACTCTCGCTATCTGCACCTCCAGCTAGGGTTCGCTTCCAGTAGTCATAGATATATGTGAATTGCAATGACTGCTCCTTGCAAGTTCCAAAGTGGGTGGCAGGAGGCTCCAGGAGATGGAGGCGGGGCCCAAGGGGGGGTGACCTCCCCTAGTTCCGACACCGTTTCCCACCATGTTGTTTATGTGTGGGAAGTTTGGGAGTAAGTTCACATTTTGTGTGTGAATAAAGCCTGCATCACTCCAGCTCTTGATCTGTTGTATGTAAAACCTCTAGGATAACATGTGGATAGGAAACTCGGAGGGATGCAGCGATAATCTACAGCTCTCAGAAGCACGGTTACAGCACACCGTATGGAGTATAGCACGTGATTGCGACTACTGGATTTTATAAACAACTAAACAACTGTCACATACATAAATGTGACCACCCCCCGCTTGGAGGGAACACTGTACTGGTTAAAAGTTGAAGACAGCCCACAGGCAAGCAATATACGTGTGCTCACAAACTCATAAAACTTTGGACAGTTTATGGATATTTTAAGCATTGCTCTACCACAAATGTAGAGTGGTCTTCACTTCGAACAGGCACCTCCGTGTGTTGGGTTCATTGAGTCATAGAGGGTCGGCCGGAGGAAGGGATTCTCCTCAGGTTTAATGTTTATGTGCAAGTCTCTTATGGTTTTTGACCTGAAGAGCGGATGGACTGCTCAGGTTTCATGCTTCTGTGCGAGCCTCTTATGGTTTCTGGCCTGAAGATCAGATGAAGTCCTTGGTTCCATACTTCTCTGCAGGTCTCTTCCAGTTTCTGGCCTGAAGAGAGCATGGAGTGCTCAGATTTCATGCTTCTGTGCAGTCTCTTCCGTTTTGTGGCCTGAAGACCGGATAGAGTGCTCAGATTTCATGCTTCTCGGAAAGTCTCTTCCAGTTTCTGGCCTGAAGAGTGGATGGAGTGCTAAGGATTCATGCTTCTGTGCAAGTCCCTTCCAGTTTCTGGCCTGAAGAGTGGATGGAGTGCTCAGGTTGCATGCTTCTCTGCAAGTCTCTTCTAGTTTCAGGCCTGAAGAGCGCAAGGAGTGCTCAAGTGTCATGCTTTTGTGCAAGTCTCTTCCAGTTTCTGGCCTGAAGAATGATGGAGTGCCTCAGTTTCATGCTTCTATACAAGCCTCTTCTGGATTATGGCCTGCAGAGTGGATGGAGTGCTCAGGTGTCATGCTTTTGTGCAAGTCTCTTCCAGTTTCTGGCCTGAAGAGTGATGGAGTGCTCAGGTTTCAGCTTCTCTGCAAGTCTCTTCCGTTTTTTTACCTGAAGAGTGCATGGAGTGCTCAGGTTTCATGCTTCTTTGCAAATCTCTTCTGGTTTCTGGCCTGTAGAGTGGATGGAGTGCTCAGGTGTGATGCTTCTTTGCAAGTCTCTTCTCGTTTCTGTCCTGAAGAGTGCATGCAGTGCTCAGGTTTCATGCTTCCGTGCAAGTCTCTTCCAGTTTCTGGCCTGAAGAGTCATGGAATGCTCAGGTGTCATGCTTTTGTGCAAGTCTCTTCCAGTTTCTGTCCTGAAGAGTGATAGAGTGCTCATGTTTCAGCTTCTCTGCAAGTCTCTTCCGTTTTTTTACCTGAAGAGTGCATGGAGTGCTCAGGTTTCATGCTTCTTTGCAAGTCTCTTCTGGTTTCTGGCCTGTAGAGTGGATGGAGTGCTCAGGTGTCATGCTTCTTTGCAAGGGTCTTCTCATTTCTGCCCTGAAGAGTGCATGGAGTGCTCAGGTTTCATGCTTCCATGCAAGTCTCTTCCAGTTTCTGGCCTGAAGAGTCATGGAATGCTCAGGTGTCATGCTTCTGTGCAAGTCTCTTCCAGTTTCTGTCCTGAAGAGTGATGGAGTGCTCCTGTTTCAGCTTCTCTGCAAGTCTCTTCCATTTTTTTACCTGAAGAGTGCATGGAGTGCTCAGGTTTCATGTTTCTTTTCAAGTCTCTTTTGGTTTCTGGCCTGTAGAGTGGATGAAGTGCTCAGGCGTCATGCTTCTTTGCAAGTCTCTTTGGGTTTCTGGTGCTCATGTGTCATGCTTCTTTACAAGTCTCTTCTGGTTTCTGGCTTGTAGAGTGGATGTCAGGTCAGGTTTCATGCTTTTGTGCAAGTCTCTTCCAGTTTCTGGCCTGAAGAACGGATGGAGTGCTCAGGTTTCAGCTTCTCTGCAAGTCTCCTCTGGTTTTTTACCTGAAGAGTGCATTGAGTGCTCAGGTTTCAGCTTCTATGCAAGTCTCTTCTGGTTTTTTACCTGAAGAGTGCATGGAGTGCTCAGGTTTCATGCATCTTTGCAAGTCTCTTCTGGTTTCTGGCCTGTAGAGTGAATGGAGTCCTCAGGTGTCATGATTCTTTGCAAGTCTCTTCTGGTTTCTGACCTGAAGAGTGCACAGAGTGCTCAGGTGTCATGCTTCTGTGCACGTCTCTTCCAGTTTCTGGCCTGAAGAGTGATGGAGTGCTCAGGTTTCAGCTTCTCTGCAGGTCTCCTCTGGTTTTTTACCTGAAGAGGGCCTGGAGTGCTCAGGTTTCAGCTTCTCTGCAAGTCTCTTCTGGTGTTTTACCTGAAGAGTGCATGGAGTGCTCAGGTTTCATGCATCTTTGCAAGTCTCTTCTGGTTTCTGGCCTGTAGAGTGGATGGAGTGCTCAGGTGTCATGCTTCTTTGCAAGTCTCTTCTGGTTTCTGACCTGAAGAGCGCACAGAGTGCTCAGGTGTCATGCTTCTGTGCACGTCTCTTCCAGTTTCTGGCCTGCAGAGTGATGGAGAGCTCAGGTTTCAGCTTGTCTGCAAGTCTCTTCCGTTTCTTTACCTGAAGAGTGCATGGAGTGCTCAGTTGTCATGCTTCTTTGCAAGTCTCTTCTGGTTTCTGTTCTGTAGAGTGGATGGAGTACTCAGGTGTCATGCTTCTTTGCAAGTCTCTTGTGGTTTCTGGCCTGTAGAGTGGATGGAGTGCTCAGGTGTCATGCTTCTTTGCAAGACTCTTCTGGTTTCTGGCTTGTAGAGTGGATGGAGTGGTCAGGTTTCATGCTTTTGTGCAAGTCTGTTCCAGTTTCTGGCTTGAAGAGCGGATGGAGTGCTCAGGTTTCAGCTTCTCTGCAAGTCTCTTCTGGTTTTTTACCTGAAGAGTGCATGGAGTGCTCAGGTTTCAGCTTCTCTGCAAGTCTCTTCTGTTTTTTTTTTACCTGAAGAGTGCATGGAGTGCTCAGGTTTCATGCTTCTTTGCAAGTCTCTTCGGGTTTCTGGCCTGTGGAGTGGATGGAGTGCTCAGGTTTCATGCTTCTTTGCAAGTCTCTTCTGGTTTCTGGCCTGTAGAGTGGATGGAGTGCTCAGTTGTCATGCTTCTTTGCAAGTCTCTTCTGGTTTCTGGCCTGTAGAGTGCATGGAGTGCACAGTAATCAGGCTTCGCTTTGTTCTACATTTGTTCCTTTAATGATTTCCCTCATTCTTCTATCATGTCTTTCACTATAAGGGGTTGCTCATGAACTTGCTTCTTTGCAAGTCTCTTCTGATTTCTGACCTGTAGAGTTGGATGGACTGCTCAGGTTTCATGCTTTTGTGCAAGTCTCTTCCAGTTTCTGGCCTGAAGAGCGGATGGAGTGCTCAGGTTTCAGCTTCTCTGCAAGTCTCTTCTGGTTTCTGGCCTGTAGAGTGGATGGAGTGCTCAGGTTTCAGCTCCTCTGCAAGTCTCTTCTGGTTTTTTACCTGAAGAGTGCATGGAGTGCTCAGGTTCCATGCTTCTTTGCAAGTCTCTTCGGGTTTCTGGCCTGTAGAGTGGATGGAGTGCTCAGGTGTCATGCTTCTTTGCAAGTATCTTCTGGTTTCTGGCCTGTAGAGTGGATGGAGTGCTCAGGTTTCAGCTTCTCTGCAAGTCTCTTCTGGTTTCTGGCCTGTAGAGTGGATGGACTGCTCAGGTTTCAGCTTCTCTGCAAGTCGCTTCTGGTTTTTTACCTGAAGAGTGCATGGAGTGCACAGTAATCAGGCTTCACTTTGTTCTACATTTGTTCCTTTAATGATTTCCCTCATTCCTCTATCATGTCTTTCACTATAAGGGGTTGCTCATGAACTTAAGCCTCTTCCCCTGGAGAGTCTGTCCTGCTGATGGAAGGGTTTTTAACCTTTAAGCATTGCTTTACATTGTGATCCTTTAATTCTTAAGATACTTAGCCACTCACCCTGGCGTTCAGGTGCTTTATTCATGTAACATTCAATTTCCACGAACCTACAGTCTTGTCTGTTATTTTATTTATTTTACCTCCTTCTTGCCTTTACTGCTGCAATGATTAACTCGAATCGCTTTCAAATAAAACGTGATTAGAGAAGTTCATATTAGTCTTGAGTCTTATTTCAATCGAATTGTTCTGAAATCCCTCAATGAGTAATAGGGGAGTTTCAGGCTTTCAATTTCATAAGATATCGTTTGCTCAGAGTATATATGGGCAGCGTGGGTAGAGCACACCACAATCACTAGGGCAATGCAAAAACAGAAATATTACAACTGACCATATGACTGCCTCTGCAATTTCATATCCTCATACATACGTGACCATCCTAGGGCCCTTCACTGCTTCACAGTGAGTCTGGGTGGTGGTTAATTGATGGCACATCAGCGTGGGGTACAAAATGGCTGTTTTTCAGAAAAGAAATGTCTGAAAAGGTTGATTAATGGGCCGGGGAGATGCAGACTTTGTCTGGGCAAAAGAACGTATCAAATGATGCCTGGTTAGGGAAGTGAAACATTGCTCTGCCAGACATGCCGATTATACTTCCATTTAACAAGGCACCTCACATGTTGAGTGTTTTGGACCACAAACTAGGTACCCGAGGAACGATTCTCTTTGAGCTTCTTTTTAAGTCTGCACTGGCTCCTGGGTCTGGAAGTGGATGGACGGTTTGGAGGCCAAGCTTCACTTTGTTCTACATTTTTTCCATTTCATTACTGCTCTGATTATTCTTTAACTAAAGTATGTATTTCCTTTATTTTGCAGGCGTAAGCCTCAACACCTGGAGAGACTGCCCTGTTGGTGGATGCGTGTTTTGCTTTCGTGTATCATTTTCTAGTAGGATCCGTTCCTTCTTCTGGCACGCAGACATCTCTCCCTGGCCACGTGTAGCTTTCTTTAATTTATATTCTCATATTTATGTGCATCTGCAGGACTCTATGATATTTTATTTTACCTCCTTCTTCCGGTCCTGCTACGTCGACTGCACACTTGATGCCGAGCTTCGCAGGTCTCCGCTTGCAGCCAGAGGTGCACCGGCGGCAACATTGTCACCTCTCAACACTTTTCACATGGACAGAGGGTCCTCGGTTCCTCCGCTCCTCTCGCCACTTTCTCTGGTCACCTGGAGTTGGCATAGAGCCAGCTATGCTCTGTTCAGTTTGAGATGCCATGAGCCCAGCCAGTCTGAAGTGGCTCTTTCTTGATTTCTGGACGAGTCCCTAGTTGGAGGATCAGCTAGGCAGGTAGAGTGTCGGCCTGAGGTTAGTTCGGAGGCCCTGCTGCAGCTCATCCTGATCCTGATGTGCTGTAATCCTGATTCCAGACGCAGGGAACTGGGGAGGTTTCCCAGTAGGCCTCTCTATCATGGGCCCCTTTTCTGTGGGTACCCTGGTTTTCTGCGGCTCTTATTCCATGTTTGCTTTTTTGTAGAAAACACTATCATCAAGCTGACCCAAAAGATATATGTTTTTAAAATGCATAAATAAAGGCACAACAATTGAAAAGGAGTTAAACAAATTAATTCCAAAAGTGATTACTCAAAGGAAAGTATAGCAACAGAAGTTCATGCAGTACAAACAAACGTATACATTAAAACTGAGATATTTTACAAATATATCACTGAGGGGCGTAGTTAGCAGCCACCAAGTTGGCCACTTAAGTTCCCCCTATCACTAACCATCCCATTTATGTGACTTTCTCACAATCTACTAATGCAGATTTCACTTCCGGCCAAGGGTGGGCCAATCTGTGCAGAGCATGATGATACATCTTGTTCCATTATGCATATTCTTAACCCCTTAACTGCCAGGCTATTACGCAACTCTATGCAAAAATGACGAGCATACTCGTCCTTGGCACGTTATCAATCCCTGGAGTTTCGAAAATAAACTCCCATGAATTTAGCAAAGTGCTGAACATAAAATAACTATACACAATTCAGGATGTACAAATACACATCACCAAATTAACGAGAAGACATAGATAGGAAATCATTTTTCAAGTGGGAATGAAAAAGTGAGAAAGAGGAAAGTGAATGGAGAACAAGAGGAAGGTTATTCCACTATCTGGTAAGAAGCAGGGAAAAGCGCCAAAACATGGTTAGGCACAGGGAACTGTCAAAGAGAAATTGTGATTGTGATGGAAGAGTACGAGGCGGAGATCAGCAATATACCAAGGCAGAGGGTTAAGGAAGAACCAAGCCTCCTTAAAGACATTTGAGAACAATACAAAGAAAGTAGAATAACAAACCAGTTTCAAAACTCAGCCATCAGAGGGAAGACAGAGAAGGATAGATGGGAATCACGAGTAGAAAGACAGAACTGCATACAAAGAGCCTAGTGATAGACAGAGGAAAAAGCAGCCTGATGATTACCAGGAAGTCCAAAATGAAGAGCAGAACAATAGTCAAGTAGTAAGAAAACAAGGGCAGACATTAGAAGTATTGCAAGGAGAAAGGTACAAAATGGAGGAGCTTTTTGAATGCTAAACAGATTAAAACAACAAGGTCTAGCAACAGCTGAGACATGTAGCGAGAAAGAGGGGATGCAATATATCAAATAAGATTAAACATTTGTGTGCACAGATGAGGAAAGCGAGAGAAAAGAGGGAGGGAAAGAGATATAGACAGGTGGCAGAGATGATGGAATAATAGAGGCAAGAAAGAACATGAACTAACATTTAGAAGGATTAGGGTGAAGGAAATTAGCTGACATCCAAGATCGAATTGTTATCAATCAGATGGAGGGAGGAAAGTGACGAGAGAAATTTAAGGATGTTAAAGAGAAAAGATGTGTGAGTTAATAGCATAGAAGTGGTGAGAGAAACCAAACAATGCGATAATAGAAGATTGTATAAATGGAGTAGAAAGAATGGCTGAGCACAGATCCATGAAGGACAATCTAGCGTGACACTTTTTTCTAGCTCAAGTGACAAAATAAGTCAGTGAGGTAATATCAAACTGAGATGGGACAGAGTAGAAGGAAGAACAGCATGGTCCACAGTGTGAAAAGCTAAAGAGAGGTGAAGAATAAAAAGCGAAGAGTGTTTGCCATTGTGTGCAGAGCGGAGAGATAGATACATAGATTATGATATGGCCATTTAAGTGGAATAGAATGGATGAGAGAACTGATTAAAGTGATCAGAAACATGAGCGTAGACTATGTGCTCAAGAAGTTTAGAAATCAAGGGAAGAATAGTCATGTGATGTGACAGAAACTTTAAGGCAAGGAATGATCAAGTGACCATTTTATAGAATTGGGAGAAAAGATTCATGTTTGAATTCAGTAGGTAAAGAAGCCATCGACAAAGAAGTATTCAACAGAAATGTTAGATAGGAAAGAATGAGAGGATAGATTTTAGGAATAAATGAAAGAGGAAACCATAGTTGAGCCTGAGATAGAGAAACTGTAACATCTGACTCAGACAGAGAATAAAAACAAGTTATAGAGGACGAAGATAAGAACAAGAATCAGTGAGGTCTGATTGTTGCGTAGACAAAATAGAGGAAAGAAGGCGTGCACCTTTAGAGATGAAAAAATTGTCAAAGTCAAATGCAGAGAGAGAGGAGGATAGAGAAGGATCAGGAGATTGAGGGGACACGATATAAGTAAGACATTTAAATAGACAATGAGAGTGATGCACATTGGTCATTAAAAGGTAAGCATAATACTGCCATGTTGTTGACAGTAATGAAGTATTATAGGAAGCGTGAACAAAAGAAAGAAGATAAAGGTCATCGAGAGAATGCAACTTCTTCCAACGGTGCTCAGCGTGGCGAAGAACGTGACAAGAGGTTCAGAGAGAGGTAGCCCTCCAGGGCTGAGAGGGCGTACGAGAGGGAGAAAACGGTATAGGTTGATAAAGCAAGTCAATAGTAGTATGTAACATAGATGTATGAGAGAACGATGTGGAATCAGCCGACAGATATGATGAAGCATTCAAATGAGCAAGAGAAGGGATTGTAGTACAAATATGGGAGATAGGCTTGAAAGCTTAAAACTTATGACTATAAATAAACAAGGATGAAGAGGTGTGTGGGGAGGAATTGGGAACCATAAAAGACAGTCAAAAATAATGGTAGGAGTAAACTGGAGAGGCAGAAACCGCACAAGACAGAAAGATAACACAGAAAATTATTCTTAGGAAGGTCCTGAAGTATAAGAAGGAGGAGTAGGAATGTGTGGACAGGTAACACGAATCTAGAATGGAAAGGAGAAGAATAGAAGTGTGTGTGGGACCAGGATGGAGATTGAAATCAACAAGTAGAATAACAAGAAAGTCAGAGGGACAAATAGAGGAAAGTAAAGAATGCCTGAGCTGCCAAATGTTTGATTCGGTATAATCCTCCATGATGTCATCATGAATAATCCTGTTTGATGGATTGTGTTAATGATATGATATGATATAGCATTTATAACGCACCAATACACAAGTATTATGAGGCAAGGGAGAGGGGGACAGGGGGGAGACAGACAACAATCGTACTAGGCCAGGTGTCATTCAGATTGTGCAAGTGCATGGGAAGGGTGAAGGGGGAAAGTGCAGTACAAAGGATAATAGAACAAATAACAATAAATAAAAGTAAGACCAGCAAGTGCAAGGTTAAGCGCAGACAACAGATGTCAAGTGCTGGTGGTGGGACTGTAGGGATACAGAAACAGTCCCCAAGTGCGGGGTTTGCCAGGAAGTCAGTGCAGGTGTTTGTGACTGGTGGGGAGGGACCTGGGCCCGCGTCAAAAAGGGTGGTCAGGTAACCAATGCAGTTTTGGTTTCAGTCAGGAGATCAGCAGGGGTGAGGGGGAGACAAAGCAGAAGCAAAGAGAAAGGTTTTGAGGTGCTTCCGGATGATTCTCCTCAAGTTTCAGGGAGGCAGGGAGTCTGTTCTAGAGGGAGGCTCCAGCCGAAGAAAGAGATCTACCACCAACTCGTTGCTTGGAGAAGCGACTGACCCTGAGGGATTTCAAGGTGGGTGAGCAAAGAGCTTGAGAAGGAAGATATTTAGGAAGAAAGAGTTGGAGGTATTGAGTTGGAGGTATTGAGGCCCCAGGCCCCAGACAGCCTTGTGGAGAATGCAGAGGGTTTTGAACTTAATCCTTGCAGCTACTGCGAGCCAGTGAAGAGATTTCAGTCCAGGAGAGATACGATCCCTGGGATTGAGGCTAAGAACAAGTCTCACAGTCCTGTTCTGGATGAGTTGCAGAGGGCGGAGAGTGGAAGTAGGCAGATTTAGAAAGAGGCTGTTGCAGTAATCCAACCTAGAGAGAGTCAGAGTTTACTGCATACAATCAATATTGCTAATTCCCTGTCTATTTCCATTATTCAAAATCAGCTGCCAAATGATCATTGTAGCTAGCAGCTCCGATACCTGATCATCAGTATTGATAACTTGCCCATTGTCATTATTATAAATACTCCGCAGGTCAATATTGCTAATCACTTTTCTTGCTTTCATTTTTTCTAATCACTTGCCATCTGGTCAAAATTGGAAATTCTTCTTGAGAACACTTTTTCCCAATACCGTCAAATGTTAATCCTGTCTGAAACCATTATTGCTTTTCAAGATGCAGCACTGTGGGTATTGTTAGCCAGTACACTTACAAATGTGCTTGAAATGAAGAGGTTGGGTTATAATGTAAACATGCCTTTGGTGTAGAAATACCCTTAAACTGCTTTAAGACCACATTCTTTTGTTTAAAATTTGGAAATATGTCACAGTAATTCATGGTTTGTGGGAGATTTCCTGTTTACAGAAAGATTGTGCAGGGCTGCCTAACACGATTGATCCCAACATTGATTGACTCATGTCCAATTTTTACTTCAGAAAAGGGGGCTGAGTCCCTTTTCTATTTCTATTGTGGTGACTGTGGCGAGAGCCGAGAATGGAACGCGAAGCTCCAGTGCAGCAGGTAAGTGGGGAGGAAGGGCGGGTGTGGGGCAAGAGGTGCAGGATGTCTTTGGCACCGGTGGGGAGGGTATGGGCATTGAGAGGCAACATGGAGTGGCTCCCCACAATCAAGATGGTGGCACCCGGGAAAGTGCTTGGAGTGGCTGGAGAAAAGTGGGCGGTACACAGTGTTTTCTCGCCACCTGCTTGGCTGAGCACACTTCCCTGGGTGCAAATTGATTAGATGCCCCTTCGTTGGAAACCGAGTCATGGAAGGTAGTTTTCCTACACACATAGAGCAGAATGAAGGGAGTCTCATTACTAAGTAGGGACTTCTTCAATTTCCGAGATAAGGGAGCATCAGATCATGGAGTAAATGTAACAGAACTGACAAATGCCATGAAACATACAAGCACATGATATTCAAACTCTTAGTAGAATACATTGAGGCTGCATTCAATTAGAAGCACACACTTTGGATGAAATCATAAGTCTGTAAAACAGAGGAGCCTAGTGAATCAAGTGGACAAATAGCAAATGTTGCTAAATAATCATCTACCTTGAAAAAGTGCCTGCGAGGCACGAAACACATGTTGGTAGGAGATAGCAGAAGGAAGAACTTTGTGACCGGCCATCTAGTAACAATTAGGAAAAAAGAACTGCGTGATAAAAACCTGCATTAATATTTGTGATGAAATGTATAGTTTATACGATTTTGAAAATCTGTACAGATTACAATTTGTGTTTTGAATAAATTACTATAAGTAATTCAATCAATTAATTGTCGGATCCACACACAGTGTATTGAGTGCGGCTATATTGCAGGTGTTAAACGTGTCATGAGGAATTGCATTCCATGTGCATGTGTGGTCAATTATTCGGGGATGACATCCCCATGTATACAAGTGAAATGTATTTATTTATGATTTGAAGCACAGGTCCTTATACAAGTTGCTTCTGCTCACAAAAAAAGAGCTGCAGATTCCTCTCATGAACAACAGAGGAACTTTCATCAGCAATTGTATATTTATTCGGTAACTCAGTCAATTTGCCTGCTCGCTTTCCAGGAGACACGGGTCTCTTGTTTACTGAGGAAGAGACCCCTGCGGTCCTGAAAGCTAGCACATATGCATAGATAGCCTAAGGAAGGTGAGATCCACTAAGGTTTTACCACATAAGCTTGTAACCCCACCAAATCCCAATGTCTGCAGTTACCTGGGAGCATCGGTCCTACAGTACACACTCATACTAAATTTGATTGCAGTTGATTGAATTTGTTGCTGTGGCGCTTGCTCGGACAATCCCATATTGGGCTTTATTTGTATATATATTTGTATCTTCAGGAATGAAAGGGTAAGTGATAGAAACAGAATGTGTGAGGCAAAGACAGAGAAAGAGGAAATTGACATTTTAGGGGAAGAGCACGTTTGCAGAAAAATATCATTGCATGTATTAGAGAAGGCAGGTCATGGTATGATAGCATAGTGTGATGTGCTATTATTTGATTTTTTTTGTTGGCATTGTGTTTTAATGTGTTAGCAAAGTAGTGCACAGATAACAGACTGTTTATTGTTTTTCACAGTAGTCAATACTTTTCAGCCAGTGGCTCTTCTTCAGATGTCTGCTAGCAGCCATCTTCCTTTTGCTTTTCTGACCTCTGAGAAGTAATCATGTCGCTGTGCCCCATACGGGATGCTTGCCTGCCTGCCTGGGTTTTGCCGGAGGCATATTCTGTCACCGTCTTGTTTGCAGAGAAGGATGACATGTTATATCTTCTTTCCAGTAGCCTGGGGTTGCAGCAGCAGGAGCTTTCCTGCTTGAGGGTCTGTAGCTACATGCTTTTTTTCCCAGCCCACTGTGTTGCTGTAGCCTACAGTGAGTGCCCCCTGCCCCGTTTCTAGGGGACTGGTGAGGCTACATATGGAGGGATCGTTTCTATAGAACATGTTCCATGGTAATTAGTTTCTACATGTCGCCTTCTTTATGTGATGAGTTAATTGCCTCTCTTTAGTATCCTAATCGGTGCTACTCTAAGGGGCTGGTTGTAGATTTGGTGGCATTCGCAGTTCTAACACCCCCAGTCTGATTTCCTATTATCATAAGAGATAATGGTAATTCACCAGCTCATTTAGGATTTCTTTATTTCGCCATTATGGACTCCTTCGTGGATAGGCTGATTTTATTGCCGGTGCTAGTTGTGCCTGTATCATTACCAGTATTAGCATAATTGACCTAAAAACATTTGACCTAAAACATTTCATCGCATTTGTTTGACCTTTTCTTAGGTCAAATTTAATTACATATGTATATATGGGGGTGGGTAAGGCTATAGATTAGGTTGATGGGAAGTGGGATGGTTTTGTGAGGGGGTCTCCACCCACATTTTAGACCGGAAAATGTGCTGAATGGCATCATGAGTTTTTATTAACGCCAATACCATCTTCCAGTTTGAGTTGGAAACTAACAGCCTGAACCAATTTGTGTACTTAGTTTTTAATTTGGCAGTTTCCAATTTCAAAATATTTGATGAAAGAGGTACATCTCTCTTGGTAATTGTGATGGGCAAAAAAAGTTTCGCTTTTTGCCATGTATGACCATATCAAAAATTGGGAGGACTCCTTTATGTTGCATATAAAAGTTTAGGCCCACCGATTTTGGGCCACAACAATGATAGCAAAACTAGCATGTCTTCATTTGCAGCCAACAGTAACACGGCAGGAGTATAAGGACTAACCAATGCTAAGGCATTTATTTTTCCTACGTTTGCTTCTGTCCATACAATGTGGTTACCCTTCCCATTGCAGGTGATACTGGACAGCTCACTTGCTTTTTTACTCAACATTTTGAGATCCAGAGTCACCTGCAGCATCGCCTGGTCACTAAGGGTGGTGTGTTTAATCACATGTTTTGTAACTAGGCAGTGAATGGCCCTTGTGGCAAAAAGGCAGTCAAGACAAGTAGCACTTGCCCCTGCTTTCCTGGTCTTTACGCAAAGTAAAGTATCACAATTAGGCAACAAAGGTTCAAGGCCAAAATGCAGAAGCCCGTCGGACCATTTACGTCACTTCCTGAGTAACCCCAAGCTATGTTTATTGAAAACATCTTCCCCACATTCCAACCTTATTTCACCCTCAATACCAATACAATGGGCATTCAGGTCACCAGCCAATATAAAGTTTGTTCCACTAGGGAATGGCTCCCAGTTTTCCAAGTTCTTAATTACCTGGGAAAGCAATGCTGTGGTCTGGACACCGTCCGGGGGATCGTCGATGTTAATAACAAGGGTCTTTGTGTCTGCCGTGGGAAATCTTTTAATCACTACTGCCATGTAATTTGTATTGGCTATGCCTACATCATAACTATAAGCATCCAAACTCATAGCCATCAAGAACTAAAGTGGGCGTTAACCTATTTTCCTGAAAATGGAATATATCACTGGAACATAAAGCCATCCACCCCCCTAGGTTGCACTAAGAAAGAGTTATTCCCTCTGGTATTCCATGACAATAAAACCAAGGATGATGAGATACTTCTCTGTCAATTTCCAGATTCATCGGTAACGCTGCACTTACTGCACCAATGTCCTTCATCTATTTTGCCCGAATAATAAGGTCTATGTGCAAATTGTTTTTTTGCATGCTGTACATTGTTATAAGGCAAATAGCTCTTTTTCTCTTCAATTGGTCACAGTGTAATAGGAGAACTCGCTCGTTTGGCCTATGGCGCTATAGCTGTAGCTCGTAGCCAAATGTCCTTATTTGGTCAACCTATGCCAATACATGTTCTACGACCACCGGGGAGACAAATGTCACTGTTGCCCAATTGCTTGGACTGAAAATGTTCGGTAGCACTATATTAACAATGTCATTCGTGGTCACAATGCTCACTTCAGGTATTTGTTAAAACAATTGAATTAAATTTGCCCAGTTCAAAAGGGGCTTGCATCTCTAGGGAGATGTGTCGACTATTAACAAGAACGTGGACTGATGTTCGAGTGTGCTGTAGTTTGTCGGCATCAGTACCAATGGAACAATGTAGATGACTTAGTTTTCCAGCCTCAAATTGGCAATGTACAGGTTGTAAGCAGGAAGGTCCCTTGGTTCATTTATTTGTAGACTCGTATGAAGACTCGCTACGCTAGCCGCGGTTGCCACACATTCCCATTGTGTTTCCACATTGCTAGTTGTAATCACTGAAGTGGGTACTCGCGTAACAGCCACTAGATTCTCCAGCCGGGGCTGAAGTGGTATGGTCGATGGTGAAGCCGTAATAGAGGAGTCGAGCACCTGTAGCCATGTGTCCAGAGTCCCTGCTTTTATGACATTTGTGTCAATAAGCCGAGAGTGCTGCGTTTGGGCCTTGACCTTTTCTAGATCTGTTTTTCTATGGTCCTTTTTCATATTTGCAGTTTCAGCTCGGCTGCTAGAGTTTGGTGGTCACTTGAAGCGATCCCATTCTGGGTTTTATTCCTCCTCTTTTTTTGTTTTTTTGTGGGTTTGCCTAGATTTCGTACTGGGGTCATCTTGCTTTGCTTTAAGACTAGTAGCTGATGTATGTAAAGACTTCTGCTCAAGAATACTTGCCCCTCGACCACTGCATTTTCTATATCACCATAATGTGTCTGGGATTGTATCTACATTGAGGGTGGGGTGTTCAGCATACTTGAATCAAAAATATACCCTCCAGGTGAGGATCCAATCTCCTCGTCTTGTAGAGAAGGCGATGGTCCAGGAACTGGGCTTACACTATTAGTCAATATACTGTTGACTACTTTCACGAATTAATGTTTGATGGCCTGTTGTTCGTGCACTAATATCGAACCTAAACCAAATATAGCATCAACCATAACAGCCACTGTGTTTAGTCTGGGATTAAAAGCAGGGTCAGACTAGGACAAGAAATAGGCCCGGTCACCCAAAAAAAATGTAGCTCTCCCCTTGCGTCAAAAAAGTGGCCCACCCTTCGCCTAACGACCCTTGACATCTGATGAGATCACTGGAAGTGATGTCTTTTGACACTACCGCAAAGTGACATCCCGGGAAGCGATGATACACGAACTTTCAGCCCTTGACAAAACAGGAAGTGCCATCAAATAGCGTTGTTCCTAACTACACTAAATTACTGTGAATCCTAGCAGACGTCCAAGGCCAAATGATGATATATTATTGTCTAGCACTTACGCTTAAACTCTTTTTTATAGAACAAATATGCATACAATATCTCCCAAACTGTGTTGGTACTCCTAAGGATGAAAGGCTTTTTTTTCTTCTAATCCGGCCCAGGCATGGACAGAAACCAGCCCCCACTTCCCAGGGACGATTTCAGCCCGGCCACGGGCCAAAAGGCCGAGGGTCCAATGCGACCGTGATTAAAAGAGGTTACTTGATTAATCAAATTGTTTGTTTGAAAAGAGGCACTATTGTCGGTGATACTAGTTTCCAGCTCCATTTTGTGCGACTCGGCTATGCGCTCTAGGTTGGGACTTGCAGACAAGTTGGGGCCAGTGATGTTAATAGACTCATGTTGTTCAGTGTTTATCTCACCACCCAGAGATTTGCGTCATAGGTCTAAACACAAATTTAAAAAGGAGTTGCAGTTGTCAATGTTGTTGTTCGAAAAAGGGGAGCTGGCTGCATTTTATAAGCACCTTTCGTCACAAGTGTCTCCCATAACAGCATCTGCTGGAGAGAAAAAACAGTGATATTATGGTCTCCAGCTTTGCTGCCTCCACTACCCTGGCCTGCTGCACTTTCGATTACCATAGTAACTCCCTGTGGCATTCTAGTATTTGAGGACTTGGTTGCCGTCTTCGTAGTGTGTAGATTTAGTCTCATTTTGTGTGAGGACAGTGTGTAATGTTGAGCTTCACTCCTCAAAATATATGCTCGTGGTGGTGAATGTTTACCCAGCGTCTGTTTATTTTTCATTGTTGTTGAGAATAGTTTCAAAAGACTTTTTGAGAACAACTACTCCTTCCAATGAAAAGATGCCGAGGCAGCTGTGCCTTTACCTCAGTGTTTTTATGGTGTTGGGTATTTAATTTTAAACGTGTTTCTGCAAATGGGGGATAATCCCAACTTTTTAGACCTCATCGGGTCACCTCAAGATCACACCTCTCACCACTCCATCTGTGTTTTTTATGCCGGTGGCTACAGGCGATGATTAGCAACCGAGCCCTCACACACTCAGGCAGCTGACCATGCCAAGAGTGGAAAAACCACTCCTCTCCCGGTGAGCATGTGTCAACTGGCTATCAAGGGCTAATGTCAAAATGTGTGTGGGGCACCCAAAGTACTTGGGGAGGGGAGGTACTTTAAGCTTTTAGGCTTTAGATAATGTTTAAGCACTCAACATGAGCGTTCACCCCAAATTAGATACATTTACACAAGCTTAGGGTTTCAAATAATTTGAGCAGTCAACGTTGGCCTTCACCCAGAGTTGACTCGATTTACACAAGCTCTCTTCACACCGCAACTATGTTCCTAACCGTAGACCAAAAGCATGGTGTTCACCATGCGAGAGCCGTGGCAGCCCCGCGCCCATCAAAAAGCCTTAAACCAACTGCCGACTAGCCACACAGCACCTGTCTCGAGGTTTACAGTTACGCTTTGCCTGCGACTCTTTGCCCAGGAATCAGGGTCGACAGCTGATAGCAGTATGATGAAACAATGGCGTCAGCGTGAACTTCAAAATCAGCAGGATGGCTAGTCACACGCTTACCTCAACCACGAGATGACACCCTGCCAGAACAAGCCCAACAACACCAGCAGGAAGCCCGGCATACGAGACACCTACGCTCACCAACAGCCGGATCAATCGGATCGCTCACGCTCCCCTCCATTTCTTCACCAAGACTAAAGGAATGAACCTAGAAGCGTGCACTTGCGTGTGTCAAGCCACACTGAGCCTGTCAACAGCTCTCAGCCGCTTCCGACACAAGCCACGGAAGAATAAGGGATTTCTAACCTAATATCTAGGCAGCATTATGTGTTCAATCTTAGAAGCAGGTTGGAATTTGTATCTACATTATAGGATTATTTGCAGAACAATTGTAGACTTGGGTGGCTTTTTTTTCTTGCTTGTCCATTCTTTGATCACAATATGTAAGACTGTCTGCAAATTGTTTTCTCCTTCAGTATGTACTTTTCAGGCACTATGGCCCTCATTCCGAGTTTGGAGGTAGTCATGGCGCTATTAGTAAATCCCCATTCAACAAACCATTCCCCATTCCCATTCGAGCCCCCATAGGGAGCAGGGAGACCAGGGAGCAAATAGCGGTACCCTTATTTGCTCCCTGGTCGCTTTGCGGCTCCCGCTAAGGGACCTCGGAATAGGGCGCAACCAGCACCGGTGTCCTTACTGGTGCCGGTAATCCCTTTGCGCCAAACCTGGAATGAGGGTGTATGTGTGGTGAAACATTGTGTTTTTTTTCATACTGTACATCTTGAATGCTGGCCATGATGGATCCCTATTTTAGGTAGTCTGCTTCCTGACTGTCAGTGAGGGGGTAGCTTCTTAAAGTAGTCTGCCTTTTTTCTACCACCATCTAATGCACTCCTGCATGTAGTTTAGCTCTTTCATTTTAGAAGCAAGCTGTGCTAGCCAGTGCCTTGAAGCACTTGAGTTCGACGGTCCCAGAACATTGGTCGGTGGATTGTGGTCTTTTTGAAGGCAGAAATGTCCACACCAGATGAACATGTGAATATGGATCACAGCTATTGGGCAAGTTAATTGGGCAAGCCGGTAAAACAGCTCAGCGGGTTGAGCACTCGCTGCTGCAATCTGAGCATGATCTGCAGGTCGCAGGTTAGAATCCCGGCAAGGCCAACTCAGCCTTTCAACCTTCCGAGGTCAATAAATGAGTACCAATTTCGGTTGGGTGATATTGTATGTAAATATGTGCTCTATATAAATAACACATCATTATCATTAATATCTTCATTTGGATAATTGAGTAGTGCCTCTTAGTGTCTGATAGGGACTTTGATGCCAATCAATTTGTTCTCATGGAGTGTATGCCTTCATGTTTAAGGGTCACTCCTAACCCTTGCACTGACATCTATAAACACAATGGTTGCAAGCAATGAGTTCAAAGGCTGCAGGCATGGAGTCTTCCAAGTGGATGCATTGTCTTTGAAAATGCCTCTCTGCAGTCTTCTGACTGCATTAATTGTGCTCCTTTGCAAAGAAGGGCCTGGATGCACCAAGTGGTGGTCTTTTCATAATGCTGTTCATACATTTTGAATAATATTCAGCCAGCTCCAAGAATTACTTCTGTTGCTCTTGGTCAGCAGGCCTAAGCACTTCTGTATTGCTTTAAACCAAGCTTTCCAAGGGGTACACTACTTCTCGTAAGATTGATGAACCAACTGTGCATATGCTTCTGGAGTAAATGGCATTTTTCTCTCCAGGAGTCCAATCCATATGTCTCTCCTCTGGTCAACGATTAGTAACATTGCATCATGATTGTAATTTGATGGGCAGTAGATCATAGTGTAACCTTGGAAATGCTTCAATGCGCTTCAGCACAAGGGTCATTAGTCTTTGCAACATGTGCTGTGGAAAGCAGTCCACATAGGCATTCTGATGTCCTGGAAAACCCTTGATGTGTTGGTGAATGCTGTGAGGTGTCTAGAGGATGAGTGCAGTTTCACCTGGTGATAGGTAGTCCCCATGGCCAACTTCAGAAGAACAGTGGTGCCCTTCAGGAGTAAGGGAAGTTCTGAGATGTTAAGAAAAAATGGACAGTCATCACAGATGCCATCTCTTTTCAAACTGGTGATGGTCCACACACAGCCAAAAGGTTTTACGTTTTGTATTTCTTGTGTCTATAATTGGGTGGCTTCCACCGGTTCTATTACATCTGAGTAGATCACTTTGGACCATATACAGATCAGTTCTTGCCATAAGAGGAACTCCTCCAACATTTTGCTTTCCTGAATGATTTACGCCCACAAATCATGGTGTCCAGTGATAAAGTTGCCTGATAAATGGCCACCAGGGGGCGACATTTCCCCAAAAATGCAACCTCATTAAAATCAAACACTTTCCCCAAATAGTCTACGATGGAGTTTATAATATGAAATTATATCCCTCCTAGAATATTTAGGGAAATATTTTAGGGGTGCAGTGACGGCAAAGGCACTTACCTTGCGGCATTATCCCATGAAACTCAAATAATTTCAAGGTTTCAATCGCCAGGAAAAATCCAGCCATATAGAGCTATATAATGTGAGTGTAGAGCCATGACTTGATGCTCTGCTTTTGGGTCCCATTTCACATTCACTCTTGCTTGGTAAGGCACCCAAGGAGTGGGCTGTTCCATTCCATGATAAAAAAAAAAAACCTCTACCATGCGTGGTTCTGTCTTTGAATCTGATGTCACATGTAAAATGCTTCCTATCAACGGGTGAAGGCTCCTCATCACAGCTGACCGGAAGCTTGCTTCCACCTATAACTTCTTGTAAGTGTCTTGGAAAAAGAAAGTGAAGTAGGCCTCTGAATCATCAACCATGTGTGCTGGACCGTCCCCCAAGACATATCTTCCAGGGGCTTTGATAAATGCAAGGGCTTGGATCAATGCTGATAAAATAAAGTTGCCTGTCTTCTGTGTGCTTCAATATGTTCGCAGAGCATGACCCCTCTGCTGCACCTATTCGGTATCTGTATCTGCAGTTGCTGTCATATTTGCTGGCCTACATGCCTTGGCATGGTGCCTTGCTCTGGAGAACTTTGTGCACCAGTTGTTGTCTACCACGCGTTGCACACTGTTATTGGCAAGATGGCTCCTCCTGCGGCAGTGGAAACATTCTGGCTCCTGCCTGTTGGCATGTGTCTTGGTTCTCTGTTGGCTGCCACAATAACCTCTTTAATTTCTGCACCCTCGATTGACTTCAAGTCGATCAGCTTCTTGTTTTAAAAATGTATTTATAAAAAAAAAGGTAACACTCTTAAGATTTAATATAGGGCAATAAAAGTACAATATCAAGGCTAATATACAAGAATTAGGTCAAATAAATTCAATAGAACTTTATACAGTATTTACAGGGGGCATGTCCCCCAAAAAGATAGAGAAAAGAGAGGGATAGACAGAAACAGGGGGCCGAGGAGACAAGGAAAAGAGAACAAAAAAGTGCCCGCAGAACAGAAAGAGAAGGAAAGGGAGAGGATAAAAAAAGGGGGGAGGGGTGTTTCGGAATTTCACACATAACGATAATTGAAGACATTCCAGTTACATTCATGCTTCTCTTGTTGCCATGGTGGGGTCCTTGCTTCCCAATTCTTTCTTTCAATGTGCAGGTTCCTGCACCCGAGCAGTCAGTTCGATGTGTCTCAGTAGCTCGCCAATGTAGGCACCAAGGTCGCAGGAGATGGCTAATTCTCACCGAGTGGTTTTCTGCCCATCAGCAGTCTAGTTAGTGTCTTATTTCAAGTTGTAGAAATTGATTTTATGCTTCAAAGAGGTTCCTTTATCCCAAAGTGCTTCTTCCCTTAATGGATGGCCTCCTCATATCTGTCTCTGCCTGTCGTTTAGGATCCATCAGCATCAGGCAGGAGTGTGTTAAATATGTGTTGGCATCAACTCTCCAAAGCGTTGATCGCGCTCCTACGTTTTGATGGTCAGTCCAAACCAAGCACCTCCATGTACTGCGCCTATCCATATGTACAAATTGGCGGAGACATCATTCATACATTTATCTGTAATGTCCCTCTCATAAAACGAAGCACCGATCCTAGGAGATATCTACATTAGGCCAGCATAAGCTTCAGGGCATAGTAGGCCCTCTTTCACGTATTTTTTCACTTAGAGACGAGAGTATGGTAGGAGGAAATCCTGTAGCTTTTTAAGTTTTAAGAGGTTGAGCCCAGGGATATGTGTGCATGGTGGGTAATACCAATTCTGCCAATTCTGACTTTTCTAAGAGGAGAAAAGGCCCTTTCTTGAGATTGCATCCAAAATTGGTGAACGTGTTATCCTAAGCCTAGGGACCACAGGCCCATGATGCTCTCTTTAAAGGAAACGTATTTAAAGATGTCATGGTCCAAATGCACAATTTTACCTCACTGAACAAGGGTCAAATATGTATCAGGAAGGTTCTTCCCTCAAAGGTTTCAACCAGCGCCTGGGAAAGTTTTCACTTCACGACAGCTTTCTCAAAGCTCATTCTTCCCACACCAATGTAGAACCAAAGAAGAGACAGAGAACAGGCTACCTCTCCCTCAAACGCACAGGGGGTGCTTGGCAAAAACCTACTAAGAGCTAGTAAGTATTTAGACTAGCTATAGAGGATCACACTGGCATCATCGAAACATGCAGATAAAATAAAGTTTAATTAAGAACAGAACAGCATGTTAAAAAGATGAACAAAAGGGCATAGGTACACTTTTGTCGAACAGTATCAACATATTTACACTTGTAACATCATGAGTACCAAATACAGGGTGAATAAATGTGCTGTAACATATTCCAGACACATTTTGTACTGTCCAACCCATGTAGAACAAGAGGGTTACTCTCAGGATCCGCTCTACCAGTGGGTGCCATAGCTCCTTCGATGCCTAACACAGAGGAAACTGCAAAGCAGACAACAGCACACACAAGATCATCCTTTCTCCTGTAGATCAATCCAAATACCTCAAACGATTCTTTCCTGATGGTGGTTTATTTCAGACACACACTTTCCCTGCACAATTGCAAAACAACAACATCAAATTCTTGGTTTCTGAATATTATTGTGAATGTCTTTATTGTTTGCTTGTTAGGGTTCTATTCTCCAGACCTTTGAGCTGGTCCCTCCTTTTTCTTTAGTTTTTGACAAGGACAGTTGAGTGCTAATCGATTGGGAAACTAAAGGGTACCTCAAAGAAAGTTGTTCTACCATCTCCAATTCATCCCAAATCTTCATCAACATCTTTCAAGGACCAAAGCGTGAACTGGTGTTTGCAGACATTTCGGAATAGACAGATTCATTATTGAACAGTCACTCTTTAACCCTAAGAATGGGTGATGATGATGGACCTGAAGGAAGAAAAGCTGGTGGTATAGATTTGGCTTCCCATCAATCCTTCGTTCATTTTCGATGCAATGATATGATATGATATGATATGGCATTTGTAACGCGCCTATACACAAGTGTTTCAAGGCGTGATGAGGCAAGGGAGGGGGAACAGGGGAGGAAAGATAATGATCCTACTAGGCTAGGTGTCATTCAGATTGCGCAAGTGCATGGGAAGGGGGAAAGGGAAAAAGTGCGAGGGTGCAGGGGGAGGGGAAAGTACAATACATGGGATGAAGGGTATGTATAAATAATGGCCAGCATGTGGCAAGTGGAAGGTAAGTGCGGGTAGGGGGACTCTAGGGGTACATAAACATTCTCCAAGTGCAGGGTAGCCAGGGAGGCAGTGCAGGTGAGCAACTGGCTGGGCCGGGCCTGGGAGCAGAGAGGGAGGCCATGTAACCAGTGCAGTTTCAGCCAGGAATTAGCGTGGGGGTGGGGGAGAGAGAAAGCAGAAGCAAAGAGGAAGGTTTTGAGGTGCTTCCGGAGCCGGAGATGGTTCTCCTCAAGTTTCAGGGAGGCAGGAAGGCTATTCCAGAGGGAGGCTCCTGCCGAAGCGAGAGATCTACCACCAACTCGTTGCTTGGAGAAGCGGCTGACCCTGAGGGAGTTGGAGGCGGATGAGCGAAGAGCTCGGGAAGGACGATATTTAGGCAGAGAGAGTTGGAGGTATTTCGGCCCCAGTCCCCAGAAGGCCTTGTGGACAATGCAAAGGGTTTTGAATTTAATCCTCGCAGCCACCGGGAGCCAGTGCAGAGATTTCAGTCCTGGAGAGATACGATCCCTGGGCTTGAGGCCAAGGACAAGTCTGGCAGTCCTGTTCTGGATATGTTGCAGAGGGCGTAGAGTAGAGGCAGGCAGATTTAGATAGAGGCTGTTACAGTAGTCCAGCCTAGAGAGAACCAGGGCTCAGGAGACAGTGAGCTTCTGAGGGAAGGTGAGGAAAGGAAGAATACCTCTGAGGAGGTTCAGGTGGTAATGGGACTTCTTAGAGACGTCAGAGATGTGAGGGCAAAAGGAGAGTGTGGAGTTGAAGATGACCCCTAGGTTGTTTGCCTTACAGGTGGGAACAGGAAGAGGGCCCAGAGAGGCAGACCAGAGAGTTGCAGGAAAGGAGGGAGTCGGTGTGCCGATGAGTAGAATCTCAGTCTTACTGGCATTAAGGCAGAGGTCATTGGCTGCACACCACTCCTGGATAGCAGACAGACAGTCACAGATGAGAGAAGGAGAGGAGGAGGCCGAGGGTAGCCTGAAAATGAGCTGGGTATCATCCGCATAGCACTGAAAATTGCGGCAGAGAGCGGCGATGCGGTGGGCAAGGAGTGACAGGTATTGGTTGAAACGCCAGGGAGAGAGGTTGGATCCCTGGGGGACACCACAGGTAGAGAAAAAGATATCAGAGAGGAAAGACCCAAGTTAGACCTGGGAGGGTCGATCGGAGAGGAAGGAAGTCAGCCAAGCCAGAGCCTGACCAGTGACACCCAGGTTATCATGGAGGCGGTTGAGCAGGGTGGCATGGATGACAATGTCAAAGGCAGAAGAGAGATCAAGCAAGATGAGGACGCAGGGGGTGTTGGAGCCAATAGATGGACGTGGCAATTTTTATCCCCCTCCCTCCCATCATGTTCCACCAAACTCCACAGATCGATCATGACTTTCTTAAGACCAAGAGGGGTAAGGATGATGATATAAGTAATTGATACGCTACTCTTTCTTTATGATCGTTCATCTCTGGAACAGCAGCTCCAAACAACATTCTCCCTCCTTCATCAAATTGAGCCGGAAAGTATTTTGCTTTAGGAACTCATAATCGATCGGACGGGAAATACAGGCAGTAATATTATTCTCATCTGTTTTTTGAGTTACTGTTCGACTGATACTGAGGCACCTAGTGTTGGTGATTTCAATACGTCTGACACCTTTTCTAAACAGTCCATTCATATCGGGGCTTTGCTATAGATTCAAAGACGTGCACCCATTTTCCGGCAATAAAGAATATCTTGAGAATGACTACCCTCCAAATACTGCCAAGAGTAGAAGTCATGCTTTATGCTTCAAAGCAAGGAGAGTTGGAAACAAGACAAACACAAACACATCTTTCTTAGTTCCATGTTGTGTCTCGCCAGGAATACGCAAGTGGAACTCCTCTGGTGGCTTAACACATAGAACCCTGAAACTCCAGACCCATTTTTAGTCCTCCTCCAGATATAGTCTTAAGCCAATAGAGGGGTCTGATGTGCAAGCAAAGGAGATGCTTCAGCAGTCACCACGTCAGTATCAACATGTGCACACTCATTGATTAGACCTATTTTGGGGTTCTTTAATTCTACAGAGTCTAGTATAAAACCAGGTCATTTACTCTGTGTTGACTTGCAACTCAGCATCAGGTACATATATCATCGGAAATGGATGAGGACAAGGAATTTGCTGAATTGGGAATATTTCTCTTTAAACAATATATCTCCTAGGTTCGTCAATTGTAGTAGGGTAATGTCTTTCCAGATAGCTATTTGAAAGGATCCATAGGATGCTCCACCACTCCATTTGTGCTTCAATTCATAGCACTTTGAGGGTATTATTCAAATCTATCTGTTGCCCCGAACTCTGAATCCCAACTAATGCATGTGTTCAGATTTGGGCCAGATCCAGAGATATGTATTCTAAACACTTCCCTTTCAAACAGAGGGACCTTAGTTTTGATAATCTGATACATTGTTTCCAGCCCCACACATGTGTCCATCAATTTGTATAGACTATGGTTTCCTTCTCTTCAGGGAGAGGCATCTGGCAGTGGTCATGAGCTACTTCTTAAAAATAAATCACATTTGATGACATGGAATATTTAATGGCTTTGTGGTTTCTGCCAGACTTCCAGAGTTTGCATTACAGATGATCAAAGACTCCTGAACTCCAGCAAAAAATATTCCAACTACAAGTCGGCATGTGTCAGCTGGGTACCACTTTCACAGAAAGGGTCACCAAATCCTTATCTGACACTCCCGTAGAAAGGATACATTTCTTAAACCAGTCAATTATTTTATGCCCAGCCATTTCAGCAGGCCATGAGTTATTGCAGAGTGAACCTATCGTTAAACAGCACTCGATTAAGAGCGTTTTAATGTCTATTAGTGAAATAAAGCAGCTCTGCACGCACTTCAGGTCACTTACAGGTAACTTCCATTATTCTTCTTATCAAGATACCAACTGGCTCCCATCACCCAGGCTTGATCTCTCCAAAGGCCTGGATTTGAACACTTTTAAGTAAACACTCTCCCACTCAGACATACAGAAAACTTCTCTCAGCATTCTCTCTGATATCATATGTTCCATGCATCCATCAAAGCACACTAGAACACATCACCCAGCTCTCATCACATGCTAAGCAAGCACTATACAACAAATCTCCCTTCCTTTCCCAGCTCTCATCACATGCCAAGCAAGCGCAACACAACAAATCTCCCTTCCTTTCCCAGCTCTCATCACATGCCAAGCAAGCGCAATACAACACATCTCCCTTCCTTTCCCAGCTCTCATCACATGCCAAGCAAGCGCAATACAACTCATCTCCCTTCCCTTCCTAGCACTCTCCAAGGGTGGTCACTGAATAATGGGATGCACAAGCAGCACTCGCACACACACATACACATGCACACACACCACTCGTCTCTCACACAAAATCAAACACAGACATCTTTTTGTGAACAAGCGGTGTAGCTCTACAGCACATAAGGGGGCATGACCCTTTACCGCCGACCACCTCTCACGCAAGAGAGCATAATCCCACACAAGTTAATACTCCACACACTGAAAGTGATAGTCCCATACCCAGCACCACATCCTCGGCATGTTTTTAAAGAGTGAGTGTCGCTCATTTGCCAACCACTCTCACAGCAGTTCTACACCAATGCCTACCCCACACACCAGAAGCAATAGTCCCAAAGCTTTACTAAACTTGGGCCCAGATTCACAGAGAGTTTTCCAATGGGATTTCACCATTTGTAAAATACTTCTGTGAATCAGGCGTGGTGTTGTGTAAAGAGCACAAGGTTGCTCTGTTCCATTGACTACCACACACAATGGAAGCGGTAGTCCCATACATTCACCATATGACTAACCCACACACCACAAGTGGTAGCCCAATATTTTCACCATATGACTAACCCACACACCACAAGCGGTAGTCCCATAGTTTCACCATATTACTAACCCACACACCACAAGCGGTAGTCCCATACATTCACCATATGACTAACCCACACACCACAAGTGGTAGTCCCATACTTTCACCATATGACAAACCTACACACCACAAGCGGTAGTCCCATACTCTGCACCATATAAACATGGCACACTTTTACTCAGCCTGGTGTGACTCTGGGGTTACCACAAACTGACACCTGGTGCAGACCCATACACTTTACATCTGCCTGTCACAACATAAGCATTGCAATCTTGACATGTTCTAATATTCACCCCACTACAAAATTGCAATGTTCTGCGACAAAACTAAAAATCCAAACTGTGTCAACAGTGAAGCTGCTAATTCTCAACATGCTAGCCTTACTACCCTACACAGTCATACCAATGACATCCTAACATTGCACTTTCACATGACATCCGACAAGGTATCCATTCCGTAGCGGTCCTTGCTGCTTTCAAGCCCACATCATTCCTAAACCTGCAATTTCGAAAGGAGTCCAGCCCTGGCACATTTAAACACTAACAGTTCTCGTGTCAACCTTTCTAACAAATGCTCATTCACACCCCAGACACGAAATACGTGCAATAACTATGCCATACTGAACTGTTGTTAAGCAATAAACATGTCACCCCAATTCCGGCGACCCCTAACACTTTAGCCAAATTGCTTTTCCCCTTCACATAACATCTCCAGAGCAAACCGTCATTGTTCCGTGCAGGCACCACTCCTTCTCACTGCTCGGTCGCTTTGCACAATTTCTTTTTCTTTCCCGTCATGTTTCTCCTTGAAAAGAAAGAGTCCATACTCCCGACGTGCTCATTCACGTGAGGAATGATCACGTGCCATTGACGCCGAAATCCCTGCACAGCAATGCCCTTAATTTTCCATTGTCTCAGACCTCACAAAAAGAAGTCTCCAGCGCTTCGATACACTTCCAACATTTTTTTCTTTTTAGAGGCAATACAAACATCGCGTTGACTCTGCTCTACCACACGTCGGGCACACGCAGCAAGGTCATTTTCTTTTATGACAGTGGGGCATCGACACAACGCCATCACTACAGCCATAACCCGTGCATCTGTCCATTTTTGACCCATTACTTAGCAATAACTCATTCCTCTTTTTCCTCCAGAAAAGTGTCACATGAGTCTTGCTTTGTTTTTTGGCATAAAAAGGCTGCAGATTTATTTTCCACAATATCATAAAACACACTGCACACATTAGTGGAAATAATTCTGAAGATGCGGCGACTGCTCCGTGTCCAACAACCTGCTTCCCCCTTTCCTTCCAAAAGTCCATCATAGGCCCACACTCCCAGCCCTTTGCGCCTGAGCCTCGCCTGCCCATGCAGGTGTTTTTGGGCGGGGAGAGTGCTGTTTCCTTGGGGGAAACTGAGCCCTTGTTCCCCCAGACGCCCTTGCCGTTTAGGCTCGCAAGGGGCGCTGGTCTGGGAAGAGCGAAGACCCTTCCAGCTTTCTCCTGGCTCATCCGGAGTCTGTCTCTTGTGTTTGGTTGCCCAAACACCGCCACGCCACAGGTGGGTTACCGCCCACCGTGGCTACCCCCTGCTTCCTTCCTTACATTTCTTGGATTTCTGTGCAAAGGTTCCAGAAGAATAGCTCCAACCCCATTGGTGATAAATGTACCCCATCTTTCAGAAAATACTCAATTAATCAAGCCGTGCCTGCTCTGACCAACACCCCTGCCCGTGTCAGAGCCCCCCTTCCCAGGCTTGTCGGGTCGGTACTTCCCAGGTGTATGGCCAATATGTCTGGCTTTTGCTGTTTCCCTGGCAATATGCGCACTTGCCTCTGCAGCTGAGCCATTTCATCCCGGCACCCTACCCAGACCAATCTCATTTTCCCCCCAAAGCTGCTGGTGTGGAGAAAAGGTGGCATGTCGATTTTATATTTTTTCCGGCCTGATATACCTCTTAACCCCCCCAGACCTCCTTTCCCATTGCTAACAGATCAACACCATCTTTTTAGAGATTATTCAGTGGAATTTAAGATGCTAAGGCTATGTCTGCTGTACTTCTGCCTTCGCCACCTTTCCCTCTTGCTCTGCCTTACCAGGGCGTGCCTGCTCTGGGACCCTTTTTCCTCTGTCCCCTTTCCATCCTGCTCCGCCTTAACCAGCGCGTGCCTGTTCTGGGACACTTTTTCATCTGTCCCCTTTCCATCCTGCTCCGCCTTAACCAGGGCGGGCCTGGTCTGGGACAGTTTTGCCTCTGTCCCTTTCCATCCTGTTCCGCCTTAACCAAAATGGGCCTGCTCTGGGACACTTCTGCCCCTGCCACCTTTCCAACTTGTTCCTCCTACTGCACCCGCAATAGGTTCCTCACCAGTTTTACTCGGCTAAAGCTCCCCAGCTAACTTAACATTGCTCTGCCTACCCTTGCAGGAGTTACCATGCTGAGGGAGCGCCGTTCTTGCTGGGTGAAGTAGAGCTTTTGTTCCTTAGTTAGAATTTCAGGCGCCACATTTGCTTTACTTCCCCTTTTCTCAGTCCTCTCCCTTTGTTATCAGGCTAAACTCGCCCCACAAGAATCCCCGGTCTTGTGCCGTCTTTCCTCATTTTACATTTCCAGGAGTTTTTACTGATTTCCACTATGGAGGTCTATCCCTATTGCTGACCACTGTCTGCCTTCCACTGGTTTATACTACGGTGGATATTGAGTTAATCCGCCCATGCCTGCTCTGTTTAACACATCTCCAGGAGCTTAGTGCACATTGTGCCCAATTTCCAGTGAAATTTCCCCTGCCCCATGCTGGCCAATGCACTCGCTCTCTTGTATATTCCACCAGGGGCTACATACTCCACCCATAGAAATTCATCTACCCCATTATAGACTAATGCTCCCCCCCACCTTAACCTTGCTCCGCCTGCTGCAAGCTACCAGCTGGGGGATCGCCGTTCTAGACGGGCGAAGCTGACTTTTTAGTCCTTTGTTAGACTTGTACCTCTTCATTCTTTTCCCCCTTGTCCCAGCCCAGGTTCCATTTTTACTTGTCCTGCACGCACTACCTCCCAACTTTCACATGAGGGCTTCCCCTTTGCATTTTACTTACCATGTAAGGCAGCTGCCATAACCAAGAAGACTGCCTCTCTTCAGGCGTACCCAGTAGTGCTATCCCACAACTTTATATTGCTACCTGCCATGTACACCTTTACCACTGTTACTTGATCACTTTCATTGGTCGGATGCAAGGCTGCACTGACCCTGCTACCTGTGCCTTTAAACACGTTCCTGCTGCTCTCGGTGTACCACACAGCGTTGTTTAATAACAAGTACTTCTTAAGCCCCAACCAGACTGCTCCCCACCTCGCATCATGTTACAGCTTTGTTACGTGTGTACGCCTGACAACTGGCCCCCCGTCCTAACTCAGAGCTCTCGGTATCCCCAAACCAGTGATCAGATTAATCTAATCCCAAACCTATAGAACGGGCTGGCCTTGCCGAACTGTTAACCTGTCCCGCATTGAATATTTTCTTTGAATTCATGCATTAAATCTGACCTTGGGTCTCGAGCCGCAGTTAGGTCTGTCGGCCAGCCACTTCACCACTGCACTATATAACATGATGAAAATTACAAATAAGTGAAGGTGAAAGGTCCCTTTTTGATGCTGCGAGTTTCGGGGAAAACATTTGTATTGGTTCTTGGAAGTTAAAATGCACACCTTTAAATGTTTTCCAAACACTGGTAGACCTTGGCCTGCTAATTTCTGGCGATGTCACATCCCATTGTAATTGTTTCCGGGACCCCCTTCCCCCTTTAATTATTGGGACTTGACCCTGGCAGCAACTGCAACGCTGTGTGCCCAACTGGGCACAGCAACAGTCCGTCTCTGGTTTCCCCAAATCGTGTAATATGCAATAGCCCTGCCACCCAGAGTTGTTTTATAGAGTTACCCCCCTACCAAGCGCCTCAACTTGTGTTAAGTGGCTCTGGTTGCAAGAAAAGGAGAAGGAAGGAGGGTCATGCTCGCTCGGCCCACCAGTCTCAATTTGGCATGCCTGGCTTACAAGCGTACTACAGTACGCTGTCCTGGGCCTATCCCGCTCAGAGGGACGATGTGCATGCCCATAGAAGCTCTAACTGAGCCGTCGACCAACAGTAAAAATAGGGAGGGAACCCCAAATCTTCCAAACAATCACAAAAGGGATAGGTCTGCAGCTACCAATCCAGCAGGGTGGATGATATTAAAACCCACTCGACCCAAGGCTTTCGCCACCCATTCTATCCCTTGGCCTCTTCTGGTTGAGGTTGGCGTGCCGCTTTGCAAGCTAAACCCCATCCTGGCCGGTCGTACTTTGCAACTTAACTACCACCTTCTACCCCCATTTACCAAAACATTCTTTATGCCCCTGCTGCAAATCATAGCCTACCCCATTCGTTTACCAAAGCCTGCTAACTGCTTCCCATGGGCGACTCTTAATTCCTGGAAGCCCATGTCAGACTGACTGTAACCAAGGCCCAATTCTATGTCCTGTCGCCCCGTTCCTTGCATCTGAGGTAATAAAACACCAATTGCTTCACCCCTTCTCCCCATGCAAGTTTTTTCTGTCCGTTGGTGACCCAGAAGTGTCAGCATGCTGCCCTTATTTGTCCCCCACCGCCAATGCGTAACCGCGCCCCTTCGCCCTTTCTCTCATCTAACAGTGGTAAGTACACCCACTTTCGAACATGGGCCTTGACGCACCACGCCCCACACCGTGCAATTCACAAGTAATAACTACCTAAGCACAGGCATCCTGCTTGCAGTTTGCCGCTCCGCCTTTCGTCCTCCCTGCCTCGTGGTGCTCCCCCAAACGTTGGAAAGAGGCATGCCATCATCCTTGTAGCGCACCTTTGCGCTCCCATACTTAAGGTAAGGCGTCATTCCATACTGTTTATAGCACCCATTTGCCTTCCCTGCCCAGTGCCGCTCCCCCATCCCTTGGGAAGAGTAATATCTGCTTGTACCGCCGTTGCAACCGTCACATCCTCCCTTTCGAACCGAATGTTTAAATAGTTCCCAAGGTAGACTTTGATGGTAACAATTGTCGCAACTTGTGCCATTTAAAGACTACTGTCCCGTAACTGGTCAAAACTACTAGATGCACAGTGAAGTAATACACCCTAGAAGCTTAATCGCATTGTCACCTTTGTGACGCCCATAACCGAGCAAATAATACTAAACCAGTTGCCCACTAATACTACCGTCAGTACAACCGTAATGGAAGAATACATGGCCGCATTTCTAAAACATCTATCATATTTGAGACACAAGTATTAAGGTTATTCATAACGTGCTTCATACCCAGAAGTTTCTATGCGCGGACCGAACCTGGGGTGCTTTGTACCGTCGTGCTTCCAAGATGACCACGTTATCCCTTGAGCTATCCCCCACTTCTTTCCTAACGTTAGAATGCAGAATTAAAACCAAACTGCTACGAACCACCCCAGATGGCACCCGAACCCACGACCCATGGTTCCTTAACCATTAGGCAACTGAGGCCACTCGACAAAAGCTTTACCTTTACCATCTGGCAGACCAGCCTGCTGTGACCGCCTGATCCCAACTGCAACATTCCCCGCATCTGAACCCTGGGTGGGCATATGATCCATACCCCTTAGCCTGACAACCCCAGGTGCAATATGCAAAATAAAAATGCACGCTCTGCAGCCGTCCTTAGTGTGCATACCTTCCTCTGTGAACACTCGCGCATTGCTGCATACTGGGCTCGCTATAAATGACCCTAATGTTCCTTATGGTGATAGTGTGGACCCTCCAGCCTGGGCGCGTTATCCTTCACCCTACAGTAGGAACATATTACAACTACCTCCTCCTCGCATTATTAGTAGACCCGGCGCCCTATCCGATGCATCCTGCTTACCCCCCGCCGCACTTTCATTCCCATCGTGCGAGTTGACTATGGAATGCATTATGAATTGTTTGTTAAACCACCGGCATTACATGGCCGTTACCTCTTGCTGACCCGCGGCATGGGACTTTTTCACTATACTTTATTCCATGCCCCACAAAGGCACCACGCAGCGCGGGGGCCGTGTCGTGCTCGGAGACCATGACACTCCTTCAAAAGCAGCGCCTGCTGCCAAGCTGCAAATCCAAGCCCGTGAATAATAACGTTTCACACAGTGTAAGCCGTTCCACATTACCCCATAACTGCTTCTCTGTTCCAGTGCATTTTACCCTGGTGCCTAGCAGCCATGCGGTCGTAACCCGCAGTACAGCAAGCCGCCTTTTCCTTCTTACAATGCCCCTGTGTGGCAACCCAGATTGAGTCCACGCCGGTGGCCCCCCCTGCCTCACGTGCTGCTAGGAGGGAATGCCCGCCGCACCTAGCCCTCGCGGCAAAGGCCGGTGCTCGCACCGCCCTTCACTCCCACTTTCTTCTAGTCGGGTGGAGGAAATGCCGGGCCTCCAGGCCTCTTGACAAGGATAGGCGCTGGCCGCCACCCATCAACTCCACACCCTACCTTAGTTAGGCCCGCAGAATTCCGGAATCGACCGCTGCTCTTCCAGCTACACCACTCCCGGACCTCTTCCTGGGCTGGATGTTCTGGAACTGCTCTTCATCCTGCGCAACCGGAACCAGGAGCTGAAAACGATGTAATTAAAGGAGTGCACCCAACTTATGGAGTTGTTACATATTAATAATAACGTGTCAATTCATATATATCACACCACAAAATTCTTTTGATTAACACAGGAAAACCTTGCATCCAGGATGGGCACAATACATTTATAATCACATTCTTTTACCTGACCTGTTTCGATAACAATGTGTATATACTGTTGAGTTATTGTATTATGTGGTTAATGTACTTTTTAAGTCATTGCCAGAAAATAACTATTTAACCTTTTGACTACCAAACCTGAGCAAATACTGTCATGAATTATACCAGGGAAGATAGGTGTCATACATCAAAGTGTGTAATCTTTGGAAAATCATGCAATCTCATCATGCCTGAGCTACCAATATTGGGAGCCCATAAAAACAATTTAGTTTGCAACTTTCGCAATTAAATAGAATCTGCTCTCAAGTCACTCAAGTCACTAAACTTTAGTTAAGTATAATTATTGGTTATTTAAATAGTGCTTTTGCCAAACCACTACACATAGAACATATTCTCATACAAACAAAAGTTGGTACTGATTTATCGACCTTGGGAGGATGAAAGGCAGAGTTGGCCTTGCCAGTTTTAGAGTCTTCGACCTGCATATCACACAGACAGTGCAGACGTGAGCACTCAACCTACTGAGCTACCTAGTTACATATTAATAATACACTGTTCATTCATATAGTGCACAACATAAAGTTCTCTTGGCTTACACATGAAAACCTTGCATCCCGTATGGGAAAAATAAACATATCACATTGTTTTTGCCTGACCCATTTTCATAATGTATATAACATGTCAGGTCAATTTATTGTGTGATTTCTCTACTTTTCCAAGCCATTGCTAGACAAATAAGTATTTAACATTTTTATTACCAAAATTTAGCAAATACTGATTGATATGAAGTATACCTGGGAAGATATGTGGTTAAGTTCTTACATTGCCGGGTGGGACACAATCCTTGTTTCGCTACTTATACAAAGTGTATAATTCTGGGCAAAACATGCAATCTCATCGTGCCTGATCTACCAAAATTGGGAGCCCAAAAAAGCAATTCAGTTTGCAACTTTTCTTATGAGATCAGATCTACTCTCAAGGGTCACTAAACTCTACTTAATGATAATTGTTGGTTATTTAAATAGTGCTTTCCCCAAACCACTATAGATAAAAAATATTCACATACAATTATCACCCAACCAAAGTTGACACTGATTTATCGACCTCGGAAAGATTAAAGGCTGTGTTGGCCTTTCCAATATTAGAGTATTTGACCTGCAGATCACATGCACATCATAGAAGCAAGCATTCAACCCACTGAGCAACCTTGTTACATATTAAAAAGATAGTGTTGATTCATATAATGCACAGCAAACACCCCTTGGCTTACACATTAAAACCTTAATGTTAACACCAATGATGCCATAGAGTACTGAAGATCAATGTCACTTTTTGTAATGTTATTTTCTGTGATGTTTCTCATGTCAAGCCATACCATAGGCATTTGGGAGCCTGCATGCATTTTGTAGTACAGGGCTTTCAAAAAACAAGGCAGGCCACAAAGAAGAATCTAACAGTCAGTGTGTTATTTCACTGTGTTGTGTATAAGCAAAATTCCTTTTTCCACAAATGATAACATAAGAAGTATGTTTGTATGATGCTAAGTGTGCAGACACAAACTGCTTCTGATGTGCCACTGCCATCGGTCCTAAAGTGGCCTGAAAAGTTATTTTGTCAAGGGAAGGTGACTCCCGCTATGTGGTGGAGGGGAAGGAGAGGATTGTTTACAGCGTGGGGTACAAAGGCTGCAAAAGAAACCTCAAGGCCCGGGAACTGATAATGAAGGAGTGCAGCTTGGGCAGAGGAATCTGGGCAGAGCCCCAGGGGACTGAAGTTGTGGATCAGCCAAAGTAACCCCCAAGGTCAGAAACAGGGGGTTTTCAGGGGGTGGGGGGCTTCAGAGTTCAAAGGCCTAGAAAAGGGAGGATGCTCAAAGGGAATGAGATAATCGACCCAGCCCCAGCGAACTAGAAGGGGAGCGGGAATGGTGCAGTGGGGGCTAGAAAAGAGAAGAAATGCCATGCAAAGAGTGCAGGGCCCCAAGGGATGGGTGTGTGGCTGGGCCATTAAAACCTCAGGGACCGGGTCACACCAACCTGGGTCAGTGAAGAGTGCAATGCAAGCAGACAGGAAGGGAGAGACAGGGGTAACACTTGTGATGTGCAGAAACAAACTTCACTCTTCTTTGCAGCGTCTCCCGGCCCTTCAGCATGCACGCACCTTCAGGAACATTTACAGGGTGCAGGCCATAACCACAGGCACCCTGCTAAATATAGGCCCAGTTGCCATGGCAGCTCTGTCCTCCTTGTGGGAGGCATGTCAGCCGCACCTGCTCTCTACTCAGGCTCGGACTGGCCTATAGGGCAATAGGCCCATGGCCGAACCAAAAACGTCAAATGCTGGTGTGGGATAGTTTTTTGGATCAAAGTGGGCCACTTTTTGGCCAATGTGAGTCAGTTTGATGAGTTACTTCACTAGGCGGCTAGTAGTTGTGACCAGTGCTGCTGAATAAATATTCTTTAAAATGCACAATTTGCATCACATTTTATCACAAAACTCCCCCTTTTGGGTACTATTCAAAAAGTTTAACAAAAGGCATGATTAGCCATTTGATACCTCCTTCCCATGCCCCTTCTCTCTCTCTGCACTTGCAAGCTCTGAATGCTCACAAGGCCTAGTAAAACTGCCTCTGTCTCTGTTCATCATTGCTATTTAATTTGCCTTCTATCGCCGCTGTTCCCTCCACTTTGCCCGCTGGGCACTTGGAAACACAATTTCTTGATGTATAAGCACCTTAGAAATGCACAATATATAAAATGAATACATTAATAAACAAAACTCTTATTGCAAACCAGATTTTTTACTTGTCTATATCTTTGATGGTGGCATTGTTACATACTAAATTATTAAACGGAGGGCCTTGAAAGTAAAATTCAACATAGGTAAAACATAATGGTGTGCATATTATTTGGGTGGGATTTAAACTTCCTTGAGAGAGATGCTTCATCATTCATATAGTCTCAAATTATCTGACAGATGAATTGGGAATAATTCCATGAAGGCATCCTTTTCCACCTCCTCTTATTGGGACAGAAGATTGTTGGGTGTTGAAGGGGTGACCTATTTATTTATTTTTTTTGTGCATTTTTTTAATGCGCTTACACAGCCCGGGGGTATCGAGGCGCTGTTACAGGAATATGTCTCTTAGTTGCGTATTTATAACACGCTTAATACCCAGAGGATTCTAAGCGTGGACCCGGGGATCAAACCTGTGTTGCTTCGTGTCGTCTTGTTTTCAATGCGAGCACGTTGCTGCTGAGCTATCCTCCCCACACCCAGTAAAACAAGCTTCTGAGGAATACAGTGTTGCCCTTCCAATCAACACAAGGTATCCTACAACAGGAGAAGAATATATAGCTACAAGACCTACCATTCATTTTTGACCTGCTATGAGAGTGCCCACCTGGGATCACTTCTGGTTTTCCACTGAATACGCTCTGCTACTTTTGAACCCGCATGGGACCTTCCATTGGCGTTTCTCACCTACACATCTTTCTGCCCATCGCTGCGCTAGAAGGGTCTGGGAAGTGGGATCCCTTCTCTGTTCCTTGCAATTCCTACCTTGTCGGGCCTGTGTGCCTGGTTCTACCCCCTAGCTCAGTGTCTGCCTAATGAGGATTTCCTCCCTCCATTTTAATAAGGATAGCTGGCTTCCACTCCGGGGAACCAGAGAAGAGGCAGTGAATAATCTGCTGGAAGTCAGCATGACAGTCAAGATGGATCTTGAATGTACGAGGGCCTCCACATCCAGCAGATCCCTGCTGGTGACCTTTGCTGCTGGTCATGCAGATCCAATTCCTGCTCTTCAAGTCATTGGGTCAAATTTGCGAACACCTAGGCTAATGTGCTGGCAGCAATCCATTTACTGCAACAGATTCTTTAATAGATCCACCAGGTGGGTGGTCTCCTCCTCCCTGGTAGCTTTCCAGGGGTCTCAATATCTAGTTGCCAAGCTACCACTAGGTCTACTACCCCAGAAACCTTTATTGTCCACTATCATCTGTGCCTGTCCAGACATTACTCTCCATCTGGTAAAAATGTTCCAAATGCTAAACTTTACGCAATTGGGTATAATATGATATGATAATATATGGCATTTATACCGCGCCTATACACAAGTGTTTCAAGGCGTGACGAGGCAAGGGAGGGGAAATAGAGGGAGGGCAGAGACAGCGATTCTACTAGGCCAGGTGACATTGAGATTGCGCAAGTGCGGAGAAGAGCGAGGGCAGTGCAGTGCATAGGATAACAGTAAAATAAATAAGAAAATAAATAATAAATAAATAAAGTGTGGCCAGCTGATGGCAAGTGCAGGGGTAAGTGCAGACATCAGGTGTGAAGTGCTAGTAGGGGCTGTAGGGATACAGAACAGTCCCCGGGTGCAAGGGATGCCAGGGGGGCAGTGCAGGTGTGCAGCTGGCGGGGAGGAGACCTGGGCCTGAGATCAGAGGTTAGCCAGGTAAGCCAGTGCAATTTCAGATTCAGCCAGGAAATATAAATAAAATGCACTTGAGTGCATGGACGCTAAACTGGTGGTTTTTATGCTGTGACTATGTGTACCCAACCCTGCTTGGTATATCCTCTTCTTCGAGGACTGGAACAAGGTATCATGGGTATATTCAAGATCCAGTAATTGCCTCACACTGGTTCCTGCTCTTTCTCATCCCAGTCCTACTCGCTGATCCTCCAATCCTGGAATGTCAGGACCCAGTCACCTGGCGTGGTAGTACACAGGGATATGTTTGAGTGGTTGTGGTCTTTATCCCCTCTGGACGAGGGATGAGCCATTAGATGACAGAGAAAAACAGTTTCAGAAAATGTTGCTTGTCTCTGAGGTGTGGTTCACTACTTCTTTGAGGACCCGGTCAATTAGGACTTGCTGTAATGAAGGTTACAGGCGAGAAATTTGAGCATTATCTGGCGAGAAATCTGAGCATTATCAGGCGAGAATTATCAGGCGAGAAATCTGAGCATTATCAGGCGTGAAATCTGAGCATTATCAGGCGAGAAATCTGAGCATTATCTGGTATATCATTATGTCCCATTCCGTTCAGGAGATGGTAGTCCAGTCTGTTTGTATTTTTGCTATTAGGTGGCACTTAAGCATGATCTATAAGACACAACATTTTAGGGTACAGTTAGGGGATTGATGAGATTCGATGGAGGACACACAGCTTGTGGGTGTTGTTTCGGAGTATACCCACCCATTGACTAGCCATGGCCATAGTAATTCCTATAGCCATTACCACCCATGTCCCGCCACATCCTCCTGTGATCTATTTGAGCTAGCTCAATCAAGCAGTAACATCAATCGTTGTGCTGTGATGGCATGCAACTGTTAACTCTAAATATTTGTCTGAGAATTAATGGCTTAATTGAAACTGTATATCCGCTACTCTTGTAATGAAAATGAGTTAAACAAGTGTGCCTTTCTACCACTTGATGTATAAGCACTGAAGTCTTGTTAAAAAAGCCAGAATTAGCAATGGCAACAAGTGTAGCTTGTTTCTGGGTATTCGGCAGCCATTTGACATGCTCTGCTATCATAGATCCAGGTACTCAAACCCCTTTCCAGTTGTTGGCAAGGGTGTATGATTATAGTAGTCCCTGGCAAATGTCTATTGCATGCTTATAGTTGGCATAGCCAATACTTGTTCTATCTGCATTCTGGGACTGGTAACAAACCTAGATTTGAAATGGGGAAGACCAGCACTACAAGTTGCAGCTTGCAAAGAAACAACTGGGACAGGAGCAGCACCTTGCATATGGCCACAGAATGCAGAACAGTGTCTGCTCATTCTTTGCCTGAACGACTATAACCTGTAAGTGTTGTTGCTAACAATAATAGTAAAGCAGACAATGCAGATTACTCGCCTCTTTGCTCTTTAATAGAATCTCAACCTCCACTCACTCTATCGCGACAGATGCTACCATTCATAGAAGAGGCTGAAGGATTTGCCAGATGTGGTTGAGAGGAGTCGCACTTTGAAGATGTTGCTTCTGAAATATGGCGCCTGAGTCAGAGAGCCTAAATCAAGCAGTGCAAAAGGCAGAATTATGACCAAGCAGCAGGGGCATAGGCGATGTTTACTATCAAGGCATGGGTCCAGAGCAGTCCCACAGGATACATACATAACTGCTAATTGCTTCCATCTGCCACATCCCTGCACGATCCATGTGGATGCGGGCTGGACGAGCGCGCACCTGTTCCCAATAACTCGCTTCTGTTCGATATAGAGGGACGAGACAGACGCACAAACAGTAGCAACAGCAGAGAGAGGGCCATTTCAACCCCATGAAAACATGTAATCCGGACCAAAACCACAGAGCCGTGTCAAAAACAGCAAAGCAACCTCATCCCTCAGCCTTGGAAAATGGCCCCTCTGGAACAAATGACACATTATTTCCAGAGAAAAGTGATTTATCTTTGATGTCAGTGTTTAAATTGCGCATTGCAGAGCTCTAAGTGTTCCTATGGCCATGCGCAAGAAGACCATCCAGTCTGACATTTGCTTTGAGTTATGGGACTTGTAGTTTTCCATGAAGTCAAAAGGGGGAGGGGAAACAGCAAGTCCCAGAATCCAAATAGAAAAAAAAAAAAAGAAAATAACAAGACTGCAAGCCCTTCTCACGGCTGGCCACAGGAATATTGAGAGCTCTGCCATTCTGAACGATTGACACACAAGTGTAGCTTTTTTGAAAAAGGCACAGGAAGGTTTCCTGACACTTATGGCAATGGTCCAACATAAAACAAGCAAGGTGCAGGGTTTGTGGCTGCCTGTGAGCGTTCAGTGTGACCATACATCTCCTCTGTTATTGTTTCATTTTATGAATGATGTCACTTTTTGTTTTCTATCATAATTAGTTACATACATTAGGAAATGTAGTTCTGCTTTTAGCATGAACAGTAAATGTCCCTTTCGAGTCATTTACTGTTCAGTTGAGTATCATTAAGTTGAATGACAGTGAGCTCTATCGTGTGCTATGCTACCCAAAGGAAATACTATGCATTTAAATGACGGTATAGAACATAAGGGAATCAATGAGGTCCACACGTCTGATCTGCATCCCAACAGCATCTCATGTCGGCACTGTGCTGCATCCTCCGCCTTCTCTGGGATTATGCAATCTCCATCTCTGCCAAGGCAGCAGTCAGGTCTCCTTTATACTGATGCTACCGACCAGCTCTTTTATAAACACACTCATCCTGAAATTGGCTCTGTGATGAAACAACTTTGGGGGTACCCGTGGTCCAGGGAAAAAATATCGGTTTCTAAACTATCAATCAGCCCCACACCTCCACTATACCAGAAGGGATCCGAACAGATTGGAAACACATGTAAATTATAAACTTCCTTGTCCAATTTTGGCAACGTGGACGGAACGGCAGGCTTATCTCTGCAAGGTTGTGGATAGTTGGCTAGTTGCAACACAGCAAAAATACATTTATTACCCAATGATAAAAGGGCCTATCCAGTCAAGGTTGTATACAAATATCTAATTAATTATTATACAGGCAGTTCTAGCACACTACAAAATACAACCCACACTTTAAAGGAACACAGAAGACAGACAGTTTCACAAAGGAAAGGGATGCACTCTGGATACTGACAGGAGGGCAGTCGGTTAAGCAATCAGTCTTAACTGTCAAGGTTATTTGGTTTCAGCACCAAGGAGCAAAAGGTTGTAAATGTCACTAGGTGCTTTTGGAGAAGGTCCAGGGGGACAGAACCACAATGTACCTGGTGCTTGAGATGATCCTGATGCTAGACAGTGTCAAGTCGGTTCCAGGATGCTTTGCAGTTCCTGCCACAGATTTCAAGCTGGGAGAAATCTGCAGGTATCAAAGGAGCAGTCAGTTTGGCAAGCAAGACTGCGTGGATGACTGCAGGCTGGCCTACACTGCGGCTTAGGGCCAGGTATCGTTGTCTCTGTGCTGGTTGGCGGATCTGAAACGCTGGTCAAGGCGTCTCGGATGGCTTTTGTGACTGTAGCGTGACAACAGTAAGTGGTGCAGCCGGTCATGGTTGAAGGGCTTGACTGCCTCGAAAATGTCCTTAAAAGATGGACGCTGGTTCATGCTTGTTGTGGCAGTCCTAGCCTCTTCGCAGGGCTCATGTCATCCTTTAAGGAGGTTGGCCCAAAGCTGAGTAGAATGTTTTGCAGGCAGCAGCCTTGACCTTTGTTGAGAGACTTTCTGGAACTTCCCACCTAGGAAACTTGCTGGCAGAACCTAGCAGGCATGCTGTGTGCTGGCTGGGTACCGGTTCTGGAGCTGCTGGACATGTGCTCTCTGTCCGTATCTCCCTCTATTCCATGGCAGATGTTTAAGAGAGGGATCTTGCTTCCCTCTTGGAAATCCTGGCCTACCTTCACTGGTGTAAGATATAAGGCAGACTGTACCTTGAGCCAAGTTCCAAATGAGTCCTTCTTCTAAGCCCTTTCAAAGTCATTGAATGATCTGCTAAGTGAGGAGCTCAGCCCTCTTTTAAAGTCAAATGGGCCCCAGTGATTGGTGCAGGCTAAGCATACCTTAATGAACTAATCCTGGGTTCCTACCAACAATCTTCTGTTATGCGTGAGGTCAGGACCAGAGTGCTTTGCAACAGGAAAGGTAAGAGGTGAGAACATGTCCTCCTAAGTCCCACCCATCTTCCTGTCTGTTGTAGATCAAATTGTCTCTCTGATTAACTGAGCCCTCTGTGGCTCTTGATCAAAGCACATGTCTCCCTTGAAGTTGTGTGTTGAGAACAGACTTCTGTCTCCCTCAAATCACATACGTAGTCCCTCTGAAAGTGGTCCTCTATGCAGGGGTTGCCTACAGTAACAGTGGACCCAGACATGCCTTTCACTGTCCTTCATACTGAGGGGTGGGAACTAGCTTCAAGATGACACATTACATATCCAAGAGGTGTTAGTCCTGCCTTCCTCTTGTCCATTCTGCATTCAAACCTGACACAGGCCTGTTCCAATTAACTCCTATTAGTATGCGCTGCCACCAGCATTTTTGACAATAGGAAGGCATATCCATGGAGCCTTTTATATTTGTATTAGGCTACCCATGGCCTGAGGAAGGTGGTGTCTTCCCCCTTCTTAAGATGCTTTGATGTACCTGTGGCTGTCACATTCCAGCTGAACATGACAGGGGAGGATGGCTCCTGTAGGCTTTGTCCTCCCGGAGTAATGTCTCGAGAGGATAGCTCAGGGGCAACGTGCTTGCCTTGAAAACAAGACAACATGGAGAAACACTCGACTATGTGTTTGGTGCGCGGTGAGCAGGGAAAATGTGTGCGGAATGGCCCCACACATTTTCGGATGCTGATCTCTCATTATTCATTTTCATTTCCAAAAAATCCAAAAAGCCCAGACGAGCGCACACTCATCATGCGGGTGGTCGAATTCCTCAAAGGCTCACCATGCACACGCTTCCTCATCTACATCAGGGCTCTGAAACTTTTGGCTCTCTCCATGTTTTGTGCTACAACTCCGTTTGGAAATAGCCAGCAAAGGCACGCAGAGGCCTTGTTGTAGGATAGCATAAGCATTAGTCCTAAACATCTGGAAATCCTCAGCACTGTTCTACATCATGTTGATAGACACCCTGGCATATGATTGCAGCACTGTGGCATGGAAATAAGCAATTCTCATGGCAGTTTTTTTCAGGTATATTAAATGTTTTAGCTTAAAGGAACAAAGAAAGGTATAATAGATGTTGCAGTCATAATGTTCAAAACTGGTGTAATCTCTCCAGGAATGTATTTAATAATTGGTTGCCGTTTTTGATTGGGGAGACATCACTCTGCTTCTGACACTGCTGCAGTGTTAAGGCATACACTTTCCCTTTTTGTGCACCCAGTGTCTCAAACTGGTGAATACATTTCTTATAGCCCTGCACATGGTTTAGGAATGTGAAGAAATAACACGTTTTAGAATGTTGTAGGCCCTTAAAGTTTGGATTACTATGTAGAGCTCTCAATTTTCTCCATGACTGGTGTGAGCAGCTCATCCAGTGTGGTTCTTTTTTGAATTGTGGCACAAGTATTCTTGCCAGTATGAAACCAGGGACTACAACTACCAGAAATCTTAGAATAAAACGCAGTCTCGAGAATTCTGTAAGTAATGGTCACCTCTTCTAAACTGCAAGTGCAATTGCTGGCCTTTGGGGACGGAATATATTTGGAAAAACTTGAGCAGTTAATACTGAATTAAACCCATGATAGAGTAGCTTGCCCAGTCCTGTATCTTCCTTTGATGTCTGATATTTACAACCCTGCGTTTATCAAGGGAAACACAAAACTATAAGTACCAAAATGCAAAGCAAAGTATCCAAGCATAAATGCCAACATGCACAAAGTCATATGGTATATTTTCATTCAGTCCTGCTTGATTCTTTGCATTCTTGGACTTTCAATCCTGGATTTATTATGGGAAAAGGGAAAACTACACGTCCCAGAATGCAAAGAGAAACTCTGGACTCGATTCACATTTCCAAAATGGCATTGAGCATGCTGCCTTGTATGCTTAAGTGAACAAACTGTTCCCTCTTAACAAAACAAAAAGATGAGATGGCTGCCTGAGATCCATTAGCCACACGTCCCTTCACATCATGCCCAGTACGATAGTCGCTTGCTTTGTTCCTCCCCTCCCTTTCTGTACCCCTCTCCCTCACCTTGTGTTTTTCTCCAACTCTACCAGAAATGTAGTCAGGCATAGTACCGTACTCTCGTGTCTGTTTACATTTCCTTCCCACTCTCCCCCTCCCTTACTTGTCCATGTCTTAGCTCTTGCACTATCCAAAATGTCATCAGGCCATGCCATGTATCATGCCCTGTAAGAATGTCATTGTATTTTCCCTTGTTACCTCCCTTGCCTTGAAGCACTTGGAAACACATTAGGCGCTATATAAATAAACTATCATATCATGTGATTTAGCTAAGACAGTGACAAGGCTGTTTAGGAGCAAGATTCGAAGGGTTACCAGGAAGTAATCTAGGCATTCGTATGTCAGGGGGAGTGGTTCGCATGTTCTGAATTACTAATCTCACTAGTTAGCCGGAGGTGCCTTACATGATATGCAGAGCTCTCAATCTGTCAAATGCGGTCGCTTGTCCGGTACTGTTCTTTTATGAGTTTTGGGAATGGCTCACATGCCAACATGCCCCATTCTATTCTAGAGATGCTGGTAGCAACTGTTTTTTTTTTACTTTGAATTCTGGGAAATGTAGTTTTGCTTTAAGCATGATAGTTCCAGATTTGCACGTCGCAGAACTCGAGCAAAATGATCTGCTTCCATATTTGGAGGTACGACATTCCCAGTGTTGGCATTTCACTTTTCCATTAATTGCCCGTTGCCAGTTGGTGTCTTGGCACTCTGCAACTGAATACAAGGACCGAAGTAAAACTAAGGTGAAGGCAAAGACAAGGAGGGGAGTAAGAGTCATCTGGCAACCCCAATATACTGAGTTAGTCGTACTGGGATAAGAGAATGCGACCTGCTGCAGGGCAATCGCTGTTACCTGCATCCATTTATTTTAAACAGGGTTGTTTTGAAATGTACACAAGAAATTAGGACTTCACAGGTTGCAGTTGTCACATATAATAATAATTTGGCATTTATATAGCGCTACGAACCCTCAGGTACCCACGGTGTGCCGTGCTCATTTATCGACCTCAGAAGGATGAAAGGCTGAGTTTGCGTTAGCAGGCTCTGCAGGGATGTCTAAGCGGGCGCTCTACTCGCTGTGCCACTTGACCGGTTAGAAGAGTATATATAACACACGAAGAGTCTGCCTTGAGAAAACTGCAGACATGCGCTGTGTTTACCTTCTGGAGCTGGGTGGCAACATCAGCAGCACAGCAGTGCGGCCATGATGAGGCCTCAGCAGCACAGCAGAGCCGCCATGATGAGGCCTCAGCAGCACAGCAGTGCGGCCATGATGAGGCCTCAGCAGCACAGCAGAGCCGCCATGATGAGGCCTCAGCCGCACAGCAGAGCCGCCATGATGAGGCCTCAGCCGCACAGCAGAGCCGCCATGATGAGGCCTCAGCAGCACAGCAGAGCACAGCAGAGCCGCCATGATGAGGCCTCAGCAGCACAGCCGTGCGGCCATGATGAGGCCTCGGCAGCACAGCAGAGCCGCCATGATGAGGCCTCAGCCGCACAGCAGAGCCGCCATGATGAGGCCTCAGCAGCACAGCAGAGCCGCCATGATGAGGCCTCAGCAGCACAGCAGAGCCGCCATAATGAGGCCTCAGCCGCACAGCAGAGCCGCCATGATGAGGCCTCAGCAGCACAGCAGAGCCGCCATGATGAGGCCTCAGCCGCACAGCAGAGCCGCCATGATGAGGCCTCAGCCGCACAGCAGAGCCGCCATGATGAGGCCTCAGCCGCACAGCAGAGCCAGCCGCACAGCAGAGCCGCCATGATGAGGCCTCAGCCGCACAGCAGAGCCGCCATGATGGGGCCTCAGCCGCGCAGCAGAGCCGCCATGATGAGGCCTCAGCAGCACAGCCGTGCGGCCATGATGAGGCCTCGGCAGCACAGCAGAGCCGCCATGATGAGGCCTCAGCCGCACAGCAGAGCCGCCATGATGAGGCCTCGGCCGCACAGCAGAGCCGCCATGATGAGGCCTCAGCAGCACAGCAGAGCCGCCATGATGAGGCCTCCGCAGCACAGCAGAGCCGCCATGATGAGGCCTCAGCCGCACAGCAGAGCCGGCATGATGAGGCCTCAGCAGCACAGCAGAGCCGCCATGATGAGGCCTCAGCAGCACAGCAGCCGCCATGATGAGGCCTCAGCCGCACAGCAGAGCCGCCATGATGAGGCCTCAGCAGCACAGCAGAGCCGCCATGATGAGGCCTCAGCCGCACAGCAGAGCCGCCATGATGAGGCCTCAGCCGCACAGCAGAGCCGCCATGATGAGGCCTCAGCAGCTCAGCATGATGAGAGCTGTGAGGGATGTGAACAGCACGGGCTGCGTTGACAATGCAGCACTGGACGTCCACACGGATGAAGCTAGAGGACACATTGGTTTGTACGAACAAAGAAAATAACACCTCCCCAAGCACATAAGCAAGTACAAGGTTAATAGCTTCTATGTTTCCCCAGGACCAGACACATTATTCATATTTGAAAGGCTGGCTATACGCTTTCACATATAGTCTAGTGCTCGGTCTCAATTAAGCAGCAGCAGCAGCAAAGGAAACCCGATATGAGATGCTGACTGCAGGAGGGGGGCTTTCAGAATATAATATGATAGAGAGGCTCTATGTTTTAACATGTGAAACAATACTTTGATAACTGCACTTCTGTTAGTTCCAGCTCAATTTAACATGTGTATGCTGTTATTTTGAAGAAGATCATATTATATAAGTATCATTTTAATAAACCTATACTTTATTTGTAAAATTGCTTTCTCAGTGATGCCATTTTGCTGAGAGGGTGGACAGGCACAATGGATCATGGGATCTCTTCTCCAGTAAAGGGAAGGAGACAGGAACACGTACAGGGAACCATTCGGGGTGGGGATTGGATTAACGCATGTGAAAAGAGGAAGGGATATAAACTCTACAGCCAGATTTGTATTGAGCATAAAAAAACGGGGTACACTGCAAAATTACTTGAATTCTTGTCCAGGTGGGAGGTATATGAGAGCATTTCCGCGGATGAGGTGCAATATGATTTATACTGTTGAGATTCTGTTTATTATAGGAAAATGGGCGAATTATTTATTTATTGTTTATTTATATAGTGCTTATACTCAGGTGAAGTACTTCAAAGCGCTTCAAGTTGGAAAGGGTACTAGGGAATACAGTAAATACTCTTAGGCCTTGAAGATTCTGAATAATCTAAAGAGAAAAACTAACATACTAGGCCTCATGACCTTTCTCCTAGTGCAAGTGCATGAAGTGGGACAGATGAGACCAAGCTCAGGGGAGAGGGTGGAGAACGGTGAGGAGGGGATGGGGGTGACAGGACAGATGAACTAACTGGTCCTAGTACATTTCGGTCATGAATACGTACAGACGGTGGTGCAGAGACGGAGGGCAGGGAGGGGAACAAAGAGTCTGGTCCAGCAGGGCCCTGGGTTAAGTGCAGAGAGGTTGCCCCGCTCAAGAAGCGTAAGCTCAAAGTGCAGTAATGTTGAACAAAGTGCTGCGGACCGAGGCAAGTGCAAAAGACTGGCAGGGAGCCTGGGACCTGTAGGCTCTGGAGGTGAACCAGGCAACCAGTCAGAAAAAAAACTGAAAGGAGTTAGGGAGGAGAAGGAGGGTAGGCAGAAAAGAAAGGTGGTTAACAGGGGAGAGGGAGGGAGAAGGAGGAAGAGAAAAGGAAGGTCTTGAATAGTTTCCAGAACGTAAGGTGCTCTGGCTCAAGACGGAGAGAGGCAGGGAGGCAGTGCCAGAGGGAAGCACCTGCTGAGGATGCAGATCTACCCCCCCAAATCTCTGTTTGTGAGAGTGGCGCACCGACAGAGAGTTAGAGGAGGACGCGGCGAGGACTGTAGAGGGATAGTGTTGTAGATACCCCAGCCCCAGAAAGTCTTGTGGTTTATGCAGAGGGTCTTGAACTTCATCCTTGCAATCACGGGGAGCCAGTGGAGGGATTTCAGCACCAGAGAGATGCGGTCCCTGGGCTTGAGGACAAGGAAAATTCTTGCAGTTCTGTTCTGAATGAGTTGTAGAGGATGGAGAGTAGAAGTAAGAAGACTGAGAAAGAGGCTGTTGCAATAATTCAGCCTAGAGAGAATCAGAGCATTCGAGGTGATGAGCCTCTGGGGGAAAGCGGGAAAAGGTAGAATACCTCTGAGGAGGTGCAGTTGGTAGTTGGACGTTTTGGAGATGTCTGAGATGTCAGAAGAGAAGGAGAGAGTGGATTCGAAGATGAACCCAAGATTTCTTGCCGCATTGGTAGGTGAGGGCGCAGGGCCAAGGGAGGCAGGCCAGTGAGAAAGTGGGAAAGCGGGAGCAGGGGTCCCAATGAGGACAATCTCTGTCTTACTGGCATTGAGGCATAGATCATTAGCAGCACACTAGGACGGAATTGTGGACAGAGAGGCAGGGATGAGCAAGGTGGAGGAGGCCGAGGGTAGTAATAATGTCTGTAGCTATTGCTCTGGTGTAATAGAAACACTGACAGGTCATTTTTAGTATGCCATTCTGGAAAAAGATCTATTTTTTTTTTTAAAGAATACATCCACAGAGGCGTGGCCTTTGGATACATAAGAGGAATGCAATTGTTAAGACATGTTTTGTCATACTTTGTTGTATACGGTTTGTAATAAACCAATGCATAATAAAAAAACACAGACGGTAGCATTTTGAGTTGAATCTTTCATTCCTAAAAAATGCTCATGCTCTTTGTGAATCAGGAGGTAGAGGTGTGATGTGTTATGCATTTCGAGCACCCAATCGAAATAGCCAATAATTTCAAAATAATGTCATCATGAATGTCTTGTAAGGGGTGGGATAATGACCTTGAAGAACTCATGCAGACGAATGCAGGTTTGGGAAATATCCAGAGCAGACAGAAGGAGGGTCCAGGGAGAATACCATTGATGTATATATAGACAGACTGATTTTAACAGACTTAACCATTTTGGAAGAGGAGTTTCAAAAGCTTTTGGGGGAGGTCTAGTCCAGATTGGGACTGAAGGAGAAGGGGTCCATTTTTAAGAAGCAGAACCATAGAGTGGGAGTTGGTTGCTGTAAGTAAATGACGACCACACTGACGTCCACGAATCGAGGGGAGATTTGCCACAGGGAACCAGTAGATTCACCACCCTGCCCAAAATCCTGGGGTCAAGTGCCCATTAAAGAAGCCTTGTAAGTAAAAGAACGGATACATTGAAATAAAATTTAAAAGTTATATTCTCATAGAATCTAACATGATGCCAGGAGTATGGACCGAGGCTTAGTAGTAGTAGTAGTTATTGTCATTTATATAGCACCTTTTCCCATTTATATGGCCTCAATGCGCTTTGTGGTAGGAATACCCTCACGGACTAAAGTCCAGGAATGGGAACATTCTCAGAAACAGATAAGATTGCGTGTGTTGAGATGGCCAAGATTAGGAATTAGGTAGGCTGGCTAGGCTCCAGTAAGCAACAGCAGGAGGTCAGGCATCCGGATGGGTGCTGACAAAGGTCATGACAGAGCGCTAGTGCAGGAACCTCGATATGTGACCAGCTAGCCCGAAAGCTATCATACGTTGTCACTGTATTTTAAGGGCAGAGGTGTGGCGGCAAGTCTGGTGTAAGGGGAGAAGCCGTTACGTGTCTAGCTAGACCAAACTTGTCATAGACGTAGCTGCATTCTAAATTGTGTGGATGGATAACTGTGCCTGCGGCACATGTCCACCGAAGTGGTGTGTTTATACGTACCTTTACCTCAGATGGAGCTTATGTTTCATCTGGCAATGTCATCCGATCATCCAGGGATGAGAAATGAATTAATGCGCCTTGTTTTCACAGAGGCAAAACTACATCTTTGTCTGTGATGTATGTCATGCAACAATCATACAGATTAGCAGCGATTAAGCGATCTGTTGATGACCATAGTGTAAATAATAAGTCCTCAATGAACCTATTTGCAAGTATTTTAAGGGTCTAATAAAGGAGCGGATAACAGGGGGAAAAGAATCCCAAAAATCACCTGTCGGAAGGCTGGTTTTTCCTTTCAATTTTTTCCCTAGAAAATGCAATGTCAATTTAAAAGGACACATTTGAATTGCATTTCAATTTTAGGCCACACAGGCATTAAAGTGCTTTGCCATAAGCTAACTCCCGAGTGTCCTATTGATTCACTCACTATTTTGATTTCCTAATTTCGCAAATGAATGCCATTTCAAAGCTGCTGTACCTTATGTTTACCAAAGCATTTTAAAATGTAACTGATTTAAAATTAAGCTGTGGTTTTATCGCGTTTCATGTAACGTTAAACGGTCTTGTTTGGAATCAATGTCCACTAGTCATTCCAAACAAGACCAAGGTTTGTATTTGTTTTGACTAAAGATTTCTAATGCAATCTCATTGTTTATTATTCATAGAAAGATAGAATCAGGCAAAGTGAATTCGTCTGGGATTGTGATGTGTCCTGCTTCTCTTTGTCAACAGTCAAATATGATGTACCCCTTAACTGCATACTCGTCCTCAGCACTATAACTGCTGGGCTATTATGTATGTCTATGCAAATAGGACGAGCATACTTGTCCTCAGCACTATAACTGATGGGCTATTATGCATGTCTATGCAAATAGTACGAGCATACTCGTCCTCAGTTAAGCAAGCAGCTTGTTTTAAGAGACAGGGTCGAACTGTCAATTATTGTGTGGTTTATGTTTAAATAAAAAGGAATAGTTACAACACAGCTTGTTTCTAGCCCCAGAGAGTGGGGGTGAATTCATGCTGTGCCAGACCACCAGACTGAGGTTACCCAGGTCCGTAAAAAGGACCTGAAATAATGTTTGGTGTAAGTCTTATTTTGGAGTGGATTGTTAAGCGTTCCTGAATGGGACAACCTGTGCTCAGTTATTAACTATCATTACATTATCTGCATGAGGAAAGTAACATCAAAGCTATACTCTGAGAGGAATTAAAAACAGGCATTTATTTGTTAAATGTCTCCAGTGTTTACCGTTACAGCCAGACTCCTAATGCGGACCTTATCAAATAATTTGGACCTGTAGAATGCAGTGTTTTTGTTTTTTCAGTTACTTGTGCTTTGATGAAATTACATTGAGTCATCAACACACCAGCCTCTTTAACTTCCCCAGTTTATACTATGGTGGTTGGGCCCCCATTTCCTTTAACTCCATCTCAATTCTAGGAATGTCAAAGATGTAGTGATTCTTCCTTCCTTTCTAGTACCAACGTCATCCCAAACTCTCTTGCCATATCCTGGAAGTCCTCTTTAATTACTGCATGAAATGCTGCAAACTACCAGCTTTCCATTTGTCATAAGTATTCCACCTAAACTGTTTGCCCTACATGATCTGGCTCACCTGGCAGCAGGAATAAGGCAGATCTGACACCACACTGAACCATTCTTACCCCTTCCCCTGGGTAATGCTCTGAGACCACACTCAAGTGTGCTAATTTACTTGGCTGGAAGGTCCTCTTCTGCCCCTTGCCTGCCCTGTACTTTCTTCCATTACCTCTAACCATAATAGCATAAAACAGGCGAATATGCACAGTGTTTGGATCTATGTCACAACTAAGAGGCTGTGCTAGGGCATGAACCTATATTAAATTATTAAATGCCCAGCACGCTGCCCTCACACATTCTGTCTGCTGTGTGCAAACTCACCCTCACCTGTGTGATACATCCCAGGAAAAGTTTAAAACACAACAAACGACTACTGGGTGTTTGGACAGCAGCCACCAGATTAGTATATATATATATATATATATATATATATATATATATATATATATATATATATATGTTATGGTTAAGTTGCTCAGCCCATCGGAAGAGAACTTTTTGGCGGCTTATAACTTCACCCCCCCCCGGCACCCTGTACGAATCTTCAGAAAACTCAGAAAAAAACAAATATGGCCCATCAGATTGATTCTGCGAAGTGTGGTGAGGTTTTGTCCAGAAGGGGCAAAGCTATAGGCGGGTCCTACAATGTGTGGTTTTTACCCATGGATGCAATGGAAAACAAATTTGCTCATGTCTACAGCCCAAACTGCTGGACGGAATCTCACTAAATTTGTGGCAGGAGCCGAGGCTTGGTCCCGAAAGCATGCTTTTGTAATGTTCACCAAATTTGTGGCAGGAGCCGCAGCTGGGTCCCAAAAGAGTACTTTTTTAAAATTTGGTGTAAATCCGTCCAGTAGTTGTTTTTAAAATGGGCAATAAGTAGGTAAAAAAACAATTAGTGATTTCTGGGTTTGGTCCGTGGACTTACTTCTCTGGTAGGGCCGCAGAGGGGCCTCCAATTGGTCCAGAAGGCGGTGTGAAGTCCATGGACATCAGACGCCTCCACTGATTGAATGGTGAAAAGCGTGAGGTGCGTCATCTTTTCTGAAATGCCCACCATGGTGTATCCGCAGAGAGTCACAGGTGACTGCAGTGGGGAAAAAGTCTGGAAAACACATTTTGGGTTATTTGGTGGTGAGAGAGGGGGTGAGAAGGGTTGGGGAATGGAAAAAAGATGATAGATGATATGGGGCTATTTTTATAGGTGGAAAAAGGTCGGACAGGTGTCATTGCGGTCCACGAACACCACAGTAGCTTGCAGACAATGCAGTGAACGGACGGCCTCGGAAACACATTTAGAGTTATTTGGTGGGTGAAAGAGGGTTTGGAAAGGGTAGGGGAGTTGAACAAAGTTGATATGGAGCTGTTCTATAGGTGGAAAAAAGGGTGTGCAGATGCTGCTGAGTCCGCAGTCTATTTCAGTGACTGTGGACATCATTTTGATTGCAGGGTGTTCAAGGACAGCTTAATTAGTTGACGATGTATGAGGGCCCCAAGAATATGACCACTGGCCACAACCACTGCAGTAGTAATATGTGTATAGTAATTATAGGTAAAGTAGTGGAGGCATAAAGTGTTTGTAATATGGTGGACTTATATAATAGAACTATTTATGGTACATATGATTGTAGTACAATTGAGGATAGTACTTATAGAATATATGTTTGATTATACTCGGTATGGTTCAATTCATGAATGGTGTGCCACCAATGATCTCAGCCTTAATACCAGTAAGACTGAGATCCTCCTCATTGGGACACCCACTCCCTCCTTTCCTCTCTCTCTCTGGCTACCAAATCTGGGCCCTTCCTGCTCCTTCCTGTGAGGCTAAGAACCTTGATTTCATCTTTGACTCCTCCCTCTTCTTCTCTCCTCACATCTCTGATATCTCTAATAAGTAAACCTATCAGCTGCACCTCCTCAGAGGTATTATTCCTTTTCTGCTCACTTTCTACAGAGTGCTGGTCCTCTGTAGGCTGGACTATAGCAACAGCCTCTTTCTAAATTTTCTTTCCTCTACTCTTCAAACTTTACAACGTATCCAGAACAGGACCTTAGCCTTGGCCTTAAACCCAAGGATTGCATCTCTCCAGCACTGACATCTCTTCACTGTCTCCCTGTAGCTGCAAGGATCAACTTCAAGACCCTCTGCATTGTCCACAAGGCTTTTGGGGGCCTGGGACCACTCAACCTCCAAATTTCTCTTCCAAAACATCTTCCTTCTTGAGCTCTCTGCTCATCCACCTCCAACTCCCTGAGAGTCAGACGCTTCTCCAAGATCTATCTCCTCTTCTGGGCCCTCCCTCTAGAACAGCCTCTCTCAAAATTGAGCAGAACCACCTCTGGTTCTGGAAGCAACACAAGACCTTAATTTTCTCTTCTGCTTTCTCTCTTCCTCTCCCTGCTGATGCACCCGACTGCTTTGCGCACTGGTCACCTGGTCACCCTCTGAACACGGGCGCAGGCTCCTGCATGTCCAGTTGCCTTTACACTGCCTCCAGGCTCCACAGCACTTAATGCTCTGTATCTACAACCCTACATTCCCTTCTCTCTGCACTTATGAGCTGCCTGCTGGCTGCACTTGTGAGTTAATTGTACTTCCTCCTTCCCCTCCCCCCTGGCACTTCTCCCCTTCCCTCTTCCCTGCACTTGCGTGTTCTGAATGACACAAGGCCTCGTAAGATCGTTATTTTGCCCACCCTTGTTTCCCCCTCCCTGTCTTGTCATGCCTAAAAACAGGGGCATTATAAATGCCACATCATATCATATCATATCATATCAAATGGATAAATATACAAATCGTTCCTTATGGATGTGATGTTGTGAAAAATGGTTGCAGAGAGTGCATGTATGTTTCCACATGTATGAAATCTAGACAATTTCATTTACAGGGATATTTGATGGGCCTGCAGATTTTTCTGGAGAAGAACCATGTGTGTCTTAGTTTTCTGATGGACATGCAGTTGTCTTTGTATTAGACAGATTTGTGGTTTTATTTTTTGATGCAGAGGAGTTGGTTGTTGTTTCTTTAGCGGTATTAGTGGGAGACCTGTTATAGATTCTGTTTGTATTAGTTCTCTTTTTAAAGGTATCCTTTTTTGAGGTACAGGGTACATTTCTAGATGGGGGTGTATAGTGCACATAGACTGTTGTATTCCAGGATGCAAGGAATGTCAGGGTTGACTTTGCATCAAAGTTAACTAGGAATAGACCATTGAGTGTAGGCTGACGTGAAAGTGCTATGTGACTCATACCTTCTTTAAAGACTGTGCTGCCAATGTCAATCAATGCTTGTTCTAGGGTTAGACCTTGTGATTTGTGAATAGTGACATCATATGCAAGAGATAGTGAATATTGTTCTCTGTATCTGTACATATTTTTGAAACGAAGGTACCATGCTATTGTGCAGCCAATTTCTTTAACGTCTGCAAGTTTGTCAAAGTGAATGTTGACAAACTGAATGGTGTTGTTATGTGGTCATGGTTGAAGCCAGCAGCTATACCAATTGGTCCATTGACTAAACTTTGTTCTATGTCAAGGTTACATTTTGGAATTATTCTCCATTCCAGGCGTGTTGGAGATACATTTGTCTAAGCTATTTAGTTGTGCTGTTGCTTGTTAACACATGACAAGTGTCATGCTGTGCACTTCTAGTTTGTCCATGGAGCTGATATGCAGAATGGATTGCGTTTATTTTTCAAAATTGTCTTGTTGAATTGTCTACAGCTTGCAAGGGTTGGCATTAAGGACATGCCTTTTAGATGGTGTTGAGTTAATTGTTCCATGGCATGAGGAGCAGATGTGTTTCGTCCATATAGCTCATGGATCAGTCTACTATTTAAGATGGATTTTGCATCTTTGGTAAGCAGACCAGTTCTAATGCTTTTTAAAATGTTAGCATAGCTGAGGTCTGCAGATTGACTCATGTTTTGAGTTAGTTCTTTGTAGTGAAAATGTTGCCAGAGATTTACATTTCCATTGCTGCCGAGCGCATTGTGGCATTGTTTGTGCTCTTATGATTTGAAATTAGGTTGACCTTTTACTAGTGTTAACTGTACGGAGTCTCCAAAAACAATAACAGGTTTTCCTCCAAACAATACTTTGTTGTTGGTTTTTAGGTCTTCTTGCATTCTGAGATGCATTAAAGCCAACTTGAGGTTGGAAACCATGCTTACTTCATCTATCAGGAGCATGTTCATGTGTTTCAGAATTCTGCATACTTCAGTAGCAGCTTCTGATGATGATTTGTAGCATTCTAATTTGTTTTGGTGTTCTACTGGGAGGAACAGTAGTAGGTGTAAAGTTACACCTACTATGTTACACCTACTATGTTGTAGGCAGCTAAATCTGTGGGGGCTGTTACTACAGCCGAAAGGTTGCTGTCCATTAAGTTTTGTAGAAATGTGCTGATTATTTTAATTAAGAATATTTTACCAGAACCAGCTTCACCACTTATATAGAAGAGCAGATCTGTATAATGTTTACAGGTTTTAGTTTCATGTTTAAAAGAATGCTCAATTTCTTGAGTGATCTCTAGATAAATGGTAGCGGTTCATCATTTAGCTGTGATTCGAACACTGACAAGTATTCCTCAGATTTTTTATATTGATATGTTGTATTTTCTACCTCATTCATGGCTATTTCTTGTTCATTTAGAATGAGTGGTTCTCCAAGTGGTTCTTGATTTGCTGTAAGAGAAGGTTGACTACCCTCAGGAGTACCTTTATCTAGTTGATCTTCAATTTCTTGCTCTTATAGGCGTTCATTGTCCCAGATTTCTTTGTATTTTTTGAAATTATCATTTGTAATACTGCTTTCATTTGCTTTGAATGCAGCTTACATGAGTAATAGTCATCTAATAATTTTCTTTTCTTTTCTCCAAAGTTTAGAAAGTTGGAGTAGGGCCATGTAATACAGTTTTCTATGCTGTGGAGATTCAAACTTTATATGATTAATTAGACTAGGTTTCATGAGTTTCACTGGGCTTCCTTCATAAATTGAGACTGAATATTTGCCAGTAGTCTCCTGTAGTGTGACATTGTTTTTGTACGTGTAGTTTTAGGCAATGTCGTACAGACAACTGTTTTCCAAAGCAGTACTTCTGTTTGGGTAGCATGTGTCAATTAAATTGCTTTTTAAATGTCCTAGCTTTTGGGATAATTTGTAGCTATGTTTTATATCTCTTGGTCAATTTTAGCACTCTTTTCCGGGATGAAGCAGGACCAAGGTTCAGCTAGACAAAGTGTTCAGATTTGTCATATAAGGCTGTGCCTGTTAAACGGTCTGTACTAAGAGCATTCACATTCTCTGTGGGAGAGCATGTCTATACCAAAGCTGTAAAAACGTTGTGATCATATTTTGTCAGATATGTCATCCCAGAGGTTTTTTTTAGCTCTATTTTGTCAGCTTTGGTGAGATAGGCTGTGACAAACTTTTTTGCAGAGGAATTATCTGCAATGTATTGTATGACTTTGTTTGCATCCCACAAGAGGGTAATGATTGCATTGTAATCAATAATGTACTTGGATGTTTTATTCATTTTAATGTTGTATGTGTTTTTTTTGGGATTTGCCTTTTACCTTGTGTCTAACAGACGACATCAAGATATTTACAAGTCCTTTTGTGCAAACTGGTCTAGGGAAGCCAAAGCGACATTTGGTATAGTATAGTATTTGTTTTTATAACTACGTTGGCAGTATTTGCCACACTTATGTTTTTGGAAGTGCAAGATTTGTGTATGTAGGTCACTGTCTGTGGTTTCTGAAGGGATGCCGCAGGTAATGTATTTTTCAATAAACTGTAAAACAGTAGCGTCACTAACATGGCCAAAGTTAGGAGCATGTTCTAACCACAAAAGCATGTGCATGTTTGGTGATCCTCTAGATTGATATTCTTTCTCCAAAAGATGTGTTGTACTTCTCAGAGCGGAGGAGAAGTTTTATTGCAGATGAAGTGCAGCATGCTATGAAGCAATGGTGAACGTATCATTGAAAGGGACAAGAGAACAGAGTTCTCCGGCTATTTTTATATCTATTCCATCTTTGTTTTGGTTTGTGGTGTGTAAGAAATAGTGCAAGTAATTCCATGCATACTCTGCACAAACCATGTCAGTAGGCCTAGGTTCCTTAGCATACAATGTACATCAGCGTGATGTCAGAACCAGTATTCTTTTGTACCACGCATGTTTTCCAAGAGATTTGTTATACTTGTCTATAAATCTTCATCTTTGTCTTTTATTATTTAAAGTGGTTGGGTAGCAGACATGTTTAAAAAGTTAGAGCCTGTTTTCAATATGTGTGCAACTCTGTAACATTGAGTTGCTAGTTCGCTTTTGAACAGGAGGTGGAAAATGTATTCAACATTTTGTCTGAATCTGGGGTCTTCAGAATACATTCTTAAAGAGCGATATTCTGATGCACTAATTTGTGTAGACCTCTCATCATATCTTCCTTTTTTTCCTCTAGGAAAGAGTAGAGGAAAAGAACATACTTCTACACTTTGTCCCCATATGTTCATTGGGGATCCTCTGGCTTCACATTTGATATGTTTCTAATGCATCATCAATGGTGTCTTTGGAGTGTAGTGGGTGAATTGTATACTGGTATAAAATGTTGGTTGCCGTAACAGGATCTACATGTTCAAATTGCTCAGTTGCTGGTGAGTTGTAGAGCTTGTCTAACTTTGTTTAAATCAACTAGTTGTTGCCAAATTGTGTTGACTTTTGTTGGCACACCATTAACTAGTAAACTCAAAGATTGATATATTGCTCGCTGTACTCCTAGAGTTTCTACATATTCTTTGAGATCTAATGGCAAATATACTACTCTGCCACAGATGCCCTTTAGTAACTCGGATGAAGGTAATTTGGCTGGAGTCAGTTGAAAGCGTATTATATCTTGAAATGAGTTTACTGTTTGGATTATAATGTTCTCATACAAGATATGTTTTTGAGGAGCTTTTGGAAGTGGTAGTGTTTCTAAGTTATTAGTGATAGCACATGATGGCATTTAGTTATTTTCAAGCTTTGTGCTGCAGTACACGCAAACTATTGAGCGGTCCGTTATTTTGTATTTAGTTTCTGCTGTTAGATTTAAAGCTAATTGGAACCATTGGAATTCCCCATTGTCCTCTATTTTGTAGGATACATCATTCTGCGACAACAGACACATTCATGGTTTGGTATTCCAGCAGATGTGTTTTCAAACTTGGATATTTCTCTTTTATATGTCTTCCTTAGGAGATTGGTGTTCATGAGGTTTTCGGTAATGTTTTCTAAAGTTACAGAATTTTCTAAGTCAACTTTAGTTCTAAAGTATTTACTTTGGTTGTGTCCTATTTCTTGAAACATTTCTTTGCCTGTTCCATGTAGGAGAATGTTATTTAAATGTTGCAGTTCTAGAGCAGGACTTTTTGCATAGTATAGTCTATGCACAAGATTCCGTGTAGCAGAATGGTCTGTTGCTAACATTTTGATGTGGTGGGAGGTGCTTTTGCAAGCAGTTCCCGAAATGCAGGCTAATGAATGTCCCCGCAGACCAGTGTGGCTGCACACTGGACAGGAGTCCATTGCTTGTAAAGTTTTCATTCTACTTTTGTATTCTAGCTTAACATAGTGATAGAGGAATTGTTGTAAACATTTAAAGGATTGTTGGCATATGTTAAGCTGCATGTCCATGTGTACACTGGATGGTTTGTTTGGTGAAAGAGGAATTTGGTTGAAAGTTTGTTGGGGACGTTTTTTTTATAAGGGTTCTTTTGCCATGATGGTGTCTTCTACCATTTCATACCCTCGACCATTATTGTCTAAGGCTATTGTTTTTTGTTATTCTTGTTTATAAGCTTCTTCATTAAAATATTGTTCTGTACTGCTTGAGTGAATCAATTCCCCATCACATAAGTTTGACAAGATCTCTATATTGACACTGTGCATGTTAAGAAATACTTTTTTGTAATTATACATTGTTTATAGGTGGATGACTATATGGTTTGGTTTTATTCTTTTCTGCTCTATTTTTCCCTTCTTTTCCATGGAGTTACTTTTAGTAGGCATTTTTTGTGTCTTTTGGGAAAAGAGAACGTTTGGGGTTGAACGTTGTGCAATGTATATGCATGTATTGTGAATGGGTGTGTGAGTGTGATTGGAGAGCTTTATACAGTGCTGTTTGATTGTGAGGTGACAGATGAGATGTGGTTGGGAAAGTTGGGAGAGTTAGAGTTTGTAGAGGTGTGCTGGCATTGGGTTAGTGAGTAAGAGAGTAGTGGTGTGATTCAACCAGTAGGGAAATTGTGCTGGTTTTAGGAAAACAGTGGGTGTTGCAATGGTGGTGTTTGGATGGGAATAGGGAGAGTGTGAATTATGCAGTATAATGAGTTAGAGTGAAAGACATGTTGGTTTGAAAACAGTAGTCTGAGGTAATACATAGTGGAACTGTGCTGTTGTAATTACATACATATACATGGTACATTAATGTACTTTGTAGGATGCGAAGGGTATTCTTTTTCTGGTTGGTTTTTGTCTTTGGCAATGTGCCTCTTTCCAGTAATTGTAAAATAAAGTTAGTGGGTATATGTGGTAATGGTGAAGTACTTTAAGTAAGCAAGGTTGATATCAATGAAGGTAGGAGGAGTTGTTGGAAAAACAGTTAATGAAATTGCTGTACTTTTAAAAAAAATGTTTTTTGGAGCATTTTCATGAAAGTTGAGAAAAACTCTGTGTGTAACGTTTTGTAAAAGAGAAGAACAGTTGATAGAAAAGATTTGTGGTACACTTTTAAATGGCAGTTGGTGTGTGGACATTTAATATGTCAAATCAAAGCTGCCAAAATGGCACATTTTACCACCAATATTGAGTCCTCTCTCTCTCAGCCAAGGGCCCTGTTCACTGCTGTCAAGGATCTTGCGTCGGTCTCATTTCTTTATCTCTAAGATTGATACTATTAGACAAACCATCTCTTTGACAGTGACAAGATCCGGACCCATAGACAACACCATCCCTTTTCTCGCTGTCTCTATCCTACCACTGCTAACATTTGGTTCACCTTACCGATTTATACAGAGGAAACTGTCCTGATGGCTATTGGAAAAATTAAGTCATGTTCCCCCTCGGATGCTATCCCTCTACGGGTTATGAAAGATATTGCTCCTAATCTGTTATCAGAGATTACTAAAGCTATAAATGACTCTCTTCAAACAGGGTCTGTCCCACAGGAACTGAAATATGCTAGGGTGATCCCTCTTTTGAAAAAACCTACCTTGGACCCTACCACTCACTCTACTTTTTGCCCTATTTCACTTCTCCCCTTTCTGGCTAAACTCTTAGAGTCACTGGTGTCCGCCCCTACTATCTACTTTCTTAGAATCCACTAACCTTCTGGACCCGGTTCAGTCCGGGTTCCATCCTGGTCGTGGCACAGAGAGTGTTCTGGTCACCGTTCTAGTCGATATGACCAGGCTGGTGGATGCAGGTGGAGTGGGTGCCCTGATTTTGTTAGACCTATCAGCGGCCTTCGACACGGTCGACCACTCCATCCTGCTATCTCGTCTTGCCCAGTTTGGCATATCAGGGCAGGTACTAGCATGGTTCAGTTCATTCCTTGCAGACTGTATTCAGACCCTTTCGATGCCCCCTTTTCTTTCTGCTCCTTGTCACCTCAGCTGTGGAGTGCCACAGGGCTCCTCCGTGTCGCCAATATTGTTTAACATCTACATTTGGGCCCTTGTGTGTCTCATCCGCTCACCCAGATACTGATCAGATTAGATCTTGATCAGTCTGAATTGTCGTCGTGCCTACGGGAGTGCCTGACAGCTGTTGGAGAGTGGATGAACCACAATTGGCTCAAATTGAATGGTGATAAGACTGAGGTGATGGTGGTGGGCTATCCCCCTAATCCCACACTCTGGCTGTCCTCCTTTTGGCCCTCTTCCCAGGGACCCCTGCCGATTACAGTTAAGAAAGTGAAACAATGGTGGTGTGATGCTATCTGCAACTCTGTCCAAGGACCAACAAGTCTCTGTGGTCTGTGGTCTGTCAGGCTGGCCATTTTCAGCTGACAATTCTGAGGAGAGTACTACCTCTGATTCCGGTCCCATTACACCCTCCAGTGGTAGCAGCCATGGTTCTATCACAAATAAACTACTGCAACTCCCTGTATCTAGCCCAACCCAAGCGCTTGATCAAACATCTGCAGCAGCTGCAGAATTTGGCCATTAGGGTAGCTACGGGCACTCCTTTTGGAGCTCACATCTCCCCTGTGTTATGGACCCTGCATTGGCTTCCTGTGGCCCAACTGGTAGAATTGAAGGCTCTGTGTATTGTACACTGTGCCCTCCATGGTCAGGGAGAGGAGTATCTCCAAGCCAAGTTTATGCACTATCAGCCCACCCGTAACCTGCGATCAGCCCCTTCCGAACAACTTGCTGTGCAAAAGCACAACAGAGATCGGGTTGGTAGCCGGTTCTTCACTATCGCTGCAGCAGTTCTGTGGAATAGTTTCCCACTGACCATCAAGAAAACCCCTAACTACTTAGAACATTAGAAGGCGGGTCAAAATCTACTAATTTTAAATCTTCATGGGGCTGTCTCTATCTCTTCTAGCGCCATTTTGCCTTTGGGCGACTGTGCACTTTATAAGAACTGTTAACATAACATAACATAACATAACATAACATAACATAACATAACATAACATAACATAACATATGTTAGGAGCATATGTATACTTGCCAACATTATGCATTTTAATCTGTAGGTGTTTACATAGGCCTACATTTTTTGTTTGCATTCTGGGATTTATAGCTGCACTTTTCACATTATAAAAGTTGCAGTACAAGTCCCAGACAAGTCCCAGATTGTAGAGATAAAATCAGGATTGGATAAGCACCTAAACATTGGAATGGGTGATGTTGGGATGTATGCATGTACTGCCAACAGATTAAACTAACACACTATAACTGCCACTTAAAAATGGTTTACAAATTTATTCCATTTGCTTTTCCTTGCTTGTATAAAAAAAAACATTGTGCTGCTATAAATACACATATGTTTTTTTAAAGTTTTATGACGATGCTTTTAAAAAGAAACATTTTGAAATGCACAGCATTTTATATTTTTCATGCTATATAAATGTCACAGTTCCTAAATCCATTAAAACTAATTTCCCTTTAAACATATTGTCTAAAAATGTGACAATTGCAATCACATATAGGATGTTACTTCCCGCCATCAAAGCACTCCACCATGCTTCCATCCCTTGTATCCGATACTCAGATAAGAGGTGTCCACATTGTTTTGTACGTCTCTCTTTCAGAGCTGGGCCTGAAATAAGTAGGTGTTTCAAAGTTTCAAAGTTTCCAAAACAGAATCGTCATTAAAGAAATGACACATGTTTCCTTCGGTCAAGCCACTAATCGCCAGAATCTCATTTGTAGGATGACCTCCAGCTTTCGTTGCTCCGGCGAGATATGTGCTACCGATTGATAGTTGGCAGATGATTTCCGTTTCATTATCCAGTCCAGCTCTTTCAATTTAGTCTTGATCCATGTGGGATTAGCGAGTAGTAGCCCCATTGAACCCCCAATTTCTTCCTGTTTACTACTAATTTTAATTTTCCAGCTGTTCAACATGTCATTTTGAGACAATGTTATTTCCATGTGTAACATTTCTAGAGTTTCTGGGCGTAACAGGGAAACACATTTCCAGAATAGGGCAATGCTTTTCCAGTCCACCATTGATTTCAATGAGGAAAGGCTAAACTCCTTCCAAATTATTTGAATTAGGGTCGATTGAGGGATACCCAAAACTCTTTTCCAGAATAACCCTTCCAAGTGGGGCCATACCGACTCTGGAATACTGGGCATTGCCTCTGATCCATACGTTATTGCTGGGACCACCTTGGATTTATGGAAAGTCAATACTGGCACTATTGAGAAATGATCAAACCTCCAATTCAAGGCACATGCTTGACTAGTAAGGGCTTTTAGTTTGGCTTTTAGATGGGAGATCATTGGGGCCTCTGATTTTGTGTCACTAAGCCAGGCACTGAGGTACATGAACAAGGTCAATTGTTCAATACGCTGTTCGTCCAAGAACCAAGAGTGCTGGTTCTTTCCCCTGTCAGTCTCCAAAACTCAAAATGTTGGTTTTAGCCTTATTGATCTCCAGGCCGTTGGGTTTGATGAAGCTCTGCAAAGAGTCTAATTGGCGTTGGAGTCCTGCTGGTGTTTGGTCTGTTAAGACTACGTCATCCGCATGCTGTATGCGTGGTAGCTTGACTCCCCCCACCATTGAAGGAAAGGCTCTTGTCAAATCAGGCTCCATTATATTGGCCAAGACAAAGTTAAACATGGCTGATGCCATTGGACAGTCCTGCTTGACTCCTTTAAATGTGGCAATTTCATTGGATAAAAGGCCAGATTTATCCAACCGAACTCTCCGGGTGGTTGTATTGGAATGCATGGCCTTTATCAGATCCAAAAGATCTGTTGGGCAGTTCTTAGCTTCAAATTTTCTCCAATGTTTCTGGCAGTTGCTCTGGTCGAATGCCTTGACCAGATCGACAAAGGCCATTAAGATCTTAGGCTTTGCATTGCGGGAACGGGCCTCAAGTACATTGAGTATGAATATGTTAACTGAGGTCCCAATACCCTTTATAAAATTTGTTTGGAACAGGTCATTAAAGCTTGATTGCGTGCACCATTTACAAAAGTGGTCCAGTATTATTGCACCATAAAGTTTCCCGATTATATCGAGGAGGGCAATGGGCTGCTAGTTTTTAGGATTAATACACTCCCCTTTTTTGAATAAAGGTACCACTATCACCCACATCTAGGAACTTAGAATTCTGTAGACTGTAGTTACCTGGACCAGCAATGCGTTTATAAAGTTAGCTCAATCTTCTGGGTGCTCCTTCAACATGTGATTTAATAGACTGTCTGGGCCGGGTGCTCGCAAGCTGCTCAGTTGGCATATACGCTTTTGGATGTCACTGGAATTGACTGAAAGAACCCAAGGCTCAAGCCCAATGACAGACAAGACGGTAACATTTTTATTTGGCTCCACAGCATAACATTATTTTAAATGCTGGATCCAACAAAGATCACTAATAGGGTTTGTTTGTTTGTTGTTTGTCTGGACACCTACCACTTTTATGACCAAAAAGCCCTTAAATTTTTGCCTGCAAGTGCCCTGAGCATATTTTTGTAGTCATTCTGGTATGTTATCAGTATACTAGAATAAAGCCAGTTCTTAAACTTCCTTTTTTGCAAGTGGGTATTTTCTTGAACTTTGAATGATGATGCTTTACTAGCCACCTTAGGAAGCCTTCTGACCACGTTTCTGCGGGCAACCAATTATTCATTGAAAACATGGGGGTGATTCACCAGGGACCGGACCCTCTTACTAGATTTGGTAGAGTAAAGTTCCAAGAGTGGTGTATACTCCACTGTAGAGCCCACCACTTTAAAGTCTGGCAAGAGTTTTTTGATGTTGTCGTTTGCAAGTTTTATCCTGGCTCCACCATTGCAGCATTACACTTCCAGGAGCATCCTTTGATGGGGCGTATGAAGAGCCGTCCATTCCATGCATAACATGTGTGGGTCACTGTTCTTTGTTTTGACCACTTTAAATGACACAACCAATTGAAGAAGCTGTCGAGGGACAAAGATATAATCTATCACAAAAGAATGGTCCTTACTCTGCCATGTTGCCTGAGGTGGTGTGTCTTCCTTGGTATTTCCGTTCAACATGGGCATGTCCTTTGTGTCCATCAATGAACCCACATGGCACCTCTGATGTATCGAGGACTTCCATAAACCATGTCTTGGTGATGGGAATTGTTGATCAAACATGATGTGTTTATATCACCACATATAATCATATTTCGTGTCTGTTCATTTATGTATGTGTCGTCGATCAGGTCAGAAATCTGATCGATAAAACACTCATTGGATATTGACACAGGGTTCTAATCAAATTTGATTACAACTAGTTTAACTGGATTCTCTGGACCCTGTAAATTGTCAGCAGTTTCCCTTCTAATAAGAAGTTCTTGTGACTGGGGAGTCAATGAGATTGATTTAGTTAAGTTCAGTGAGCTACCAGATTTGACAGACATCAGGAAACCAGAAGATGGACGTCCTTTTTTCCCTTTGATGGCTGCACTCAGTGATGTCTCAAAACCATCAAGAATCGGGGTCTCAGACGGCCATGTTTCTTGCAGGCATAAAAAAACGAAGTCTCCCAGGTTTGTTTCACTAATTTTGGTAAGATGACTAAAGCTTCTGGTGTGTCACAAGGCCATTTTTGATTGCTGGATCGTCACACTGTTTTCAAGATCTGGTGAGGGCTGGGATGATATTACTTTGGGCAGCTTGAATTGCTAAAGCCTGTCTCTATAGGGAGAGCGCTCTCAGCAGCCATGACCAATCCTGTGTTTCACTGCTCACCGACTGTACTGATGGAAGCGCTCTACTACTACTAACTAGATGGGAAGAGAGTTCTGGTTTGATTGTTACATTCAACTTTGGTACCACACTGACCGGTACTCTTACTGTATGAAAAGGATCTAGGTAATTTCCGCCCGGGTTTGTGCACCAGGCTTCTTTGATAACAACACTGTTGATTGAGCCCTTAGCTCCAAGGTTTGTTCCAGATGATCGAGCCAGAGACGCTGGTAAGGCCTCCGTCTCTGAGACCTTGACTGTTGTCAAATCAAAACCCAGCATCAAAAGGCTGCATCCATCAACATGTTCTTAACAACTGGAGAACTAATGTGCATATAAATCTGATCCATTCTATGTTTGTCACTAAACTCGATAATCCTCAGACCTTCGGATGCCAATTGCTTCAAATTCGGAATACAATGGAAAAGATCTAACATCGTTCTTCGGTTGAGGATTAAATTGTCATTTTTATCCAGGACTCTTTCAAGCTTAAGAGAATGATGTTTTGAATTTTGAGTTAGGGGCCCCTGCGCCCTTTTATTTGTTTGCTCAGAAATATTAGTCCGTTCACCGTTCGTCCCCGAGAGCTCTTTACTGGCTTTGTTTGTGAATGAGATAAACCCGGATTACTATCTTGGTTCAGGTTGGGCACCGTCTTTGTTATTCTAACTTTATTTGTTGTAGCCAGAGAAGTCGGGGCAAATCTGACATTAAGATCAGAAGTCTTTTTCCCCAAAGCTGGTTCTATGCCACAATTTGCCTCCAATTTGCGCGCACCACAGCAAGTACACTCAAGTACTGTTGGCTGTTTGGCTGGTCCTGCTGTTACCACACCTCTGCAACAACTCTTTCACTGGATTGAACTCAATTGGGTTTAATCACTTACCCCCAACTGGACTTTAATGTGGACTTTAATATTACGCTTATACTGTGTTTTATAATGCTAATCTCCCTTTTTTAATCTGTTTTTCTGTTCAGTCACGCCCACTTCTTGACGTGCCTTCAAATACTAACTCCTGTGCGCAGCAGCGCGCGCGCACCATAGCAAGTACACTCAAGTACTGTCGGCTGTCCGCTGTGCCGCTGTGCTGCTGTGCTGCCACAGCACTCTGCCATACCACTGGGCTTTCTTGTGCCGCTGTGTTGCTACGGCACTCTGTTACACCACTGGGCTTCTCTGTGGAGCAGTTAAACGCTGCCACTGCCTTGCCGCCCTGCCCCTCGGTTGAGTTGCTGCTTTTGCCTTGTGGTTTCCACTGTACTGCACTGTTTCCTGGGAGATTTGCTTCCTTAGTTCCCCCTCCCTTTTCTCTCCTTCCACCTTGCTTGTGTTGAGCTTGTGTGGCCCCGCTGCATTTTTGCCGTCACAAAGCTCCCTGTTGTTTTCGACTGCTCGGGATTAAAGTTGTAGTAATCCCCCCCCCCCCCTGGGCCGTTAACTGTTAACTCAACGACGTGTTACAAGGTGCCCGCCCCCTGTAGGTGAAATCATTTCTTTTTGTGCCTGCCCTTCTTATATTATCTCTAATTTGTCCCTCAGCTTACGGAGTGCTCGTCTGCTTCACCATCTAAAAATATTGAAGCACTGAATATCATCCAAACTATCCAAAGCGCAGCTACCAAGTTGGAAGTTTGTAACAGACCTTAAGAAATTCATGTGCACTTAAATTATTCTACCAACCAACATAAAGTATGTTTAGGTTAACCTCCGGAATGCCACCTCCACCTCCTTGCTATGCTCCTTGATTACCAGTACATATACGACTGGGGTTCCATCTCTCAGCCATTGCTGGCAACCCTGTAGCTCCAGGCTCATTATACATGAGACAACCTGTGCCAACTTTGACTCATTTTTTTTCCTCCAACCTTAAGGAGACCTCAGAAGCAAACATCATCCACCTGAAAAATCTGGGAGAGAAAACTCCCGTAACTTGTCTGTCTGACAAAATTATGCAAGAATGTTATGACAACCAACCCTCCCTCCTTGATGAACGTGTATTTCACACTCCCTGCTTCATTCCCGAGACACACTTTAATTCTATCCATGAGCTAAGATCATTGCCACATTCAGCCTTGTATTCAGAGGTCCTTAATGGAACGAATAACGGGTCTCTAAACAATGCTTTCCATAATGTGAATTCAGTAGGTGGAGAAAAAAAAAGACAAAAATGAAAACAAAAATGATGATAAAATAAATTCTACTCTTCTCCCTCCCTCTCCACTCACTCAATCAACGCAAAATCTGACCAAAGTGATTTGTATGCCCCCTCCTTTCATTCAGTCAAGAAGGTCACAGTTAATGAACTCTCTGAATCCAGGCTTTCCAATTCCCCAGAACTGTTTCCAACAGACTGTCCAAATGACATCATATCCTCTCCGGACACTGCAATGTCTGATAACTCTGAAGTTCCATCATTTGCCAAACCTACCCCTCGTCCCTACTTTGGCTTTCCCTCACTTCCTAATTCAGCTATAGAATCAGCCATCACGGCCATAAATATCTTGATATTTACATTGACTAAACTTTTTGAAATACTTGACTCTCGTGCTAGTTCCCAGGATTTAACACTAATTAATATCATTAGCAAAATTGACGCAAATGTTGTATTCCTTCCTGCTGCGAGTGACGACATACCTGAGGGTCCTGACCCTGAAAATGAGAATCAAATTTCCGATCAGATCAGTCTCTAGTCCCCCTGAGATATCAACTGTATTCGAGGAGGAAATGTGTGCCAAATCTGAATCAAATCCTATACCTCCTACAGAAAAACAAATAAAAATAAAATCCATTATATGAGATCTTTAATCGTCTTTCTCGGAATAAGAGATGAAAACGTAAAAAGACACAATAAGACGAAATCCTGTCAACTTTCAAATACTGTATTAGACCCTCCAGCTGAAAATCCTCAAGCAAAAAAACAAAGAACCAAATTTTCACAAAAAAAACAAATCAGCTGCATCAAAAACCAAAATGTTTGTAGCCAACATTACTCTACCTCCTCAGCAAGAACTTTCTTCTGCTGCTTTCCGTGGCAGAATCAAATGCTGTACCCCTGAAACCTCTCATCCGGGTCTTGGACTCCCCTTGTCAGGTGTGCCGTCACTTAAAGGTAAGGATTCTGATTCTATAACACCATGTTTAGAGCCTGTACCACCGATAAGTGATGCTGAAATAACAAATAATGATCTGCCCAATGATGATCTTATGAATTAATCAGTCTATTCAAATAATGACATGTCTGTTTTGGAAACTGTCCATCAAAGTTTGCACCAAGACAGATCACGACCACCATCCCGAAACCCAACATTTTGCATTATTTTAGATCATGACTCAAATCCATTTACGACTTTGGAGCAAAAGACAAAAAAACTGGTGAAGCGAGCTCCTTTTTCCAAAGATTCTCCGCCAAGAGCTCAAGGTAATACAGAGAATAACAAATTTAACCCTCTACCTTCTTCCGATAACATAAATGCTGAAGATCCTCTCAATCTACCACCTGCTGGGGATATTCCTATTACTACTTTCCCTGACAAAGAAGCCAAACACGAGGATGAGTGGTTACCCAAACTCCTATCAAACGAAACCTTGAGGCTCACCATGATTGATATAATTTGCTACAATCCCTTCCCGAACAGGGTGACAATATTAACAATATTTCATGCCATCCCGCAACTGAAACACAGCAAATCAGCAGACATCGATGGTGTTTCTTACCCTATTCCAGCCTATCAAGATATTGTCGAAATCAAAATACCCTCTCTAATAGTCAAAAACTATGTATGGGACCAAAGACAGTTACTGCTTCAAAAGGGTCTCCTAGTTGAACCTATACCTGCTCCGATCCCTAATCCTGACCAGCATCAAATGCCTGGATCTAAAAATCAAAGCCTGGCCCAGACTCTCCCTAATCCATCATGTAGCAATTGTAACACAAACCCACAAAATCCACTCCACCTCAAAAATCTAAATGGGCGTGGGTATCTAGTTCCAGACACTTTGAAAATGAGAACTGTTAGCCACCCAATGTGCCCCAACATCAGTGCACCCTGATCTCCTGGAACACTCGTGGCTTCTCGCACTTACTCAAGTCCAAATCTCTTTTATTTAATAAATATGACAAAGTCATATTACAAGAAACGTGGATGACCACCACTCCGGTTTGGCCTGACCATCAACTATTATCAATTAGTGCCTCTAAACCAGCTAAGGGCAGACCAGCAGCTGGTCTTCTTGTAGCAGTAAGAATTGACGCGCAACTATCTATTACCTCGTGGAAGAGCCCAGATCCTGGGATCCAGCCAGTCTTAATCACGACCGTTAATAAAGACCACCCTTCTTTCCGAAGACTGTAATTATAAATATATACTGGAACCCAGCCTCTGTGACCTCCTCCAAATTTGCTGATAACATTGAGTCAATACTTGATCAGATTCTTTTAGAGACAGATATTGCCAACACAATAATTGCTGGGGATTTCAATAGGAAGTTGATATGCCGTTCTGATCACTCAATCAATTTGAGATCAGCAAACTAGTTATCGCTAATGAAAACTAGAAATTTCGCAACGATAAATGGTACCTTCCCATATGAGGTACCTCCAAGACCAACTTGGACTAGAGGTAATTCTCAGTCTACACTAGACTATGTTTTTATCTCTAATGATTCAACTAAATCAATACCCAACTTCCAACCACAGCTAGCGATCATCATTTAGTTGGACTATCTTGGAGACCCCACACCAAACAAAATTTTGAATATTATAAAGGCTCAATCCAAATAAATAATATGATGACTCGCATTCAGTGGATCCCTTTTCGCATTCATTATTTATAACAACTTCTGCAAGTAGACCAAGAGGCAGTAGAAAAAACTCACTATAATTATTTAATCCAAATCATTATTCAATCGACTACGCAATATAACAAACCAAGTTTTGTTCACAAACACAAATGGAACCCTGATATAGCCAACCTTAGATCAAAATTACGACGTGACATAAGATCACTACCTTCACACGATAACCAAGCAAAAACTAAAAAACAAATACAGAAATCAAATTAAACAAATAACAGCAGCACTGAAACAAAATAATGCTTAAACAATGCTAAAAGCACTCCTGTCTAAAAAAAAAATAGGAGAAATATGGAAAGTAATAAACAGAACAGAACCAACAGCCCAAAAAGCCACGTTATTAAATACCATTGATCAGAGGACATGGACAAAACACTATGAGAAACTTCTACTTAAATCTACAGAAGAACTAATTGGCAAGAAACCAGTCAGTTCTGATACCAAAGGCCTAGAGTTTGATAATCTTGATAGAATCATAATAATCAAGAAACTAAATAACTTGCGGGCTCCTGGTCCTGATATGATAACCAATGCAATTTTAAAAGAAAACCCGGAAGCCTTGGCTGATGTTTTACACTTCATTTTTAAAAACGTTATAAGCCAAGATAAATGTCCTCCATCATGGCAGGAAGCAATTATAATTCAGATTTTTAAAGCAGGTGACAGACTTGACCCTATGAAATACCACCCATTAGCTCTTTTGGGTGTGCCGGGAAAAATCTTTGCAAGACTAGTGGTTAGAGATTTTACAAAATGGCTCCACGAACAGGAATCTAATGGACCCTTATCAATCTGGTTTGGTTCCAGGCATTGGTACTTCTTTACATTTATTTATCATCTCTGCACTCAAATCACAAGCTATTCATAAGAAACAAACAATATATCTTGCTTTAGTAGATTTTAAACAAGCGTTTGACTCCATCTCTCGTTCCTTGTTATGGGAAAAACGTTTAAATGCCAACTGGCCTCCTTACATTTTTAATCTGATCTTATTTTTTTACTCTAACACGAGCATAAAAATTAAACTTACAACTGGCGGCCTTCTGGCAAACACAATAAGAACAAACACTGGGCTGGAACAAGGCTGTCCATTCGCTTCAATTCTTTTTAACTTTTATATTTCTGATTTTTTTAAGGAATTGATCAAGGTGCAGTCTTTTTCACCCCGCTTGACATCTCTGACCATCCCTTATCTGTTATATGCAAGTGATATGGTTATTTTCGACAAAACCCCAAAAGGTCTTCAGAGGAAATTAGCTGCATTATCACAATATGCTGAAGTAAACAAACTAGAAATCAACATCAAAAAACAAAAATTTTAATTTTCCATCACTTAGCGAAAAAAACAAATACTAAATTTAACTGATTTATCACAAAATATCCTCTTAAAAAAATGAATCAGTGCAAATATCTTGGAATTAACATCAACTCAGATGTACCGGATAAACCATACAAAGAAGAACGTATTAATAGGATGAAACTTTTATCAATTCAAGCAAAAGCCATGCAAAGGAAGTATGGTCTGTTTTCACTGATCCCTGCTCGTATGTTTTATTCACAGAAAGCTGTTCCCATAATCACATATGGGAGTCAGACTAAAATCATGACTAAGCAAGTAAATTGGTACTATCTAGAGGGACAATATTGATAAGCAATACTGCCGGTCCCCTAAGCTGCCCAATAGTTATAATTCGCTATGAACTAGGCTTGTCCTCTCTATCTGTGGTTGTTTCCTGGGCCATGATAGCTTCATACCGAAAGGCACGTCTTGCCACAGATTGCTCTAAAAATGTATTCTCAGCTTTTAAAGACATGATGCAATCTGTAAACAATACTTCAATATCTTCTTGGCTACAACAGTGCAAAAAGTCTCTCTCAGAAGCAGACATTTCTCTCAAAGAACTGCTTGAATTTCCAGATAAGGCGAAACTTAAGCTGCTTAGACACGACTAGATTAACACAAGAGAAAAATGTCTCCACTATTCAGCCTTTAAAGCAAGTCATTTTATTGAGAAAGCATTGAATGATATTCCAAAATATATCCTTACATTCCCAGATAGATCTTATGTGGATATTTTTTTACGCTTTAGGCTAAATTTACTTCCAACTAATATCAAACTTGTACAATATTCTAGAGATCTAACGTTAAGCTCAACTTGTAGATTTTGCAAAATATCTAAGAATGAGGAATCCTCCTTCTATCTAATTCTGGAATGTCCTTCTCTGTTGGAATTAAGGATAAAACATTTTTATAAGTTTATTAAAAATAGAGAGTTGTTGACTAAAGAACAATTATGGAATGAGATATTCAATACATCAAAGGATTCACTAATTATAGCCACTGTCACTATCTCAATGAACTGAATTTGGGAGAAAAAAAAACGATGCCCTCATAATTTCTCATAGAAATGAAAAAAATGTTCTAATCTATGTATTTTGGATTTTGTATCTAATTAATCTAACTGTGTTTTTAAGATTGGTCACACTGTTTTAAATGTATGATGTATTATTCTTGTTTTTAATAATGGAGATGTCTGTTTTAAACATATTTGATATGAGATAACATATGTACCCATAGTTGTAACCGATTGAAAAAGTTGAATTTTCAACTAAAACAATTTCAATAAAAAAATTAGAAAACAATAGTTTTGATCAAGTCACACTTTGTGGTTTCATTCATTAGACATCCTTTTTCTCTTCTTCGACATAGTGACAAAGGGGAGTGAGGCGGGAACCGTGGGCTAGGGGCGTGATGGAGATTCCACCCCTACCACAGTTTGGAGAAGCCCTGTTGCCCTGCCCCCCTCAAATTGTCCATTTCCTCATTCATCAATGGAATATTTCGAGAGGTCAATTAAGATCAGAAGCGTGGGACTCATCTCACTAGCAATGGCCTCATGGAAGGGTACTGCATCCTTGGCCACTGGAATGGTTGAAGGGGCACTAATACTCAGAGGGTTATTTACTTTTAAGCTTGATATTATCTGAGCTGGTTTAGGGGCTCCTCTCTTAAAAGTCTGTTGTTGAGAGAGAGGAGCCATAGATCTTGTTTGTGGAAGATCTTGAAGGGGCTGCTCTTCGAACAACTCATTCCTACCATTCAAGGAAGACTTTTTGTGAGCAAAGATGGCAAAAGCTCGGTCACTTGAACATTCCACCAGGCACTGGATTTGTTCTGCATCTTGTTCTCAAAGAATGCATGGGCTGTATTTTTTCACTAATACAGCAGCAATCGTCGCCCGAGGCACTGTTTGTGCACACATTGGGATCAGGTCTGCTTGCTCCTCTTGTAGATCTACTTGGTGCAAAACACTTATTGTTTGTGTGGAGTTCGAGATCTAGCTCACTGACATGTCTCTAACTGGGCTTTCCCACTCCTAAATTCGGGTTTTCAGTACTTGGATGCCACCCGATGCTCGTTTGCAGTGACAAATCCCTCGAGAAAAACAAGTTTTGAGTGCATCATCGCCAACAAGGTTGCATGATCCTTAAGGTATCATTCAGATGTTCAGACAATTTTTTAAACGGCGCAAGGGCAATAGTAATTGTAGACATCATTGTAAATAGATTGCGTTTGTCTTTTCTGGATGATGCATTAATTTGTAGTTTACGAGGGCTTTGTTCGGGGTGGTTGCCGTTGGAAGAAGTGATGACTGAGGTCGACAGCAGGGACCTGTCCCCTAGAGCCTGGGTGATACTATTAGAATTATAATGTATTTGATTGAGCTGCAGGCTCTCGGATTCTATCAGTGCCCCACCGAGTCCCGCCTGAGGCATTTCAGGCATCTATGAAGGGCCAGACCAGTTAATCTCATTATGCTTGTTGATGTGGGAAGATCTCTGAGGTTCGTGTTGCTCCCGGGACTTGTTGAATGTCCGATGGTGCAGAGGCGTTAACAGCAGCAGTCCCATGGAACCTCCTAGGACGACCTTTGATCGCCAGAGTTCTCCAAAATCACGTCCATAGTCACTTCCATATTGTTTATTGAGCACTCAAAGTCATTCACCACTATTTGTTCTTCATTAGGAAGAAGAGACTGATTTTGGAGGCTCTGAATTGGACATGTCGTTGCAGTTTCTTTACACAAACCTGGCCTGATAAATGGGGCAAAATTGTAGGCTTCTGTGGTTTTCTGTGTTAGCACCACAGTGCTTTGCTTCAACTGATTTTCTTTGGATTGGTTGGCATAGGCTTCTATGCCTTCTGGCATTTCTGCGTCGAATAGATCTCCTGTCACCCAGACACTCTTTGAGGTGGCAGGCTTAGACAACCTGGATGATGGTAATGTGATACTTGGTTGACGGTCCTTCAGCGTCGCTTTCCGATATGTCCTTGGTTGCTTCCCACTTTTACTCACTTCCTTAGTTGGCAAAGGGGTGTTTTTATTAGGTCTGTTGGGCACAAAGCATGGAAATTGCTTCACGGTGTTTACAGCTGGTGATAATTGTTTGCCAATATATTTAAGAGAGTCCAGGCACACCATCAAAGAAGCTGGGTCGAGTGAGGGTAAATTGTCATTTTCACGAGTCAATTAACTTTTTTCAAATTGAATGGTCACATCATTCAGCTGCAAAGTTACTCTCAAAAGCCCAGGCAGCAGGTCTGGGTGCCAGGTGCCGTGTTTCCCAGAGGAAGTGCGCCAAGAGGGCTCCCTGGGCATATGGGCCCTCACTGAGAACGTACCTGATGCCACAGGCAGTCCTGGTCCCTTTAAAACTAAAGGAGTGTGGGAAGTCTAGGTCACTTTGACGTGATAAACATCCTCCATGGCTGCATCCGGCCTCTTCTCAATGATAAGCAGGGCTGTGTGTGCAAGTCCGAGAGCCCCACTTGCAGCGTTTTGAGCACACGCGGCAGTGGTGACCCACCTGCTGATTTTGCTGTTTCAATTTCCTACAAGCCTCCCAAGACAGCGCTTGTGAGGATTGGGCTTCCACCAGGGGGAAGTAGTGAGGTTCCTGCATAGGAAGTATATGAGCATAATGTCTCAGATAGTTCCCCCCTCCATACCTCTTACAGCCGGCAGATTCTCCAAAGACAGAGTGATTATTAACATGTGAGACACGGGCAACTGAGGGAATCGGGAGATGGGCAGCTCAGTCAATATTAAAGATTGTGGGTTGGGGGAAGACAGCAATGAGATGGTCAAAGTTGTCATTTTGCAGTGTCTTACCCGCCTCAGTCACTAGATGCATTCTGCTCTCTTATATACAAGGCTGGGGCAGCCTCAGGTCAAAACTGCCTGTTGTCAACATTGGAGCCGGATAGCCTTCCTTCCGGCTCTTCAAATTCCTTAGAGTCCTACCTTCCTCCCTGGGGCCCACCTTACACCAGACACTCAGCCACACTCTGCTACTCTCCACTCTGCTCTTCTAGTTGGTAATGAAGGCAGGCGTTTGCTGGAGTAGGTGAGGTCTCCAATGAAGCTAGGCAAAAGACTTCCGGTGGCAGCAGCAACAGGGAAAAATATGTAGGCAGCATTCCCAGGCACACCAGACACAATATTTTCTAAAATACAGGCATCTCCGCACTATGTCTTGTTAGATGCCGATCTTGTTGAACCTTGAAATATAAATCTTGGATAGTTTTACAGTAGTGTATGATACAGAGGCCATGGATTAACAGGAGACATGTATTCTCAGAGTTCAAGTGTACATCTGAAGTGTTGAACTGAGATGACAGGGTTAGCTGTAGAGGTTTTCACACTCTTTGAATGCAAACAATATTGAAATATTGATAACATGAAAGTGGAAAGGGTAGAAGGGGTTCACCTGTGTCTCAGAGTCCGGGGACAGCGTGGTAGTCCGTGGACAGCACATGCAACATCTCTGTATTTTGGGGAAGAGGACATGTAAAGGGGACTATGGGGATTGGCCGATTAGGTTTTCTGGGTGTGGTGTACAGGAAGAGAGGGTAGCAGGAGTTTGATTTGCAGGAGTTATGAGAGCACTGAAAATGGGTATCGCTATGTGTTTGAGAAGGCAGAGACTGTTGAGTTTCTGGGACCCTTCAATTTAGTCATTGAAGGTTTATGCTGTAAATCATGGCATCTTTGGAAGTATTGGCTTGGCAGAAGTGAAAGTTTTGTGGCATGTAGTTATTTGCTTAAACTAGACAAGTTTGTTTTTTCATTTTGTGAGAGTATGGCTCACTTTAAATGTCCAGACATTGCAATTGTGCAAATGCAGATGCGACAGTGTGGAGTGTCTGACTCCAGTATATTTGCAGGTTGCCCTGAAGGATTTCTTTAAAAGCCTTATATATTTTTTTCCTGCTGCCAACATTATATTTTCTGAATAAATAATAGGCAAACATGGAGCTGTCCAACAAACATTTTCAGTCCACAAATGAAAGAATCAAGGCAGATTCAATAACTATGTATCTGCTTTTTTAGATGCTGCAGGAATGTCATCTTTTATTGAGAGTGACAATATAAGGTTGATGGTGTGAATTGTTTTTGTGAAGATGGCGTTTATTTCACAGATGGATAGGGGACTGTGGGGATCAGCCAATCAGGTTTCCTTGGTGTGGTGTACAGGAACAGAGTGCGGCAGGAGTTTTGTTAGCAGGAGTTGTGAGAGCTATGACAATGGCTATTGCTATGTGTTTGAGAAGTCAGAGTGTGTGGTTTTTGGGAGACTCTTGGGTCCATTGTTTGAAGAAGTATGCAGAGCAGTGTGGGTTGGTGGATAATCTTGGATTCAATGAATGTGAAGTTTCATGGTATGGAGTGGGAGAAATGAAGCGTGTGGACTTGCTCCCATTTTGTTCAAATTTGGTTCAATTGAAACATCCAGGCATTATTATTCTTCATTGTGGAGGAAACGGTTATGTCACTGGAATTTCATTGCAGTTTGAAATGAAAGAGACATCGGGAAAGTTGAAGAAAATGTTCCAAAAATCAAAAATAATTTTTCTCGCATTGCTCACAAACAGATGTGGATGCGTTCAAGTTCATTTTGTCTGCAAATGGAAAAAGGCCAAAACGAGGTACAACATCAATAAAGCTGTGTATGCTTTTCTGCGAGATGTTGGCAAGAACACTACATTTGACATTGCCAACATTTTCAGAGAGATGGAGTCCTTCTAACCGATGTGGGTAATCAGATTTTTCTGGAAAACATTCAAAATGCTTTGAAGCAGTTTTTTTGTCAAAGTGTGAAGAAATAATACAATTCAGTAAAATATTTCTTAGTTCAGTTTAAAATATGAAAAAATATATAAAAGCCAAAAAACAGAACCATCATTTTTTAACCCAAAACAATTAAAATGATTTCAGTTCTCCCACCCCACGCTAGATTTCCATGGACTGCCATGCTGTCAATGAACTATGCAGGCTGCTTTTCACTTCTATCTATTTTTTAACAGTGAAAGGTGGCTCCTAAAGGAACTTTTTAGTGTTTTTATGGTTTTGTAATTTCTTTAGATTTTTATCTTTTACAGGAGAGCAAGTTGATGTCATCTTTGATGTCCTGGGTGTTAGTCTTACCAGGGCACAGAGGTGCCGTGAGTTATGGTTACTTAGCGTTTTTTGGTTTGCTTGTAACCATAACGTCCCTTAGTGCAACTTAACAATAAGATCCCTTTAATAAAGGTTTTCAGTGAATATATGTATATAAGTATTCCCGAGGTTTTTTTAATTCATTACTTCATTTGAAATATCATTGATTTATGAAACTAGCGATACTTTAGCAACATTTGATTGGATGTATGAATAGTCAAAATATTTCAAGATAAATGTGCATATAAAGCTATTTATACTATAAATAAATCCTGCTTTGGCGCATTGTTCATATCTCCATTTCAGCCCTCCGCTAGCTCGCCTCTTAAGTATCCCACTTTCACAGAGCAGCTGAAATACTAATAGTCCACCCTAGCAAGTAGGCACGTTCTCTTCCTTGCAGAGCTAGTGGCGTGTTCAGACTCATTTAATTGGTGTGGCCCAAGTGGGGCAATGACTTATGCAGTGGTGGCATGAAGCGCAAGTGCACACATACACAATGATCATAGTTTAACATAATGGGGTGGCACCTGGGGTGGCCAATCAGATTCCAGGGTCAGCATGTGCCACCCCAGGCCACTCCCTGGACATGCCACTGTGCAGAGCTGCACACAACGTGAGTGGTCTCCTTCTGCCCATGCCAGCAGCAATGCTTGCACATGGTCGGGGCGTGTCAGTGCCACCCATCTCCCATGTCTGCTGTAGGGAACGCGTCATCCTGATCATTATTTATTTACATCGTCATCATTCAGCGTGCACCATGCAGCAATGTAAAACAAATGTATAGTCCCACACAAAAGAGGCCCATCCTGAAATCTCCAGACACCCCTGTAGGGCGCCCCGACACGCGGAGTAGGGGGGGAGATTACCCTCATTAAAAAGTTAAATGTTATAACTTGCAGCATGCTTGGACTAGAGCTGTTTCGTTGTGTGTTTTAACTTTGCAATGGACTGCTAGAAAATTCCGGCCACAGGTTGTGCACAGTTTGTCCTTTTCTTCACTTGAAAGAGTTTCAAATAGATTGCTTTTCAGCCCTTTCAAACATTTCATCTCGGTTTATTGGCACCAATACAGCCGCAGCTCCTCCCAAGTCCTTTAATGAGTCTCTTCTGTCCCTGACTTGAATTCTACTCCACACCAAAGGCAGGCTGTTATCTCAAACTCTATCTGGGCTTTTATAGTCCACCTAAGATTTCAGATTCAGAGCAACTTTCCTCCAAGGCTACTTTCCGAAATATAAGCTTGCATTCACGAATAGTGCTCGCTCTTTGCCCGCATGCCAACTCTTTCTCTGTGTCTTTTGACCCTTCCTTGCATGCTTTCTGATGCAATAAGTTAAACATGGCTTCACACTTTCAGGCCCTTAGCTTTGATAGGCATCCATTTTAATTCCAATGGCTTCCGTATCCCAACTGTGGAAGGCCCTTTATGAGAATGCTCGCCTCGGGATGTGTTAGCAACTGCTTCCTCTCACCACAAACTCTACATCTTTGTAGCAGTGTGTACTTACCTTCTCAAAGCCCCACTTAACCTATCCAACCAGGGGCATGACTTCCTTCTTGCCACCTACACTGCCTGCCTATGTATTTGCTCCTTTCCTTTTGCACCCTTCCCCTCCTGTTCCCTACACATTCTCCCTCCCCAGCGCTCCACCCGCTACTCCTCTCGTTGTTGTTGCAAGGCATCTTTCAATGTCTTATTAAACTACCACTGGAGTGCTTCCTTCCCTCACCTTGTGCTCTGGTCCATCACCAAACCTGAATTTTCCCCATCCTTTCTCACCATCTATGAGGGCATCCAACCCCTGCTTGCAATTTTCTCTTATATTTCTATCTCTCAGCTCTCTTCCAATATTGCCCTCATTCCCCTTCCCCTGCCCACATCACCAGCCATTTACCCTAGCTTCTCTTCATACTCTCATCTTGAGACCCTTTCTGAAGCTCCTTCCACTTGTGCCAAATTCTGTGCTGTGCAACCTCCCACTTGTCCCTCCTCTCTTCGTATGCTTTGTTTGCCTTGACCTTTCCCAAATCTCTGATTTCTTTTCCTTCCTCCCTTCCCCTGTTTCCCAGTGATACTCCTGTGACATGTATGGTAACATTTCTTCAGATCAGCACTTGGGCCACCACCGCATGACATGACCGCCTTTCTACATTTGAGATGGTTGTCCTATGCTAAGCACCAGCTTGTCCTTCTGTGTCTTCTGTCATTGTCAGCATCATGGGATAAATTGCTCTGAATGTTGCCTGTATTCCCCAGGTATTCCCTTCTATCTCAGTCTGATAGCACAGCGAGTAGAGCGCTCGCTTTGACATCTGTGCAGAGCCTGCTAACTCCCGGCAGGGCCAAACTCAGCCTTTCATCCTTCCGAGATCGATGAATGAGCACCATACACTGTGGTTAATAAGAAGCAGCGCTCAGATGCCTGAGGGTTCGTAGCACTATATAAATGCTAAATTATTATTATTATTATTATTATTATTATTATTATTATTATTATTATTATTATTATTATTATTATTATTATTTTCTGCAGGTGATTCGTTCCTCTGCTGCCACCTTTTCCTGCCCCCCTGACACCCTTCTCCCTCTCTTTGTTGGAGAATGTCGCGCCCACAAATGCATCCCACCCACTCTTGGAGCTCCCTAATGAATGCTTGACCTCTCCCATCTCATGCACACTGCTCTCCGGGCTGCCTGGCCATTCCCCTCTCTATTTCCATGATTGCTCTTATTGATCAGTCACCATACTCCACGCCATAGTTTCATTCCCTCAAATGTCTCTCATCATCTACTTGTGGCAGTCCTCCCCCTACTCCAGACACTGAGAACACTGCTTTTCTGACACCTCCGCTACAGCGATCCTCACTGCCTCTATCACACATGGGTGTAACAACCTCCTCAAGCCGTATTCCCAAATTAGCTGGGCATCTCAGGAGCTCAGGGGTTTCTAACATACGTGACCCCCAGCTCAGCCATTCATCTGGAATGGCAGCCAAGGGATTGCTGCATGAACCACTGCTTCCAATGGTGTTGACAAAACCCTTGCGCCCCCAGAACTCCTCTCACACACTGCCACCATCCCAAAGCAAGGATACTGGAAGCACCACACTCCATTGTTCCATAAAACCAGTAAAAGAAAAGCGAGTGGGTGAGCCAGCGACCTGCTCAGCGATGTAAAAAGAAATCAGAAGACAACATGCAAGCTGTCGATGATAGTGATGGATTTTCTGCAATAACCTAGTCAGATAATGCCAGTCATTGATCATAGTACTGCTCGCATGCGTTGCATGCATTACCACGAGGCAGCCTCTAGAATGAGACAGGCACAGATGGGCTGTTCCCGCTCATAATGCAAGATTAACAGGCAATAGGGAGAGGCTCGTTCATTTTCATCAGAATTCATTTACAGAGGTGACAGCTGAGGATTCCATTGCTGCTTCGCTCCGAACTGAGCGGTCCAAGGACAGGAACGTTCAGGATGTACAGAACCTGCCACCCATCTTTATACTGCATATTCCTCATCTATATCAGCTGATGTAGAGGGGAATGTATTGCATTGCAGTTGCCAATTCTTATTACAACAAATTGCGACACAGGATTTCATTTATTTTGTAAGAAAGGCAGTGGCAAGAGTGTCTGTGCATCACCGGTATTCGAACATAAACAGATTCGACTATTAATTTATTTCTTTGATCAGCAATGAAAAGATCAGTTATTGCAGTGTGATCTTATTCTTGATCAGAAACATAGGGATCTGTGTGCTAGTTTTCTCTGCTCTAGCTTATCAGTGGATATAATTTGCTTCTTAGAGAGGCACAGCTCCAACTCACTGAACAGGCCCAACCAGGCCCAAACACGTGTCTGGGGTTGCTGTAGGTACTCTTGTTCAGTAGAGAATTTCCTGGCATTTCGGTGCTGGACTGCCACTTGGCAGGACAAAGACTGATATGTAGTGGACATTTCTCTTCTGTGAAAGGATGGTGAGCTAAAGACTCTTGTTGAGACTCTAACCCGGGATATAGGCCAGTAGAGAGACACTGCCAGGACCACTCTGGTTTGTTAATGAATCGTTATTACAGCATCTTTCCTGGACAATGTGCCAGAGTCCAGAGCTTCAGCCTTACATATGTTTCCAAATAGTCTTTCAATATGACAAGTGATGGTGATTATGGATCGATACCGGAGACTGATATATCCTTTGTTAGGTCTTGCATAACTCCCTGGGATGAAAATTCATGAATCTGAATAACGTCTGGCTATTCCATGTCTCCTCCTTTTTGGCCAATTGACGTCTCTATCAATGTCTAAAAAAATAAACATTCAGAGAAATTGTTTTATTTTCCATTGTAGATGTTATCATTGAAGCATCAATGTATGTTTCCTCAAGAGAGTTGCACTCAAACTCTGGACTTGTATGTGACTTGGTGTCTCAGTAAAGCAGTTCACCCACCTAAATGTGGATGCGTCTGACTCATCATCTCCAATCCATTTATGTCTTCAGTTTCATTTTTGGGTAGTCATTGCTCAGTTGGATAACTCAAAGAAGAGATTGAGATTGGTAATTCAAGATCTTACCCGCTAATTTGGAAGGACCTCCCAGAAATACATTTTAGTCTTGAAGCCGCTCATCATTCCTATAACCTTCAACACTTACCCCTTGAGAGAGTAAGACGTTCATGAAAGATCTTGACCTGGTGGCACGATCAGCACACTTTGATACTAATACTGTGGTAGCTGACGCTGTAGTGAATGATCCAAATCAAAATATGATATTTTTATTGAAAAACTTAAATTAAAGTCTACATATGCATATTCCTGGAAAGTGTGACCAAGTGAAAAAATGAGAAAATAGAAACAATGTATTTTGAGAGAAAAGTTTGATTCTGAATGTGGGAAAGGGGTGTTGCTCCTAAATAGGCATTAGAGACATGTGACGAGAGGCAGCCGGGTGGCGGGGAGGTTAAAGGCGGGCATCATCTAGAGAGTCAGGTGGAGCGAGGGGCGAGATGATGGCTGACTTGTTGAAGAGGAGAGACTCCTTGAAGAGGTGGGTTTTGAGTTTGTTTCTGAATTGTCAGAGCATGGGGGCAAGTCTGATGCCGATGGGGTATCAATGGCCCCCTTTCACAAGATATTTTCAAAGATTTAGCCATGATTGACAACCTTGGAAAAATAATCAGAGATATCACCAATATGTGTTTGAGATCAGGGATAATCCCAGACAAATTACAATATGCAGTTGTGACTCCCTTATTATTTAAAAAAAAATAGCATGTCACATCAGGAAGCCCTGCCAACTTTGCGAACCTCTGTCTAATTTCAAACATTCCACACTTATTAAAATTGCTAGAAAATGTTTCAGTTCACCAATTACAATCATTTACAAAAGTAAATATTAGACGTTCTTTAGGATCAGGGATGTCATTTCACCAAAATGTCTAGGGTAGCGGAAGTGACATCACACGCCCCTTGACCTCTGATAACATCACAGGAAGTGACTTCATTTACCATGTAACCAAGTGACATCACAGGAAGTGAAGGCACACTACCCTCAGATGCGTCTAACACCTGTGTTTCCAGGCACTCTCATTTCAGCTAAATATCAGAACCGAGACACAGCTTACAAACAAAACTCCCAGGGTCTGGGGAGTGCAGTTTTTTTTCCCCCTCCCATGAGAATTTTTTTTGAATAAAGGCTTAAAATGGTGCATTACACAGCACACTTTTTGTGAAAACTTGGGTAAAAGGCCAGACAGTTTACAATCGGTTTTGTAGGGTAACTCATGGAAAAAGTACAATAGATGCAAGTCACCAAAAGTGCACAAGCGCATATCCCAATGCATTGTCATTTCCATCCCTTCAATATATGCCAGTATTAAAAACATGCTCATGCTGTCTGTGCCCATACATTTCCATGCTGACTCCACTAGTATTCCCATATAAGAACATACTCCTGTTTGCTTTCAGATGTTTTTTCTATTATCATTATTGACACTAGGCACAAAGCTGGCTCTGTCAATATATAGCAGTACTCCTATGTAAGAAATTACTCCAGTTAGTTTGGCCATTAAAAGTCATATATCACAATAAGAAAACATGTCCAAACTGGTTCGAATGTAAGCCAGTCTAGACCCATAAGCACACATCATCCTTACTTCATCATAGATGCTCAGTTAATCAAAAGTCCTGCTACAGTAAGAAATATAGAGGCTGTGTCGAAGTAAGCAATGGCTCGACTGGCTGTGCCAGCTGCATGCTCATACTTGGGCCGTGCCTGTCCTTCATCAGACAAGAAGTCCACTGCACTATGCAATGCCATGCCTCGCCACCATAAAGTTAGACAGAGCACAGAACAAAACAAAACACATACTGAACGAATAGACTGCCAATGTCTTCACTTGCCCCCACAAACCAATGAAAATTAATGCCATTCCTCACTTCGACACCCCCACCTGTTCGCACCTGACTTTCAGCTTTACACCCCTTTGATGGGCACCACAATTAGTATGCGATCATCTCTGTGGAACAGACAGAGGTGAGAGTGTGTTTAAAATCCCAAGCCTTATTTCAATGTATCACCGTTAACTCGGTATTGGACTACTCTCCGACCATGGAAGCAAAGAACTTTAGGAAGGTCCGTGCTCTGTCATGGAAACTCTGCTTTGATCGGCTAGAGCTTGGGGGGCCACTGACATCCTGTTGCCCAAGCGCTCCAAAAAGCCACCCTCCAAATCTGCCAATATGGAATGCAAGAACAATGAAATGTGTTTATTGTTTATTTATTGTAATCCAATGATGTAGTTCTCTATCAAAATACAATAAAGTAGAAGGGCAATTCAAAAAAAGCATTGGCGGAGGTGGCAGTTGAACCCTGTTCTCAGGAGTGCTCAACGGAAGGCCAAGAACACTTGTATTTTGGGAAACACCCTGCACAAGGGCAGCAGCGATTCCATCTAGCACCATACCATGCAGCATATCATGCACCATGCAATGCACCATACCATGAGGAGAGTGGAGAGCTGCCGTTACTTACTCATTAAGGATATCTGCAACATAAAACAGAAATAAATCAAGCAGATGTCACTTAATGAGGCGACAGGCCTCACATTGTGGCAAAGGTCACATCACCTGCAGCTTGTTATGACAGCTCTCGAGGACAGGAACTGAAAAACTGTTTTAATGTGTAAAGGCCCATTAAATGTCATGCATTTCTACTGCTTGGATCTTCACTACTGGGGGCCTGCCCTTTTGTTTACGATGTGCCAAGTCAGCGAATTTAAATGATTTAATCATCATCATCATCATCATCATCATCATGTTTATTCGGATTCACAATCCATGAAACCACAAAAGAAGACATACCATTTAAAAAAACAATAACACATGCCATATCACAAATCTAAAGAAGATGGACAACAGAGGGGAACAGGGAGGGAATTACAACATCAATTCATTAATCAGCATACAACAACACATTCTCAGGGTAGTGTATCAACCAGTCATTTCCTTTGACAGAGTGTATTTTTAAATATGAAAGCAGCGACCAGCCAACTTGTGGTGAGTTTGTCAGTAGCAAATAAGTTGAGGCTGGCCTATGGTGCACAACACCCAGTTCCCATAGCAGAGGTTGTATGAGTCTTTCTCTTGCCTTCGCATATGCATATGCAGGTCGGGCAAGATCTGACCGAACCCCCCCAACCCTGCGGCCCATGCTGCCACCATGGCCTTTAGCGGTATGCAGTTGCATCTTGCCCTAGATACAAGCACACGAACCTTAGGGAATTCCACCCACAACAAGTAATGCTGGACTCCCGGGTGCATGATAGTCATCAAACCATGTTTTTTTGGCTTCATGATGTCATTGCTTTCCCTATCCAGGTGCACCGTCTCATGGAAACGAGCAGTTCAACGTTTGACTTCTCCCCTGGAAAGCACACTGGTGGGAGGAGATAAATGAGTGCAGTTTATCTGCCTCAGCTGCTTCCTGATATTAGCCAGCCACGGGATCGTATCATCCGTGTCCTTGGCTATCAGGAAGGGGATCATTCCCTTAGTGAGTGTCGCCCTACTATTGCTCGGCAATCTGAGCCAGTGTAAATCTGGCTGCAGTGAGATCATGTCACTAACTGGAGTACAGCCCAATTCCATCCATACTCCAAAATTGGGGGTAGAGGTCGGAAGCCCCAGCAAGTATTTAAGGAATTGGTTCCCCAAGGTCTGTACTGCACCAATATTTGAATAACCCCACAGCTCCCTTCCGAATTTAGCAACCAATGCTTCTTATCCCTTGTACAGCTGGAGCATGGGGGCTATAGGCTTAGCTTTAAAGATATGCATGGCCCTGGACACCCCACCCATAGCCTGCTTGAACTGAAGTGCCTGTTTATTTACATGTGCCAACACACCCATAGTTTCCGAAAATCTGATGCCTAAATAGTCAAAGTGGTCAACCATGGGGATAAAAAATTCCTACAGTACGTTTGATGTTTTTGTATTTATAAAGCCTGCTGACAGTCCATGGGCTTCGAGGCGCTGTTACATGAAAATGACTTAGTTACACATAGAGGATATGTGATACACAATGAAGGCTTAGTTACAGAAGGCATAGTACAAGTGATACAGGAGCGACATTGCTAGCAAGAGTGTATAGAATAGTCTAGGCAAGGAAGTTCAGACAAATAGCAGCATTTTGATTGCTTTGCGGAAGGCAGTGTGGGATGAGATCGGGCTCTATGATGAATAGATCGGCCAGGATGTTATCCAGCCCCGGGGCTCGATTACCTCGTTGGCACCCTATGACCTTCTTTATTTCATCCACTGAGAATAGAATGGTTTCCTCTGTACCCATCTCATCACTATGTACCAGCCTCCCCCTTTCTGGTTGTACCTCCCCCACCTCCAGGTTCCCCATACTAAAAACTGACGAGAAGTGGTCTAACCAAGCCTTGTCTGTAACTTTGTTCATTGGGGTCTGTGGATTTATAGAAGGGGGCCTTCTGTGCTATTTCCCAGAACACTTTAGAATCATTGTTCCTTGCGGCTATTTAATCAGTCACTGTCTTGTTTGGTTTTTCTGATGGCCGCTCTAAATATGAACAGAAAAAGTTGCAGGAAGTATTATCCTCTTCAAACCTACTCTCCACACGCCAAACCTTTAGGGTCTGCAGATATAGTGTATTCACTTATTATTTAAAAGTATTTCATGTACCTATTCATTTCATTCTGGCATTTGTCCATCAGCATCTGGATCTCCTCATGGTAACCAAAGACCATTTGTAAAGGCAGTTCAGTATTTATACTGTCTCCAGTATTTCCTCTCTGACATTATCACACAATTCACTTAGGGCTGAAAATAACTCGTATGTAATGACATAACTGGCGTTTCTTTCAACATCTCCATCATTTGCAAACTACCGCCATTAGACTTTAGATGTGTTCTGTTTCTAACATGGTGATCAATGATTTAAAGTGGAGGAATGAATGTGTTCTTTCTCCCATGCTTGAAACTCTCTGTAATGTCCGGTCAGTGATGGGTGGCCATTTAAACTAAGTTTGATCTATGCCTGGTCCAAAAATGTTTGTGGTGAAGGACATTTTTAACACTACTTCATTTTTCCGAACCAAACCTTCCTTATCAGGAAATGTTTATTCTTCCTCATGACATTAAATGGTTTTTCCAAAATTAATATTTTAATGTCTATATTAGTATGTTATTTTATTAATCATAGTACAAACATAGTTTAAGAGCAGCGATGTGCCTGAGGCAGGCGGTAGCCAACACTGGGCTTAGGATTGGATAAAGTAGAGCAGTACTGTTGGTGAAGGGAGAGCGGGATTTGTATGTGTCTGGCCAGTATTGTTGAAAGACGCATCATTTTATTGTTTTGCAGAACTAAAGGATTGTGGGGCCATTTTGAACTGAGATTGAGTTCTAGATTTTGGGGCATTGCAGGAGAAGGGCTGCTTGCAAGTCCTCTCTTTATGGGCTAGCTTAGGCCAACCTTTTTATAGTTTGACTAGGTGAAGTGGAAGAAGGTGTGGTGTTTAGCCACCAAGTATTGTGGTGTTGGGTTTGAGACTGTTCTGCAGGTGATAGATGCAGTTTTGAATATAATCCTTGCAGGGAAACTGAGACAGTGAAGCGTGTTCAGTGTTGGAGAGAGATGATAGAATTTGCCGGCACCTGTAATGGGGCAGGTCATCTGGAGTGCAACTGGAAGCCCAGTAAGGAGTGAGTATCCCCCTGTCAAGATGTGAAAGCAAAAGGTCTAAGATTAACTGGCAGAAGTTATGCAGGTGGAGGAAGGCTTTGATTTTGCAGAGTACAGCGATCTGTACCTACGTGATTTGTGCCTTTTTGCCCATGTGCTCTTGGTAGGCTACTGTCAACAATCAAGCACAGGGATTTGGCTAAAAGGTCTGAGTTACTAAACTGGTGGAAGCCCCTTAGATTGGAGTGATTGTCTGTGGAAAGAAGACGTTTGCCTCTGGTACGTGTTTAGTCCACGTAAACCCAGCATTCCACACACGATGACAGATTAGTACTCAATCAGATAGCCACAAGGCCTGTCAGCGAGCAGCCTCAGAATCTAGTGGCATGCACCTGAACTCACCAGAAAGGGCCAAATTATATTAATATTAATACATTATGGCGTCCATGTACTTTCCTTACCTGAGACGAGGTGCAGAGAGCTTCTCTGCACTGGGCTCATTGCTTTAGTGTCATCCGCGGTCTTTGCTTGCTTTTCCCAAACTGCAAGGAGACATCCTCAATTCTCAAATATCACCCTTCGCCCCACGATAGGCCCGGAAGGAATAGTGCCCCTCAACTGCAGTATCTGCAGAAATAATGGAATGCAACATTACCTAATGAGAAATGACTGAATTATTTTGATCGAATTTGATATGGGTTTTTGTACATTTGTATAATATATAGATGGGAGTGGGTTAAGGGAATAGGTGAAGGTAGGGGGAAGTGTCAGGTTGTGGGGGGTCTCCCCCACGTTATTAAACAATTCGACCAAAAAGAATTTGGTAATTTATCATTAGGTATTTTATTTTCGATCATTTCCTGGTAAACCCTCAACTGCCACACCTTGCCCCACAGTGGCACTGTGAGGAATTCAACCATCGTGGGTGTGCAAACACCTAGGCTTTTTTTTTTAAATTGTATATGAAATTGAATGAGGGTAGGCCAACCTCTGGAAAATGTGTTGGGCTAATCTGCACACATTTTCCTCTGTTCACTGCATGACATACACATCAACCTGTGTACTCTGGGTGGACACAGCCTACATGCGCAGTCTACCCTGTCTTATTTAGTAGGAATGTGACACCCAGCAGTACATCAAGGCATCTCAAAAGCGGGAGGGCAGAAACTTCCCCCCTGCAATGACCAGCCTGATTAAATAACAGAGGCTCCATTGATCTGCCCTATCCGTTGATGGCCCTACAGAAATGGTGGCAGCAATTAAACATAATCATCATACTAGTAGAGTATACTTCAAACAGGCCCACATGGGGCCTAGCTGCAGAGCTTAACAAACGACAGGAAACCCCAACGACTTTAATATGCATCTGTGTTAACCTGAAGGCAGCTCCTGACTCTTAGTATCAATGACAGTGAGCTGTCATGTCTGGTACATGTGTTTACAGTAGGCATACCCTGCAGGGGGACTGCATTCAAAGGGTTGGAGTGTGTGATTTAATGGAGGCAAAGTTCTCACCACAACTTCAAGGGTTACCGGCCACTTTAATCAGGAACCGCAGAGAGCTCAATTAACCGGAGAGATCCTTTGATCCACAACAGACAGGAAGATGTGTGGGACTTAGTAGTACATGTTTTCACCCCTTCACCTCTTTACCTATCCTGTTGCAAAGCACTCTGGTTATGACCTCACACCTAACAGAAAATTATTAGTGGGGACCCAGGATTGTTTCATTGAGGTAGGATAAGCCTACAGCAATCACTCGGGCCCATTTGGCTTTAAAAGAGGGTTGAGCCCCTGCTTTGGCAGCTCATCTGAAGGCTTTGCAAGGAGTAGCAAGGAGAACTCATTGGGACCGTGGCTGAAGGTGGAGTCTGCTTTACATCTTCCACCAGTGAAGGAAGGCCAGGAACACCAAGAGGGAAGAAAGATTCCTCCCCTAAACATCTCCTAGGGAACAGAGGGAGATATTGAATCCAGAGGACCCTCCAGAAGCTACAGAGCCAGTACCCAGCCAGCACACAGTGTGTCCTGGTAGGATCTGCAAGCAAGCTTCCTAGGTGGGAAGTGCCAGAGAGTCTCTGAACCAAACCAAGGACAAGGCTGTTGCCTACAACACTCTCCTCAGCTTTGGGGCGTCCGCCATAAAGCATGACACAAGCCCAGTGAAGAAGCTAGGAGGAGTGCACCGACAAGCATCAACCAGCATCCACCTTAAAGGACATTTTTGAGGCAGTCGAGTCCCTCGAGCTGCAACTGACTGCACCTCTGACTGTTGTCACGCCGCAGTCACTCAAGCCATCCGCGAAGCTTCGACCAGTACTTCAGACCCTTCAACCAGCACTGAGACAATGATTCCTGAACCTTAGCTGCCGTATAGGCCAGCGTGCAGCTGTCTGTCCAGCCTTGCTTGTCGAACTGCCTGCCGCCTGATACCCACAGCTGTCTCCCGTCTTGAACTCTTTCAAGTGCCCTGAAACCAACTCTAGACTGTCGAGTACCAAGAACTTCTACAAGCACAAGGTACATTGTGGTTCTGTCCCCCTGGTCCTTCTCCAAAGGCCCCTAGTGAAATTGTATGACCCCTTTAGTGCTGAAACCAAGTATCCTTGAACTACTGTGATTAATTACTTTACGACTACCCTCCTGTCAGTATCCAGAGTGTCTCCCTTTTCCTTCTTGAAACTGTCTGTCCTCTGCATTCCTTTACCAGGTGGGTTGTATTTTGTAATGTGCTAGAACACTGTTGAATAATAATAAAGTAGATATTTTTATACAACCTTGACTCGACAATCCCTTTTATCATTGGGTAATAGTTCTATTTTCGCTGTGTTGCAACTAACCAATGATCAGGGTCGGATTGGCCCATCGGCCACTTGGCCCTTAGCCGGACCAAAATCATTTATATTTGGGCGAGTCCCTGGGGGCCGGTTTCTGCCCACGCCTGGGCTGGTTTGGGCGAGAAGAAAATGTTTGTTTTTAAAGCACCCGCAACGACATGGAGTAGGGGGGGTGAAGCAGCTCATTGCTGTCATGAGAGCTCTTCTGGCTCCGCCCACCCACGTGTACAGCAGGACAGTGGACACCAGGACAGCAGGCATTCTTGAAGGTGGCTGGCCTGCATACGGGATAAAGAAAAAAGAGTTGCTTAAAAGCAAACAGAGGAAACAGCAACTCAAACAAACAAGAAAGCAATGCGCCTATGTCACACTGCCACCAAGAACACTGACACAAACGAGTATGTTAAATCCGAGGTGGTGTGGCATCGCCCAATCTTCACACATGTGTGCAATTATTTAATGTCCACATTTGGACATGTTTCCGTGTGGCGTTGTCTATGTGGGGAATGTTGCTTAAACGCCAAGGCCCACTTCTAGCAACATTCTTTCAGGGGCATTGCTGCATTGCCTGCATGCAGTGAGAAAAGAGCGGGACCTCCAGTGCGTCAGCTCTTCATTCTGGTAAGTAGGCTACTTACTGTACACATCGATGCAGATACATTGAACCTTCTGATGTGTGGCAATTTAAATATCAGATGGCCCGCTGGAGGCTAAATGGATTGATACCGTAGAAACGAAAGCCACAGATGGGGGGGGGGGGGATAGATGTGCAGGCACGAAAAACACAAACACAGATGCACATCGGAGCCCATGCAGGTCACACGTACAATAACACAGAGACGAAAAGAGTTACACACATCCACCAACCATGTGGAAGATTGTTGTTTGTTTAAAAGTATAGGTTTTAGTAACCATTTAAGATATGCTCGTCCAATAACGACCAACTATTTCTAATTGAAGCAGCACAAACATTGTGCAGTCTCTTCTCTGAACAGGCACTGGCAAAGCCAACAGGTTTAACTTTCTTAACTTGAGGGAACAATTTTTAAAATTATATTATAGGTTATTTATAAAGCGCTTAATACCCAGGGGTTTCCAAGCGCGGACCCAGGGATCGAACCTGTGATGCTCCATGTCGTCTTGCTTGCAAGTCGAGCTTGTTGCCCCTGAGCTATCCACCCTAGACAATTAATGAGTACGGCCCTATAGGACAAAAACAACTTATCCTTTACATTTTCGAATCCTTCCATTCCATTAAAAGCATAAGGCCTGCACTGTGGCACATGCTCAGGTCACTGCAGAAACACACGTGATGCTGCTCCAGTCAAAGTTAGAACAATATTGAAATCCGGCCTGAGTGACTCACCTGAAAGGCCCTCGCCTCACTAGCATGTCTTGAACCTCGGTTGAGGATCCAGTTTGTCGTTTCATGCATGGCAGCACCTGCACTTGCCAACACCAGCCCAGTCTGCCTCGCTTAGCCAGCAACAATTGTCATGCAATGGAAGGAGCCTTGTCTGGACTGTGTACATATTGGTAAGCATTGCAGCTTGTCCAACAGAGGCTGCTGGCAACTTGCTTTTGTCTATGAGGGTGGCCACGTTGAAGGAGGCCTATGAGTCATGATGAAATCCGAAACAAGAAAGGAGTCCGGCCTTACCCAGGATGAGCAGGAGCTCCGCCTGTGCCAAGGTGGTGCCTACCAATTCCCAATAAAATACTACTGCAGCTACAGCCTGGGAAGTGATTGCTGGGACTGATAAGAAGTCCATCAATGTGTGGGAGCTTTCTGCTTCAGGTGGGAGATTTATTTTTGAGATTGTACTTTGGAGATTTTTGGTGTTAGGTTGGGTGTATAATTGTTGCCCGTACATTTTTGGAGACATTTTGCTTTATAGTGGAGGTAGGATATTTGGGTCTGAACTTTGTAAGCTCTTTGGGTTAGAACACAGACAATGTCAAATTCCGTCTGTGTGAGACACATTTCTGTTTGAAATCTATTTTGTTAGGTAAAATAAAGCAGAATCATGTTGTAGCTGATCATTGTGCTATCTACTCTGTTAACTATCCCTGTTGGCACCTTTGGCACATGGTCATCCTTGCATAGTGGCAATGTGCGTGACTTGAAAGCAAAACGACACGAAGGAACACGGGTTCGATCCCTGAGTCCGCGCTTAGAAACCACTGGGTGTTTAAGCGCGTTATGAATAGCGCAACTAAGACAAAATAAAAAAACAATTACTCATAAAACCAAATATTTCCTGTAACAGCGCCTCGATGGCTGTGTGAGTGCTTTAAAAATGTTAACTAAATAGATAAATATATAAATATGCTTCTCCATCTCCTGAGGTGGCCAGCGGAAATACTGTGCCATACTCCAACATTTAGCACGGCAATAAGGCACACTTTGCTTGTCTCTTTTGGAGGCTGTCTTGATGGAGGAATGACCACAACTGTTTTTCAGGACAACAAAGCCTCCTTTGATCGTGTTGTGGGTCTTGGTTTCTTCAGAGCTGTATAGTGGTGGTGGGGGCATGACAAGTTAGCATAATTTCGCCATCACCAATGGGTGCTTGCTCAAGATATTGGAGAATGCAATTCTGGTGATGCGATGAGGGTATCCATACTCTAGATGGGTCACAGGGCACAGAAAACTGGCAGTAGGAGATGGTTGGCAGAGGGGATGTTGTATCTTTGGCTACAAGCCATCCAAAATGAACTCAGTGATCTCCTCCATGACAGCCATCCATCAATCTTAATTGCCAGTGCTCTAAAGTTTTGTTCTGTTTGTCATTTTCCTGAATACAAATTGTCCATATGATAAGCGTCTTCAATTATGCAAAACAATTAGAGAAGGTATTGCGCAACGAAATGTTGCTGCAAATGTTAGGGTACACTTGGGGACAATCAATGGCGTTGGCTGCGGGTGTTTTGTTGGCATCCTGTTTGCATGAGGTGATGCTGCCTTCATAGATATCCCAGTGCCCGCGAATCTGGTCATGCGCTTTCTGTTTCTAAACGGATACAATGCGGGTTTGTGTACGCTAGTTTAGTAGTTGTGTCATGCTGTTGACAGTCAATACATCATGTTCAAAGCGTTGCCCAGATAGCCAAGCTGCCTGCATTGTTCAGTGATGGTTTGGTACGGAATTTGTTCTCCTAAACAGTAATTCATCGTCCACTCGGATTTTCACCATCCTAAACGGTGTTATTATGCACGGGCAGCGCCTTCAAAAACACGCTTCCAGGGCCAATTTGGGGCCAGGGTCGTACTGGGGCATACAACGTTCGTGGGCACAAATTACAAAGTGTCTCACAGTTGCAAAGGGCAATTTATCCAGGTGTGAGTTTTTGGGATAGAGTTTTCTATAAAGTCGTGAATTGACGCGATTCACAGATGCTGGTTTGAGGGCCACTTTTTTTGAGGCGAGAGGTGGGTCACTTTTTTGAGGCGAGGGGAGGGCCTCTTTTTTTTGGATGTCCAGGCCTATTTCTTGTCCCAGTCCGACCCTGCCAATGATCCACGAGCTTCCAGCGATAAGCCTGCAGTTCCGCCCACGTTAACAAAATTGGACAAGGCAAATTATAATTGACTTGTGTTTCCAATCTGTTCGGATCCCTTCTGTGTACTGGAGGTGTGGGGCTGATTGATGGTTTAGAAACCGACATTCATCCCTGGATCACTGGTGCCCCGGAAGTTGATTCATCACAGGCCCCAGGAAAAATCTCCCACCTTCTGGAATGTTTTACAGAAGGCTGCTTGTAGGAATAGTGACTCCTCAAATCCATAAAGTGAAGAAATGTTATTGTGGCATGTAGCGAGCTACAACACTCAGGTCCCTGTCCACAGTATAAGACTTTTTTATAACTGTGGATTTGTGGGATAATGGGCATGCTTATACTTCTTGAAAAAACGGAGCAGGACCTGAGTAACTTAAAAGTGTGTCCGTGTCATTGAGACTGGTTCCTTCTAATTAAGTACTGGGATGTGGTGGGATGCGGAGGTAATGGCGTTTTAGTTTACACCTCCTGTTTGCTGATAAAAATTAGTCACTGATGGTGGCGCTGCATATTTGTGGGGGCATTAGGTGGCGAGGAAGGGTTATGCTGAAAGAACTATTTAGTTGTAAGTGTTTGTATGTATACTTCTGTGACAATGAAGCACCTTATGAGGGCTATGCACGAGTGCTGTGCACCTATAATTGCTAGTTTCTCTGGAAGTAGGGGTGCTGCAGGACACCTCCCCTCCTATGTTGTCGGTGGTTTTCGCCCTGGGGTCTCCCATGATACCTTATTATTGATTGTGCTGAATCGGGCTGATGGGATTTGTAGTCCAAAGAATCTGGTGAGACAAAGATTGTACACTCCTGCAGTTTAGCAGCAGGTGAAGCGCGGATCCATGCCATGTAGCATTTCTTCCACATCTCCCCGTGCGTTTTCTTAATAAAGACCCTGGACAGTAAAGCACAGCCGAGTGTACCTGCTGCAATGCTTTCACTGTTCTAGTCCCATCACTGCCATGGCAGTTCAGAGTCTCCAGTGCATATCAAAAAGTACGCTTGGAGACAGATTAGTGAATCACATTCACCCTGCGAGATCTGAAAATCTTCAGAGTGTGGTTTGAACTTAGAGGGCCAGGAGGATAGCTCATGGGGAACATGTTTGTCTTGCAAGCATTGAATCCCATGCCAGTCTCTGGCATGAAACTCAATACAAAAGCTCCAAAAAAAAAACTAAGCACCTAAACTGGCCTCTCTGGATTCCTATGAAGGGAAGCCATTTGTTCTCATAAAATCAGTGTTGTAACTCACATTGGGCCTCATTACACGGTAGGAGGTAACCATGGCACAATTAGTGCCATGGCTACCCCCTTACCACATTCTGGGTCCGTGTTCCCGGAATAGGGATTTACCAGGTCATTCCGACCTTGGAGGACCCGGTAAATCCCCATTTCAGGAACCATTCCCCATTCCCATTTGAGCCCCCATAGGCTCAATGGGAATGGGGAAGGAGCTATTAGCGGGCCCGTTATTAGCTCTGAAGTCCCTCAACGGGTCCCTTCCTTAACGCCTGGTAAAACCAGGCGTTAAGGAAGGGACCCGCTAAGGGACCTCGTAGTAGGGCGCTAAGGGATTACCGGCATCGATGCTCTTACCAGTGCCGGTAATTCCTTAGCACCTACTGTGTAATGAGGCCCATTGTCTTCTAAACGAGTAAAAGGATTACACATTGAACCATCACGTGTCAATCAACGCTTATGGTTTGCACTGCAACTGGCAGTGCAGGCTTGAGTGGAAAGGCACATCCCCATTGTCCCAGGCCATTGTGGCTTATAGGTCAGCTGTGTTCAGAACTGTTAATGAAATCTCATGATGGCAAATGACTGTGTGTTGAATGCACAATAAACTATCCACATTTATATGCAACTGCAAATGTAATTGATGTTATGCATAACAACAAGCTGAATGCCCATGTCAAACAATGACTTGTAGGAGGTGACTTTATTGCACAAGCCTTGGAAGTAGTATTACCCATTGGACAGAACCTCCTGTTGTACTATGTCAGGTTTTCAATGTTCACGCAGTCCTGGCTTTAGAATGCACATCTTATTGCATCCTGGTATTTGTATTGCTGCCTTTATAATCTATATAGGGATGCAACATGACATGACATACATTTAGCCCTAATTGATGTGTATATCCATGAAAGATGCCATGTTGTATGAAGAAACATCCAGTATGATGGCCAAGACAAATCTTATAAGTTTAAACCTTCTTGTAATCGATGAAATATTTATTGTAATGTGTGTTTTATGAAATGTTGGGAAGTTTTACTGCTATGTTGTTTTTATCCTTATTGATGTACTATAATATTGATGTACTGTTATAAACCCGATACATTTTTTGTAAAGGTTCTGTTATCATGTAATAGAATCAAGAACAAATAAAAGGCTTAAAAAAAACATTAATAACACGCTTAATACCCAGAGGTTTCTAAGCGCGGACCCGGGGATCGAACCTTCTTGCTTCCAAGGCGAGCGCGTTGCACCTGCGCTGTCCTCCTGAGGCATGTGATAGCAACTCCATGACTCAGAAAACATGACTTGAGGGCTCTGTTTCAGCATATTTTTATGATACAAGAACCTGATTGAAGAAGTTTTGCGAGAAAAGTGGCCAGTGGTTTCTATGCGTGACTAGACATTCCATCTTCAGCACTTATTTTGCAATCAGGTTACTGTTGTGGGAGAGAAATGAAAACATTTTGTCATACCATTTAAGTGGCTTCATTGCATAGGGCAGTTACACATATATATTCAATGAGAAAACTTTGTTAAAGGGACTTTATGGTTAAGTTGCGCTACTAACAACCTTTGAAATTCAGTGAAAAAAACTTTGTTACAGGGACGGTATGTTTCCAAGTAAAACCGAAAACCCCCTGAAATTCGCCAGTTATGGTAAACTAAGCAACCATAACTCGCGGCACCACCGTGCACTGCTAAGACTAACACCCATGACATCAAAGATGACATCACAAATCTCTATATAAACCAATTAATAACCATTACTTTATGTGTACTTAACACATTTTTTAACAGCCCACACAGACATTAAAAATAATACAGAAACAGAGACCTTAGAAAATCATCTGCAGCAAATGGAGTAAAAAATAGTTCTATTAAAAGAATAGTACGCTCAGCAATATTATTGTTACCAAGGGTTCGGGCATGTGTTTTTAAGCATACATTGATCGATCGTACAAACATTTCCATGCTTTTCCTCTTTATTATACATGCAAAATCAGGGAGCAGGGCTTGGCCATCTTGTGATAATCCTATCCGTTGCCGCATCCCCAAGGTGGACTGCCTTGGCGGCACTACTTCATATGCCCTGCACAGGAGGCTGACATCACCAAACCATGTGATATTCTCCACCTATCTCCAGAACGTTACTGTGCAGCGTAGCCAAACGTGCCCAGTCATCACCTAAGTGTTACGTTAGTTGACGCACAACCTGGAATATCAACACACATCATCTCCCAACTCAGCGCACCCCGATTTGGAATATAAAACTATACTTTTAAAATAAATGGCAAAACTGTACTATTTGTAAAGTACTTTTATTTCACAATAAACGCTCCAAGAAGATCCGGCGATTGCCATATTCAAGCAAATGGGTAATTTTTTTCTTTGTTCACGATCCACAAATGTTTATCGCGAGTCTTGCGGTGTTCCTTTTGAGTATAGGAAGCACATTGGGCGCACCGTGAATTGCAAGACCTGGGCATCAGCTTGGCGTAAGATGTCAGGTTGCTCCTTATCTCTGGTACCGCGTAAGCGCATATCGCTCAATGTCGATTGTCCAAAAGATCATCATTGTGATATAGCCATTCATGTGGCTGCCGATTAAAGAACCCGTCAGTTGTTATCTGGAATCAATGACAATCGCAGAAAGGTAGGATGTAGCTATTTGAAAAACATAACAGAAATGTGTCTCAGTAGCCGATCTTTCTTACAATTGATCATTTTACTCATTAATTCAGCCCTGAGTCAAAACCAAGGATGAACACACACATGAAACAATTTGTTTCAGAGGTTAGTGCTATGAAATATGTGTAGCGCGAAATGGGATGTGAAGGCTAAAACTACAATCAGAGAGCAAGCTAAGTGCAAGAAGAACACATAGCAAACATTTTAATTAAATATTAGCATTGAATTATGCGTTTCTGGAACGTGGGGAACCCACTAGTGGACTACACGCATCTCGATACAGAACTGCCCATGTAGATGAGACGAAGGCCACTACAAACACACCCTGTATGTGCGTGTCATTGCTATATGACACATACAACAACCGAGTACAATGTAAAGCAACAATAACGATCAGTGAATGATAAGTTGACTCGTTGCTCTATAAAATAGTTGAAAGTAAAACGTACATAATATTTGGCATTTCCATTCTCTCGACATAAAGCTGACACTCCCTTCAGGGCAAACTTTTTTTATAAAGTAAAATTACATGTTCCTTTGTCTAGTTTTGCAATTGTGAACCTTATCATACTTGACTGTGTTACATCCCTCCCTTCATGCATTCCTTTTCGAATGTTAGCTTTGGTTCAAGGTCGCAAAACAATTGACCCTTATAATGTCTATGATGCGTGGGTTTTCTCAGCGCGGAAGCAAAAATTCAACGCTGCTAATCTTCACTCACAATGGCAGCAAATAGCCCTTTACAACGTAGTGCATTTGAAATATATTTTTTAAAGATATGATTTTTTCCTACCATTCACCACCAACGCGGCTGACATTTCTACGGATTTACTTTGTTCCTATTGAGAACTTTGCACTCTCCCAGAGACTCCCACAGGCAGGCCAGATCACCTGTCACCTCAGCCCATCTGCTCTTCACACGCCAAATCACATGAACATTTTTCGCAAGCAGCAAATCTGGAGCCCTGGCAAAATGTGCTCGTACGCGAATGTCCTATAATGTGCACATGTATGTTTGTACTATCCCACTTTGTGTCACTAGTGAGGTGAACGGTGGGGGGGGGGTCTTGCCACCTTACAAATACAGACACATAGTAAATATGTAATAATAATGTCTGCATTCCACAAGTAACTTAGGGTAGGACACAAACTTACATAAATATGCAAAAAACAAGGGGGATCTTCGGAGTCTCTCTGCCAGACAGTAGTCCTGGGTGTGAGAGCCTTACCCATATTCTTTAGCTCACTATCTTTCACAGAGAAGAAATATCCCAAACATATCACTCTTTGCCCTGCCCAGGGGCAGTCCACCACCGAGAAGCTAGGCAATTGTACTCCGAACAAGAGTACGAACAGCAACCCCAGACACGTATTTCGGTCTGGTTGCACCTCATCAGTAGGGTGGAGCTGTGCCTCTCTAATAATAGTGACCACAGGGTCAATGTCTGGATTGCACTAGTAACTTACAGTGAGACCCAAAGTTACTTAAATATGCAAAAAACAAGGGATGTCCTGGAATTGCTATTGGTACTCTTCTTCAGAGGAAAATTGGACTCACAAACACCACAGCAGAAAACACCGGACCATACACCGCAATCCAAAATGCTTGGTTCCATGGTTATCTTATGCTGCAGCGCTTGTTGGCATACACTACAATCTTGACTGCATGGCCTGGCCAAAACATACAGCCTCACCAAAAGAAACACCAAGTATATAATAATTAAACTCACCACCACCACAACATATCACATCCATGCAAACGAACACCTCACCAATGAATAGAACCCAAAATGCCTAGATGCTTCAATAGCAACATTCTGAACACAATCCAACAAACAAACTAAGGCACATCATCTCACTGTCCTATAAACAGTATTACACAACTACCAATCAGTACACACATTTTTAAAAACATATCCCCTAAGCAGCCCAAATCCCACAGTCAAAATCTTTGGTAACATGGATGTGTTATGCTGCGGAGGTTGTAGCCAGGGCCTAGAGTCTTGGGTGCATGGCCAAAGGCCTACGGCACTTTTGCCATGCACCCAAGACTCCAGGCCCCGGCCACAACCACCGCAGCATAACACACCTATAGAAACAAACACCTACCAAATCACCACAACCCAAAAACATAATACATCCACCTCAAAACCTACCCACTACAAATAACATTCCAAAGAATAATTACAACCATCATAGAAACTCTTCAATACATACCCTCTTCACCCAATGCTCTTCTAACGACCCAAAACCAACATCATAGTTAAACTTATGCTGCAGCGCTTGTTGGCAAACACTACGATCTTGACTGCATGGCCTGGCCAAAACTCTTCATACTGCCTCACCAAAAGAAACACTAAGTATATAATAATTAAACTCACCAACACCATGCAAATGAACACCTCACCAATAAATACAACCCAAAATGCCTAGAGTCTTCAATACCAACATTCTGAACACAATGCAACAAACAAACTTAGACACATCATCGTACTGTCCTATAAACAGTATTACACTACTACCAATCAGTGCACAACGTTTTAAAAACATATCCCCTAAGCAGCCCACATAATATAGGCAAAATCTTTAGTAACATGGATGTGTTATGCTGTGGTGGTTTTAGCCAGGACCTATAGTCTTCAGTGCATGGCCGAAGTGCCATTGCAGCATAACACACTCATACGAACAGACACCTACCAAATTACCACAACCCAAAAACATAATACATCCACCTCAAAACCTACCCACTTCGTTTAACATTCTAAAAAATAATCACAACCAACATAGAAACTCTTCAATACATACCCTCTTGTCCCAATGCTTTTCTAACGACCCAAAACCAACATCATAGTAAACTAAAATAGCCAGTAGTGCGCCCACTGTTCATTATGTCTGCGGACATAGTAAACACATGGTAAACATATCACACCCTTCACCTACCTAAAAAAATACAGCATTTCACCCAACTCTTACTCCACCACCCTCTCCAAACACTCATACAAACCAACAGACTCTCCAAAATTGGATTTATGCTCACTTCCAGCACATGTCCGCGCATCCAATATGGCGGCGCATTGAAACAATTTGACGCACCTCACGCCTCATCCCAGCCAATCAGAGAACACGTCGAGTGTCCGCAGACATGACGCAAGCCACTCATCCAATCGGTGTCCTGTCCGCGGACATAGATATCACTAATTTTTGTGCCTTATGTTTTGGTTGTTTAAATAGAAACAACTGGATGGATTTACACCAAAATGACAAAAGCTCGCTTCCGAGACCAAGCTGCTGCTCCTGTCGCAGATTTGGTGAAAATCCATCCAGCGGTTTGAGCTGTAGGTGCGACAGAAATTTTTTCCCGTTATGTCTATGGGAAAAAAATACATTTTGGGACACCCCCTATAACTTTGCCCCCCCTTCACCAAACATCACCGAACTTTGCAAAACAATTCAGAGTGGGCCATATACTTTCTTTGCACAGTTTGGCGAGGATTCGACTAGGGGAAGCGAAGTTATAAGCCACCCAAAAAGTGCTCTTCCTATGGGTTTAGCAACTTAACCATAACTACACAGCCTCCACCACGGACTGTTTAATGAATCCCTGCAGATGTTTGTGGAATTTACATGCAGATTGAGTTCTGGCAAGGCACTTTCTGTCTTTCGTCCTTGCACAGTTGATTAAATGAGAAGCTTTTGGGGAAATAATAGGGACATCTGTTGTTTGCAATGCAATGATTTATGCATAATTAAGCTAAAACTTCAACCTAGTGTGACGAAACAACTTCCGGGGCACCAGCGGAATATCGGTTTCTAAACCATCAATCAGCCCCACACCTCTAGAACACCAGAAGTAATCCGGACATATTGGAAACACAAGTCAATTATAAACCTCATTATCCAATTGTGGTAATGTGGACGGAACAACAGGCTTATCTCTGCAAGGTCGTGGATCATTGGTTAGTTGCAACACAGCGAAAATACTATTATTACCCAATTATTATTACTATTATATATAAATACTGTTATTACTGTTGATAAAAGGGACTGTCCAGTCAAGGTTGTATACAAATATCTACTTTATTATTATCACAAAAGACAGTTTTAGCTCACTACAAAATACAACCCACACCGTAAAGGAACACAGAGGACAGACAGTTTCATGAAGGAAAGGGATGCCCTCTGGATGCTGACAGGAGGGTAGTCGATAAAGCAACCAGTCTTAACTGTTCAAGGTTATTTGGTGTCAGCAACAAGGGAGCAGGGGTCGACAATGTCACTAGGGGCCTTCAGAGAAGGGTCAGGGGGCCAGAAACACAATGTACCTGCTGCTTGAGATGATATTGATGCTCAACAGCGTTAAGTCATTTCCAAAATGCTTTTCAGTTCCTGCGACAGAGTTCAAGATGTGAGGCAGCAGTGGGTCTGCTGTCAGAACCTATCAGGGCACAGTGTATGCTGACTGGGTACTGGTACTGGAGCTGCTGGATGGGTCGTCTGTGTTCGGTATCTCCCTCTGTTCCCTGTGAGATGTTTAGGGGAGGGATCTTGCTTCCCTCTTGGAAGTCCTGGCCTTCCTTCACTGGCGGAAGCTGTAAGGCAGACTGTACATTCGGCCAAAGTCCAAATTAGTCCTTATTCCTACTCCTTTCAAAGTCATCGGGTGAACTTCTAAGTGAGGGGCTCAGCCCTCTTTTAAAGCCAAATGGGCACCAGTGATTGGTTCAGGCTAAGCCTTCCTTAAGAAACCAATCCTGGGTCCCCACCAAAAATCTTCTGTTATGCCTGAGGTCAGGACCAGAGTGCTTAGCAACAGGAAAGGTAAGGGGTGACAATATGTAATCCTAAGTACCACCCATATTCCTGTCTGTTGTAGATCAATGTTTTTCTCAGGTAAACTAAGCCCTCTGTGACTCTTGATCTAAGCACAGGGCTCCCTTGAAGTGTATGACAAGAGCAGAATACCTGTCTCCCTTAAATCACATACTTCTTACCTCTAAAATGGGTCCTCTCTGCAGGGGTTGACTGTGGTAAATAGTGGACCTAGACATGCCATTCACTGCCTTTCATACAGAGGGATGGGAGCTAGCTTATCCAAGAGGTGTTAGTGCTGCCTCCCTTTTGTCTGTTCCGCGACTAAGCCTGTTGAATGCCTGTTTCAATTAACTCTTATCTGTATGCTCTGCCACCAGCAGATTTAGATGATAGAGAGGCAGATCCATGGAAGCTTTGATATTTTAATTAGGCTGGCCATGGCCAGAGGAATGGAAGGTGTTGCCTTCCCCTTCTGTCATGCTTTTGATGTAACTGTGGCTGTCACATTCAGCTGAACATGACAGGGGAGGACAGCGCCTGTAGGCTGTGTCCTCCCGGAGTACACTCGACTATGCGTTTGTTGTGCAGTGAGCAGGGAAAATGTATGCAGAATGACCCCACACATTCCTTTTCATTTCCAAAATTCAAAAACAGCCCAGGCGAGCGCACACTCCCCGTGCGGACGATCGAATTCCCCACATCTCCCCAGCCTCAACATCTGCACCACCACCCTACTGAGGGTCTGATTCGTCATCAAGGTGAAAGTACCGGCTGAGGCCACCTGCATTTCCATGCTGGGTGCCTGCCTTGTGCTGGATGTCCATATCTAATCCCTGTAAGGATATAGCCTAACGCAAAAGCGTAGGGTCCTCTGCTTGCATGGCCATTAACCATCGCAGAGACCGGTGGTATGTCTGGATCATAAAGTGAGACCCAAAGAGGTAGGGTTTCAGCTTCTTGACAGCCCACATGACAGCGTATGCCTCTTTTTCTAGTTCCTTTCCCTTTTTTGTCAACCGACTGCTAATGTAGGCGACAGGTTGCTCTACCCCTTCAGAGTTCAGTTGCGCTAACACTGCTCCAATGCAAAAATCACAGGTGTCTATCTGGATAATATACCCCTGACCAGAGTCACTTTTAGAACTGGGCCCCTGCACAAACCATCCTTTAATCCTGAATGGAGGTTTGACAGGTGGGGGTCCAAGCCACCTTCTTCGGCATCTTCTTGGAAGCTACATAATTCAGGGCGATGGCAAGGGTGCCATACCCTCTGATGAATGATTGGTAGTACCCAGTGAGACCTAGAAAGGCTCTCACCTGTATGTCTGTGTGTGGTGGGGATGTCCCAATCGTTCAGTCTATACCTTTGCATCGAGAGGTTGTTTCTTACCACCACCGACCAGGTAGCCTAGCTAAATCACTGTGCCCAGCGCTAAATGTCACTTTGTCGCCTTGATAGTCAGACCTGCCTTCTGCAGCACTGGAAGCACTTGTTTCAGGTGGGATACGTGATCCTCTCAGTTGTGACTGAACACAGCAATGCCATATAAGTAGGCGGCACTGAAGCTTTGCGGACCAGAGAAAACCTGGTTAATCAACTGCTGAAAAGTGTCAGGGTCATTCTTCAATCCAAAGGGCATCATACTGAACTTATAATGTCCTTCTGGGGTTGAGAATGCTGACCTCTCTCTCGCTCCATCTGTAAAGCTGACCTGCCAATACCCCACTGTGAGGTCAAAGGTACTCATGTACTTTGCAGCCCCAAGCATGTCAATGAATTCATCTGCCCGAGGAATGGGGTGAGCATCTGTCTTCGTGACAGAATTGGACCCCCTGTAGCCAACACAAAAGCAAACTTCAGTCTTCCCACTACTGGTCTTTTTAGGGACCAGTACTAATGGACTAACCCTGTGGCTGTGGGATGGCTCTATCACTCCAAGGGGCATCATCTTGGAAATGTCCTCCTTGATGGTGTCCCTGACCTTACAGGACATCCAGTGAATCCTACTCTTCACTGGCTTACTGTGTCCAGTGACCACATCATGGGTGCACCAATCTGCGCGACCTGGAGTCAGAGAAAACAGACCAGCAAACTGTCCCAGTAAACAGCAACAGTATGTCCGTTGGTGTTCTGAAAGGTCTGTTGTAAGGTTGACACCTTTAACTGACCCATCTATGGCTTCGGTGCGCACGAGGTCTGGAAAGGGTTCGACCTCCTCCTAAGTCTCTCCATCAGTCACTAAAGCAACGACCAAGTCATCTCGGCTATAATGCTGTTTTAGCCGGTTGACGTGAAAGACCCTGCACAACTGTTTAGGTGCTTTCATGTCAATGAAATAATTCACCTCACAGACCTTTTCTAGCACACAGTAAGGCCCAGTCCACTTGTCCTGAATGGTGCTGGATTTGACAGGCACCACAATCCTCACCCACTAGATAATAGACTGTCCCTGTGGCCTTCTGGTTGTGCCAGTGCTTCATCAGCTCCTGATTGGCCGTTAGAACAGAAGGCACGGAAGGAGAATATCCCAAGCCACCTATCATGCCTTTCAAAGTCGTGTTGAACCGCTTAACAAGCCCATTGGTTTGTGGATGGAAGGAGGTAGAGAACCGGTAGGTAACTCCACACTCTCCCACATAGCCTTCATATATGCTGATATGAAGTTTGATCCCCTGTCTGACATTACTTCCTTGGGGAATCCAACATGGGGAAATATCCCAATCAGAGTCTTCGCAAGCACAGGGCGTTGATGTTCCTCAGAGGGACAGCCTTACGGTATCTTATGGCATGGTCCACCACTACCAAGATATTTCTGTTCCCTGAGCTGGTTTGAGGACCCAGAGTACCCACAATATCCATGCCTATACTCTCAAAGGGCCGACCAACTAAGGGTAGTGGCATTAAGGGGGCCTTTGTGGCACCACCTGACTTGCCAGAAGCTTGACAAGTCAGGCAGGACCAGACAAATTCCTTAACTTTTACACCAAACTGCGGCCCGTAAAAGTGCTCAGGCAACCGGTCTGAAATCTTAGTCACTCCTAAGTGACCCGCAAAAGGAATTTGGTGAGCCAAATCCAAAGAGAACTTTCTGTGGCATTGGGGAATCACCAACATTCTGGTGTCCTCGTCCTCAGAATCCTTTGGCTCACTGTACAGGAGTCCATCCTCTCAGTACACTTTGAACTGTCCAGGGGCCTCGCCCTAAGCCTGCTCCCGGAGACCTGCCAGAGTGGGACACTCTTTCTGGGCTGTGTAAAAGTCAGTCTGATCTGGGCCCCGAATTGATGCATACTTATCCAGCTTTGGCAGACCCTTCAGATCTGCGCCCACCTGGTCCCCCACCTCAGGTTCCTGTGCTGCACCAGGCAACTCTGAAGTCACAGATTCCCCTGCTACTAAAGTAATGGTCCTCTGTGGCTACTAATGCCTCTCCCGCAGGAGTAGGTGACTCAGTATTCTGTCAAACTGGACTAGGTGCTACCGGCCACCATGGTCCTTACAACACGCCCTCTGGAAGCACTCCAGTCCCTCAGGCTCTGAGAGAATGGTCTATCTGGCGATCTCTTTGGTCCTCGATCGTGTAGCCACTGTGAATGTTTCGGGATCAGGAAGATCATTACCCAACAGACATGGGACAGGGAGGAGTCTTTCACCGCTACACAGTGCTGGGTCGTTACACCTTGCCAGCTGAATTATACTATCGCCAAGGGGCACTTACTCTTACCATCAAATCCACTTACACACAACTCAGGCCCATCAATATAGTGGCCTGGCTGTACCCACTGCCGGGTGACAGAGGTGACGCTAGATGTGGTGTAACGGACCGCAGGAGTTTTGTGTCCATTGATGTGGACATGCTCTAGATAGAGTTGAGTATTATTGGGAACTGGGGTCTCTTCTGGAGATCTGGTACTGTTCCCACTCAGTTTAACAAATCCACTTTCAGCCAATCCCTGGCCTAGTGGAAAATCCTCCTCTAAGAGGCCCACACTAATGATGGACTCCTCCATGCCCACAATATTCACTATGGCTTGCTTGGGTAAGCCCTTGCAAACAGAATCCCCTTTCCTATTTCCTATGAACTAGAGTTTGGGGCTTTCCCTTAATTCTTTTGGGGACTTGACTTTGAAGAGGTTTGGGTTGGACCTTTGTCCTTCCCATCCTTGCTTCCCACTGATTCCTCTTCCAGCTTGTGCATGCTTGCCTGGGCCTTTTTCTGGCTCGAGTGCTCACAAACCTAACAGCAGCTCTTGCAAGCTCCCTAGGGTCTACGGTAGTATTGTCCACAAGATTCCGGTGTAGGTCAACCTCACAATTTTTAAACACACACTCACTGCAAATCAAATTGTACATCCCTTTAAATGTGTCAACTTTGTCACCAGTCATCTACCCACTCAGATATGTCAAAGACAAGTGTGTGAATGCTTAAAATGTCTGCCCACATTTCTTTCCAAGCTCTCTGAATCTCTTGAGATAATGTTCTGGGGTTTTACAAAAACTTTGTGAGGAGGGCTGCTTTCATGCTACCATGCTTTCATGCTACCATAAGGCCTTTGCTCAGGAGTTAACTCACAAATTTCATCAGTCCCTGGTGTCGGTAAGTGACTCATCAGTGCTGCACCCCACAGTACCTCATCCACCTGCTGCGGCTGGAATGCCAAGGTTGGCGGGGTGGTAATTCCCCCTTCCACCATTGCCCTTCCCCATTCCCATTTTTTCCCCATAGGGGCCCTTACCGCCTACCGTGTAATGAGGCCCATAGACATTTCTCATGGTATGTGCTAATGCCAAAATCATAGATTTCCCCAGTCCAAAACAGTGTCCTTTGAATAAGCAAAAAATAACAGTTTACCAAAATGAATTCAAAACAAACGTCATGGGATAATCCCTGAAATGACAAAACACATTTGTCTAGAAAACATACAAGTTCGGTATCAGGGTGTCCCAAATCATAAAGCGACTGAGTCATTGTTAAAATAAAATGCAACCTAAAATGCAAAAGCACTCCCTGGATTGTAGGCTAATTTTGTTATACTGATGAATCTGCAAATATAGATCATAATGAAACCTGCTTTTTGCTAACAACGCTTGACACCAAGCTATGTTTGTCCTGATCGTCTTAATGATCTCGAATTTCAAAACGGGGTCACGGACATAAAATAACGTATAACTTGCCACTCTTACCTTCATAGACGGCAAACATCGTTCCTCGCGTCGGCACTGCTAGAGAAACGCTGCCACGCGAGTCCTACTTGTTATGCCTAGTTTCCCAGGCAACCCAAATTGCCTCTTCTCTCTGTCTGGGTCATTCCCAAGGGCCACCACATACCATGAGAAATGTCTATGTGTATATCTTTTAATGACAAGTTACCAGTTGCAGCACGTTCATTAGTTGCTATTCCTTCTATTTGGATCCATAATGACTATGGTTAATTAGATATGCTTCAGATTAACTTTGATGCAAACAGGTTATAAAAACTGGTAGACTTTGTATGGTATTTGACTCAGTAATGTGGACGTTTCTGTATTTATGGAATGGAAGGACATCCAATGGGGAACTTGATCTATCTTGTATGTTTTTGCAACCCATATGCCAGGGTTGTTATTTATTTCCTCCGCACCTTAAAAATACTAATTCTCAGCGTATAATCCTATGAATTACTTTTTCGTAAATGTCAGGTGTGCAGATTGATCTGTCTTTGTTGTTTGAGTTCAGAAGAGAGTCAAAAGCTAACCTGGCATATCTGCACCTGAAATCTCTTATAGTAAAAGATTTGCTCCTAACTGCCATCACAAGCTTCTTAGCCATGGGCTTCGAGCTCACAGATCAGGCGGACATTTCAGCTAAGGACACAGTCCCACGAGGAAGCACACTAGTAAAACTAGCCCAAGAACCACAAGCAAGGGACACCACGAAGATATCAGGAGTGCCCCAGTGCAAACGAATTCCGGAAGGGAGATCCCGACAAGCAAGTCATCAGACATCTCTAGGGCCATTAAAACACACAGCATCGGATCAAGAAGTATCTATGAAAATGGCTAGGAACATTAAAAAGCTTAAGTCTTAAAGGACCGTGCAACAGATCCAACATGCAAAAAGATATATGGCCGAGACAATATGGGCTTGGCACATGTCCTTTTGGGCCCGACACAAAATCAGTAACCACGACCACCAAGAAGATCCCTGATCAAAAGGGTTTTCCTTTTATCTTGGAATACAAGAGGATTTTTGCATTTACTGGAACCCATTGCCCTTTGCTGGGATGATTGGGATAGTAAATGCTGTCAAGAATCCTGGTTACTGCTGGAACCATCCTTAGATGGCTTCTCAATATTTTTAAACCCGGCGAATCAAGGGCCTACTTGCCGACCCTGCGCCGGCCTTCTAATTCTGGTTAATAACAACTCCCAGTATAAATTGATAAAACATTCAAAGATGAGTCCTTATCTGCATTATGTAGTATTAAGAAGGAAACTGGGGGTAAAGAAGACAGACACCGGGATGGCCCACCTCATTCTAATTAACATCTACTGGAGCGCAAAAGGTATTATCCCAATAGAGATGAGGGACAACCTGGCAGCTGCCATTGATGAGGCCTATAACTTGTCAAACTCGTCTATCATTCTTCGTGGAGACTTCAATGTGACGTATCCCTCCATGAACCAACTCCAGGTTATGAGTAATGTGGAAGGGTCAGGAATCAATAGCGATTAGACTAGCTTTTGGCTGGAACTGATGCTGAGCCGTGACCAACACGTACTTAATGGAAACAATGAACTGAATCTAATAAGACTGCCCAAGTGGAAAAGAGGGTCATCAACATCAATAATTGATTACATCTTTGTATCAGAAATTTAGTAAAGAACATGGAACATCTGAATGTGGTGATCTCCGAGAAAAGGGACCATAACTGGCTAAAACTCATCTGGCATGGAGATCGAACAAGCTCAAAGCCGGAATCCAAAGTGCAATTGGAAGTGACAAACAGTGGCAATCATCTAAAACTGAATACCTACATTGTCACGCAAATTTTGAAATCACTGTCAAAACAGATAAAGGATAGGCCCTCGACTGAGACCGAGAACCTCATTGACTAAACCACCATTCTTCAGACTTATTGGAAAGCAAATAAAGCGCTGGCCAAGATAAAGCCACAACTGCATGCCTATGACGAACCGTTGGTGAAGAAAAGAACTGACATTGCTTCTTCGTAAGCAGTATAAGCTTTCCCCATAAATAATGGTGCATAAGCCATACATGCATCTTATACCAAAATGACGCGGAATTGATGTTACGAGCTCTGAAGAACAAATCCTCAGCTGAAACTTGGTCTCTGATAAGGTCTCTGAATCAGAACCAAACATCATTACAGAGAAACTGTGTGTCGGAGGCAGTGTGGGCTGTATTTTTTAAAATCTTACATGGAGGTACACACGCATACACGGTAAAGGCAACTTCTACATGGGCCCTGCCGTACCATCTGGACAACCTAATAACATTAATCAAGGGTCTGAATATTTCGAGGACCCCCGGCCCTGATGGCTTATCATACATCATCCTAAAAGAGAACCCAGATCAATGGGCTCGGAACCTGAATTTGGTGCTTAAAAATATACTAAAGTCTGAATCCATTCCTCCTTCATGGAAAACAGCGAACACTATTCCGATCTTTAAAAATGGCAGCTATTCGGATCCAGCAAACTATCGACCCATAGCACTGTTAGATGTGCTGGGGAAATTATATGCCACCTTATTACTCAAAAGGCTGTCTACCTGGACCCATGGAAAAGGTCTGAACGACCAGTTTCAAGCAGGGTTTGTAAAAGGCCTAGGCACCACTCCACCGGCTTTGCTGATAAATCTACTGAAACATAAAGCGAGAGAGACAAATATCAGAATCAGAATCTATGTGGCTTTTGTAGATTTCACAAAGGCATTTGACAGTCTGAATTGAGACCATCTATGGCATAAATTGGCTGCTAAAGAATGTCCACCGGATCTCTTAGAGAAGATAAAAAGCCTAGATACAGACACCTTAGTACTTATTCGCCTATCCAGGAAAGGCGACATGATCGAGGAAATTCCTGCATACAGAGGGGTGAAGCAGGGGTGTGCTTTGGCACCCCCTCTATATAACTTCTATATCGCTGATCTGGGAGACTTTATGAATGCCTGCATAAATTTCCCACCAAAGATAGGACACATTAGAATAACCCATCTTTTACACGTGGACGATCTGGTCCTGATGGATCATACACCAGTGGGGCTGCAAAGGCCATTGAATCTACTCCAAGAATATGTGAAAATAAACGACCTGGAGATAAATAGTAAAAAAACAAAGATCATACAACTAGGTAAAGTACGGCAGTTAAGATCCAATAAAACACATTGTTGGTTCTTGAACAACATAGAAATTGAACAGACCAACAGTTTCAAATACCTAGGGATTTGGATTACCACCCGTCATTTTTGCAACATCTTAAGAAGACCGACATGCTAGGCGCACAGGCATTAATATGGAAGAGGAAATACTGCAAATTCTCCCTGAAAACCTTAAGCAATTTCTATACTGCGAAAGTTGTCCCAGTTCTAACATACAGGGCTGAGTGTTTTGCAGATCTGCCACCCATACTTTGAATCCGTATGGAGGGTGCATTTGGAAGAAAGTGCTGGGGCTGCCACGATCGATTCCTATCCAGGTGGTGAGGAAACTACTGGACTTGCGATCACTTAAATCAGCTGCTGATTGGAAAGTGTTGAGTCTGCTTCGTAAATGTAGGTGTCCAAATCCCCCCTACCTGATTGATGGGATCAGGAAGGCCCTTGGATCCAACTCCACTAAATATCTGACCAGCTGGGGAAACTATGGCGCCAAACTTCTGGAAGACATAACCTGCTTGTTTGATGATTTGATAACTAACCCAACTAGGGTGAAAACAAAATTATTTGAAGCAAACTGGATCAACACTTTGGATGAAGTTGGGAAGCTAACGTTGCACACACAGCTGGCAAAGGAAGTAAGGAAACAAGGCATGATCCAGCCGTACTTGCAGACATGCCCAAATCTGAAAATGAGGTTTGCCTTCATGAGGCTGCGACTCAACCTGTGTCGAACTAATGAAATCATTGCCGCAAGATCTACACTTAATAAAGGAACAGCAGACTGTAGATTCTGTAAACAAGCAAAGATGAAAGAAAGCCTCTATCATCTATTTACAGTCTGTCCTTACTTCACTCAGAAACGAGTGGAGCACTTTGGATGGTTTACTGAGAAATTTCGGCCGCTTTCAGCAGATGACTGGTGGCAACGGATAATTGGCGGTGTACAAACAACTTTTCTTATAGCCACGGTTCAATATTATTGGAAGGTGCTCGAACCAGCTTTGGAGAAATTCTAACGGTGTATTAGATCCTGCCGACCCAGATATATGGCTAAGCTTATTGAAGAACACCCAGACGAATGGCTCTTACTGGACTCAGCCTTTAGCGTCTTACTGAAATGTTGGACCAAGGAAAGATGATGGTTGAGGACTTAATCAAAGATGGATGAAGGATGCATGACCGTTTTGATTTAGCTAAAATGTTTATTTTAACATAAAAATGCAAATAAAAAAAGAATACAAATAAAATAAAAAAATATATCCTTCCCCACTTCATAAGCCTGTACTAAATCTTTGGGGATGTGCTATCAGGGCTTATCCAAGGCACTCTGGTTTGAGCCACTACTGCTGTTTTCGCTAGAGGCAGATCTGTTGGCCTCTTCCTGCTCTTCAAGCACCAGCTTGCGCAGCTCTCCTTGGTGACCTTGTCCCGCTGGTTCTGTTCCTCTAGCACTAGTCTCCGGTCCTCAAGCAAGAGCTTTCTAGCCGTTACCTCATTAACAGCCGGAACAAATACTGGGCCATTTAGAGACTGTGCTGAGGCCTGGGGCCTGTGGGATGCCACACTAGCCCTTATCCTCACTGAGACTCTCGAGTGTTGAGAAACCACACTTGCCCCTCTGCAGGATGACCTCCTCCGAAAGGTCTTGTCCGTCCGGGTACACAAGGCCTAGCCCGTCCCCTGGAGGTCTTCTCCTCAATCGCCCTCGCTTCTACCCAAGCTTGGAGGCTGGTCAGTAACTCAGGTTTATTAACCTTAGTGCTGTGGGGAGGTGCGTTCTCTTGATATAAGACGCGCAGGACATCCTTGGTCATGCCTTTTATAGTCTCTATGTAAAGCTCCACGACTATTACTATTACCTAGCAGTGACTAAACGTTGCCTGCAACAGTACTTTTATTGTTGTGTGACTAAGCTGTGCACAAGGCTTCAACTGATCTGACCGCTTGCCACCAATGTGACAAATCAACTTCCATTGCACCAGTGGTCCAGGGATGAATATCGGTTTCTAAACCATTGATAATGCCCATACCTCTAGTACACCAGAAGGGGTCCGAACAGATTGGAATACAAGTGAATTATGCGACTTCCTTGTCCAATTTTGGTAACATGGACGCAACAGCAGGCTTATCTCCGCAAGGTCGTTCATCGTTGGGAAGTTGCAGCACAGCAAAAATACAATTATTACCCAATGATAAAAGGGACTGTCCAGTCAAGGTTTTATACAAATATCTACTTTATTATTACTATAACAGACAATTCTAGCAAACTACGAATACGACCCACCCTGTAAATGAAACACAGAGGACAGACAGTTTCACAAAGGAAAGGGATGCACTCCTGATACTGACAGGAGGGTAGTTGGTAAAATAATCAGTCTTACAGTTCAATGTTATTCGGTTGCAGCACCAAAGGGGCAAAGGGTCATAATGGTCTCTAGGGGCCTCAGACAAGTACCAGGGTCAGAACAACAATGTACCTGGTGCCGAAGAAGTTCTTGGTGCTCAACAGCGTTGAGGCAGTTCCAGGTAGCTTGGCAGCCCTTGAGACAGAGTTAGTGGTGGGAGACAGCTCCGGGTACCAGGCTGCAGGCAGTTCAGCAAGCGAGGCTGGACAGACGTCTGAAGGCTGTCCGGCCCACCGGCTCAGCCCAAGAATCATTGTCTCTGTGCTGGCTGGTGGATCTGGAATGCTGGTCAAGGTGTCTGGGACAGCTCTGGTGACTGCAGCATGACAAAAGTCAATGGAGCAGCCGGATGTGGTTCAAGGAATCGACTGTATCAAATATGTCCTTAAAAGATGAACACTGGATTGTGCTTGTGTGGCACTCCTCCTGGCTTCTTCGCAGGGCTCATCTCCTTTCAAGGTGGATGGCCCAATGCTCAGGAGAGTGTTTGCAGGCAGTTCCCTTGTCCTTAGTTCAGATACTCTCTGGCACTTCCCACCTAGGAAGCTTGCTGACAGAACCTAGCATGGCACATTGTGTGCTGTCTGGGTACTGGTTCTGGAGGTGCTGGATGGGTCCTCTGAGTCTGGTGTCTCCCTCTGTTCCATGGGAGATGTTATCGGGAGGGATTTTGCTTCCTTCTTGGAACACCTGGCCTTTCTTCCCTGGCGGAAAATGCAAGGCAGACTGTACCTTCAGCTCGGGTCCAAATGAGTCTTCAGATGATGTCTCATTATTAAGCACTGTCACCAGCCGGAGAACAAAAAGGAATGCAGATCCATGGAGCCTTTGATATTAAACTGAGTCTGTTCTTGGCTGGAGGAAGGTGTACCTTCCCCTTCTTGGAATGTTTTGGAAACATTTCCGCTGAATATGACAGGGGACGACAGCGCCTGTAGGCTGTGTCTTCCCGTAGTACATGTGACTATGATTTTGGTTGGGGAAGCAGATGAAATGGGTGCGGTATGGCCGCACTCATTTCTCAGAAGTTAGTCTCCCATCATTCATTTTTATTTATCTAAGAAATCAAAAAGTCCAGGTGGGCGCACTCTCCCCAGGCGGATGGTCGAATTCCTCACACTAAGTCAAGCTACATTTTACACTTAATCCTCTTTGACTGTGGTTATTTCTTCCTGCCAATTGCACTTTACTCCTAATAACTTTTATTGTTGGTTGCAGATTTATATTCTATATAATATGTATTGATAAGAGTGAAGCACAATCGTTTCAATCTGCATCTATGGCCAGTGTTTTAATATCTAATGTTAATTATATCAACTTGTTAATTACTTATTATGAACCTTTATGGTGGCAAATGCTGAATAAAAGACTATTGATGGATTGTCTTCTACAGGGAGCTGAATGCCACTTAAACATTTGCGAAGTTTGCAACTTGCAGATTTGCAGATGTTTAGGAATACGAATCCCATGATTCCTTGTCATTAAATAAGCTGTCTACGGTTGAAGGGAATTGTAGTGCAAAGTATAAGGAGAGTGAAAAGTTACAGGGCTCTGTATGCAGTGGATCGTATGATCTGCCACAAGCTTTTCCTGTAGTCAAACAAAAGGCATTAGGACGGGGGCATTTAGATTGTATTTTTGGTATATATTTTGAAAAATCAATAGCTACTAAAGGAAAGAACAATTAAACCGCGTTTAGCAGAACCATTTCCTTGAGAAGAAAATATATCACTATAAGCGCCTCTTTCCGATCGTTTTACAATTAAAAAGGCCTTCAGTGAACAATCTCCTGGCTTAATCAATTTGTGTGCGTGGCATTGTCTTAGCTAATTGAGAATTATTGAGCAGTAAATAACCTTTGCACTTCGCCTTCCTGCTTGCCGATAAATGTCCCTTCGGGGGCGCCGTCTTTTCGGCTGATGGACAGATTCATCAAGTACAAGGGCGCACCTGAGCGCCTTGCACAGCAGCTACGGTCGCCTGTTCCTTGGGCTGGGACACCCACAGGCAGAGGAGCGCTGCTTGGCTGCCTTTTGTTGTCTGTTGTTCTTCTGGGAACAAAACAAAAAAGACATTCACAGCCGAGCGATCCAATCTCGCAGAACTCACTTTGCACAGACCAATCCATACAGCCTGCCACATCCCACGCCTTGCAAAGGTCGATAGAGAAGGCTCCAGTAGGTTTTACGAGAGCCCATTCTGCAACACACGGTCCGCAGTGACATTTAGTGGATAATTCATTGTGGCGCTGTGCACGTAAGTGGCCGGTTCATAGGTGGCAGAGAATTGATTTTGTATGATGGAAACTAACCATTTCTTTATCATTTCATCAATTGGCAAAAACATGAAATGCAGGGAACATCTCCTTATCCTGATGGAGAACCAATTCACAACTACACTTCAGCTTCATCTGTACAGTAGTATTATGTGTGCAGTGTGATCCGCAAAGACAATCCCTGTATACAACCTGTAAGTCCCTGCCGTTAGCAGTATAGCCTTATTGACAGTTGAGCGGGACAGCCAAGATAGTCATTTGACAACACCTGACCTCTAGTTAGTACACTGAGTGAGTTTGCCTTCAGAGATGGTGATATTAGCTACTATTGGTCGATTTATGGTGTTCATGTTTTAGTTGGGGAAGAAGAACAACTACACCACTTGCATCAGTACACGGCAAAGGTGAACCTATTCCAGAAGAGAGGAAAGGAACACAGTGGAACACCGCAGCCAATCAGTACTGCATGAGATGAAGAGGGGCATTTCACATGCATGTACTCTGGTGCCCACACTCCGGTCGATGCCCAGCACAAAATGAGCATTGCCGCAAGTGTGGGAAACAGCATCATGTGCAATAATGTGCTGCAGTGGTCCAATATGCGAGAGACAAATGTCCCAACAGTGGAGGCCATGCCACTGACTGAACGATTATGCTGAAGAGCAGGTAACCCCCGCACTCTGGAACAGGGAATTACCACATCTATATGAGCAGAATGAAGGCCCAGAGGACATCATTTTATACATCTGTATCAAAAATATGTATTTAAGATGATACAAAAATTGTTAATGAAAATCAATCATGAATAAATCAAAAGCAAGAAAAACAGAATTGAAGGTAAAATCACATCTATAAAAATGCGAATGAGGTCAATCATTCCCACTCAGAAATTGGAGCTCATTCATTCAGCAACCATACTTCTCCAATCATACTTGCACAGATATCAAAGATGACATTTAATAACAACACAAATTAATGCACAGTATTCAAAGAGGTATATGCATGTTGTCTTTTATTTGGAGTAGATCTTGATGGCAGTTAAATGCAACAGAATCACATTTCAGGACCCACTGGTTTTGACTTATGGGTGTGGTTTCACCACATCTTCATCAGGGGACCACTTACACTCTAATGTGCTGGGAACTCACTTCAATAGAGCCAGGAAATTGAACAGCAATTACGTCTAAAGTTGATGACCTCGCATTGGGTTGGGTGGAGGCCTGTCATGGGTACAATTGTTACTCCTCATGAACAATATCAATGATGACAACAACAAAAGCGAATATGGAACACGCGACGAAACCCAGAAAGACATATCTCTACATTCCAGCCGTAGACCTGGGGACAAAAGGGCAATTGTGTTTGGCATCACCGTGAAACTGAATCAGGTGACGACCATGAAGATGTAAGCCCTCAATGCGCCAATTAATCAAAAGACATTGATGCAGCACAACAAATGTGCACTAAATGGCACTAACAGCGAGACAGTGGAAGGATAACATGACAGCCTTTACTTTCAGAAGTAAGAAACCATTGGCCCTGTTTTGGAGACTTGCAAGAAGAGTTGGAATGTCAAAAGCAAACAAGCCAGTCACTTTATATGTCACAGTGAAACGAGGACATATTTTTCTCAGCTATAGTAGAGCAAAGGAATTAAACTTGCTAGTTCTAGGAAAAGATATTAGGAAGTATAAACAGCAATACCAGGCCCTATGCAAAGGAATTGTCATGTGTTTCGGCTAATAATTAACACTTAACATTAAACAAAAATACAACCTGGTCAATACTGCATAGATGCATAAGATTCATGCAATGGAAGAAAGTGGAGACAGTTCTAAATAGACTTTAAGAAATGGATGTAGTTGAAAAGGTATCCGGGACAATAGCATTGATACCACCAACTGTCATTACCAGCAAGCTAAAATAACCTGGAGAGATATGGCTATGTGTTGACATAGAGTGGCCTAATCGGGATATTCAGAGAGAACATCATATCAGAAGAACAGTTAAACTATAAACACAGACCAATACGGCCCCTGCATCTTCTCAAAACTGGACTTAAGAGCAGGATATCATTAGCTGGAATTGGACAGTACCAACACAAAACATTACCACTGTTAAGTACTAATGTGGGTCTCAGGCACGTTTTGTCATATTCCCAGTTGCAAAGGTATTTTTTAGAATGCTTCTTATGAATTACTTGAAAATGTTCAAGTCATCTAAATGATACAAGCGGCCGGGCTGACCCTAAACAAGGAGAAATGCCATATATGCATAACCCAGCTACAATTCTTAGTTTTTATTTTCTCAGCACATGGAACATCTCCAGACCCAGCAAAGGAACATGATGGGCACAACACGCCCCCTAGGCGAAATGCAAGTGAGGTGAGAGGGTTCCTGGGTTTAGTAACTCATCATCACATTTAGTAAGGAGTTTGATAGCATTGACATGGAAATGGACGGAATGTGAAGATGAGGTTTTCAGGAAAAAAAGGACAGGGACATCACTTGGGGATCACCAGGGGTTGTGACCCCTGTATTTAAAAAAAATAAAAAATATATATATATATAACAAAAATAACTGGAGCTCCAACGTTTGTTATTGCCCAAATGCAAAAGCACTACATTCAGCAAACTCTGTGATAGGTGTTATGGAAATGTGTGAGTGTGGCAGGGGTGCAGCGAGATTCTGTTTTGAAATGACTGGAAGTGAGCGAAACACGCCTGCCGGTGAGACTCCTGTGTAGAGTTTGGCTTCTTTCAAGACCTGCACATGTGGGCATACAGCGTAAACCCCTGCAGGCACTTTCTAGCAGTCAACATGAACTGGAGGTAAGAAGTCTTTGCCATAACTTGAAAATGTGGAGTATATCGGGGTCAGGACCCTGTGATCGCGCATGTCAAATACTAGTCCAGCATGTAGTGAATAGAAGTATGGATATAACGCTGACTCTGTTAATTGTCTTCCGCCATAATCAAATCCCCAGTGTACTGCCTTCTGCAGTGACAGCAGGATTCCTTTCTTCCCCAGTGACGTCGTGATAGCATTGTTCCCTCTCCCCTCTTCTTTTGTGATGGTATGATGTCACCTCTTATCACCCAATGATATCATATTTCCTGTCTACAACTAATGTCTTCGTAACTCTTTCTTCTTTCTGTTTCAGGCTCAGCATGCAGCCTTCCAGCACCCACCTATAGTGATGCTTCCTTCAGTCACTCACATCATAATTCTCTCTCCCACGTATGCGGCCTATACCCCATCTGGTGGCATACAAACCTCTCTCCTTCTGCCACTTTCTCCCATTCTATCTCTCTCGCCCCATCCCTCTCTCTCCTGCCCTCCCCCTTAGACTTTTATCTCTCTCCCACCATCTCTCTGCAGCCCACCCTCTCTGTCCGTCCTGTCTCGCTCTCTCACTCTCTCTCATTCACTAACTCTCTCACGCACACACACCCTCTGTTTCCCTCGCTGGCAGTCTCCTCAACTCCTTTCTCTCTTCCACTCCCCCCTCCCACTTCTCTCTCTCACCATTCCTGTCCCTCCTCGCCCGCCTCTCGCTTCTGTCACAGGTATCATCACCCCTCTCTTCTGCAATCTGCACCGCGGCTCTCCCTCCCAGCTCATCACAGGCTCTTTCTGCCTTCAGTGGGTCAAGATCCCATCTTCCTTGTTGGTCCATCGTTTCGTTCCGTCTGTGCCGAATTTTGCAGGAGAGTTTTTTGTGGGCTGTCGGCAGGATCAACAGAACTTGACACAACTGCCACTCTCGCCTGGGCTCACAGTAGGTGGGGCCAGAAACTCTCAGGGTCCCTGTTCCCCTGTGTGCTCACAAATGCCAAACATATCCACTACATTTAGTTGAAAAATCAACTCTCTGTTTTGCATGACTGGTCACAAGAAAAGTGTGCTGGGGTTCAGGGGTACCTCGAGTACCTTAGCATCTTGGCAGGATTTGCCCAGACACCACAAATGCAGATTATACCCTTTGGACGGGATAAAGTAGCCCTTTTACACTTGATTAATAACTTGTTTTTGGCAAGTTTGCAAAAGATCCAATTCAATATGTTGTGCTGCTTTGATTTTCCTAATTATTATTATTAACTTGCTGCTTAGTTTGCAACAAAAAAAGCATAAACATGACTATTCATATTACATTCACGTAAAATACTTAAACAACCACATTCTGAGAAACATTGTCACCTTTCATTCATTTACAATGTTGAAAACATCTAATATAAATGTAGTAAATAAAATAGGCCCACGAATATCCAATAGGCAACAATAACTATCAGTTGCCAGTAATGGAATTGAACTAGCATGGCAAACTTGTTGTGCAAAGTGTCATTTGAGTTGGGTATGAAAGCATATGGTGCCACTTCCTGTAATATCAAGTGGCGAAAGGTCGTGTGCCCCCACGTCCTGTGATGTCGAGTGGGGGTGGGGTCAAATGACATAATTTCCTGTGATGTCATTGGGGAAGTCAAGGGTCGTGTGATGTCACTTCCACTACCCCTGGAAGTTTGGTGAAATGACGTCCCTGAAAAAGGTTGCTCTGAGTAACATCATAACACTAGCATCCATTGAAGCAGACAAGAAAATAACATCTCTTGTACATTTGAGCCCAGTTGTACAGGGCTTGACCATAATTCAGGTGAATTAAGGTGGAGCTGTAGCAACAGTTGTCTGCACAAGTTGTGCACACCTAGAAGTGCAACTCTCATACAGCAAGAGCAGTGGATTAATACTGTGGTGCAACTACTTCGACCTGTGCATAGCTGCTCATCCATTCATACCAAGAATAGAGAGATCGATGCTTCCTTTGCAACACCATCATTATGGAGAGGCATATTGCCTGCAGTCACAAAAACCCAGACAGTTTTTCAAGGCATCAGAGACAGGTCACACTGGCTGAGGAGAGAATAAGAAACCGAGTCTGAAGCATGCGTGAACACATTACACAGAGCCATAATAGTAGAATACAAAGGGAGACACAACATGATAGCTTTATAAAAACTGGTACAGGAAATCATTTCCAATGGAGCTAGCGTGTCGATAATATTTACGCTTCACAAGCATATGTTGGAAATTAAAGGGATTATGCAGGTGGGGAGTGTTACCCAAAAGAATCATACTGAAAGGAACGAAAATAGTGGTATCAGAAATGTTAGAGCCTTCATCAATTTATCTTGCCTGGTTGCACACTCTGGACTGCTGGGAGGCTCCTTTCTCTTTCAATGAATGCTGGCCCACTTGGCCCATGAACTGCGTTAACATTTTCTATAAAAGCAGACTCTGCACACTACAGCGGCGTGGCATCGACGCATGCACAAAGCGTGCAAATTGCGTCACGGTCAAGCCATTGAACAGCACAAAATAAGTCAGATCGGCTGCGGCTGTGTCTGTGGCAACTACGGCGGTTCTCTTGGGTAGCGACTCAGTTGCAGAGGTCCTTGAACAAGCTGGAAACCTGGTAAGCCTTTCCTTCATCCCTCCTTTGATAAAACCTTCTGCTGAACATAAATATGACCATCGCAAACCTAGATCTTCCAAAACTTTGTCATTTGTGTCTAGCTCTGACTCTAAAATTACAACCTTTTTCTCGCCCATGGTAGAAGGAATCATCCATCTTAGTCCTCATCTAGATGCCATACTTCTCTGCTCGCTTGTTTGGGCAGCAAACTGACTGAGCCCATTGTTGACTCATTAACGGTGGATAGATACCTTGGGTCCTCCCACGGCCTCGGTTCTAATTCTCGCTCCCTCCTGCTGTGAGAGGCTCATACTACTAGACATGTTCGGGATCCTTGCCAAAAGTCTTCTTTCTCGGTGCCTGCACATCTTAGTAGTTCCACTACACCACTTGATTCTCCACATGAAAGTAAAATGATTAACGTAAATACTTTGTAGTATATCATTCTGATGGAGTGCTAATGGACAAAGGTTTACTAAATACGCTGCAATTACCTCTGTTAAATACCACTATTTCTGGAGACAATATCACTTTAGGTTCTGCTGCCTCGATTACTCAGACTGATTGCCAGGATGATTCTGTGGGGCATGTGAGCATTACTCACCCCCAATTGCAGTCCCTTGTCAATTCCGCAAATGTATGTGACCCCACAGTGCACTAACACCATCCTGGGAGAATAAAATAATGCTGGCCCTCATCGATAATCTAATCACTAACCGATCCCTGAAGGATTTCAAAACCCATCATTTGATCTGACCCAAAAATGGCATAGGAGCGGAACAGAGACAAATGACACGTTAGGGATCCAGAATGGGATGATCAACCTTTTTCTTGATGTGTTCAGGATCAAGGGATCTAGAAAGGGGATCTGCTTTGGTATGTGCGATCCCGGAATGGAAAGTGATCATGGAATAGTAGGTGGACAAAAACAAATACCTCTGGCTTGGTGAGCATTAGAACAACAAGCTGAACGTAGATGTTGTGTTGGTATACTTATCCACTTGGTGTGGTGTTCGTATATTTTTCCAGGTGTGTGGCGTTGGTATACGTCTCCGGGTGGTAACCCATTTAGATTGTTAGTATGGTGTAAGTCAAGATGGCAGGCTCGAGCATACAGATTTTTGCTTCAGTGCCAGTCTCAAGATCTGGAGGTTACAGCTCCAGATAAAAGGAGTTTTTGTTTAAGTTAGGTGGTTGCGGAAGTTTGATTTTGTTTTTCTTGGAGCAGGCATAATTCACCTCAGTGTGACTGAGCTTACGAGAAAGGTATGCTACTGGGTGCAACTCACCTGTATCCATACTGCTTTGGGACAACACTGCTCCTACGGCTATAGAAGAGGCATCCGCCTCCACCATGAATGGTTTTCTTTGATCGGGGTGTGCCAAAACAGGCACTGTGGTGAATGCAGTTTTATGAGAGTGAAGAGATGTAAGGAACTCAACAGTAAAGACAGACACAATTGATCATAGTTCAAGGGTGTTTATTAAACTGTATATGCAGGTTGGAAAAACGCCTAATCTAAACCTAGATGGGCGCAACCTACGACCATCAAATAATAATAATGCAGTCCTAGTGGCGTCTTGTCAAATAAAAGGGATTACACTATAAAAAAAAAAAAAAACTTTTGCCAATCTGTACAACTAAATACAAATGAGTGTGGGATAGGGTTCACAAATGATAACTCAGGATGTGGTAGCCGGGGGTCTTCCTTCCTCATGTTTTGAGCACGGGACAAGGCGCGACTCTGGAGCACAGAACATGCTCAAGCTTTCCCAGCACGATACTAAAGTCCAGTTCCCAGGTATCAGGACCTTTGGTGGTTAAGTCTCTTTTCTACAAAAAGGCTTTTTCATATGAGGAGCTGATGTGTTCAAAATAACAAACAAAAAGTTCCCTTACACATGTACGTTGGGTGATGACTTTTCACCCTCTGACCCCCCTCTTCCAGACTAACATCCTCAACATTTCTTAGCGATATCAGGACCTTCGGTGGTTATGTTTCTTGCTTCTGAGGACCTGATAGGTTCAACATAATAAACATACGTTCCTTTCTGATTGCACTAGGGTGATGGTTCTTCACCCCTGGGTCTCCCTCTTCCGAGCTCAGACCCCTCTCAAATGTCGGCCTCCCTCCGTCGGGTTCACTATGGCTTGCATTTAAAAAGATAACATCTGCTACATTCATGTGCCATTGGGTGATGGCTTTTCACCCCAGGATACCCCTCTTCCGGGATCAGACCCTTCTAGAGTTCACGTGTCATTGGGCGATGGGGTCTCACCTATGGATCCCTCTCTTCCAGGACCAGACCTAGCTAAAATGTTTGCCTCCCTCTGTCGGGTTCACTATGGCTTAGTGTCCAAAACCATTTCACCTTTTGCATTCACAAGTCTTGTCTTTTTAAACAATCCACTGTGGACATCCTTCTGTCGGGTTCACTCTTGTCACCAAAATGTGAATTTGGGAATCATGCTTCAACCTTTTTTGTCGGCATCCCTCCGTCGGGTCCACTCTTGCCAACACAATGTTCCATTTCCTTTATCACTATGTAGGATTCATCTCCCTTAGCTTTTCCATTACTTGTCGGTCAAAGACTTCAGCTGTACCAAGGATTTTTCTAGTCATCTTTATGACCACTTGGACCTTTCCCTTGTGGCTTTCCCAAGGCCTTCTGGTATCAGTAGTTTCAACAATATGGAATTAGCCAGCCTCTCTTGAGTGAATACCAATATGGTGCCGTACCTGTCTGCAGCTGGTTTCCCCCTTAGTAGTTAAAAGTTATTTGATCTTCCCTCAATTTGTCATTGGAACTTTCGTTCAACACAGTTTTGTTTCTTATCGGTTCTCCTCTCGGCTCACCGGCTATGATGAACCTCTTGGCTTTTCTTGTCTCTGGAGTCAAGACCAGTACCACGGAAGCAGGTGTCTCTCCCTGTCCTGATTATCAGTGTAGGAGGGCTTTGTGTACCATGGACATCGGCTGCAACAAAAGCTAGCTATTGTTCGTGGCTTTATGATTCCTTTCATGGAGGATTTGCTGGTCAGGGTCGCAAAGGGAAAGGTCACTTCTCTCCTTGTTGCCCCTTCAGTTCTCGCTGCCATTCTCCTCTGCTTGAATTGGCATACTGGGATAGCTGTGTCGTTTTGCAGTCTGCCTTGCTCGTAGTGTGCTCTCACGCTCCATCTTTTATCCCTGTGGGCAAGAGAAAGGGCCGTCAGGTATGCATGATTCCTGTCAGTTGCCTGACTTTGCCTGACCCTTTTGTCAGGGTATGTCAGGCAAACGACTCTAGTGTCAGCCCGTTGTTTTCTACGGTGTTAAAAGGTGTTTGTGTTGGAAAAGGGGCCCGGGGGTTAGAGTATCCTACTGGGTAGGCTGGGGAAACAGTGCCATGAGAAAATATATTTTTCGTCCTATGGGGGTAGATGAATTTGGAAGGGTGAGTTTGGTAGGTTTTGTGAAATGAATAGGGGGGGACGAATAGGTGTTGTCAGAGTAGATTGGGAGTTCAGGAAAAAATAACCAGAGGGACCGGAAGGAGAATGACTGGGAGTATTTTGGTAGGACACAGGAAAACAGGGATTCTGGGAGACATTGTTTCCAAGTGCAGTGGGGTTTAGGTTCCTAGGGGATTTACCATATAAGGAGGGGTTGATGGATTTAGGCAAGGGAGATTCATTGGGAGGAAGGGAGGTATATGTGTTACAGCCTACAAAAACTGAAGGGACGCCGTCCTCCTCACCTTCTTCCTCGTTATATACCACGTCTCACCTGTGGCATTTCCATGAGAATAGCCCCAGGTTCCCCTATCCAGGTGATCCTCCCTCACTCGTCCACCCTCAGCGTTGGGATCTGAGAGTGCCAGCCCTTCCCTGTCCACCTGAATAAAGAATTCTAATGGTTTACTCGGTTTAATAACCTCAGGTTTCTCACAGAGAACACTCATAACGGACATATGGTTTGGTAAAATGTGCAATGGGCTCTGCAAGAGGAGAAAATTACAAATGAACCGTCGGTAGAAATTGGAAAACCCAAGAAAACCCTGAAGGTTTTTTCCAGTGGTGGGTGGCGGCCAGTCTAGAACAGCCATGATATTCCTGTCATCCATGTGAACTCCCTTGTTGACTTAACATATACCCCAAAAACTCAATTGATGTTACATGAAAATTACATTTTTTCCAATTAGGCCTACAAACATTGTTCACGCAAGATCTCTAGGACGGTACTGACATGTTGGATATGGATGACTGGATCTTCCAAATAGATTGATACATTATTCAGATACACCACTACGTATCGATCGATTATATCATGGCAAATATCATTAACACAATGCTGGAAAGTGGCAGTTGCAATACACAAGCCATACGACATCACCATGTATTTGTATACACTGTATTTAGTGTGTTTAGTGTGTAATGCCATCTTCAATTTTTTCGCTGCATGGATACAGATGAAGTTGTAGGTACCTGTAACATCTAACTTGATCTATACATCTAGGTGGGCTCACTTGATCTAGTAAGGAGGTGATAAGGAGTAAGGGGCATCTATTTTTTAACATGAAATCAATATTGTGGTATTCAGCACAGGGACGTAAATCCCCTTCTTTCTTGCGGTGAAAAAAGGGTTGAGGCTGCATGTGACGTGGAGTGCCTAATAAACCCCCTGCAAAGGTTGTCATCCAAATATTGTAGCATGGTTCAGTGTTCCATGTCAGTAAGAACGTATATATTACCACAGGGAATCTTGGCATTGTCTATGAACTTGATTAGACAATGAGAAGACCTATGTTGGGGATTTGGTCTCTGCCTCTTTTTTTTTTTTTACTAAGTACTTCCCTAAAGCCACCCACTGAGACACCAGACATCTCACAGGTATAAGATGCAAACAACCTTGTACCGCCATGGTATCCTTGTGACAGTCAGGAAATAACGTATACACAATGTGTTCTGCAGTTGATGGTAGGGTTATGTTGCATCAACCAAGGAGTACCTATGATAACACCAAAATGGGGATCCTTAATAAGGTCAAACCTGTTTTTTGTTTAAGTGTGCTCTGGGCATGACTAATAAGATTGGTTAATGTTTTACGGGTTCCCACATTAGGGGTGTGCCGTCCAGTGCCTGGACAGCCACAGCTGCTTCTTTTTTATCCATGGGTAGCACTTGCATCTGGACCTAATTTGTTTCTATATAGTTGTCTGTAGCTCCTGAATCTATAAGGGCAGTGGAGTTCAAAGACTCATTGGCACCCCATTCTAGGACAATGGGGATGTGCACCTGAGGAGAAACAGAGGACATCATTTCTGTACAAGCGGAAACCGCATGAACGACAAGGCCTGGTACATGTTTTCACATTATGTCTGGGTCTGTGCTTCTCCGAAGGGTCTAATCAAGCACACAGGGCATTCATGTATAAAATGTCAATGTTTGCCACAATGTAGGCAGAGGCCCTTTTTGTGTTGCCCGTTCCGTTCAGCAACTATCAAGATTGTACGGACATCTCTAAGTTGCATGGGTTCAGGTGGGTTATCCACCATTGGTTTACCTAAATGGCCACCACCCGATGCAGGAAACATGAAAAAAAGAGCAGGTGACGTTTCTCACCTTTCTGCTCTCGTATCGTCCAGTTAACCTGTAAAACAATATTCAGGAATTCATGGAATGAAGAAGGTAATGAAGGAATTATTGAGAGGGCATCTTTGATGCAATCCCTTATAAACCAAGGTGGTTCTTTTGGTGTCAGGCAACACAGTCCGAACCACTAGCTGGTTAAAATGTCCCACATACTGTGGCAGGTCTTTATCACCTTGTTTGAGTTTCAGCAACTCCATTTCAGAAGTCTGGGCCTGGTAGCATGTGCCAAAGACACAAGCAAGGGGCTGGGTCAAAGATTTGAAATTATAGAGTACTCGGTCTGCCCACTACAATGCCACAACACCTGGATACTAGTGTAGAGAAACAGAGTCAGGAAATGCAGTTGGTCTACAGATGAAGTGTAGTTTACATTGATTGACGAAGTTATGATAGGTTTAGGTATCACCCATGAGTCCTTTGGGCGGGGCTAACAGAAAGGGTTGTAAGGTCACATGTACCAATATAGAGTTTCAGTTTGGCAGGAATGGTAGTGGCACAGCGGTTCCCAATTTGAGTGCATTGTCAGGTAATGGGTGCTGGTTTGCCTGTATCTGTTCCACGTGTGTTCATAATGCCTGTATATCAGTGCACAGTGCAGTAAGATCCTGAGTGATAGCCCCCACCAAGTCAGCTGAGGCATCCACAAGGGCCACAAACAAGGCTCCCCAATATATCAGGTCCAGCTTTTGGCGTGACTCCACAGACACACAGTGCACCAACAACATCCTCGGGGGAATAATAGGAACCCCAGGGTGGAGATGGTAGCCCTGGTTATGGCGAAACCAGGAAATGACAACCCTCAGGATCTTAAGGAGAGGATACAATGAGATACTATTAGTACCAGAAATAGAATGGTGTAGGAAAGCTGTGGGTATATGAACCAATGAGTACCTGTAGAAGCAGGAGGAGGGTTCAGATCAAATACAGGTTAATCCAGCCAGGCCAACGAAATAAGGACAACCCATCGGCACAAGGATGCAAGGCCAACGAAACGAGGACAACCCATCGGCACAAGGATGCAAGGCCAACGAAACGAGGACAACCCATCGGCACAAGGATGCAAGGCCAACGAAACGAGGACAACCCATCGGCACAAGGATGCGAGGCCAACGAAACGAGGACAGCCCATCAGCACAAGGATGCAAGGCCAACGAAACGAGGACAACCCATCGGCACAAGGATGCAAGGCCAACGAAACGAGGACAGCCCATCAGCACAAGGATGCAAGGCCAACGAAATAAGGACAACCCATCGGCACAAGGAAGCAAGGCCAACGAAACGAGGACAACCCATCGGCACAAGGATGCAAGGCCAACGAAACGAGGACAACCCATCGGCACAAGGATGCAAGGCCAACGAAACGAGGACAACCCATCGGCACAAGGATGCAAGGCCAACTAAATGAGGACAACCCATCGGCACAAGGATGCAAGGCCAACGAAACGAGGACAACCCATCGGCACAAGGATGCAAGGCCAACGAAACGAGGACAGCCCATCAGCACAAGGATGCAAGGCCAACGAAATAAGGACAACCCATCGGCACAAGGATGCAAGGCCAACGAAACGAGGACAACCCATCGGCACAAGGATGCAATAGGCAGCAATAATCTAGAAAGGTGTCCAGATAAGTGTCCCGGGAAGAAGAAGGGTCGAAATGGTCCAAATGTCAAGGATGGATTCTTTAGAAGTTATGTGGACTCACGCTGTTTGAAGCATCATTCCATTTAGGGCTCTTCAGGAAGGAGAGATAAGGGGAAGTAAAGCTCCCAATGTGGTGTAGAGTGAAGAACCCAACAAGACAGAGAGCTGTGAGTAAGGAATGCAGCAAGTTGAATTCAATGACGGTAGGGAGGGTCAGAATCAGCATTGATGCGTAATGTGGTATTAGAGGATGGCACCTTTAAATGCATTCCTGTATGTGCCTTCCATGAGGGGATGATGGGCCATGAAATCTCCACTCACAGAAGCCACACAGCATGTTACCAGTGGGGCAGCACTCCCTGAAAACCCTGTACTATCTACTCACATCCCTTGTTAAGCTGTGCAAAGATTTACACAAGACTTTCTCCAGTCATACTGCAGTTTTAAATGCTATAGTAGAAAGTCCTAGGAGACCGTTAACTAATTTAGCCTATGATGTGTTGCACTCCATCCCTTCTGTTCAGGCAATCTATAAGCTGGCAGATCTCAAAAACCTCAGCTGTAGTTGTTAAAACTACTAAGGGTGGAACTAATATGGTTCTTGTTCTAGATGTTTCCGATTGTCCTGGCTTACAAACTGATCTGCGTGAAATTCCATCTGAGCATTTTCACAAATATAACAGGAGAGATGTTGCTCCAAAGCTTTCGTTATACGGCGCATATGATCTTAGTAATGACTGCAGGAATCAAGATCATCAAGCGAAACAAAAAAAAGAAAACGAAGGGTATGAAACTTTAAAAGGTGTTTAGACGGGTGCCTACTAGTCGACCAATAAACTAGCTGTGCTTCTTTGACCCGTATTACTAATGAAAAAGGCACCTATGGCATTCATTATTCCCGAGGCAAGGCAATAAAGTTAATAACAAGAAGTAACATAATTCTATCACCCTGGCCTGAGTGAGTGGAAACGGTATCTAGTCAGTTCATCTAAACCCATTCCATCTAATACCATTCCATCGAAATGTTTCCATCTACAAAAATGTCCATCTGATGCATGTTTTTGGGGGATAAAGGGTCCGTTTTTGTTCAGGTCCATTTTAAAGGGTAAAAAATGGGGGTTTGAGGGGGGACCCCCCAAAAAAAGAAAAGAAAAGGCATTAGATGGAAATTTTTTAGATGGAAACATTTCTAGTCGTTGTCCCGTCAAAGCAGCCCTGCTAATTTTGTTGAGTTCCCAACCACACATTCTTTTATGGAGCATCACCCCAACACAGAGTGCCAACATCGCAAAAGGCTGGACACTCGCTAACCACGTGCCTTAGGGTGTCCTGTACCTCTAAATTAACACCATAGGGGTATGAAGGTCGGGGGTATTTCTGCCTGTTCCTCGCTTAAAGAATATCCCTAGTATTTAACAAGTTCATCCTGGACCTCATGCAGAGCGTTCTCTCTGTGGAGTTAGATAATTTCTGTAAGCATTTAGGCAAGATGATCTGTTTTTTGGTGTTCAAGATTTAAATCCCCAATCATCTTACAATTCCTAAGCTCTGAGCATGTAGTTGGCCAATCCATTTCCCAATCCCGCTACTTCATTGTGTGCATGCAAACTTCCAACAATATTAATTTCCTACAGGATCATCTCACATTTTCATACCCACTTCCCCAGGTATTCACATTCATTGTTTTATAAAAGAGTGTTCAAGTCACAAAAGAGAGTATCCTGGGGGAAATCTTATTTTCCTCAACAGAAGGACAGCATTCCAAGAGAGTCTACACTGTAGTGAAATCAATCCCAGTTAAAATCGTAATGCAGTTCCCGGCAAGCCCCATGGAAGCCGCAGCACCTTACGCCACAGTCCATCTTCAAGGGCATAAAACTATCCCCACTCAAAGTACAACTTTGTCTCCATGCCATACATTATGCTTGGTACAACCTTCATAGTGTAATACTTACCAACTGGCACAAGGGAGAACCTATCAAATGTCCAGTATTTCCCAGATTTTTGGGAATAAAGCGGTCTCTTTTGGAACCAACGATATTAGCATTAGCTCCCTCACTTCTCCCTCCATAGAGCGGAACCCCCAAGTAAGTAAAGAATGGTGTTTCTTCCAGAGACTTATTGTTGAAATGCCATTTCAGCCCTGCTTTCCTATCCCCAGCCGAGAGCCTCGTAATATGCATTTTTTACTCTCTTCACTTCATATCTTTGTAGATCCTTCAGCATTTTTTGAAGTCTAATTTGGGTTTGATCTAATAATACTATGTTGTCCGCATAGGCAAGCCAACATGGGCGGCGACTGCCCAAACATGCATCGTATTATTCTCTTAGCACTCTTGCTTGTTTTAAGTGGTCCTGTTCCCGCAACTGAGGGAATTACAGGTGCACCCGTGTGTATACGTCCACCTTCGCACAGCACAGATAGCATAACGAATGTGGCTTAAGCGAATGGTAATAGGCGGAGGGCCGGCCGGCACAACATTGACAGCGTTGCCCATGTTTCTTCAGACTACACAATGAGTAGACCCTAGCAACTGCCTTTCTGTTCTTTCTTGGAACACTCGTGGATTTAAACATTTAATTAGGAAGGACAGACTGTTTTCTGATATAGATTAATTCAGTTTTGTTGCCTCAAAGGAGACCTGGCAAGTTTATCCACTTGACATAGATGTTAGATGCACTGTTCAAAAGGCGGCTATAATAGGCATCAATGGGTGCTCATCGGCTGGGCTGTTAATAGGCATTAAAACACTTTTCATTTGGATAGTCTAGAAGTCCCATCTGAACAGGTCACTGCAGGCCTGTCTTCCTCTTTGCTTATTATGAACAATACGAACCACCTCGTAGCATGACTCCTTGTAGCCTCCTCAATACCATCAGAGACTTTATAGAAATATATCACACTACTATTCCCATTATATTTATCGGTGATTTTAATGTCAAAATGTAATGCTGATTTCTTTTCTAAACGATGTTGTCCCCATGTAGTGCCAGATTATTATGCAAGTCTATGCAAACATGACAAGCATCCTCGTTCTTGGCACTTAAGGGGTTAAAACAAATCCTTAAGGAGGTTCTAGCTTACGAGTAGCAGCACCCAAAATGTGGACTACCCTGACCATGCACATTAGAAACGAGCCCTCACACCAGCGCTTTAAGAGGCTCATCAAAACATGGCTATTTAACACATTTAATTAGTAGGATCTCATCCATGGCCCACTGCCATGGCCAGCGTGACCCTCTCTACTGTGTGTATGCATTTCACTACTGTATCCTGTATGACTTCTTTGATGTGTAACATATTTTGTAACCAGATAAGTGTTCTAAGCAATCTACGCCGTGATACCTCTGGGTTTGGGTGTGTATTAAATGCAATAAACAAAAATAAATAAAATAGAAAAATAAAATAAAATGCTAGTCGACAAGGCTGGGTTAAAGTTTTGAATTGCTACAGCCTGTTCATGTTGAGCGTTCGATGCCCTGGTGATACTCCTGGCCAATATAATAGGAACACTCCCTTTAGTGCTACCACTATACATTACATTTTTGCTCACTATTCCCTGTTCTCCTTGTCTGTAGATTTGGAAATTCTCCATCACAAAGGAAGAGGCCTCTTTCCTTTGTTCACCACAGTTGGCCATGCACGATAGAACAAGGTAGGTGGCAATTAATGCGGGTAATAAAAGGACAATGTAATCTTATCCAGTTTGGGTGTTCCATTACTGGCTACCATTAGTTGGATGGCTTTCAAATATCTTCTTGGAGTTGGTGTATGGGAGGACAGGTCCAAGAGACCCCCCCTCCCTTACAGTCCCCTCCTTGTGACGTCCATGACTCGTCAGGGGACCCTCTGTCACCAGTGCCCAGGTGGTGGGTGGACCACTGGCTGACACATTGACCAAACGAACTGTATTAGGCTAGGTCCTGGAAACCATTTTGAAAACCAGAACGCCATCTTAAGACATGATTCCTCGTGTGCTGCAGCACGGCCCCCACCTTCAGAGAGTCCTCGCCTACCCATGTTGCCTCCACTCCCTGGCAGATCCGCTGAAAGCCCGTTCCCACGAACAGTCAGACACGAGCTAGTGTTAGAGCAAACACTGTATCATTCACCTTCCGCAGTGCATCTTTATCCTCAGCGTGACCCGGGTAGCGGGGCTGGCTTGGAAAATAACTGTAAATCGTCCCTGATGAAACAAAAGCCTCAATCCTATACAAGGAAACTGTTTATATATATATATATATATATATATATATATTGCATCACAATGATATTCCTTCTGCACGACCCCCTTGTCAAAAATTTACAAACACTGTAAGAATAGAAGAATGTGTTATTATGTGACAAAATGGTCACGATACTCAAACCTCCTCAGTTATGTGCAAACACCCAGTGCCCCTGGCCTCCTACTATGTGCTTCTCTAGGGGTAATGTAAAGAGAGCGATACCCAGTCCTTATGCCATGACTAACCTGATGCTGCTAGAGTGCAAAGGAACACAAGCGTAACAGTATTGTGAGCTCATGTAAATTGCTTAAAGAGATAGATAGAATGCAATCAAATGTGGATGTACAAGTTTAACGTGTATTACTGCTGTCAACCATAATGGTATGTTTTTCCTGCGTACTCCACCAACCCTAATGCTACCTCACGTATCGTGTTTACCATATAATGCAAGAGGTGCTATTTTTGGAAATACTCACCCTGTAGTGATTAATAGAAACGTTGGTATAGTTAACATATTTGAAATGATTATGTAAAGGTGCAAAGAATGTAGACGTGTAACCCTTTAGAAAATTAATAAGCATTATACATTATACGAATCCCTTTGTTTGCAATATAATTTGCTGCATACGAGAAGAGTATCATTGTGGGCATATCCAAGGTCACTTCCCCTCCCTTCCCTTTGAAGCCTGACAGAGAAAGCAAAAGGCCCGAGCTACACCGCTTCACCTCCCGCAATTCGGCTGGAGCCGCTTCAAGCATTCATGTTCCCCCGCAGCCCACATGGCCACGGCCAGCCACCTGAATTATTTACAGCCCAGCAGTAAAAACCTGGCCAGAGGTGCCCCCTGATAGGTCCCACGGCCCACCAGTTCACCTCAGATTAATGGCGCTTGTAAAATTAGACACCTAATATTGCGCCAACATTGTGTAAAAGCATCCGTCATTACTTCTAACGAGACCTAAAACTCAGACAGCTCACCCCGTGCCCTGTGACCCGACCCCATGACCCATGATACCTAGTCAACAGGAAAACAGTAACCATGTATTGATGTATCGTCAAAGTATTCCGCTCAATGTGCATTCCTCCTGTGTTGTATTAACCTGTAGAATAACCTATTGCAGGATTTACAGGACAACTGACATTGCAGTATTGAATGAATGGGGTGTGCATGGCCATTAGGGCAGAAAGCCAAGAAAGTCGTCCATCAATGACACTGACCACGCCTGGCCTGGCAGCACCTACCGGATGAGCCCAGCTGACCTGCCCACACCACGTTGGCACCCGGCGTTGTCCACCAACCACGAAGCGACGCATCACAGCTGCACATATAGTTAGTCGACGCCACTCAATCCCCATGAACGTGTGCCCCCTATAGTGTGTAGGTTCTTATGACACTGTTTGTAAATATAAACGCCTGTCTTTGCAATTGTCAGGCAGAGCGCTCTCGAAGTTTGCAGAGCTCTTTGCATGCCCTATTTGACTTAGATAAAACTTCCATCAAGCTCACCCGCACTTGGTCCTAGCCTTATTCCCACTTTTGGGAGAGTCCATTATTGCCTCCCATTGCGGGGAGGGTCATGCTATTTGGGGACGCTCACCTTCATTGGTCATGGCAACATGTTGGTGGGGACACCCTCTACTGGGGTTGGTAGAATTGTCTTACCTCGAGATTTGAAAACGCACCCTGAACTAGCCCTTTCCGCTTTGCCAGCATAAGACAATGTGATCAATAAAATCACTGGCTGCATTTCTCGCAGCAGGTGGCTTATAATGCTCTGGTACATAAGAAAGGCAGTCATGCTCAACCCTTTAATATAGCGGTTTGTGATGCTAAAACAGATCTGAGAAGAGATCTTCGTAGAATTAGTAATAGTTCCTGGAACTGAATTTACAAGGGTATTTGGGAGCAGAAAAGTTGTTCATTGCAGCTGGATGAGGTCTCACAGTAGGAAAAACAAAAAATTGAACCCTAACAACTTTTAAGATCTTTAAGAGTGTATGCGCAATACAAAAAATATACAGGCTATTTGGAATGAGTTAATTCTTCACTCACTCCTCATACCACACTGGGACAGGCCTCAAATGCCACTATTGTAGAAATGGCATGGCGGCCACATCAACAATTTATTTATCTTGCTTTTATTGATTTCAGGTCCACATCTGACACCATGAAACGTGAAATCTTGTGGCAGAAGTTGCAACTTTGGGGCATTCCCCCTGGGCTTCTTAAGATGATTGTCACTTTACATACAAATACCACAGTTAAAGAGGGGACTATCCTTATCTGGCCTGGTTACCAATTCCATTTAAACTGTGTTTTGTAGGATTATGTAGGATACTGTGGTACATGGCATTATTTCAGTGGAGACAGTCAGTAGAAATAAGTGCAAATAGAGTCAGCAAATGATTTGCTAAAAGTGGAGACAACAAATAAAAAGGTAATGCATTGGGCTCATGGGCGGCTGTGAACTAGGTCTTCAATGGAGTCAATAAAATGTATGCAAAGACAGCAGATTTAAATGCACTGAGCACATATAAAAAATGCTTCATGTTATAAATGAATTCGCCATCTGTGTAGTTTTGCATTGAAAAACTAACCCAGATTAATCCATTGATAAGTTCCTATTAAATAACATGGAACTCTGATTAAAAATAAGATGTAACACTGATTAATTAGTGTTCCCTTTAACAATGAAATGCAAGAGAGCTCAGATGGAATATTCTGTTTGTTTTTCTGTGAAAATTGAACGTGCGTGCAAAATGAATGGGCTGTCTTTTCCATTCAGAAAGGCTATTGTCCTGTGCAGGAAGCAAAGTTCATACATGTATGCTCTCGCTGGGTGATTGGACAGAGAAATGCTGTGGTTCTAGAAGCTTACTGGGGCGATAGAAGACATCAGGAAAAAGGCAGAAAGTAGTTTTGACTGACAGGGATGATCTATAAATGTAGGAGGCAGAGAGGGTGTGGGGTTCTTTTTGCCTCTGGCTGTCCGGAGAAGAAGGGGAGAACAGCAGACAGAGGGAAGAGCCGAGCTGTCCAGGCCTTTAGAACAGCTGGGGCTGTGAGCTGACCTTCGGGGGTGGCGAAAGTAGAGCGGAATCTGCAACACTTTTTTTGCTGATAACCCACAGCAGAGAGGGGGCTTTTCCTGATAAAGCACAGAGACTTCACAGTCTAATGTGAGTATCTGTGGAAATTGAGGAGTACAGACGATTGCATGTGCGTTTTCCATCAGATAGTCAGGACAAATGTTTATTTTTAACAAGTGTTTGCTGTTTTCTTTCACATGTTTAATGGTGACTTACAAAAGCCAATGAAAGAAAATGTTCCCATGTATTGTGATGTGCTTCATTTCTCTTTCCTTGGTTAACCGCGTCCGTTTCGAGAGGTTGGTAAGAACAAACAAATCTTTTCTTTGTAAACCGAAATAAGATGTATTATTGCAACTAGTGTTATTTTAACACATCTATACAAATGGCAAAAGCTGAGCTTGTGGGATTGTTTTATTGTGTCTCTGGTGATTATTTTTAAAGGAGGGGAGGTAACAAGGAAGTGCCTTAGTGCATATACCACAGCAGTAAAATATTTACCACAGGTGGTAGAGTGAGAAGTAAAAGTTGGATAACTATATAGCAAGCTAGAAAATCTGTGATGCACGTGTGTGTGTGTGTGTGTGTTCAGCTGCGCATGTTGGAAGCTGAACAGAACCATAAAATATGGTAGGCTGATGTTGTATATAAGTCATCGGCATAACAGATGTTGCTATTATGTTCCTATAAGTGTAAGGTCCAGTGATGTGTACTTACAGTCAACCCTAAAACAGAATATAAATACAAAGGGGGAAAGGCTGGTCTCATCATATAGGGCAGTATTATAAATATGCTCACCATTTTTATCCCACAATATTAAAATACCGCCACTTTACTGCCAATTGACCACACAACTAAAATACCACCCAAGTTTTGACAAAACTCCTAACAGTTTAAAACAGGGTTGTATGATATCTCCCACCCTTATCTTGCTGACCTCTCTTCCAAATTTGTAACCACAAAATGTACCCCCCTAGATTGTGCAATAGCCGTGTACAGTGGCTCAGTTATGCAGATGGCCTAATTCTTATGGACTGTACACTGAAAGTGTTAAATCACAACATAATTATTTAAATTCATATGCACAAAAAAGGATTATCAATAAAAACACTGAAGGCCAACATGATAGTCTGCCATCCTTCCCACAGGAACATAAGTAATACATATTCATGGAGACTTGAACAAAGTGAAATAGGCATAGCCCAACATTTTGATTATTTGCCCATGACCATTGATGATACATTAAACGGGAAAGTTCAAATGATAGAATTGAAGTCATGGTGCACCAACAGCTTTGAGTGGTCAGAGTGGTCACTTTGAAATGTGGTGGTATCTCTATTAATTCTATCATTAAGTTTTTTGAGGGGAAAATGATTCCCGTGATGCTATAAGGAGCAGATGTATCCAGTTCCAAATTCCAAGAAGGTGGAAAGCTACTTCCTACAAACTTTGACCAAAGCCCCCCTTAGTCTTCCCATTGATTATCTTTATACAGAATTAGGATTACGCAGGTGTAAGCTGTGCACTGATTTCACTACGGCTTAATGTTTCATGGAAACATAATAATTCTGCGTCTAATACTCCTATGCCTTTGGGCCATAGTGTCTCCACTATTAAGGTTTGTGGCCTCAGAGATATCTGTTTGATTAGCTTGTTGGGTGAAGCCAGTGGTTGGTGCCATCATTTCACTATTGACACCCACCCCTAACACAACATATAATAATGTTCAAATCTTAACCAAAATAGGGATTGCTGAGCATGACAACCATCAAATTCTTGTCACTGTGGCCAGTAAATCACTGTGTGGCGATTTTATCCAACAATTTCTAATCCAAAGAAAGATTCCTAGCCATTTGTAAGAGTTCACTAATAATTTGTTTTCAGGAGAATATATGCAAATCAAGTTCAATTTAGTGATGGCATTGAAAGTCACAGGTGCGTCAAATCAAATTAAGAGAGATCCGAGAAGTTGCAGACTCTGTGGCTCCAATATTCTGAAGACAACTAAACACTGATTATTGGACTGTGAGAGTCGTATTATCATTCCTAGAAGATACTTTTGGCATATGAGAATCCTATGGTGGCCGCTAGTTCGAATGAATCAATCTGGGAGGGCTTTTTTAGGAGCTACGATGCTTCCTTGTCATATCATTTTGGTGTTTATTAAGCACATTTTCATCAATAGCTACGTGATTTGGTGTATTTTTACTTTTTTAAATTCATGATTTTGGTGTTTGTATTGACATTATGTAGGAAAAGCCGGAATTGGCTGTAAAATACTAATAAACAAAATGTGGGAGGAAGTGGTAAATTTGGTACATGGGAGCCACCATGTGGTGATGAAAACCAACGCAACCTTACGAGAGAAAATATGGTTCCATGGAATTAATGATTATTCCATCAAACAGTGGAACACGTTCCACTATGTCAGGCAACAGAAGCATCTCGGAAGCCAGCACCGGTTGTTACAAAGTCAGTGTTGTCAGGAATTTCGATGCATGTCATTGCAAACCTGTGTGGTTTGCCTGAAGCAGGGAATCTCTTAGAAGGAGTGGATGCGTTTTTGTGGTACCTAATGCAGGAGGAATTTAAGACAATTGAAGCCTAACATGTTGTAATGGCACTGAACACAATTCTGAACACAATAAACAAAATGTGGGAGGAAGTGGTAAATTTGGTACATGGGAGCCACCATGTGGTGATGAAAACCAACGCAACCTTACGAGAGAAAATATGGTTCCATGGAATTAATGATTATTCCATCAAACAGTGGAACACGTTCCACTATGTCAGGCAACAGAAGCATCTCGGAAGCCAGCACCGATTGTTACAAAGTCAGTGTTGTCAGGAATTTCGATGCATGTCATTGCAAACCTGTGTGGTTTGCCTGAAGCAGGGAATCTCTTAGAAGGAGTGGATGCGTTTTTGTGGTACCTAATGCAGGAGGAATTTAAGACAATTGAAGCCTAACATGTTGTAATGGCACTGAACACAATTCTGCCAAAAATTGTTATTCTAATGATAATGGATAGTCCTCCCCCTCCTCCTCCCATGTGAAATAATTTCGAGAGTATGCCCATACAATAGGTTTCCAGCTCCAGATCACACCATGTTGGCCACAAGACAATGGGGAATTGCAAAGACTGATGGAAACTATGAAATAGACAAGAAAGATTTCTAATGCAAAAAGAGACTCCAGGAAGCAGGTGATCTTAACATTACAGGGAACATATAAGAAAACATCTCACAGCACAGCCGGTGTCTTGTTCGCATAAGCAATATTGTGGGCATCAGGTATTCAATAATTCCTCAGACACTGAATCCACCAGTGAAGAAAATCAACAACAAGCAAAACAAGAGTGAACAAAAAAGAAGAAAAATGATCAAGCCTCACGTTGGCAAGGCGCAAAACAACCTCAAAATCAAGAAGGCAACCCAAAATAAATTACATTTGTTTCTTATATCGTGCCTCATGCTGGACCGCAGCCTCTAAGCATGACCGGGACTGGTTATCGCACTGCATTGCCCGTGAGATATCCTTATGTTTAGTTCTAGTCCTCCTATGAAATGTTGTCAAAATGGGGAAGCTAACACTGAATTTTGTTCAGAGGCAACACATGGTGGTCAGGGTGTTAAGAACAATCACCACTCAAAGTGCTGGGCAGACCCTATTCAGACAGAAAGAAGCTGTACCCGAGAACACAGTGCAAAACAGGAAAGGCATGTCAGCCAGCCGGGTTTACACTGGTCTACTGTGGGACGGTAGTGAAGAGCCAAACACCCAACTGGGGGCCAGGCTGCAGCCTGAGAACTGCCCCACTGCCCACCTGAGGCATCGAGCCAGCAGGATACCGGGATACATGGTGCGAGTTTGGAAGATATCCTCAGGGATAGAGAAGACTCTCCATACTCCAGAATTTTGCAGCATGAAAAAAAAAAGACTGTTTTCATTTTGTAGGTCATTTATGTTTGATGAGAGTATCTTCTGTACAAGGAAGAGGGTCATATTGAACAACAGCCACTCTTAAAAGGTGTGTCATGAGCACCACATGCTGGACAGCCACAGTAAATCAGATATGTCAATTATACCAATGTTAGAAGGGCAGGGATGTTGTGTATGGTGCATGCACCCGTGCATCTATGTTGACAATAAATATTTGGACCGACATATTTTACACCATTCCATTATGCTCCATCACTCTTTGCTCTGAGACATTCTTGGGTCACTCTCTACTTCCCAACTGTTTTCGTGACCATGCTGATGTGGTGTGATCCTGATTTGTTCCCAGTTGGTGGCAGTAAGCCAGAGATGAAATCACCTTGTTCTCATGCGCAGAAGGCCATGATGACAAAATAGCAACCGTGAGCGGTGAGTTGCACCAGTGACAGAAATGTTCTCAGCGTTGGTTGGGGGGATCCCTTTGCTGCCTGGTCCTTCAAGGCTCTCCTGAATTCTGTCCTCGGACAGGGAACTCACTTGCATGCAGTGGCAGAATTGTATTTATAAAGCATGCAAAACCCGGAGGCATCAAGACTCTTTTACAACCATTTACTCAGAAAAGATCTTGGCATCAGAGAATTAGAAGAATAGTGAAGGGAGACAGAGCAATGAAAAGCCAGTGTGCAAAGGGTCAAGCTGGGTGAAGCCCTCGACACAGAGTTAGTTAAACAGCCAGGTTTTCAGTGTTCTCCTCAACAGCCAGAATCACTGTTCGGCCCTCAGCACAGGTGGGATATGGGATATGGAATATGCTGATCAGATCACCAAAATAAGCTAATTTGAGCTGGCATCCCCAACAGGTGCTGCTGACACCTTACAAGGCTGTCACAGAAGGGCAACTCTCTGCTTCCACCCATTGAAGGTTGATAAGAACGCCTCTCCACTTCCACTCATTCTGATTGGGATCGGGACTTTTACCACCAGTGATGCAGGGGGGGCTGAAGTACATCCTTCTTGCAGAGCATTTCTATCAAAGATTGTAACTAATCAAACCTCACTCTGTTGCAACCATTGTTTGGTCCTCAATACAACGGTAATTTGTGCCAGAGTGGATCCTGGTGGTGGGAAAAGCCATCACACTAACAGTTCTGTGACCAGATGAGGGCAGTGCACTTCTCCCATGCCACCTTTCATCTCTCCCTTACTCCACATTTCATTGTCTCACAGAACACTTGTGTAAAGTCCACATCCTGGAGTCCACATCTGCTTCTCTACTGGGGATTTTTCATGCGACCCACAATAGCCAGAGGCATCACCAAAGTGAGAAGAGTGGAACAGATCCCTACACTAAATGATAGCCTCCACTTGCCTACATGCAGCGCTAGGTCACAAAAGGCCTTTCATCACTAGTTGACTCCTCACCCTTTCATCCACATAAGATGAGCACGACTTTAATGCGGAATCAAAGACCACTCTTCCAAAAAAGAAGGACCCCCCATCAGTCATGGGGCAAGAACATGGCAAAGACTGCATCTGATAACAATGGGATCAAAGACTTGTTGATCACAAAGGAATCACTACTCACCCCCTCGGTACCCAACCCCCAACCATGTAACAAATCCCCACATAGCCCGCTGGATAAGATAACATGGATGGGAATATGCTAGCCACAAAAACTGATCTGAAATCATATGGGGCACAACTGAATTCTTGTTAAACGTTTCCACAATAGATAGATAAATAGATCAATACTTTATTTCAGTTCTCACCATTTACAAATAAAATACCATACAATACAAAATACATTATTAAAACAATCATGGTTAAAATATAGAATACAGCAATTGGAGGCGAGACTTGGTAAACACAAGAAGAATATAGACTTAACATGTTCTTGCCATGCGCTTAAGAGGCGATAATATGTGTGCATAAATGTTTCACAAAGCAAGCATCAACACAAGGCAGAATGAAATTCAATGCAACTTTAAAAGTTGTCTAGATGGGTTTCTACTAGTTGATCAATAAACTAGCAGTGCTTCTTTGACCCTTATTACTAATGAAACTGGCACCTATGACATTCATGATTCCCGAAGCAAGGCAATAACGTTAATAAAAGTAACATAATTCTATCAGAGACAGGCCTAATATTGTTAACCATAAAATAACTTCCCAAGTGCTGACGTCTCAAATCTAAATGCATTTCACAGATACATAGAAAGTGAAATAAATCTTCTAGGGCCCTACCATCGCAAGTACAAAGCTTACTATTACACTGCCACAAGATCCGGTCCAAAAACGAAGTGAGGTGTTGCCCCCATGCTGTGTCGGTGCAGAGTGTTGCGCTCGTCACCTGACAGCTGACTGAGGGAACTCGGGCTGCACTCCTGGCCTGGTTGGCGTGGCTGTGTTGGGCCCTGTTTGTGTGCCCTCGGGATGTGGCGTCGATACCGGCCCACAGAATGAAGGCTGAGGGGCTTTAGGAGTTGTTCGGTGACTGTGCAGTAGAATCCAGCATTGCAGAAACTTACAGTGGGGCATAGTGAGGAGGTTTGTTGCCTCTCCCTCCACCATCCCCCCACCCCCAAGATGTGGGTCCTTCGGATTGCTGGCTTTGTCTGGAGGTATCGGAACGTACTGGACGATCTGCCCAGACTTTGAAATCATGTTTCATCTCGGTTCTCTTGCCTTCATGGCCTGCTCACTTTCAGTATTTTAAAAGTTTTAGTCTTGGCCTCTCCCCACCATAGTCGTTACATCCGTTTGGTGGCATGACTTGGTCCTGCATGTGCATATTGTTGCTCGACCATCGTCCCATCTGTTGGTATATCATGTCATGTAATTTCTCCCTTATTTATTTGTTTGCATTTTTAAAGCTAACATAGCCCAGGGGCATCAAGGCGCTGTTACAGATTTTTGTTTTGTTTTTGTTGTCTTAGTTGCATATTTATAATGCACTTAAATACCCAGATGTTTCTAAGCGTGGACCCAGGGATCGAACCTGTGTTGCTTCGTGTCGTCTTGCTTCCAATGCGAGCACGTTGCTGCTGAGCTATCCTCCCGGGACTACGTAGTTTCTCTTTGTTCTTGCTCTGCCTTTTTCCTGTTTCAGTTTATTTTCTTCATTTCATATTTTTGTACAATCTCATTAACTATTGAAAAGCACTTTGGTGTAAAGTGCTATAGAATCACATTAAACCATAAACAGTGCCAGCATCTTCATGAAAAACTTGCTGACACTAGAATTGCATGTTGGGGAGTGTCTGGTGTTAATGATTTGAAGAAACAGAGATACAACAGAAAAAGGTAGGCCTTAATTTGCTCAGATTAAGGCCAGTCCAACCCTTGCATGGATTGAATCAATCAACAAGTATTGTGAAATGTGAGTAATTAGCCGTAGAGGCACAGGCTTAAAGAGGTGTGATGTTAGATGAGTGAGCTAAGGTGAGTGTGCAAGAGTAAAACTGGATAAAAAAGAGGAAGGATTTGGGGTGAAGGGATGAGAGAGGGTGTTTTGAAAGAGTGCTCTTAGAGTGTTTGGGAGTGAGTGTGCGAGGAAGGTGTGAGAGCGGGTGTGCAAAAGAGGAAGGCTATGGGATCTGAGATAGACAAGTAATCAGGGAAGATATGACAAGGGAGTGGAGGATAAATAAAGTGCAGGCCAGAAAGGTAGAAGGACACAAGAGACAGGAAGAAGCGACGAAAATAATGAGAAGTTGGAAGGTTGACTAGATACAGGATAAAGGGGCCTGGTTATTAAGACAGAGGATGGGAAAGATAAAGTGAGGGGAAAACCAAGAGGGTAAGGAGGGGGGGTCAGAGGGAGGATGTAGAGACAAATAAGATAAGAAGAAAGACAAATCTATAGTGAAGAGACCGAAGGACAGAATGAAAATCTAGAGTACAAGAGAATTTCTTTAAAAAAAATAAAAAAAGGTGGACATAGAGTGGGGATTTCTCCATTGGAGCCCTTTATTTTGTTTCGAAGTTGTCCATCTATACACCGTGTTGCTCCAATGATCAGCGCTTCCACCTGCGGCCTGATGACTCAATCCATCACTCCTCTTTTCCATTACTAATTCCTCATCATCAGTCACAATACGAACCCGTACACAGCCAGCCCTGGACACTTCAAGCCACTCTGCTGTCCACCGCCACTTAATTCCACTCATAAATAATTAATTAAGACAAAAAGCTTCATAAGTAAAAAAAACTTTAGGTTAGAAATAATGCAGCAAGAATAACAAAATGTAAACTTCATAAGTACAAAAAAACGCATGAATACAAAAATAAAGTTCAATGAACAACAGAGTTACAATAAAACACATTTAAACAACATACATTTGCCTGATTCATCAAACAATGTATTGCTTCTAACTTCTTGTTAGCAATTAATTCTTTAAAATTTCCTTTCAGGAATTCACTTCGTGAACTATGAGAAATCTGAGCCACTGATTAGATTTCTTATTGACACAGCCTTGGTTTCCTCTTTCACATCACGCCTGATTCTTATGTAGGCGCAGTGAGCCTGCTAAATAGCACGCTTCACTGCGCCTTTTCTTGATGACCCGGCACCACGAGTACTTTCAAGTGGTCCTGGGTGTCATCACAGTGCAGGACAGTGCTCTGCCTGAAATCCACCTGTTTCTGTCGAGAACGTGGGGTATTGCAGAATCTTGGCTTCACTTTTGTAAAATAACAAGGGATTTGTAATTTTACAAAAGTGCCGCTGAGATCATAACAAAATGCACGTGCCCTGCGGAGGCCGGCAGAGGCAGAGGAAGTTGTGAAAGCCTTGCAGTTTGTAACGCAGACAGCATTAATATATTAGGTTGAAAGGTTTCCAGGGGCAATAGTGACATCTGGCAAGCAATTGCTCTCGTGTAGGTAGCAGGAGGAGAGCAGTGCACAGGAGTTTGCCGTGCAGAAGTAAGGGGTGAGAGAGGTGCTACACCCATTGGAGGGCAGGGATAGGTGTGAGGAGTACTGGGGAAAGCACAGGCAGCGGCCCAAACATTTCAAGGGGAGAAACTGCACTGTACCATGAGGGATGCAAACGAGATAAACGAAAGGCCAAGTTTAGTGAAGTGGCCCTGGGTATCTTTGTGGCCAAGCTGATAGCACATGAATCAGTGGTACTTGGTGCTATGGCCCGCCAAACTCCTCTGTAAAAACAACCGGTGGGACAGCATTGCTGTGAAAGTGAACGCAGTATTAAATATCTTTCGCACAGCGGATGAAATGAAGAAAAGGTGGTACGATGTTCGGCGTAGGGTCAGAGAAAAAGATCTGGAGAGCAAGGAGCACAGAAAGGGCACCAGTGTTGGTTCTCCATATGACCGTAATTACTCAACCGCCAAACTGAAGGTGCTTGCTGTCATGGACTCTGGGAGCCTTGAGGATTTTGGAGGCATGAATACACTGAACACAGCTAAGTGAAAAAGCATCTGCTACTTTCATTACTTGTACAGAATAATTTGTTGCATGCCAGCTGTTCTACGTTCATACTTGCTAACCCGACCGATGAGGGCTCATCACTTCCTTTGGGGTACACAGAAGTGTGATGAGGAATTTGTCTTGCACACCAGTTCCTTCACAGCAGGCCTCTCCTGACATGGAAGGATATTTTAGCTTTTTGGGGGCTTGTACTTGTTTTACCTCTGTGCTACCTTGCATCATCCTATCCTGTGAGGTTATAACTATGCAACTTACTACTTTTTGCAATGTTACAGACTTGTAGGTCACAATATGTTGGCATGTATGTACGTAGCATGTGTACCCATGTGTATTGGGTGTGAGAAGTTGCCAATTGTAGGAAAGTAAGTTGTAGCCTCAGCTATTTGTGTGGAGTGCTGCTTGCAATTGTTAATAATGTCCCTTTGGGATGGCAATGGTGTGATGAGGCCTCACTCTGTCTTCTTGTCTTGATTTGTGCAGGCGCCTCATTGGCAGCAGGCAATGTGTATGTGGAGGCCGTTGCAGAGTCTGTAAAAAGAATCCCTCAAGAAGAGAAGCATGTGACTCTCTCACATGCACAAAAGGAGGATACTGAGATTGCACTGTATGAGTACTTTGAAAAAGAAAACAATGCACAGACCATGGTGGATTATATAGAGGAAGCACCCATCGAGCATTCAATGCCAGAAGATGTATTCCCCACCCATCCACCATTGTTGTTGGAGGAGGCCAGTGTGGGCATGGCCCTGACGATGACGTGCATTTGCTTGCCTGCACTGAAAAGCAGTCTTCTGCACTGCAGCAAATCCGTGGTTATTTCAAAAGTCAAGTGCGTACTCTCAGGAAAGGAGGAAAGGGAATTTGGTGTCACATGCCGACATGATAACTGTTGCGGGGACCTTGAATGACATAAAGGGTGACATGAACAAACTGTGTTCATCTGTTGGTCATGACGCAATTGCTGTTGCCAAGAGTGCAGAAATGCAATGTGAAATTCTAAAGGAAAATATCCCAAATCACTGACGCCTTTGAGAAGGGCATACAAATGTGCTCTGCCGCTGTAAAGGCGTGTTACAAGTACAGGAAAATGAGTACACACTACTGACAGCGAGCATGGCTGTGCCTGTTTGCAAAGATGAGAGTACCATTATTAGTACAGGGTTATTGTGTGATGCACCCAGTACCTCTAGCGATGCTGCAGAGAAAGTTAAAATGCCAGATAGACCGCAGAGAGAGTTCAGGAGGAAACAGATGAAAAAGGGACAATAACTCGGCACACATTGTGCAAAGGAATGTGTGTACCGTTGGTCAGTTAGTCGACTTTGTTAGTTTGGTATTGATTTCAACAGTTGTGTTCTTTGAATTTTCATGGAGTTGGAGGGGTGTTTGGTGAACACCTACTTTTTCTTTACATACATATCATGGTAAGGATAGGTATTTGCACGTAGACATATCAGGACATATATCCATTCCACTTGTCCATTGAATTTTCACTCGTTGTTCAGGAATGTACTAATAATGCCATGTTGTAAACCAGTAATAGACACCAGTACATGAATTTTCTGTAGAATGCTCGCTGCCTGCACACTGTTCAATAAACATTGTTTGATGATGCAAATGTTACATGAACCTGTTAGGCTTTTAGTGCAGAGGTTGCATGTACATATGACTTCACAGAGACATTGGACACTATACTCAACCAGCACATTACGAGTCACATGCCATCAGCGATGAGTATTACATGAACAAATGTGCAATGACAACACTATGAACATTTTGTCCTTGCACCATGTACTCCGGATTGTGTACAGGGTCTTCCACCTCCTCCTTCAATATTCCATCTGCTGGGTCGTGGAATTGGCGGCCAATCCCTAAATTGTATAGCATGCAGCACAGCACTATAATTCTGCATACTTTCGATGGAGCATACATGAGGTCCCCTCCAGACACATGCACACACCTAAAACAACTGTTCAAGCATCCAAAAGTCTGTTCTATTGTGTTCCTTGGTTTAATGTGTGCAGCATTATATTTATGTTCTGATGCAGTGCTTGGATTCAAAATTGGGGTCATGCACCATGGTTTAAGTGGGTATGCTCCATCACCGAGCATCCAGCTTCCATCTGCAGACATGCCACATATCACCACAGGCAGTGTTCTGCTGCGTAAGATATATGTATTATGTGTAGTACCAGGAAAATTAGCATAGCAATGAGTCAATTGCAAGTCAGCAATGCAGGTCATCTGAATGTTAAGGGAGTGGTGCATGTTCATGTTTCTGAATATGTGTTCCCTTACACAGGGTGTTATTATGCAGACAGAGGTGCAATCATTTGTCCCGACAATGTTTGGAAAGCCAGCTATTGCAAAGAACCCACACTTCACAGTGGACAACTCTGCTGCAGTATGTGGGAAAGCAATGAATTTGGGCATGTGTTGCAGAAGTGCAGGCAGAACCGTAATCAAAATTTTACAAAAAGCTGCTTGTAAGACCCTCCTGCCATGGCTACAGTGCCCAGTTGTGACCCAGTATCACAAACATGAAGAACTACAAGACCTTAACCCAAAGGTGGGATGGCTGTCCTCTTATTAGTTGCAGGTTCCAAGTCCCCCTTTATCAGTCTACCAAGTTCAAAATTGCATCAGCATCCATCCGGTACTGGCAGATAATGTGTTCGGGTGACATGTTAAATTCAGCCTGGTTCGATATATACGTTCTTTATTTGGTCGTGTCCTTCCTTGTCTGGCCTGTTGCACTTCAGGTTGTTTATTGTCCACAGATGGATTTACTGGTCTGTGTTCTTCGTTGTACACATGCCTACATCAAACTAAAAAATGGGCAGCCACAGCACCTGCCATCGGTCCACACTGCATACCACATTGTGATTGCTGCAAATGCTGGACACTGTAGGGTATATTCACACTTGCAGCCAATTTTGTTGTCACACCTACACATGGGAAATGAACTAAGATACATTACACATAGATTGTTTCATTGCCCTTTTGTCCATGCAACAGGGTGAAGACTTGTCTAAAGCTGCACTTCTGGTGGAGTTACCGACAGTTTTAAAAACACAGCACATGCAGGAAAAGTGCTGGCTGGCACCATGGCGGCTTTGCATATGGTATATCCCTTTCTGAAATGCCTTAGCGTGTTACAAAAGGAGTGCAACCAAACAGTGGCTTGGTTGCATGTCAAACCTTTTTATGCTGCTGCATACAACTGAAAGTAAATGATGGACTCTTTAGTGTAGGGTGAACGTAGAGCACAAAAGAGAAGCAAGGGCTGTGCTTATGGCTTGTGGAAATGAGGTCACAGAGGTACCTCTGCAGCTTACCACCCACTAATTAGGGGCACACTTGCGAGAATAACAAACCTATCATGTAATGAAAGCTGTCCCACCATGTCATTGCCACATAGCAAGCCTATTTGTGAAGGCTACTTGGCGCTGTACATTATTAAATACAGGGATTTTGCAAACATTACAATATGCATCAGAAGCACAACATTCATTAATAAAAAAACATTTTATAAATATAAAAACCAAAGCACACTTTGCTTTAAAATACACACCAGCAACCATGAGCAATATCTTGAAGACATTTTATAAATATAAAAATCAAAGCACACTTTGCTTTAAAATACACACCAGCAACCATGAGCAATCTTTTGAACCAAAAATCTGTGCTTTTTGTAGCACTCCTCCTCACGAACAACACCAAGATGTTGCCATACATCAGTGCAAATTTTAGGCAGTTCCGAAAGTGGAAAAGTGTCACAAGAATTGGCATGCAAAATGCCAAAAAAAGAAAGTGCTGGTTGCTAGGTCGGTTCTTAGCCCTTCCTAGCAACTGGCATACATATTCCGAAAGTGGCGCATTCATTCTGACTTCGGGCCAATGCACCACCTTCAAAATAGGTCTTAAATACCGAAAAGGTCTCTAGCGCTTTCAGCAACCTTTTTGGTACTTAACATCTTGATCAGAAAGAAGCCCAAAGTCTTCCCCTTTTCTAAATTCGAAATATCCAGCTGATCGAAATTTCGTATACTCTCCTGCCATGTCTGAAAATTATCCTTGGGTGAAAATGGTTGATTTAATGTACACAGATGGGCGTTTTTCCTAATGGCATTCCTGACTATTTGTGCGCCATCAGCCCAGAGACAATGCTACAGTAATACATTTCTAGGCGACTGCCAAGGGCCAGCAGAAGGGCCCAAAAGGCTGCCAAATCATGACATGTGGCCACACTGTAATGGGAAGACCATCAAATTGGTCTGGGGTGGCATACATTCTTGAACCAGCCCTGCATCGCCCGCATCCTTCTTCTTAAGTCTAGTCTACCTCAGCCGCTCTCTGCATTGCTGCTAAAATCATTCTTGAGATGCCTTGTTGCTTTTGCCTGCCTTGCTCTTTTTGGTGAGGGATCTTTCTATCTCAGTCCTGGAGTACATGGATGCAATTTTGGTTGGAAGTATGAAAAGTACCATATTTACCTCCCCCAGAGCAATCACAAAACCTCTCCAGTCTACTCGGTTTCAGATTTTGTGCGAGGTCTTCCTCCTAGGTGACCAGCAATCACAGCGTTAGGATGCTGGTATAATGGCGCCAGCAGTAATGCTTGTAAATCCCTTGAAAAGTGTAATTTCATCAAATAAGGGGGAGGAGGGTGGAGGAATTGAAATTACATGTGTATTGGCCAAAAGACTGGCATCCCACAAACCTTTGACACTAAAGACTTCAGGAATGGTGACAACACAACCTTTGCTCTGGTAAAAATCACAAAAAGTGAATATAAGAAAATCATAAAAAGTTAAATTATAAAGATATTACAGAGGCAATTCAAAACAAAACCTAGAATTCACAAGGTTGGTACAGGACGCCATATGGACCTCTAATGATGGCATTTTCCCAATATTGCACCACAGATACCTGCCTTTTACTTGCAGGTCTTGCTGGTATACCGGTGCTCCTGTAAGGAAATACATTTGAAAGGCAAAGTCATCGGTCGCAGTGAACGGAGAAGGCGAAGATCATCAAAGGCGAAAGCGAAGATCAACAAGCAAGCAAGAATGGGATCGGTAATAAGAAACCTGCCCAGAGTCCCCAAGAGAGACGCCGGAAAGCATAGGTCTAGCGGCTTACTGGTGGCATTCCTTGGATGAGTGGTTAGATGATCTACACAGAACACCACTCAGGTCTGCAAACTCACCACAAAGGTATTCATTCATTCAGTGCCCAGGAACAGAGGAGTGAGAGTGCAAGAAAAAGCCTAAATTTCCAACCTGTCTATTGACATCAGGCGCACCTGCATCCAGTACTGGATTTCAGCCGGGCAGTACTTTGCAATATAAGCATGTGCCTATAGCATGCTAAGTTCTGTTGCCTAAATATCCACTGCTGGATAAAGGTGTCCCTGATGAAAGGTGGCCAATTACCAACATGATCGAAGTCTACAGCAGGCATGTGGGGTAACAGAGCATGACTACCACTTGTGCTTTGCAGGCACATCATGGGAATTAATTGAACATCTGTTTTTAACCAGCCGACATAGTGTAAACATGGGTTGTCAAACTCCGGGCCTAGAGGGCCGGATTAAGAACACATTTTCAGGATATCCCTCATTAACATTGATATTGATATTGATAATGATATTTTATTTCTATCACGCTCATACACAAGTGTTTCAGAGGGCGACAAGGCAAGGGAGGGGAACAGGGGAGAACAAAACAACAATCTTACTAGTCCCATGACATTGAGAACACGCAAGTGCATAGGAGAGGGGGAGGGGAAAGTGCATTAAAGGGGGGAGAAGTGGCAAGTGCAGAGCAAAGGAGAAACAGAGAAATAATAATAAATAAATAATAAAGGCAACAAACAGTGGTAGTGCAGCCAGCAATTGGCAAGTGCTGGGTTTAAGGCGGCAGACAGGGTAGGTATGATAGGTGCAGCAAGAACAAGGGGGGGGACTGTATAGGTACAGATACAGACCCCAGTGCAAGGGGTGGCCCGGAGGCAGTGCAGGAGGGTGGCAGGGTGAGCAGGTACCTGGGCCCGGAGGACGGAGAGTGACCAGGTGCATGGTGCCAAGAGAGAACAGATCAGCAGGTGGGAGGGGGAGCAAAGGCAGAAGAAAAGAGGAAGGTCTTGAGGTGCTTCCGGAACTGGAGATGGATCACCTCGAGTTTTACAGTGGCAGGGAAGCTGTTCTAGAGGGAGGCACCAGCCGGAGACAGAGATCTACCCCCAGCTTGTTTCTTTGAAAATCAACTGACCCTGAGGGAGTTAGAGGTAGAGGAGCTTGAGAGGGGAGGTATTTGTGAAGGGATAGATGAAGGTATTTTTGACGCAGGCCCCAGAAAGCCTTGTGGACAATGCAGATGGTTTTGAATTTAATCCTTACATCACTGGGAGCCAATGGAGAGATTTCAGAGCTGGACAGATACGATCCTGGGGCTTGAGGCCAACGACAAGTCTTGCAGTCCTGTTCTGGATTAGTTGCATAGGGCGGAGAGTAGAGGCAAGTAGATTTAGCAACAGGCTGTTACAATAGTCCAACCTAGAGCGAATCAGAGCTTGTGAGACCATGAGCTTCTGGGGGAAGAAGAGGAAAGGCAGAGTACCCCTGAGGAGGTGCAGTAGGAAGTTTGACTTTTTAGAGACATCAGAGATGAGGCGGAGAAGGAAAGTGTGGAGTCAAAGTTGACCCCGAGGTTCTTAGCCTCGCAGTTGGGGGTAGGAGGAGGGCCAAGGGAGGCCAGCCACAGAGTGAGGGGAAAGGATGGTGACGGTTTGCCGATGAGGATATCTGTCTTGCTGGCATTCAGACAAAGATCATTGGCGGCACACCAATCTTGAATGGCAGTTAGGCAATCAGAGATGAGAGAAAGAGGGGGAGAGGAGGTGGCCGAGGGCAGCCTGAAAATGAGTTGAGTGTAATCAGCGTAGCACTGGAAATTGTGCAGAAAATGGCAATGCAGTGGGCTAGAGTTGCAAGGTATTGGTTGAAAAGCCAGGGTGAGAGATTAGACCCCAGGGGAACACCACACCACAGATATAGAGGAAGATAGATGATAGGAAGGACCCAAGTTGGACCTGGGAGGGTCGATCAGAGAGGAAATAGGTCAGCCATATCAGAGCCTGATCAGTGATACCCAGGTTATCACAGAGACGTTTGAGAAGGATGGTATGGTTGGCTGTGTCGAAGGCAGAAGAGAGATTGAGGAGGATGAGGACAGAGGGAGTGTTAGAGTCAAGGTTGGAGAGCAAATCTTCACAGAGGTTCAGGAGAGCAGTTTCCGTGCTTCTGGCATCTCCGAAGCCAGACTGGTGGTTATGGAGACAGACAACACAATTGGAATGAAGGTTAAGCTGAGAGATGGCCAACTTTACCAGGAGTTTGCCCAGAAATGGAGTAATGGAAATTGGCTGATAGTTAGGATCAGCTGAGGGTTTCTTGAGAAGACGATGCACAAGTGAGTGCCTCAGAGGGCAGGGGAAGGATCCTGAGGCAAAAGAGTGGTTGCAAAAAATCAGCAAGGGCCAGAGCGAGGGTGTCAATGTGGTCCTTGATGTTTTTTGAGGAACAGGGATGAACCTCTTTTGACAAGGCTTTCATAGATCGAACTTGTCTAGCGACCTTGTCAGGGGAAAAAGAGGGAAGGACGAGTAGGCTGAAGGAGGGTCAGCAAGCACAGATGGAGAAGGGAGAGGAAGAGGGGCGGAGAGGGTGGACAGTGTAAGAGGATTCAATTCAACACTACAGCTAAGTCAACGCCTAGTCTATAATACTGAATGAAAACCCTTATTGATATATCTTTATGTCCAGTTCATGCGTTCTGGATGACTACCCCTATATAACACCCCTCTCTTGGAATCCTCCTGACCCCACTGAGCCAAGAAGTAGTTCTGTTTTGCAAGTTAAAAGGTTTAATTGATAGTTTAAACAATAGGTATATATATCACACTTTATAATAAATTAATAATTGAATATCACACTTAATCTGATATGATAAGGATTAACAAGGAGAATCTGGCACTAGCACACTTCTTTATAATCACTAAGGAGTTGACATGAAATGGATAAGATAGCAACAATACTTTTATGGTTTCAAATGGATGCAATGTGGAATGAAATGCAGTACAGAAAATAACTTGATAGGATTTCAGCAAAAGACAATGTAATCACTTTCTTGGACAATTCACCCCCCCTTTTATGCAATGCAAGGAAATGGAAGGGAGGCACACAATTCTCAGAAATGCAATTCAAATGTAATTCAGTTCACCCAGCAACTTAGACTACAGAAGTTTAAAACACAGGCAAAATGCTTTTATATGTGCTGGCAATAAAGTGAAAAATATGCTAAAATGCTTTTAATTCCCTCTAGAGGTTCAGGGTGAGTGGTATCTAGCTAATATTAGTCCAGGCTCACACTAGCAATGATTCAGGGATAATTAGCAGGTTAAACGAATTTCTGGCAAATGGAAGCAAGAAGCTTCTGTTTTCACACGTGGAGAAATTTGCAAATCGCAGCAAAATTCGCGAGTGCGTTTTTCACGATTACGGCAAAACTATAGGGGGTAGGAATGCTGTGCTAGGTTCGTAGGAAAGCCACGATTCTAAGCTTTCTGAAGAAAGTTACTGCAAGTCTCTAGCACAAACGGTCACGGAGATATGAGCGATTAAATAAAGGTCGTTTTTCAGATTTGAAATTTTAAAGTTAAAAAAGACAAGTGCAGCTTGCAACTAGAAAATGACAAGTGACAGCTTTACAAATGACAGGTGACAGTTAGCAGGCAGTTCTACTTAGATTAAATAGATTGAATTATATTATTTTAACTAATAGATTGGTTCTGCACAGTTTTGCTAGGTACTCACACTATATTCTTGAATTAAATGGGCCTTGCCACGGATCTGGTCAGGTTTTAGACTGGACTCTGGTCTCTGCACTTCACAGTGATCTGGGTCAGCTCTCTCTGGTTCTGCTAACAGGTCAGCTCTACTCTGCTGGTCTGGTCTGGGTCTCTGAAGGTTGATGGAGGTAAAGTATGGATTTTCCCGGCAGAGCTTCCAGCTGCAAATGGATTTAAGGTCCCTATCTGTCCTGTCTCTCTGCTTTTATGTGTTTTTAAAATGGGTGTGTGTGAGCAGCATCACTAGCCAGCCCCTCTCCACTTATCATTGGCCAAGCTTTCATTTCTCCCCTGATTGGGGGAGCTAAGTTGTGTCAGAGTGATGTCATTTTACAGCCTGCAGAAAGTCCACTCCTCCTGTCAACTTGCACACAAATCTAGATTTGAACCAAATACATATTTGCAGAGGTACATATTGTTTTAAAATCATATGCACCCCTCACATATCACAGGAGGTATCCCCTGTTCAAACTCTGCTCTTCCTGGGGGCTTGCATTCAGAAATGGCACATATTTGCACTTTTTAACTGATTTTGCAATTTCGGACATTAACCCAAATTTACACACATGTGCGCAAGGAGTATGGACATTAGTTGATGAAGTGTCAGATTTTTCACATGCACACATTTTGAGTAATATCCTCTTTTCCGCTAAAACTCCCCTGAACATACCACCGGTTCTAAAAACCTCTTAAAATGTGGGCAGAAAAATCACAAGAATTATGGTATCATTTATAACATTTTCACATGTCCGTACTATGAGTTATTCATCTTTTTAGAGTTAGGTTCTGGCCCCAAAGGGGTGTGGTTTCCCCCCAGCACAAGGTTGAATTTCTGGTTTTTCCAGTTCTGCCAAGCCAGCTTGCTCTCACAGGAAGTGCCCCTCCTTTGTCCTTCCAGGAGGAAGCTACATTTATGACATCTGCAATAAACCATCTGCCTGGGTCAGGACAGGGCTTTGTTCAGAGCTCCTGTATTCTGTGGGGGCTCCCCTTAATTCAATTATCAGAGAGATGGCATATCCTTAGTGTGGCCAGCAAAAGGCAGATAGGCCTGGGAACACAGCTGTGACTCAAGTTTCACTTCTGATGGGGGGTAGTTGCCAGGCAAAATTGGAATCTCTTTAAGCCAGTTTTTAGCTACATGTCATTTCTGTTCCCCAGTTTTCTGCATTCAAATAAAACTAAACATTTTTACATATGCAGCTAGAATGCTGATTCTAAGTTTAAAACTATGACATTTAAACAATTGAAACCTATGTGACACACAAAAGTAGGTCACTCAGTCAATTTAAACATTTAGATTTTTTAGTGTCTTTCAGTCCAAATTTACTTAAACTGCTGAAATCCACAGCTCAGCCAGTCTTGTTATAAACCTTCAAGTCACTTCAGAATATAACTTTACATTGGATCCACCTCTTAAAATGTCTTTCTTTGGCATGTTTTGGGTTCATTTATTCAGTTTTCTACAAAATCTGGTGGTTTTAAAACGCCGGCTTTTGGATAGTGGTGAGTACTGGTACTGCACCCCTTTTTGTGATTTAAGAAAATGAATTCCCAACAGTTATGGGTTTGCTTTTGGCAATCAGCATTGCCATTCCCAATGGTTTCAGACTACTGTGTGGGTAGTCCAATGGTGGTTTTAGGCAGTGTCCTTCTGTGCCCATAACATCGTCAAAAATGAGTGGCAGCCTATTCTTCATGCATTTCCCTGTGCATTTTCTGGGAAGCTCTGGCCATCATGATGTTTTCCATGTCAGTACTGCACAGTTTTGAGGTAGGGCTTGGATGCGTGGATAAAAACATCCCACAAGCCCCCCTCTTGCGATGGCCATTCTGTTTCACTGATGGGACTCGCAAGACCTGGGATGTTTCCTCATCTTCCTCCAATAGATGGCACAGTTCAGCATCTTTTTCTCCATCCGGTCGGATCGATCAGTTCTCCTCGCCGGTCCTGATGGGAATATTGGGCGGTACACTGGGCCCCCTTGCGTCATCCTCCCAGTCTCCGGATCGTCCTCCTTGTCCCGTCTCCAGGTTTTCTTTCTCCTAGGACGACAAAGGAAGAGCGGCAATACCTATTCATAGACATTTTTCCACCACTGTTGAGATAGTGGGGCAGCATATGCATTTCATCATAACAAAACATTACATTCTTATTTTGAAAAAAAAAAAACAGTATAACTAAGAGACAGTTTCATGCAAATCACAATATTTTAGAGACTAGATGTGGTATGTTTTATGGTTGGAACTGAATTAGTCTGAGACAGTACCCGCTAGGATTCCAGAGGATTCCTCCAGTTGTTGCAGAGTGTGCCTGGGATGGCAACATTTCAACTGGTTTATGTGGACCCACTTGTCTTCCCCCGCTGCCAAAGGACCTTTGGGGATGTGGATTTTGTAGGCCACAGGGGAGATCTTGTCGATGATCTCAAAGGGTCCCTTCCACGTAGGCAAACATTTCCGCTGTTTTGCCTGGTTTCTTTGGAAGTTGTATAGATAGACCCGGTCCCCCACCTGATATTCCTTCCTGGAAGTCTTCAGGTCATAGTGGGTCTTCATGCTATCAGCCGATCTTTCTAGATTCCGCTGAGCGTAAGCAAAAGCATGTTGGAGGTGTTTCCTTAAATTCTCCACATACTCATGAGTAGTGGAGGCATTTATCAGTGTCTGCTCTTGGGTCCTGTAGAGCAAATGCTGAGGAAGCACCATCTTGCGCCCAGTCATCAACTCAAATGGTGACATTTTGGTTGCAGATGAAGGGGTAGATCTGATGTCCATTAGGACCAGAGGTAATCGGATATCCCAACTTGGCCCAGAATCTGCCACAAACTTTTTTAATATGCTCACAATAGTTCGGTTATATCTCTCTACTGCCCCAGAAGAAGCTGGCCTGTAAGCAATATGTAACTTCCTTTTGACCCCCAGTATCTCCCACATCTTTGTCATTACTTCACTGGTGAAGTGGCTACCTCTGTCTGACTCAATCCTTTGAGGTAGGCCGAAACGGGAAAAGATGTGGTTAATCATCAGGGCAGCTGCTGTTTCTGCCTTGCAATTTGGGGCTGGGAGACATTCCACCCACTTGGTAAACAAGCATGTCACAGTCAACATGTACTTAGTCCCCCTAGCCGAGCGAATCACAGGGCCTACAAAGTCGATTTGTAAATCTGACCATGGCAGTGTCATCCCCCTCTTTTGGAGGGGTGCACGGTGCGTGAGGGATGATGGCTGAAATTGTGCACACACGAGACACCCCTTCAAGTATTGGTCAAGGTCCTGCCCCATGTGTGGCCAGTATGCAACCTCTCTTAAGATTTCCAGTGTTGTGTGAAACCCCCTATGACCGGCGGTGGCCGCATCATGGGCGTGACTTAACATCAGGCTTCGGAATGAGGTAGGAACCACCCACTGATCGTGGCCAGCTTTGGATTTCCTTACCAACAAACCGTCTTGGATTCGGAACATTTTTGGACATTTCATCAACACTCTTAGGTCCTCTTTCCCAATGTAATCGGTATCCGTCAAGGGAAAGTTCTCAGGGTCCTCAAGGTGTTGGTAAAATTTACCAATTATTGGATCCCCCTTCTGAGCGGTAATCAAATCAGCATAAGGGTCTCCTTACTCCATTGGGCAATTGAAAGGTCGTTGTGAGGATTTGTCTGGGACCTAGTGATAGCAGTGACCTGGATTTCCCCCAACAGGGACTCAATCTCAATTAGATCCCCTTGGATGGCCCCGGTTTTGGCCAGCTGATCAGCTAAGTCATTTCCAGTTTTGTCTGGTCCCTCTACTTTGGAATGACCCTTGATCTTTTTCCAATAGATGGTCATCTCATTCGAGGTGACCAGATCATCAATGTTTTGGATCAACTTCCCATGTTTCAAGGGTTTGTTGTTAGCACATAACATGCCTCTGGTTTTCCAATTAACCAGGTGCTCCACGAACCCGTTCCGTACATAATCCAAATCTGTGATTATGACCAGTTTGTGGAGTTGATGCTGGACAGCAGTGAGGATGGCCTGATGCACAGCCATCAATTCTGCCACCTGACTACTTCGGGGACCAATTTTGTATCCAGCGGAGGGTTCTGGGGACTCATTCACCCATGCATTTCCTACGCCGGCCACCAGTTCTTTCTCCCCGTTGTTGTCAACATGGTAAGAGCATCCATCCACATAGACAGTGGGAATTCCCTCACACTTGTCCTCTTCAAAGACTTTGTGTGGGGAATTAAGGTATGCCTCCGTGTTGTCCTTGATTTTTAGACTTTTGTCCTCGAGACAGTTTTCTCTGGCACAATCATGCAAGTCAGCCAGACCTTGCGCGAGTGGACTCTTCTTGTTTTGGCCATATCTGACCTCCACAGGAAAGCCTTGCATTGATAGAATCCAGGAAGTAATTCGGGAATTACTCACATTTCCGGCCCGGATTCTGTCACTTTGGAGATATTGCAGAGGCTGGTGTGGAGTCTCCACTATGATGTGTTCCCCCTGGATAAACGGGCGGTAATTCTTCAATGCCCACACCGTTGCCAGGAGTGCCTTCTCACAATCGTTGAATTTTTCCTCCACAGAGGATAAAGTTTTGCTCGCATAGGAGATTACTTTATTGACCTTGTCATGCTTTTGGTATAATACTGCTGTCAAGCACGTATTAGAGAACCCCGTCTCCAGGAAGAACTCCTTGTTTCTGACAGGGTAAGCTAGGCAAGGCGCTTGTGAGAGGCTTCTTTTGAGTTGTCTTACTGCCTCGGCTTGTTCTGGACCCCATTCCCACTTGACCCCCCCCCTTCAGGAGATGAATCAGGGGTCTGGTGATCTCTGCGTAGCCCTCAATGAACTTTCTGCTGTAATTAGTCAGTCCAAGGAGGCTCCTTAGTTCCCGCAGAGTTGTGGGGTCTTTCAGTTTCTGAAGTGCTTCCACTTTCTTTTCCTCTGGACAGAGGCCCTGAGGAGTAATCTCATGCCCCAAGAAATTAACACGGGTTCTACACCACTGTGCTTTCTGAAAGGAAAGTTTTGCTCCGGCGGCCCTCAACTGCGTCAGAACATAACGGATCTCCGCTATGTGTTCCTCCACAGATGAACTTTTGATGAGGACATCATCTACATAAGCCAGGTTACCCCTCGCACCCAGGTCGGGCATGGCCTTATGTAGAAAAATGTTGAATTCATTGCCGGAGTTGAGGTATCCGAAGGGAGTCCGGGTCCATGTATACTGCTGGCCCCCAAAGGTAAAAGCCAGCTTGTATTGGTCCTCCCTACTGACAGGCACGGTCCAGTATCCATTGGTCAGGTCTATTGCTGTGAATACCTGTGACCCCTGGATCTGGGCCAGCCCTTGGTCAATGTAGGGCAGAGGCCATCGGGAAGTATGGACCCGTTTGTTGAGCTCCCTGAGGTCAGCACAGAGTCTCCACTGGCCGTTTGGCTTCAATATTCCCAGCACCGGATTATTGAAGGTGCTGTGGATGGGACGGATTATTCCCCTGGACTCAAGGTTCTTAATTATTTCAGTAAGGGACTCCATTGATGCGAGAGGCAAGCGATATTGCTTCACAAACACTGGAGTCATGCCAGGGTCCGTGGGGATTGTTGTTGTGTGGATGTCAGTGCGACCGCAGTCATATGAGTCTACCGCAAAGAGATCTTGGAAATCCAAGAAAACTTGTTTCAACTTTTGCTTTTGTTCCAGAGTCACACAGGCATCAGCTAGGTTGACTCTCTCTTCCACCATCTGCCTGAAGCCTGGAAAGACTTCTGGTTTGGCTATCTCCGCGGCCTCCTCCAGCTGGGTGGAGAAGTCCCTGGTCAGAGTGCTGATTTGGACCGGAGGCTTCAGGTGGGAAAGGCAGCCCTCATGGACCTGGAAAATCACCTCATCCCTCCTGAAGTCACAAGTCACATCTTCCTTACCATAAGGGCAAGAAGTGTACACCAGGAAGTTCCCCCCATGCCGGGTAAAAATCCTGTCTGGTGTTGTATTGTCCTCACTGTCACTGTCAATGCAGTCCTTGGGGATTGGTCCTAACAGTTCATTTCCAAGATCAATGGAGAAATGTCGGTCATCAACCGCCATTCCAATAATGGTGCCTGCGGCTAGAGTAATACTCTTTAAGTCGCTGTTATCCACCTCTATTGGAATGGTGTCATGTTCTATGTTGACTAATGGAGTTGGGTTTACCCCCAACCCTTGCTGTTGGAGAGAAGCGTTTAGATGTATGTAAGCATCAGGGTTTTTCAACTCTTGTCCCCTTTTAACTTTCACTTCCAGGGAGAATTGTCGGGTCCTTTCTGGGATGGTGACTTCCTCTTTAATCTGAATTTCAACTGCATAAGGTAGCAATTGAGCTGACCTAAATGCTTTTTCTGGATCATCAAAGCCCATGGGATTATCCGCTAATCGGGACCAAGCTTTGAAGTTTATTAGGTCCAAACTAATGGCAAAGCGATTGAGAATGTCACTGCCTAAGTAAAAGGCGGCAGTGACGTCTCGCACGACCCAACAGTTATGGACTATGCTCTTGTTGCCAATGGAGATTTTGAGCATACACCTGCTTGGCAGGAGATGTTTGGAATTAGGTGCTTCCAGGTCCATTTCCCATTTGTCTATCAGTTTGAATGTGGGAATGGCTGGATCTTTTGGGAGTTGGCGGAACATGGCTTCGCTGATGAAGCTCTTACCGTTGTTCACACAAACTCGAGCGAGAACAGAGTCCTTCCCATCATTTAACTGAACAGGGATTAACAACTGCTCTCCAATTTGCTGAATATCAGCCAGGCTCTGAGCTGATTTCACATCTTTCTGGACTATAGGAGTGGGAGTTTCTGATTGTGGATTAGTATAGAATTTCAGAGTGTTTCCTTCCAGCGTGGAGTACCACTTTAGGCTGGAAGGAAGGTTGATTTTCAGAAATAGAGAGGACCCTCCATCACCAGTCTGTTGTCCTACTGCTATTACTGTCACGTCTGGAATTTGGCTATTCTGGAAGTGAAATTCTACTTGGTCAGATTTTTGTTCAACCATGTGGCAGGTGCCGTTTAAACTAACATGGTTGACACTCTGTTTTAATTCTATGGGTCGGCTAGTCTGGGTCCAGAGGACCTTGTTTACACAATCTATTAGGGGTGACAACCTTCTCAGGAGGTCATTCCCTAGTAAACAAGGGGTGCCCTCTGGAGTCACAATTATGACCGGGTGTTTCAACTTGTGTCGCCCGATCTTAATGTCCAAGTCTGCAGTCCCCTCAACGGGAATTTCCTTCCCGTCAAAGTTCTGCAGTTGTCCAGGAAGAGAGGTGAGAGGAATATGATAATTCTCTCCCCTTCCTGCATTCAGTTTGTCAAAGGCCCTTCTGGACAGAAGGGTAGCTTGAGATCCAGTGTCCACCAGTGCCAAAATTGTACCCTGCCCCTGTACTTGTACCGGGGCATAGTATCTTCCCTCCTTCTCCTCAAGGGGGCACAGATAATGCACATTTTTGGACAACTGGTGGGCTAACTTTCTGGTTTTGGACATCGCTAGCGAAGAGATTTGGGCAGAATTCTGTGGAGAGCCTTGGGAATCTGAAAGAAAAATTTGGCAACTGGAGATCAGAGCCATTGTGGGTTCCCCTGGCTCCGGTTCCGGGCCGCCCCCCCCTTTTTGGAGGCAGTCACCAGAATGGGCTTGAACCAGGGGATTTTCTTGCTGTTGGTTCTGGGATGAGATGGTGGGCAGCGGTAGCTCAGTCTCCACATCTCCCCAGTCTGGATTTGCATCCCTAGGGACCCATTTTTCTTTGGGAGGACTTCCCCCCTCGCTGAAGGAGAAGATCCTTTTCCCAGGATCCTCTGAGGATCCCTCTCCCTCAAATTGGAAGATCTGTACCTCCTCCTCAAACTGAGTCTGTTTGGGTCTTTTGTTTCTCCTACCCCCCCTCTGCTCCTTAGGAGGCAGACTTTCAGGGGCAAGAGATTTTGTTTCCGGTTCCTGGGTTTCCAGGGGCTGTTTACAAGTGAGGAAGGAAGCTTCCTCCAAGGCTTTACACCCCCCTTCCCTTTGTGCCTCCTTCGCCCTGGGAACCGGTGAGTTATCGGGGTGCTGCCCCCGTCATTGTTCTGGAGCACCAGGTCCAGAGTTGGGTGCGTTCTGCGCCGGCACGCCCATCTGAGGGTTCTGCTGAGCCCTCAGTATGTGACCCAGATCCCGCGCCATGTTTTGAACCTGGCGCTCTAACTGGGAAACCCGCTCAGGCTGATACGGGGCCCTGTTTTCTCCCCTGGGCTGATCCCGGGAAGGGTAGCTGTCCCTTCTCTGGTAATACCCCGGATTGGGAAGATTTGGGTACCCCTCCACCCTTGGCCTCCCCTCTCCCGGATTAGGTTGTCTGGGCTCAGGGAATTGGGGAAAGAAGGATGGATGATTTTGGGGTTGGAAATTGGGTGGATACCTGGGGAAAAAGTTCTGCCCAGGATTTGGAGAATTTCTGCCCTCCTGTGGGAAGTTGGGAGGGAAGTTCCCTGGGTTAGGTGCTTGGCTGGATCCCCCCCTTGGGCTGGAGGAGTCCACACATAACCCAGGATGGGTCGATTTCCCTTGTAACGGGGACTTGAATAATCAGGAGAGCGAGGGACCCCATTTGTGGGGCTGCCTCCCTGGCTCCTTGTCTGTGACTGGCCCGAGGACCTTCTGGGCCTAGCATTATTAGGTGCAGGTAGGTTTTTAGGCCCCCCCATCTCCAAATCCAAAACGGGGGTGACCTTTACCTCTGCCACCTTGGCAGCAGCAGGGGTGCTGTTGGCTTTGGGGTTTTTCTGGGCATTACTTTTGCTATCTACCGGTTTCTGCACCTCATAGATCCGGGTAGCCTGTTCAATGACCCAGTCTAAAGATCTTTTCTCATGAAAATCCCTCACGAGCTGGGTCATTATGTATTTGGGCAAGGCATGAAAAAATGTATTAATGAATTCTCTACTGTCTGTGCGCACCCTTCTGGTGGTCTGCGCAAAAGCACGTTTCAGTTCTTGCACAAATTCTTGTGGGGCCTGATCCTCCCCACATTGCAAATTGTAGGCTGCCTTGCGAGCCTCTTGAGGATTTCTGTGAACAGAAAAATGTTTCAAGATGGCCGCCTTATAGGTGGACCATCTTAAATGATTTTAGTCCTCCAGCCCCGCAAAGAAACTGGAGTATTCCGGGGGGAGAAGGTCCACTTTACATATTGAATACAGCTTTGGCTGTCCTTCAAATGGAAAGTCTCCATCATTTGCTCAAACAACTCTAAGTGCTCCCAAACAGAATACTTAGCGTTCTTATGGTAAGGCGTGATGACGCTCCTGATCGCCTTAATCTGCTTTAAGGGGTCCTTAAGCAAGGCCCGTTTTGCCTTATTGGCCCTTTTGGTCCGGGTAACCCTGGTCCATTCATCTTCTGACTCAGAGGCACTGCTCCCAGAGGTTGCCGTCTGCTCTTCCAGGTTTTCCCGGATTCTGCGAGCCTGGGAATGGCTGGCCGAATGTGGGGACCTGGTCTCCTGTGTCCTGCGCAGTTCAGAGGAGTCTTCAGATTCCTCCTTGCTGCCAGAATTTGATGGGTACCCCCCCCACTGACCTAACTGGGCAGAGGTTTTCAGGATGCCCTTAATGGGCCTACTCTCCTGGGGTTCCCCATTAAATTGCACTGTGCTGGGGTGCCCATACCCGGATGCCCGCCCCTCCATACCTGGGTGGTACTGGCCTATGAGCCCCATACTTTTGTCTGGATAGTAGTCTGCCATCCCTGTGGCCCGGTGCTCATGTGCGCCAGGGAATATGGGGGTGGCAGAGTCCAGTGACTGAGAGGTATGAGGGCCTCTGGTACTAGGGCTCCTGAGGTTATGCTCCGGAGCTTCCCTTTCCCAGCGAACCTCATCTCTATCCGCCCCTGCTCCCTGTTGCAATGCAAGAGCCTGCATTTGTGCCTTCAGTTCCTCAGTTAAGGCCTTACTAGACTCTATCAGTCTCTCCTGCATCGCTACCTGTTGCTGGAGCCTATCATTGTGCTGGCAGAGAGCCTCATTCTCTCTCTGTGTTTCCTGATTGGTCCTGGAGCACTGGGCCAGTCTTTGCTGCAGGAGGGTTACCTCCTGAGCTGTGTCCCTATTGGCCTGCTCCTTTCTTGCTAGAGCATCCTCCACCCTCCTGGTGTGCTCTAACAAGTTCTGGTGTTCTTTTTGGAGGTCACCCAGTCCCTGGTGGGCCAGGTGATTTTCTTCCATTTTTCTTTTTAAATGGCAGACTTCCTGGCCTAAGGCGTCTCTTTCCTGACCAAGAGCCTGCATTTGTGCCGCCAGGTCGTCCCTTTGCCTTTGGAAGGCACCAGCTTTCTGGCGTTCTTCATCAAACTCTGCCTGGGTATCCAGGTCTTTCATAATCAGCTTGTTGCTCTCTACCTTCACTCTATCTAGATGACTTTGCAGGGTGGCTACCTGCTCCGTGCATGCCCTGTTAAAGTCTAATTGTTGCTCCAGCTTTTTCTGGCTCTGCAGTAAGGAGTCCAAACTGTCTTGGTGCTCCTTCTGCAGGGCCAGAAATCTAGTATCCTGGTCAGCCTTTTCCTGTTTCAGTATATCCATGTCCTCTTTTATTTTAATGATATACTGCCTACTATCATTTTCTGACTCCTGGCTCCTCTGCAGCCTCTGCTCAGAAGAGTCCAGATCAGATTGGGCCTTCTGTAATGCCAGCAGTTGCCTACTCACCAAATCTTGGCCTTCAGCACATTTGTCCTGCATGGCTCCCATATGTAAATATAAATATGCCGCTACCCTGGCAATCTTGTTGTGCTCATCCTTGGCCTTAGAGGACATATATAGTTCACTCAGGGCCACATGTAAGGGACCCTGGTCTCTCCATGTATCTGACCCTGTTTCCGTGATTTGGGGTGTGATGGCCTGCAACCAGCCTGTTTGGTCCTGGTGAGTCCACTCACCTCTCACTAATAACTTATGTAAGAAGTGCTCTCTGGCTATTTTCATGTCTACTAAGGTCGTCATTCTAGAGATTGGTCTCTGTCCTGACTTACAGAAGTTTGTATTTTATTTTTGCAAAACAGACCTTTTTCTTAGAGCGTTCCTTTGAGAAGTGCTTTACAGCGTAACACAGCGTGTGCTCCGACCGGATATGTGTATCTGGTCAGCTGGCACGCTGTATTAATCTGCACAAGTGATAGATCTAATCCAAACGTCCGGCACGAGCCCCCAATTTGTAAGAGGATTCAATTCAACACTACAGCTAAGTCAACGCCTAGTCTATAATACTGAATGAAAACCCTTATTGATATATCTTTATGTCCAGTTCATGCGTTCTGGATGACTACCCCTATATAACACCCCTCTCTTGGAATCCTCCTGACCCCACTGAGCCAAGAAGTAGTTCTGTTTTGCAAGTTAAAAGGTTTAATTGATAGTTTAAACAATAGGTATATATATCACACTTTATAATAAATTAATAATTGAATATCACACTTAATCTGATATGATAAAGATTAACAAGGAGAATCTGGCACTAGCACACTTCTTTATAATCACTAAGGAGTTGACATGAAATGGATAAGATAGCAACAATACTTTTATGGTTTCAAATGGATGCAATGTGGAATGAAATGCAGTACAGAAAATAACTTGATAGGATTTCAGCAAAAGACAATGTAATCACTTTCTTGGACAATTCACCCCCCTTTTATGCAATGCAAGGAAATGGAAGGAAGGCACACAATTCTCAGAAATGCAATTCAAATGTAATTCAGTTCACCCAGCAACTTAGACTACAGAAGTTTAAAACACAGGCAAAATGCTTTTATATGTGCTGGCAATAAAGTGAAAAATATGCTAAAATGCTTTTAATTCCCTCTAGAGGTTCAGGGTGAGTGGTATCTAGTTAATATTAGTCCAGGCTCACACTAGCAATGATTCAGGGATAATTAGCAGGTTAAACGAATTTCTGGCAAATGGAAGCAAGAAGCTTCTGTTTTCACACGTGGAGAAATTTGCAAATCGCGGCAAAATTCGCGAGTGCGTTTTTCACGATTACGGCAAAACTATAGGGGGTAGGAATGCGGTTCTAGGTTCGTAGGAAAGCCACAATTCTAAGCTTTCTGAGGAAAGTTACTGCAAGTCTCTAGCACAAACGGTCACGGAGATATGAGCGATTAAATAAAGGTCGTTTTTCAGATTTGAAATTTTAAAGTTCAAAAAAGACAAGTGCAGCTTGCAACTAGAAAATGACAAGTGACAGCTTTACAAATGACAGGTGACAGTTAGCAGGCAGTTCTACTTAGATTAAATAGATTGAATTATATTAATTTAACTAATAGATTGGTTCTGCACAGTTTTGCTAGGTACTCACACTATATTCTTGAATTAAATGGGCCTTGCCACGGATCTGGTCAGGTTTTAGACTGGACTCTGGTCTCTGCACTTCACAGTGATCTGGGTCAGCTCTCTCTGGTTCTGCTAACAGGTCAGCTCTACTCTGCTGGTCTGGTCTGGGTCTCTGAAGGTTGATGGAGGTAAAGTATGGATTTTCCCGGCAGAGCTTCCAGCTGCAAATGGATTTGAAGGTCCCTATCTGTGCTGTCTCTCTGCTTTTATGTGTTTTTAAAATGGGTGTGTGTGAGCAGCATCACTAGCCAGCCCCTCTCCACTTATCATTAGCCAAGCTTTCATTTCTCCCCTGATTGGGGGAGCTAAGTTGTGTCAGAGTGATGTCATTTTACAGCCTGCAGAAAATCCACTCCTCCTGTCAACTTGCACACAAATCTAGATTTGAACCAAATACATATTTGCAGAGGTACATATTGTTTTAAAATCATATGCACCCCTCACATATCACAGGAGGTATCCCATGTTCAAACTCTGCTCTTCCTGGGGGCTTGCATTCAGAAATGGCACATATTTGCACTTTTTAACTGATTTTGCAATTTCGGACATTAACCCAAATTTACACACATGTGCGCAAGGAGTATGGACATTAGTTGATGAAGTGTCAGATTTTTCACATGCACACATTTTGAGTAATATCCTCTTTTCCGCTAAAACTCCCCTGAACATACCACCGGTTCTAAAAACCTCTTAAAATGTGGGCAGAAAAATCACAAGAATTATGGTATCATTTATAAAATTTTCACATGTCCGTACTATGAGTTATTCATCTTTTTAGAGTTAGGTTCTGGCCCCAAAGGGGTGTGGTTTCCCCCCAGCATAAGGTTGAATTTCTGTTTTTTCCAGTTCTGCCAAGCCAGCTTGCTCTCACAGGCAGTGCCCCTCCTTTGTCCTTCCAGGAGGAAGCTACATTTACGATATCTGCAATAAACCATCTGCCTGGGTCAGGACAGGGCTTTGTTCAGAGCTCCTGTATTCTGTGGGGGCTCCCCTTAATTCAATTATCAGAGAGATGGCATATCCTTAGTGTGGCCAGCAAAAGGCAGATAGGCCTGGGAACACAGCTGTGACTCAAGTTTCACTTCTGATGGGGGGTAGTTGCCAGGCAAAATTGGAATCTCTTTAAGCCAGTTTTTAGCTACATGTCATTTCTGTTCCCCAGTTTTCTGCATTCAAATAAAACTAAACATTTTTACATATGCAGCTAGAATGCTGATTCTAAGTTTAAAACTATGACATTTAAACAATTGAAACCTATGTGACACACAAAAGTAGGTCACTCAGTCAATTTAAACATTTAGATTTTTTAGTGTCTTTCAGTCCAAATTTACTTAAACTGCTGAAATCCACAGCTCAGCCAGTCTTGTTATAAACCTTCAAGTCACTTCAGAATATAACTTTACATTGGATCCACCTCTTAAAATGTCTTTCTTTGGCATGTTTTGGGTTCATTTATTCAGTTTTCTACAAAATCTGGTGGTTTTAAAACGCCGGCTTTTGGATAGTGGTGAGTACTGGTACTGCACCCCTTTTTGGGATTTAAGAAAATGAATTCCCAACAGTTATGGGTTTGCTTTTGGCAATCAGCATTGCCATTCCCAATGGTTTCAGACTACTGTGTGGGTAGTCCAATGGTGGTTTTAGGCAGTGTCCTTCTGTGCCCATAACATCGGCAAAAATGAGTGGCAGCCTATTCTTCATGCATTTCCCTGTGCATTTTCTGGGAAGCTCTGGCCATCATGATGTTTTCCATGTCAGTACTGCACAGTTTTGAGGTAGGGCTTGGATGCGTGGATAAAAACATCCCACAACAGGATGTCCTGGGTTTTTGAGATAAAGTGAGAGGCAAATGCATTGCAAAGAGCCTGGGAGGCAACATGAGGTGTAGAGACTGCAGCAGGGTTGGCAAGCTCCTTGCAGATTTGAAAGAGTTTGTGAGGAAAAATGTGCATACGTTTAGAATTATTGTATGCAAATATACTTCATGAATATTAATGAGGGGCATTCTCAAAACTCAAGATGGATCTGGCCCTCGAGGCCTGGAGATTGACAACCCTGGTGTAAACAATCCCATACAAACATTATTATGAATATTTGTATAAGGCACTTATAACACTTGTATAATACATTCTTGTAAAGTTCCCAAACCCCACTAGTTTCTCACAAATTCTTAAAAGCTACTTAAAGGAATTGTATGATATTTTACTGGGTGTGTTCTGGCTAAAATGGGCCAATGTTTCCAGCAATCAGAGCTGGCATTAAGACCAGTGCCAGACCTGATATTGGCAGCGGAGTAGACAGGTAGGGCCTGAGCGGGCAAGGCCCACCCAAAATCTGTAAAAGCCCACTGAGCAAGCCTGCGTAGGCATTTACAGATTTTGCGGTAACAATAAAATAAAATAAATTACAATTGGGCATAATAGAGAATGATACCTGTTTATGGTGCAGGAGACCTGGGGGTACCTTCTTTCATATGCTATGGGAATGTGAGGTGATTCAAGATTTTGGGTGGAAATGCATTGACAGACTATCAGCGGTACTGGATTCTGAGGTGCCAAAAGATCTGAAATTGGCACTACTTGGAATATGGGGGAGGCTGGATTCACCAAATATGAGAAAGTGTTTTATCTGTAACGATGGGTCTGACAAAGCAGATCATTGACACGTTGTGGCGCTCAGGGGACCCGCCACGCACCCGTCATTGGACTGCTGAAATAGACAGGTGTATGTTAAATGTTAAATGTTAAAGGTATTTGTACCGCGCACCGTCACCAACGGAATTGGTCCCCAGGCGCTCTGGCGGATCTGTAAATGATAAGGTGGGATGGGTTAGTAAGGAGAAGAGGGAGTAGGATAGTGAGAGGAGTGGTGTTCTGTTAGCAGCTTCAACTCGGTATACACCGGGTGCTGAGCTTTGGTGCGGGTATTGGATCGGTGTCAGTCTGCGTGTGCTGTTGCTCCGGCTTATGTGTTGTTGCAGTGTTGTGAAGTGCGTGCGGCTTGTGGTGCGAGAGATGGTTGTGTGTGTTTTTGAGTGTGATAAGTATGCAGAGTTTGAGGTTATATTGGTTAGTGGGTTACCTGACCTTTAGCATGCTAACATTCACAGTTTTGTCTAAGTGTGGCACTTGCTGGCCTTCACAGTCCTATCTAGAAGCGGCAGAGGCCAATGTCCAGAATTCCATCAAGGTGTGGGCATGCCAACATTCACAATCCTATCAAGTTGCGGCGCTGGCTGGTGTTCACAGTTCTAAGTGTGGCACATGCTCACATTCCGTTTCATCTAGGCGCGGGCATGCTATCCTTCAATCAAAATCCTATCTGGATGTGACGCAGTCTAATGTTCACAATTCTATCTAAGTGTGGACATGCTAATATTTATAATTCTTTCTAAATGTGGACATGCTAATATTTACAAATTCTATCTAAGTGTGGACATGCTATGTCCACACTTAGATGTACCGTATGTCCACGGAGAGAAGAATCTATAATGCACGGGTTTTCCCCTTAACATTCTGAAGGTATGGGATAGGTGGGTGTGTGGAAACAGAGAAATTGACATGAGGCCGGGAAGCCCAAAAGGAAACACACCAACACAGGTTACAAAGGACATACAAAGCGCTTTATTTCAAAGTTACAAAGTTACCAAAGTCAATTGACATGCGAATAGCTATTCGGCTCTCTGACTAACACACGAACCTTCAACGTTAGGTTCGCACTGAAAGTGGGAGAGACCGATCATCGGGATGCTTGGGTTTTTTATACATTTAGTACTGCATTGGCCAGCCCTCTTACAAGTTAACCATTTCTGGAACCATGGCTAGGGTTCGTAGCCAGGTCGAACACACAATTTCCATACATTAGATCAGTTCCGCTGATACGGTTATATATTTACACATAGGTTAAACAGAGGACAGGGTCTTAGTTCATGACCCTAACAAGTAGCCTACAGACATATTATTCATTCACGTGTGCGGAGGTCACCATGGCCGAAGTCTTACTCGAAATGTCATTCGGCCTCCATTTTGTGATTCAGGGTGACTTCCACACTGCAAGAGTACCTAAAATGGTGGCTAGATCCAAGATGGCGGTTTACACGATACATTAAGGTCAAGACCTTGCCGCGGAACCTATGTACATAGTATCCTTTAGACAGCTTGGCGTAGGCCAACATACATTTAAACGATGCGATTGGGGTCATAATATTATATCGATTTCCACAGACCCTCCTTTTGGCCTATGCCAAGTGCTAAAACATTATTTCCTAATACTTTTGAAAATACTTGAAGGCATCAGCATCCATAGGTTCCGCATCATTGTCTGAAATGTCAATAGCCATAAAGTTGTTCATAAGAACTTCTTGCAACATGAATTCTTTAGATGCTGTCTTCGGGGTATATATTCTACGCCCTATTGCGCTCATAACTTGGGCACAACATCCCCCTATCATTCAGCATATGCTCGGGAGGCATTGAAAACAGCAGCAAAGGAATAACAGAGTCCCTAAAATACCTAAAATAACAGAAAGCACCTTCCACCCCCAAGATCGTAGAGAATCCCAAAACCAAGTTCTAAGGCTCCAGTCTCCTACGGGGATATGGACTTCAGAACTAAGAGTGTGTAAATTCTGAATTGCTTTGAATATTGTTGGTGAAGAATCTGGTACAAAAACACAGCAAGCGGACCCCACTAATTTACATACTCCACCTCGTTCAGCTAAAACGACATCTAATGCCATTCGATTTTGAAGTGCTACCAATCTTATCGCCTTTTGCTCTAAGGTCATATTGTAAAGTATGTCCGTGGTCCGGTTGATTGTTTTCTCCAACACCCTCGCTAATCCCCTGATGTTTTCTGAATTTGCTATTTGTCCCCAGAAGGGAACTACTGATTTGGCTATATCCCCGAACACTTGTCCAGGGGTATCTCCATCATTATCCCGTCGCGGGCGACCCTTAGATACCTCTAAGGTACTGGCTATAAATACGCCTGGTAACAATATCCCTAAATAACAAGTCCCCTGCCAATCCTTGGGCAACCAGGGAAAAGCTAAACTACCACACACAAAATAAACCGGTCCCCCTACATACAAAGGCCTATTTTCCCCAGTCAAATTTACAATATTTATACAAGGCTCGAAATCTCCCATTGTCCTAGTGCCGTTTCTTTGTACACAGAAAGGGACAGAATCAGGACTGTGATTTACAGAATAAGAAGGAGGCATGGCATCCTTATTGCCTATCGGAGCCATCTTGAAAGAAACTAGATTTTGAAAAGGAAAAGAAAGTTTATCAGACGGCCTAATAGAAGCGATATTAGGTCTACTCCTATTTGCGAAAAGCGAGCATCCCAGGGGAGTCAATTCCCGTTTTTCAAATTCATTCAAATTAGTCCCATCGAAGTTCCCTGAGATGCTATCATTCCATCGGCCAAAAAAGAGTGCTCTAAGAGAGGCATAGCAAGAGGTTGTTAAAGGTAAGGGATGTACATACCATCCCAGTCCCTTGTTCCCATGTTGTGGTAAGTGATTGCAGACCCAACAATTACTCCTATTAAAAATTGCATGCGTAGCTTTCATCACTATCATCAAAGTGTTATTATAATATTTCTGTCTATGCCGAGAGTCCCTAGGGGACAGAGTGTAAAGATGTACAGAGGGAGTCAAAACAGTTGGTACAATTTTGGTCGGTAACAGAGGCTTCAAAGGATACATTTCTTCAAAGTACCAAAGTCCCACGGCAGCAGTTGCAAAACTAACAATAATCAAAACGAGAACACAACAGTACGTTTTCGGGGCCCAGGCACATTGTCCATTGTTCGAATTGGTCACCTCCTTATCTAATAGTTCAATACGAGGAGCAGCGGTGAAGGCGGCAGGCATCATGGTTATCCCGATCGACGGCCCCAATGTTCGTTGCTGGCGGCACTTCGGCCGCGCGACTTCTTAGTCCTTCCCAACCCTGGCCAACAGAACCCCCCCTTTTCTTTGTTCCAAAAAAAGGGAAGACGATAGTATTTCAATCACTCCTTTTTCTTCCAGATGCACGATACTCGTGCGGCGATTTTATTTGCGTGGTCGAAGGTTGTACCGGATGGTACCCAAGTTTGTTGAATCCAAAAGTAAAGTATCGTCGCTCCCTGAGGGGAGCGTCGTATCAGTAGCGACGGAAGTCGCAGAGCTCGAAACAAGGTTTTCCGGAAGTGATTGATCAAGGGAGTGTGGAGACAAAATGGACGGCTCCCCGAGCTCCTCAGGCTCAGAGAACTTCTCCGACGCACTCACAACGCTGCCTGCTACTCCGAGATCAGAGAGTGTAGCACCAGCGAGGGGTTCTGTTTCTTCTGTAACGTGTGGTGTCGGGTGAGGGATCTTCTTGATATGTGTTGCATGTATCCAGTTCTTCTTTCCTGCCACCCGCACTGCCGTCCTGGTGACCAATAAAACCTGGTAGGGTCCCCGCCAGCGAGGCGCGAGACAGGAAGACCTTTCGTAGGCCTTCACCAGGACCCAGCTGCCGGGCAATATATCGTGTCCTGGGCCCGTAAACCGTACAGGTAAGGCAGCATTCACCTGGTGGTAAATGAAATACAGATTTTTAGTCAACTGATTACAATAGTCTATGAGCAATACATTCTCCACATCCCTCAGGGCTTTAGGTTTAGGGAGACCCCAAATATTCGCAGGCCTTCCCATTACTACCTCGAATGGAGAGAGCCCAGTTCTAGTCTGGGGTGTGGTGCGCATAGCTAACAACACAATAGGTAAAGCATCTGGCCATTTTAATTTAGTGTCGGCACATGTTTTTGCAAGTTTGTTTTTCAAAATACCATTGTGTCTTTCTACCAACCCCGCACTTTGAGGGTGCCTAGCTGAATGAAAACGTTTCTCTATCCCTAAGGCAACACATATTTGCAACATTACGGCTGCGATGAAGTGGGGGCCGTTGTCTGACCAAATTATGCTCGGGAGCCCAAATCGAGGAAAATAGTCTTTTACCAAGATCTTTGCGGTGGTCATGGCGGTAGCATCTTTGATGGGGAAAGCCTCGACCCATTTGCTAAAAGCACAAATGATAACAAGAACATATTTCAAGTTATTACATCGCTCCATTTCAATAAAATCAAGGTGAATGGTTTCAAAGGGGACAGAGGGGGGCCCGAAACTTCCCCTTGGAGTCACTGTCCCTTTACCCACATTGTGCTGCAGGCAAATCATACAGTTCTGGATGTATTTTTTTGCAGTTTCCAAAATTTTATCATTCACCCAAACCTGCTGTAATATCTTCGCAATTTGCTGGGCACACACATGTGTTGGACCGTGTGCCATCGTAACCATTGCTAATACATAAGAATCAGGAAGCAACCATTTCCCGTCAGATGCGTCCACCCAACACCCTTCGTCATCCAATTTCCCCATGCCTTCAGCCCATTTCCTAGATTCTTCAACAGAGGCATCAGTCTGAATATCTCGCACAGACCCAATGCCTTCATCTATTATACAACCATCTCTCACTTCCCTCGAGGTGTACATGTCTGTGCTAAGGTCTGTAGCTGTTTGTCTAGCTATCAAATCTGCAAAAGCATTTCCTCTTCCCACATTGTCTATGACCTTGCGATGTGCTGCACATTTCATGATTGCTAATTGTTCAGGGAGTGAGAGCACAAAAAGTAGTTGTACTATTAAGGGACCATGCTGAATCTTGGTCCCGTGTGAGGTCAGAAACCCTCTTTCCGACCACAGTTTTCCGAAATTGTGAGCCACCCCAAAGGCGTACTGACTATCCGTATAAATGTTAACTCTATGCCCTTGGGAGAGCTCACAAGCGCGGGTCAACGCTATAATCTCTGCGGCCTGCGCGGAGTTATGCGGAATCCTTTTAGTTTCTACGATCTTGTTCAAAGTAGTAACTGCATAAGCAGCTGTAGACGTGCCATTCGGAAGTTTAAAACAGGAGCCATCACAAAACAGCTCCCCTTCCGCATTCTCCAAAGGAGTATCTGAGAGGTCTATTCTGCCCTTTGTTTCTTGTTCGGTGGCATACAGGCAGTCATGTGATCCGTCATCGCCGCAAGCAATAGTTTGCGGGAGAGGCAAAAGTTCAGCCGGATTGAGAACACAACACCTTTTAATTTGGATATGAGGAGCAAATAAAACTAATTCGTACCTGGTCAACCGGGCAGAAGTAAGGTGTTGTGTTTTAGTTTTATTCAATAAAATATCGACAGAGTGAGGTACCATCAAAATTAAATCGTGGCCTAGGACCATCCCCTCACTCTGTTTTACAGATGCAGCGGCAGCAGCAACAGCGCGCAGACATCGCGGCAAAGCGCATGCAACAGGATCGAGGGCGGAGGAATAATAGCCGCACGGCCTATTCTTCCCTCCATGTTCCTGTGTTAACACAGACAAAGCACATCCATTACATTCATGCACAAACAACACAAAGGCCTTATCGTAATTTGGTGTACCCAGAACCGGTGCTGAACACAGCGCGGCTTTGAGAAGCTCAAATGATCGTTGATGTTCCGATTCCCATGGCAATGGCAGAGAAATGCCCTTCTTCGTCAAAGCCAACATCGGTTTTACCACTAGGGCAAAGTTCGGGATCCACAGTCTACAGTAGGACGCCATCCCTATCAGGGCTCTGACTTCCTTCTGTGTTTTTGGGACAGACATGCCAGAAATGTGTTTTATTCGTTCAGGTGTCAATCTTCTCCCCTCCTTTGACAGGAGGTAGCCTAGATAGGCAACCTCCTGACAACAATATTGAAATTTCTTAAGTGAAGCTTTGTGACCATTTTCAGCTAAATGAACAAGCAACAATATAGTGCCTTCTTTACAAGCTTTCTCAGAGTCTGCAGCCAGGAGCAAATCGTCTACATATTGAAGCAGCGTGCAAGTAGATGGTAATTCAAGGGTGTCGAGCTGCTCTTTTAAGGCTCTACTATAGATACTAGGACTTTCAGTATACCCTTGAGGTGCCCTTGTGAATGTAAACGAGCGTCCCCCCAAGGTGAACGCAAACAAATACCTGCTCTCCTCATGTATCGGAATACTAAAGAAGGCGTTTTTTAAATCTACAACACTAAAGTGTGTAGCCGTAGCAGGGATCATTGTTAAGATCGTTGTTACATCAGGCACGATTGGAAATTGTGGGGCTACCACCCGGTTAATAGCACAAAGATCTATTATAAACCGGTACGGAATTGCATTGTCGCCTTTCTTATATACTGGCAAGATCGGGCTATTACATAAGCTACCTGTAATCTCTTCGATCACTCCACGATGTACAAAATCGGAGACAATGCATTTCAGAGCGCGCTCTCCTTCAATTGAAATTTTATATTGCGGAATGCGCGGTAGCTTAACCCCATGTTTCAATATTATCTTAACAGGATCGATGTGCAATATCCCGACATCATTATCGTCTATTGCCCACAAACATTCTGGGACAATGTCAAATTCGGGAGGTAGAGGTCGGGTCAAGTATTGGGAGTTAAAGGGTTGCTGTGGTGAAACTGTTAATCTTATTCCGTCAGGGGAACAATGAATCACTGCATTCAGTTTCTTCAACAAATTCAACCCCAGCAAATTTTCTCCACAGTTTGAAGTAAGAAGAAAAGGGCACTGGTCTGTAAAAGGACCCAAAGAAACGGATACCGGCTCAGAAACCGGACAAACAGTTGGTATGCCAGAGAACCCTATAGAGACGTTTGTTTGCCCTGACAGTGGGATGTTTGGAACCCTCGAATGGTCGATGGAGCACTTTTGTGCTCCAGTGTCGATCAAGAACTGATGTTTCCTATTCCCCACCAATAATTCAACATAGGGGCCCTTCTGAATAACGGGAATAGGTAAAGGTTCCAAACGCTGCTTCGGGCAATCCTAGTAAGGCAGAACTTCATCAAAGGGAAGTTCCTCAGAAAGATAGGCGGCGGAAGGGTGATCAAATATATTTCTCGAGTCCATACTCGGAGTCTGATTTTCCCGTGAAAAAGGTTGCTGTGGATCTTGTAGAAGCTGACCCCTATCAGGGCCCCCTGCTCCGGGGCGGCCTCTTGGTCACCTACCCATACCTCCAAATGTGCCTCCTGACCTCTGACGAAGGGCAGAGCACTGTGCTCGCCAGTGACCTTCTTGGCGGCAATAAGCACACTGATTAATATTTATAGAATTTGGAGGAGTATTTCCTCTTGGAATGTACTGACCTCTAGTCTGTGTCGTACCTCCTCTGGGGTTTCTGACAATTTGCTGCAACAATACCTTAGTCTTTAGGTCACCCCTTCTTTTTTCGATTTTCTCTTTTTCGTTATTAACCCGATTCTCGTAATACTGAGCCATATGCAAGACCTCTGACTGAGATTTTGCCTGCCAAGCGCTCTCTGAGGGCATAATTTGTGACTGGATGTCGGGCAACAATCCACGCACAAATTTGTCCACAAACAACCTCTTCCCCGACTCTGTACCTAAATCCTGTCCACTGAAGTCGGAGAACACCTGTTCGAATCTATTAAAGAATTCAGTAGTACCTTCAGTTTTCCCTTGGACGCAGGCCGTAAGCTTGTCCCAAATAATCCTTTTTTCCGGGATTATAGTTTTTAATTTGGCAACTATTCTATCAGGTAAAGTGAGTATTACCTGGGGTGGTTTCTCACCAGCTAGTCGTTCCCCATCTATTCTAGTTAAGTTTACCCATGTATCCCCTAACCCTGGCACATCATCTATTGTTCGTACCTGTTTCCATACATCAACAGGTAAAAGCACTGGAAACAATAAATCCATGTCACTTAAGGTGAACACAGAAGACTGCAAAACGGATTCTATTTCTTTGTAAAACCCTGTCGGGTTCTTCCTGATATCAGGGACTGATTGTCTAATCGTGTTCACTTCCTGTCGAGAGAACGGGACGTGAACAAACTGTGATACGTAATGTGCAGGGATATCCACCGCGGCAGCACCAGTCGCCGCGTTGGCGGGGATTTCTACTTTTGGGACAAAGGTCGGAGGGACCTCTCTCATAGGCAACTGAGATATAGGGACCTCCGACCGCTTACTGAGTAATAGGGCCAAATCGAGCGCTAAAGCAGCTGTAGAAGTGTCGGGCGAAAAAGCTCTTTTACAAATACCCAATAACTCTATGGGGCACCCAACCTTCTTCCTTATACATTCCTCCTGTAAGTGCTGTACCATCACTTGGATTACCTTCCTTTGCATCTCTACCGTGTATTGACTATATGTGTCATACACCTCATCTGGCGGTATCGATGAATCCGAGATCCATCGAATCGCGTCTTTGGTACAAATTCGTACTTCCTCAGGTGCTGAACTTCGGCACGAAAGGAACCGTTTTTGTGCATACATCCTGTCGTCCTCATCATCCTCGTTTTGTAACCTTTCAAAATCCCTCCTAAACTCAAACAATCTGTCAACATGTCCATATACTTTCTGCTCTGTATCCCTTGAAAGTGCCAAGGCATTCAGATCTCTCACCCCTTGTGGGAGATCCGAAGTCTGCAATCTACCCCACATTACACCTAAATGAATCCCCAGTCCTTCAATAAAAACGTTTTTCTCGGGAAAATCGTGCAAATTAGATAATGTTGAAAGTACATCAGTTTGATCACCTTTTTCCATACAATGTTTAGCCCAAGCAAATAGTTCCTGTTTCCTGCCCGCAGGAACAGTACTACGAGTCACAATTTTCGACCCTGCACCGGGATCTGATTTAGTGAACACGGGGTTCCCCAGAATCGGAGGTGTAGGTGAACCTAACACGGGTGCAGGGGAAAGAGGTAATGTAATAGATGAAATAGACAGAGGAGCGACAACCAAAGAACTAGGGGCAGTAGGCTGCGCAGGAGGAGTAGGAATAACGATAGGAGCAATAGCAGGAACGGGCAAGGTGCCCACAACGGGAGCATACGGAGGTGGCGCTGAAGAATCAGGCCTCCGTTCGTTTAATATTTTCTCAATAAACTCCTCGGAAACATGAAAATCTTTAGAAGGGTAAATTTTCTGGACTCCAAGCGAGAAAGCTCTATCCATCTTCTGAGTTTCATCTAATCGTTTTTCCTTGTCATACAACAATGCCTTTTCGGCATTCGTTTTATGACGTCGTGCATGTTTATCCCTACTTTTAAGCTGCTGTAATGCTTCCTTTTTCCAATTTTGTAACACATCAAAGGCTGCTGGCCTAGCCTTCTTTTTAAGCAAGATCGACTCTAAGTATTCAATACGGGGGATCTCAAAGCTACCATTGATTGGCCACTGAAATTCGGAGGCATTTCTGGTCTGTCTGTGCCAAATGTCATTAAATACAATACTACCAATGCCATACTTACAGTACATAGTACACGCCGGCGACCCCTCCTGTGGTGCCGGACGGCTAAATTCCAAAGATTGTCGATCGCTGCGGAACAGAACCCTAAAGCAGCTAGACAATTTCCCAGGCATTTCTCAAAAAATTGGTGTTACCTGGTCCAATAATTGTGTCTGCAGATACAATACGCCAAATTCAAATTGTCAGGGTTAAATTAAGAGCAGGGTCACGACTGCACCTGACCAAACCTAAGGAGGACTGTACGGTTTACAAAGGACTTCAACTAACAAATTTTACCTGCGTTCGGTGGTTTCGGCAAATCTGCCCGCCTCGGAATTGGACCCTCGTCAAGATGCCGTGTCAGACCGCACGACTATCGCCCAAGGATCAGATCGTGCAGCGCTGCCGAGGTATCGCGTCTCGATCGGTCAGGCCCACAGAATCACACCGTCCGATCCCGATTCGATAGTCTGCGTCAACCTTCAATGATCCGGCATCAATCTTGAGGGTCCCTATTCGGGCGCCAACTGTGGAAACAGAGAAATTGACATGAGGCCGGGAAGCCCAAAAGGAAACACACCAACACAGGTTACAAAGGACATACAAAGCGCTTTATTTCAAAGTTACAAAGTTACCAAAGTCAATTGACATGCGAATAGCTATTCGGCTCTCTGACTAACACACGAACCTTCAACGTTAGGTTCGCACTGAAAGTGGGAGAGACCGATCATCGGGATGCTTGGGTTTTTTATACATTTAGTACTGCATTGGCCAGCCCTCTTACAAGTTAACCATTTCTGGAACCATGGCTAGGGTTCGTAGCCAGGTCGAACACACAATTTCCATACATTAGATCTGTTCCGCTGATACGGTTACATATTTACACATAGGTTAAACAGAGGACAGGGTCTTAGTTCATGACCCTAACAAGTAGCCTACAGACATATTATTCATTCACGTGTGCGGAGGTCCCATGGCCAAAGTCTTACTCGAAATGTCATTCGGCCTCCATTTTGTGATTCAGGGTGACTTCCACACTGCAAGAGTACCTAAAATGGCGGCTAGATCCAAGATGGCGGTTTACACGATACATTAAGGTCAAGACCTTGCCGCGGAACCTATGTACATAGTATCCTTTAGACAGCTTGGCGTAGGCCAACATACATTTAAACGATGCGATTGGGGTCATAATATTATATCGATTTCCACAGGTGAGGGAGGATTGAGATGTTTCACTCACTCTCATTTTGTATTTTGAATCTAATTTATAAAACCAGAATATGCCTCCCTTTCTGATGCGATGCGCTGTTTGGGAGCACTGTGATGACGGACAATTAAACAATGGTATTTGTTTTGTCTCATGCTGTATTACATTTTTTTTTTAAATCACAGGCCCCACTTGTTAGCCAATCCTGGCCACGCCTTAGGCAGAGCCAGCACAGTCATCCCCAGACCCCTGATATATATGCGCTCGCGGCCTGCAGATCTATTGCACACAGGCTCTGGTTAAACTAATCAATGTCCTGTATCCGTTTTTCAGAATCCATCTGAATTTAATGACACCAGAGTTAATGGACTTGAAAAGGTCATCTGCAGTGCTCAAACGTTGAGTCTTAACCAGAATGTAAATAATCCGGAAGGCTGTCTAAGCCTGGCAGCCGCAAACCTTCAAGTGTGTTATTTATGGGCTATTTTCAGCCTGTGGCAGAGCTTGTGATCTCTCAGTGTGCGCTAAATTGCCCCTGTCCCTGCTGGTACAGATACATAGGATTAAGTGATACTGGTTCCATGGTTTACGTATTTGTTTCCATATGCGCTCATTACTTTCCCTAATCGTTTGTTTTTGCCTGAAAATATATCCTCAGCTCTGGCGCTTCCATCTGTTCTGATAAGTGGAGGATAAAAAACAGCATTTCACAGTGCAGGGGGGCATCCCTTTTACTGCCTCATTTTACCAACATTACAATGGTAGTGGTAGTGGCATCATGCCCTTTGACCCTTTACTGACATCACATTAAGTGACTTCACTTGACGTTTGACTATGATGACTTCACTAGAAGTGGAATCACGCAGCCTTTCACCCTGAAGAAATTATAGCATGTGTATAGTGACGTAGGAGCGCACTGCATCACTGCGCGGACATTGGGTGAGGTGGAAGTGAGCGCCCTGGGATGAGGAGAGGATGTCCCAAACATAGCTACTCGCATGATGATATGGATGCCTAAATAAATATATATCTTTATTTGTGTATTTATTTATTTGTCTATTGTTGTTTTTAGTTCAATTGAACTTTTACAACAGTACAAATACAAATTCATCAACATATACATACAATTATCAAATTTCATCAATTCAGCTCAGATTTCCTCACATTCACATTATCATCTAAAAGAACAAATATTAACCTACTTACTACAAGCAACCTAAAATATACATCCCTATGTCCGCATATTCATATTTAAACACTCTCATTCATGAATTGCCTCATCTAAAAGGAACAGACTTCTCAAACATCCACTGCTATTCAATTTTCAATTTATCATAAGACATGCATGATTAATAGCAACTGTTGACCGCAATACTTTAAATGTTAGTTTCAGATTTAAACTTGACCAATGCTTCAGACCATACATTATAAATAGCAATGAACATAGGTTCAGACGGTGTGTTTAAGCACATATTCCAGAAATGGACAGTTGCTACTGAATTAAAGTGATAGTAGTAGCGACTGTGGCTACTACTATAAAGGTACTCCATCTTTGGACACTCAGTTAAAATACGGCGTACAGTCTCCAGATTACTCTTAACTTCACATATGCGACACATGTTGGTTAGGAGCCAATTTCCATTGCAATCCATATATGGCTGTGACGGGTAAAAGATTGATCCGCATCAGAAGTCGAACTCTGCGGACATCAGAACAGGGGCATCTAACCAGGTGCATCTGGGGTCGAAGGTACTCATTTATACTCACGGTACCAGGGTCGTTTGTGACGGGTTGGACTGCAAAATCTGTGCAAGAAAATCCTGCAATATGCGTGAAACTCTTCAATAATTGTAAAATCTCAGAGAAGCAGTTAACAGACAGGTACACAGGTGGTGAGGTGAGCATAGGATCACATTTGACACGAAAACATCCTCTCCTCCTCCTAGTAACTGTTGCCACAGTTCCGCACTGGCTCCTGCTGGATGGTGTCCTGCACCAAAGGGCACACATCTCTGTTCTGAGGGGTGCAGAGAACTAAGACAATGACCTGTCTGAAAGCCATTGTATCTGATTCCCAAAGGAGCAAAATGGCCGCGAGCTGTGGCAGCACCTAAATGTCATCCATGATGCCTTCATCATTTACATTAAGGATATGACATAGGCGTCACGCACCACTTCAGGTCACGTCCACACTAGACCATCACTAAATTGGAAACTTGCCGACGACTTGCATATTGGAGAGGTTACAATTTTGCTCATAGTCCAGGTCAACCACTTCTAAGATCTCTAAGGGCTGCTACTTTGGATTCCTCGGTTGATCAACTCAAGTCTAACTGGGATAAGTGGCAATGCCCTGCTTTGCGATGATATCTACATGGTAAAGCAGGCAGCCAGGGATCCGCCTCACTCGCTTTCCTAATATCTTAGGGTGCAGAGGTCTAAAGTGTGCATCATTATCATCCTGGTCAGAGGAAGAAGAATTGATGCATCCATGGTGGATGAATGAATCCATGGTGGATGAAGGAATCCATGGTGGATGAAGGAATCCATGGTGGATGAAGGAATCCATGGTGGATGACCTAAACCCTTAGCTAGCGTCTAATGGTGCTCAGCTATGCATGTTTTGGGGTGGCGAGCTCATAGAAAGCAAAGAATCAGCATTTTCATTCTTTTGCAACTATTTGTGGGTCTTTCTGAATGTGGATAAAAATCTGACTCTAGTCATGGGCCTTATTCAGACCTCCTGCTGTGCGTAAGGAGGCCTGTTAGGTGGTCAAAACAAGTCAAGAGATGAAGGCAAAGCCAGTGAAGAAAAACAGGTGAGTGCTGAAATGTCTCATCCCAGAACCTGCACCGCTGAGACCAGGGGTGGACTGGAAACCAAAAGAGGCTTCGGAAATAATTTTCAAAGTGGCCCTGTATTACACATTTTCAGCAAGTCCAAAACTTTTCCCATGGGAACATTTGGAAATATCACACAAAGGAGGGCCAGGGTGCAGAGGCCTACCAGGACATTCCGCCCCTGGCTGAGAGGAACAAACACACATACTGAGTGCTTCAGAGAGAGCTGTACAACCTTAACTACAGATGTCAACCTCCACACACATTACCTTCATGTAAGATCTGGACAATGTTTCGGAGTGCCCAAGGGTGGCACTTGCGACTCATTTCATTTCCTTTGCTACAGTGGTTCTTCTGCCACCCTCTGCTTTTGCATGAGCAATCGTCTACATCGCTAGACCCCCCAGAACCCTAAGAGGTATCTCTTGGGTAGTGTGGGCTTGTTTTTTATTTCCGATCCCATTATTGCTCGCTTATCTTCACCCGCTCCGTTCACTGCACCTGATGACTTTGCCTTTTAAATGTATTTCCTAGCTGCAGCCTGCCATTTGTACTTGGCCAACTTAAGCTCCTGCTCTGCACACATTCTTTGCAAGGCGATAGGTAGAATTTGGATTGTAGCTTTTTTAAGCCTTGCCTCCTTTTATTTTCCAATCTCTCTCGGTGCATGTGTTCCTCCTACGCACGGAATCTGGGTAACTAGTCTAAGATGTTGGCAAGCTCGAGTACCCCATAATTTCCCAACAATTCCTTCGGGTCTCAAACCTGAGAATGTTGTCGAATCTAACTTGATTTGGGAACATATAGTGCCCATCTGACACCAGCACTGGAGTCTGTGAGCTGGTACTAAGGGCTCTCTAAACTTTTTGCTCAACTATCACTGGTATCTTCTGTGGGGCTATAATAAAACATAGCACCATGGTGGAATGCTTGCCTCCCCAACAAGGCCCTCCTACCATATCACCTATGTGGATCCTTGCTGAATAGAAGGGAGAGGATGAGGGGTGGTGGTGAATTATTGAGTAACTGCATCTGCAGCCCTGTGCAGAACGCTTGGCCTACCACCAGTTTGTGGACTGTCAGATCCACACCTACCTAGTCCCAGAGGAGATTGTACCAACTGTGATTTTCACCTGGTGCCCTCTCAGGATCTAGATCTAAATCTTTACCAATGATTAGACAGGCAAAGGTCATCTGATTACCGGATGGGGTTCACTTCTTTGGTACAGTCTTGGACTAGCTATTTCAGGGTGAATTCTAACCTGCAAAACAAAGAGAATGTGTGACTCCCAAACCGCTGCTCAGAAACCCCATAAAAGCATAGCTGGTGCCTCCTATTAATGCCCCTAGAGGATACTGTCTGTGGGGGATCGGGGTGGGTGGTGGAAGGGGGGCTTACTCTTGAACCTCCCATGCAACTCGCTAACAACTACCATTACTGACTGAAAATCATTTGTCTAGCTCAACCATGCACTCCTTGCTTTTACTGCAGGCAATTTTGCTCTCACTCTGAGAGGTCAGCGCTCTGATTAATTTCAAGCACTAGCCACTCACACACGCTGTGCACTATGCTTAGCATTCCTGTAAACTCATGGTGTCTATCCCAGTGTGACTATCTTGTCCAGCACCTCTAATGATTGTCTAGCTCTAGTGCATCCCACTGTCATGTTGGGTGAACAGGGACCCTCAAAGAGATGATCCGCAGGTAGACAACACCAATATTTATATTTACTTCTCTAGGTGTCAAGGTCCCTCCAGAGGCTCATCTAAAGATACTGAACACACAAATACTGCATGACAGGGTACTACGCCTTGTACCTCCACTGTTGGGTGGGTCGTTCCAGAACTGCCCATCACTTTACAGAGGGAGGCACTCTCTTCCTTCACCTCTGAAATTGTTATACATTGCCTAGCCCATCCCATCACCTGAGCCCCCACACCTTAACCATTCCTAATGTTTTCTGCCCCATCTTCCTCACTTTCTAAACCATTCCTGGAAAACAAACTCACTACATTACAATAAAGTCCCTAACTCTCATAAATAATTAGTGACTACACCATGCTTGCTCTTGATCATGTTGTTTTGAAGAATTACTGGCCCATACTGCTATGGCCATCTAAGTGTTGGAGATGTATGTTGGAAAGTGTTGAGAACAGTAACCAATATTGTATACACTCCTTTTTGGAGAATAGGATTAAGAGGGTGAAATCAGGCTCCTTCCTTTCCTTCCCTGTTATATCAAATATGGAATTCACCAGGATTCGCCCTTGTTTCCACTGTTATTTAATAGCTACATCCAATAGGAAGAACATTTCTGTCATGTTCCACAGAACACGCCCCTTTTGGACTTCCTGGTCCTTAACACAACGGGGCTTGCACTCCCTGGTACTCCCAACATGGCCGTCTAACGTGGTACGCCTTCCACCAGCCGCCACGTCGGACGTAGCGCATTCTACAAATAGACCACGCCCCTGCGGCCCCGCGCGTCTCAACACTATCGCTGGTAGTGGCTAGACATGTGCTCCGTAATTTGCTGAATTATTCTCCTGTTCCTGGTTCCCGGATCCTCTAAATCCCATCTCCCTTCCTCCCTCTTCTCTCTACCTTGCTTCCTGGATTTCGTGTGCCGTCTTCGTGTACACCTTCCTTCTTTCCTGGCCTTCCCGGAGCCTCAGAGTATCCCGGAACACTGAACGCATGCTGGAGCCAGAAGAGGCTTGCACGGGCTTGTACAAAACCCGATCCGTGCACAAGAAGACTCCTCCCAAGAAATCCTACAAGGATCGATGTCAGGTGAGAAAGGGGGAAATCCGTAACAGTTTGAGACGCCAAACGACCGAAGTTGAATTTAACATGGAAGCGGCCGTTCAGGATCTCATGCGTGGCATGCAAGAATTAACGACCGAGGTGCAGAATTTAAAGGCGGAAAACACTGCATTGAAACAATTAGTTTTGTCCTGTGATTCTGCCACAAAGGAAAGCGTACTACTGGGCGGCATTGTAGACAAATACGATGGGTCTGAAAAATCCCTTCGTGGATTCCTTGATTCCTGTTTAGTCCACTCTACCTTTAAACCCTACTACTTTTCAACTCCCAGGGCTAAGGTGGGCTTTATAATCTCACACCTCTCCGGAAATGCACTAACCTGGGCTACACCTTTGGTCAATTCTGGAGATGCTCTCCTAGATGATTACGACGGATTTATACAGGCCACCATGTTTGACCTCCCAGAACAGGTCTGTAGCGCCCAGGAACGTCTACTTGATTTTCAGCAAGGATCCCAGGACATGCTTATGTATGTAACTCGATTCAAACAATTGGCTAAGGAAGCGGATTGGTCTTCAGAAGCAAGTTTTACTCTTTTCCGAAGGGGACTAAATGAAGAGATAAAAGACGAATTAGCCAGAGTGGCTCGCACAAGTTCATTGCAGGCCCTTATGGATCTTGCCATGCAGATAGACTTTCGTATCCAGGAAAGGAAGGCAGAGAAGAAAAAGTCCAAGATGCCCTTCCAGAAGGTGTCCTTTGAGACCTCATCGAAACCTGACCCTACTCCAGTCTCTGTCAACGATCCAGAACCCATGCAAATAGGGGCTTTCCGTGGACCCATATCCACGCAAGAGAGGATGAGAAGGATCCATACGGGGTTATGTATGTATTGTGCCTCGGATAAACACCTAGTTAGAGAGTGCCATCTAGCCCCTCCACGGCGTTCGGGAAACGCCAGCTCCCGATCCTAGATGCAGCAAGTCTTCGGGAGATAGATGTTTGCTCCACATCTATTCCATCCTTGAACTCTCCTTGACAGAACAACCTAGTGATTCTACAGGCCTTCCTATCGCCATCCAAGAATGAGACCTACCCCATTTTGGCCTTGGTGGATTGTGGGTCTATGGGAATATTCATTGATCAAGATTGGGTCTTTAGCCACCACATTCCATACGAAACACAAAGCATCATGCAACCTGTGGAGGCGATCGACGGAAGACCTCTCACTTCAGGACCTATAACCTTGCAGACCACAGAGATCCAACTCTCGATAAACCATCACCAAGAGGTGATCAAATTTGACATCATTAAGTCGGCTCATTACCCCATGGTACTGGGCATGCCCTGGTTACAGAAACACAATCCATATATCAACTGGGCAGCAGGATCCTTGTTTCTTGGTTCTGAGTTTTGCATGTCTCACTGTCTATTCCTGGATTCCTCCTTGACATCTTCCGAAAACATGCTAATAGACCATCAAGGCCCACTCATGGTTTCTAATATAATACAGGTTCCTAAGGCCTATCAGGAATACGCTGATGTGTTTTCAACTGCTATAGTCCAGGCCCTACCCCCTCACTGACCTGAAGACTGCGCTATAGATACAGAACCTTCAGCAGTGATTCCTTTTGGAAGGATGTTCATTCTATCCGAACCGGAAAAAAGGGCCCTTCGAGAATACTTGGATACTAACCTTGAAAATGGCACCATAAGACCATCTAAATCCCCAGCTGGAGCTTCGTTGTTTTTTGTTCCCAAGAAAGTCACCAAAGAGCTTAGACCTTGTCTTGATTATCGTGGATTAAATCAATGCACCCTCAAGGACCGCTACCACTTGCCCTTAATCTCTGATATCCTGGAAGTGGTGAGAGGAGCTGTAATCTTCACGAAATTGGATCTCAGGGGTTCCTACCATCTGATCCGTATTAGGGAAGGAGACAAATGGAAAACAGCCTTTAGAACACCCTTTGGTCACTTTGAATACTTGGTCATGCCCTTCGGACTTTCTAATTCCCTCGCGGTCTTCCAACGTTTTATGGATAGGGTGTTTTCTCTGACATGCTGTTCCTCTTCGCCATCGTTTACCTGGACGATATCTTGATTTATTCCAAGGACACTCTAAAGCATGAAGAGCATGTAAAGACAGTCTTGCAATGGCTACGTGAACATACACTCCTAGCTAAACCTGAAAAATGCTTTTTTTATGCCACTTCTGTTCATTACCTAGGATTTGTCCTTAGTCCAGAAGGAATTGGAATGGACCATTCAAAGGTAAAAGCCATACTATCTTGGCCGGTTCCCTCTTTGTGAAACAGATTCAATCCGTCCTGGGGCTTGCCAATTTCTACCGGAAGTTCATACCGTTCTTTTCTGAGGTAGTTCAACCGATCATTGCTCTCTTGAAGAAAGATACTCCGTTTCTCTGGACCTCAGCTCAAGACAAGGCATTCCAACGATTAAAAACAGAGTTTACTCAAGCCCCCATCCTAGCTCAACCCGATATTGATCGACAATTCCTAGTGGAGACGGATGCCTCTAACTACGCCATAGGAGCAGTGCTAAAGCAGGAATTTGAGGACAAATTGGAGCACCCCATTGCTTACCTTTCACGAACCCTAACTCCCAGCGAGACTCATTATTCCGTCTTGGAAAAGGAGCTGTTAGCCATCCGTCAAGCCTTCACAGAATGGAGACATCTACTTCTGGGAGCTAAACATCCTGTCCAGGTCCGTACGGACCATCAAAATCTCCAAGTTCTACAATCTTTGCAGTGTAGGAACAGTCGTCAAGCCCGTTGGGCCTTCTTCTTTGCCCAGTACCAGTTCCACATCCATCATGTCCCTGGATCACAGAATATAATTGCTGACGCCTTATCTCGACGTCCTGATTATGAAACTCTTGAAGATCGGGCCTACCCAAAGATGTTCCCCCATACAATCTTTGTAGCCCAAGCAGTCAGTCTCCTGGAAGATATTCAAATGCAAACCCAGTCCTCTGAGATCGGGAAAGAATTCACGGGGAAAAATCGGTGGAGTCTTGGAACTAGAGACGGGCACCTGTTCAAGCCCTGGTCATTCCCACACAGAGACTGCAACTACGGATCCTTAACCTCTGTCATGACACTCTTCACTCTGGGCACCCTGGCATCACCAACACCCTCCATCTAATACAAAGACAATTTTGGTGTCCTAAAATGAAAATTGACGTTCAACGGTACATTCAAGCCTGTGCAGTCTGCAATCAAAACAAGCATGATAACAAGAAACCGGCAGGTCTCCTATTTCAACCTATGTTACCTTCTAGGCCCTGGGAAATCATCGCTATGGACTTTATCGTGGAATTACCACCATCTAGGGGCTATACGACTATTATGGTCACCATTGATTTATTCACCCACATGGCCCATTTTACACCCTTATACAAGTTGCCATCTTCCTTAGAACTCTCTGGCATTTTCCTGGAACATATATTTCGCCTTCATGGACTCCCTTCCAAGATCATATCAGACTGAGGACCTCAATACGTGTCACAATTCTGGAAACATCTATGTCGTATTCTAGGAATCCAACGTGCCCTCTCATCAGGATACCACCCACAGACCAACGTATCTACGGAATGTGTGAACCAGACCCTGGAACAATACCTTTGTTGTTTTGCCACCAAGGTACAGGATGACAGGTCGCTCCTTATACCCGTGGCTGAATTCGCCTACAACAATTCTCATCACTCGGCAGTCAAGACCAGCCCTTTTTATTGCAGCCAAGGATTCCACCCGTCAGCTCTACCTTCCATTCTCCCACATCCCACACCAGTACCAACCGTCGACTCCTGGATTGAAACTCTCATCAACGTACACAAGGAAGCCAAAGAACATTTAGAAAAGGCTCGAACACACACTAAGCGTTATGCGGGTACCAAAAGAACACCAGGGCCTTCTTATGCCGTCGGTGATCAAGTCTGGCTGTCCTCGAAACTACTGCCTCAACATTTACGACCAAACAAACTGGCCCCCGATACTATGGCCCCTTTTCCATAAAGGAAATCATAAACCCAGTCTCATTCCGGCCAGACTCCTGGAAGAAGATTCATCCAGTTTTTCACACTTCTTTATTAAAAACGTACATCCGATCCTCCCGGAAATCCTGCAGACCCAACCCCGTGGTTGTGGACGACCAGCTGGAATATGAAGTTTCCAGAATATGCGACTCCTGGTATAAACGGGGTCAACTCCAATACCTGGTCGAGTGGAAAGGATATTCTCCTAGTGAAAGAACCTGGGAACCGATTTCTAATCTGAATACCCCTCGATTGCTCAGAAGGTATCATCTCATACACCCGGGCAAACCTGGTGGAACAGGTTTACAGAGGAGGCATGCTGTCATGATCCACAGAACACGCCCCTTTTGGACTTCCTGGTCCCTATCACAACGGGGCTTGCACACTTTGGTACTCCTAACATGGCCGTCTAACGTGGTACGCCTTCCACCAGCCTCCACGTCGGATGGAGCGCATTGTACAAATAGACCACGCCCCCACGGTCCCGTGTGTCTCAACGCTATCGCTGGTAATGGCTAGACGTGTGCTCCGTAGTTCGCTGAACTATTCTCCTGTTCCTGGTCCCCGGACCCTCTAAATCCCATCTCCCTTCCTCCCTCTTCTCTCTACCTTGTTTCCTGGATTTCGTGTGCCCTCTTCGTGTACACCTTCCTCGTTTCCTGGACTTCTCGGAGCCTCCGAGTATCCCGGAACACTGAACGCACGCTGGAGCCAGAAGAGGCTTGCGCGGGCTTGTAGAAATCCTGATCCGTGCGCAAGAAGACTCCTCCAAGAAATCCTGCAAGGATCGATCTCAGGTGAGAAAGGGGGAACTCCGTGACACATTTCTACCAAACATGAGCTCTAGCTCTCGTACACCAATGATAACCAGCGTTATCTTCGTGTCAGTGTGAACTGGATATCCCAGCCCCTTTGATGAGTAGCAATTACCCATGAGATGGCTGGGGATGCACATTTTATTCATACATCAATAATCGAAATGACTCAAGTAGTTTGGCAAAAGGAAGTCTGTTTTAATGTTAATTATCTAAAACAGGGAGTACAATGAACATCAGCTCTGGCTCGATACTCTTACTCAACAAATCTTACAAAAAACAGAAGTTATATTAATCAAAATCGTCATGAGTGGCGTGTTAACCTGCGTCATTACCAACGTCATCCTCTCTGGCAAACTACAAAAACCTATTGAAGGAAGTGATAGGCTCTATTTGAATATCTAAGTATAAACTCCATATCAGTATAGAACAGTCAAGGAACGTGATAGGGTACTTAACATCAGGTGGTGAAACTAAGCCCTCCCCTTAAAATGGCCACTATGAATGTCACTAAATACACAAAGCACCATTGGCTACTCAAACTATAGGACCCTTAATTGCGCGGTCCTCTACAATTAGTTGGCTTCTAACCGCTGTCAGTACTTTTACACCTACGTCTAGCAGCTTGCAGACTAAACATCCAGGTGCTGGTCAGCTCGTCTTAACACTAGCTTCCCAACAATTAGCTAATCAATGCATCATCAATTCAATGGTCCAGTGTCAATTAGGGCTTTGAAGCCTGGCCTTGAGTTTGTACTGTGCTCTGAGAAATTTTAAGGAGTGTGGGCACAGCCTGCCCTTGTGCGTAGGTGTGACCACCTCATTCTTCCAACTTCATTCTTCCAGGTGACTGGAGGCCATGGATTCAATCCTTTTCATATATTTAATATTATTTTCTAATCGTCCTCTGATGTCTTTTGCTTTGATCAAGCCTTCTGAACAGGAGTTTCTGTTCTTTCACACAAATTGTATCCAATGTCAATTCACTCCAGTTTGATAAAACCGTGGCTTCTTTGGCTCATCTAACTCCTTCTGCTGAGATTCATTTTGCTTTTTAAATTTGACACACTGAAATGAGGCCTTCTTGCTATTGTCCAGCAGTGCTTAAAATGCGTAGTGGAAACATCCATCCTTTACTCGTCCATATCCATATATCTATATATTGGTGCTTGCTGCAATCTATTAACTATAAAGCTAGCCTCAAGATTACTTTGTCTGCTTGCATTTCTTTTGCATCTGTACATGCATAAACTAGCTTAATATCTTCATCTGGTTCTATGGGCTAAGCTTCTTCACCTTGATCGCAAGATGTCACTTATCCTTGATACTTTCTTGTTGCCTTATCGAATATCTGCAGTCTCTGGTCGCTGCATCTCTTCTAAAGACATCAGCTCGATTCTGTGGGACATCACCATTCATCTTTGCCATTTATCGGCTCTGCTTCTTCAGGAATCTCATTCAAATGGCCATCATATTTTCGTATAAGCAAGTACGGTTTTCTCAATGGGTACCTTGCCTCCCAGATCTTCTTAGGTATCAGTACTTTCAGTGGTATTGCAGAGTCCATACTCTGCTCTTTGTCTGTTCAACTGCTCTGTGTATTTCTCATACTCTGGTTTCCAACAGACAGGTAATATGGGTGGGGCGGTTGGAGCAGGGGTACTTGGCTCCTCCTCTGCACCCCCCGACTGGGCGAATCATCAACCACTTTCTCATCATCCTTTACATCCTTGTCTGAAGAAATGCTTCTTTGGCATCCATATCTTTATGACTCACTTCACATGCTCATCCTTACTCCATGTCATGAGCATGCATTGTCCACTTGGACTGCAATAGATCCATCTTCCCACATACTTCTTATGGTTTTTTGGATAGAGGAACTTCGTTCCCTCAGGTGCATGAATACTGGCCTTCACAAATTCTCTGATTTCTTCATCTGTCAGGTCTCTGGCTTTCCATCCTGGCTCAACATCGATCATGATCTTCACCTATATGGCTTTCTTTGCTGTCTTTTTGCACTGTGAAATTATTATCTTGATCACACAGAAGCCAAGCAACACCAACGCTATCAGGGCTTTAAGACACTTGAACATGTCTGCCATCCATTGTGGAACCCAAGAAAATAGCTATTTAAACCAGCTATCATCAGCAATGTCTTCCACTTCATCTATCATCGGACCATGGAGTTTCGTTAGCATGTCTATGGCCGCTGTCAAGGTTCCATTCTCGTCATCATGAGAAGGTATAAATGTGCAACATGATTCTCCAATTTTTGCACAATCACCTCCATCCATTGCTGTGATCATGTCCAAGACGTATCTATTATGGAGAGTTATTTGTGTTAAGGATTTCAATTAGGCGATATACCCTGGTCTCAGCCTAGTATGCAGTGCACAACAGAAATGCTTATGTTATTATATATAGGTTCAATATTTGAGAGATACACCAATCATATGACACCCCTTTTCAAATAACCCGGGTCACGATGCACCAGGAATCAGGCTGGTTGGTAAAGGTAACATTTATTTATTTAAAATTAAAATCAAACATATACTTTTTAATATGAAGAAGCAATCACCAATTTAGTGACAATAACAGATAGGTATGTGAACAATGCAATTAAATTAACCCTTTAGCAACACAGATGGAAAACACCAGAGAATAGAGACACTTTAAAATTTTTGGGAAAGATAGCACTCAAGTTAGGATTTCCTCCTGCAATATTCCTTAACCCACAAATAATCAATTCTAAATAGATATAAGGAAGCAGAAGGTAATCAAGAATGAGGGATAATAAGCAGAATTTGAATCCAACCTTCCCTCCCCAAACGAGAGAACAACGAATTTGAACCCTTGCAATGTTAAAGTGACACCCGGAAATGGCTGAATAAAACAATGAATGTGTGCAAAAATCCTTAATTAAGTACAATTCTCTACGGGAGCAACACTGGAAAGTTGCAAACAATCATAAGCAATCGATTGAGCAAAAGCATACAATTGGAAAATAAATGGAAGGTTTAAAACAATTGATAGAAAAAATAAAACTTTGCCAAAATACTCATTGCCGCCTGAAATTAACCAAACGGTTTTTAATAAAAATGGGTGAAATATTGTAAATCTGGATTTTAGGTTGGGGATAACTAGGTACCATATGAAAGTGAAATGAGGTCTCTAGCTGTTAAATTGAGTGAGTTATGCAGGATCTAGTGAGGTGCGTTTTTGGAAAATAAAGGCGTGAAAAAGGAGCAGAAATCACATTTTTACAGGGTCAGTTTTAGTTTACACAAGGGCATTCAGGCTAGGCGACCAAATTGAGACAGATTGAGGCACAGTAAGCTCTGCAGAATCAACCCCAGCATCTCTGCGCCTGCCCTGGCTGACCCGGTCCGATTACCCGAGGGAGGACTAAGGGTTTAGGATTTAAACAAGATAAAAATGACTAAAGAAATGGCGCTTAGCAAGATAAATCAAGGATAGGATTACAATAAGGCTTCTGACAATGTTACAAGTTGTTAAGTTATTAAGGTAAGGATAGGATGGTTTAGAGATTGGGATATGACAAGGCAAGGCAAATCATTTTAGGCCTAACTGAAAATGGGGTCAGCAATGCATAGGCCTTAGCTTTGTAATGAAAATCTGGAATCAGGATCAAACAGGTTGAAGAATTCAGGAACCGAACGCCACGCAGGAATTCAGGAAGGAAGCCAGGAATCAGTGTGTACCCTGTGTACTGTCAGGGGCCCTTATATATCATGCAAGATGACATCAATACAGTATATGGCAGGGACAGGCTTACTACCCGGGCCCCTGATACTAGGATTGGGCAAGAGCCTAGTTTCCGAAATGCCCACAGCTGATTGGATCACAGAAAAAGGATGTAGTGTTTATGGGCTGATTTTTACTGTGTTTAGAAACCTCCCATAGCTACTGGAACCAAAATCTAATTTTACCACAACCACATATGTATGCAGTTGCAACCTCTGAGAAAATCAGATACACAGGTTTTGTGCGTCATATTTCAATCCAAACCCAAGTTTGTGGGACCTGGTTTCACCTTGCTGACACACTTTGCTAATTTTAAACATGAAAGATTTGGCCTAAAATTCCCCAATTTTGTACACAGATGTGCATTATCCCCAGGGATGTCTGTACAAAATGTTATGCTCGCAACATCAATACTTTCCCCGCAATCTGTCATTTTTTATAACTTCTGTTCCTCATGCAGTAATGAGTTCTACCAAGTTTTCAAAGAAAGAGCATAAAATTAGAACTACACATTTTTCATATTTTTCCTAATTCTTGTTGCAAAGTTAAACACTTTTAAAGTTCAGTTACAAAATAGCCTTTAAAGCCAAAAGGAAGTCCATTGTCACTTGATCATTTTTTTTTCTTTCCCCCCAACTGCTGTCAATTGTCAGTTTCTTTGAAGCAAAGACAAATGTCTGATGAGCTTGTGAAGTTTCTTTGTCCTGGTACATTCAAAGTCTTTCAAGCTGGCAATTAGCGCTGTCCTGTGCCGTTAGTTTATGAGGGGTCACCCTTTCTCAAGGCTAGCAACTGGCAGAGCAAGTTTTTTTTTATAGCTTGCCAACTTAGCCTACGAGTTTTAGCTTCTATTTTCTCATTTTACATCTTGACTTAAACCTGTGGCATCAAAACAGTTTATAGGTGTACTTTTACCAGCAACAAATCATTTTACATTGCTAAGTAAGCAGGCCTCCACACAACAATTTACTTTTTAAATAGGCGATTTTCTCTCTTCAGTCAGAAAAAGCAAATGTTCCTATTTCTTTCAATTTCGGTTTTCCTCTCCAGCAAATACCCACTTTATGCAGCTATAGTTCTTTTCTTGAGCGCTGGAGTTGTGTTGCAGCATGGATAAATTTAAACAGGCATCTATTTAGAGTCTTTCTCTGAACAGCTGATTTTTAGATACGTTTGCAGAGAAAATAGACGTGTTTCCTGTGTAAAATGAAAACAAAGCCCTGGTTGATTTTTCAAAGATACTTTTGACAGAAGCTGTCATTCAAGAACTAGGCCCAGTTCTGCTGAGACACAATGGATGATCTTGTGCATTGCAGGGCCTTTTTAATCACAGTGGTTCATAAGGACTGGATGAGTATAGCGCCAAGGCATTTTGGGCTTTCAGCAAAGTAATGCTTCCTCTTTCACTTCACTCCATGTTAAATGTTGCAGAGCACACTGGCACATTCCTGTAGTGAGTACTCTGTTCGACCCCACCTGAAATGTGTGTGGCAGGGTTGTGCAGCCATTTTCTGGGTGTTGCAAAAACGCAGAGTAGAGATCCTGGCACGCACAGGAGTCAACACGGCCATTTTGCTGTTTCTTGCACCACTGCAGCAAAGTGATGTAGTATGGCACAGCTGAGTGGGTCAATATATCCCACATCAATCGTATGGCTCTCATCTCTTCTCTGATTGCATTGAATCCCTTTATTGTAGTGTTAATTGTCTGCAGCAATTCCCACCTGGTTATCTGTAACTACTTGGTGTTTCCTCCAACCTGGATTCTCGGCATGAAGATCAACGTGAACACTGAAGAAGTCTGGCTAAACAGTCTGTGCTCATACAGGGTAGAGTCAAAAGCTTCTATTGGTTTGGCTGAGAAATAGTTCTCTCTCTTCATCCTCTTTATCAGTTCCACAGATCTCTTCTTCCTCAGGTGAGCATCTGCTTTTTGAAAACTGTCAAGATTCAGATCTCTCTTTGGAATCACTAATGCTGGAACATGGACATTCACCAGTGTGCATGTTCCTCCCCAGTCTTTAGGTAACTTCATGTATGCCTTGGATCCACAAGCCCAATAGTGAGCAATAATTACTGCTGTCCCAATGTTCATTCCTGGTGCTTCAAATATTCATCCACATTTCCGGTTGTCTCCCATGTTTCTTCTTCCATTATTTCTGAAACACAGCTTTGCACTTTCTAAAGGCACTATCTGCAAGGATCCTCCTCTGTCTTCGACTCATGTCAGTAGCCTGCAAGATTTTTCCATTAAGGAAAATTTACACCATTTGTGCATTTTCAATCGTGGGCTGGTAGTGACCCATTATTTCCCATTCTCTGCAGATCACCATACCTTCTTCCTAGCCATCTGGTGATAAGGCAGTTCCCAAAATATGCATATGGCCTCTGTTCTTCCATCTATTAATGTCTTCTGAAGACTTTCCTGGAACTTTCAGTATTTTATTAACTTCTAGTCCGATTCCAGTTCCATTAACTCAAGGCTTCTCATATCTGATCACATGATTCCTAGTTTGGGCTTTGTTCCTTGTCTTTATGTCTTGAATATAGTCATCTTCATCTGGATCTGTCCATTCAGTTGCCCATTTGAGAGAGGCTGTTTGACCCATGAACTTGCCCCTTGTACTACAGAATGCTAAATGCACTATGCAGTGTGCAGTTGGACATCTATTTCAATTGCTATGAAGATGTTTGATTTCCCCATGCTGTATGGCAGGAGTGCATGTATAAAGTATTCATCCTTGAAGTTCTTCTTCCAACTTCCTTCATATGTTGATGCCATATGTTATTTCCCAAGTGTGCTGTGCTGTCCAGATAATCATTTAATTCATAATTATCTTCCTGGGTGCTTCTTTTAGGGCTCATTCTTTTCATATGAGCTTCTATAATCATTTCATGAAGTGCACCAGCATAGTCTCTTCCAGCTGGCCTTATTACAGGAACATCCATCAGTGCTCCCTGTATAGGAGAAGTTTCGGCAAGTTTCATCCTTTCAAAATACCCTTTAGGCATAAAAATGTCTTGTAAAATCTCCATGTGTGACTGTCTTTTGGGGATTATCGTTGGGTCATTTAATACAGGCCCAGGTGTATTTGCATGCATTACTGGTGTAGGCCCACCCTCTAACAACCCTTTGTCTTGCCTTTCTTGCCAAGCCTGTCTCTGGTGTCCAAAAAGAGTTTCTAAGACACCTTTTGCATATGAATGTTTAGTAATGTGACTTATCTCAGGCTCAGGCAATTTGTCATATTTTTGTTGGGATAGGAATGACTACATAGGGTCTGGGCTGCCTAGTAGTTGCCATGTTTACATTTTCCTTCTGCTCAGGAGCTTTCTAAGTCAATCACTGTGAAACATTGTGCTTCAACAGGTATATTACATAAGATTGTAGACAGGTTAGGAAGTAGAGGGAACTCAGCTTCTACAATCTGGCTTATCGGCCTAAGATCTTGAATTAGTCTCCAAAACTCCCATTTCCCCCTTTTCACAGGATAGATTGCTGTGTTACAGTGTGACTCTGACATCACCAGACTACCCTGAGCCATCATGGCGGTAATCGTCTTAAAAATACCTTCATCTGCCTCTCGAGACATAGGATACTGTCATGCTCGAGGTAAAATTGCTCCTGGTTTCAATTTAACTTCACCTCTACCACCCCCTTCAGTAGGCCTATGTCATAGGGGCCGGTGTTCCATAATGAAACTGGTACTTTTGCCATGTCTTTATCACAATACTCAGGACTCTTTTGTGCTATCATCATCTTCCGAGGAACTTCTATTTTAATTGCTCCAAACAGATCTTCATCAGTGACATCAGTCAATCTGTTGATTATTGCGTGTCATTGTCTGCCATCGTCATCATTTCCATCAAGCAAAACAATTTCTCCTCGCACTATGGCTGCTTGCAGCTTTAAGGGGAAAACTCATCCATCCTCTTCAAGCATAGGTATTCTTGGTCTGAACATAAATTCATTAGGTGTTCTCATTGCTCTTCCTGCTAGGCCTGGTAGCCATGACAACAGAATACGTACTCCATAATGAAAAACCTCTGATTCTAACAGCATTTTTTTCACAGCTATCTGTACTGAAAAAGCCATAATAATTTCACATACATTTAAATAATGCATTCCTGGTGTTGAACACACTATGCCTTTATCAGTAAATGAAATGGTCATATTCAACTTTGTCATTACATCTCATCCCAATATATTAACAGGTGTTTGCCTCGAATATAGCAATGACACCTTCATGTCACATTCTCCTATAGAGACTGGTAATTCTTCAGTGAAAGGAACTCTGCTTCTAGTTCCTGTGAATCCTTGAGTATTCCTAGCATTGGCAGACATTGAACATTTTCCCTCTCGTATACATGAGCATGTTGCACCCGTGTCTACTAAAAATGAAAAACTTTTGCCTCCTATACTGACGTCTACCCTCGGTTCCTTGTGAGGAATCTGCATCACGGATAGTATTGAACACATCAGGTCTCCCAGTGAGCTGTCCTATTGTGGGTACAGCCTCAATTTTGTTACCTGTAAAAGGATTCCCTCCATTAACAGTGGCACCCCCTACTCTAGGTGTTATTAACTGTCCGGTGCTTGTGTTTTGCTGAAGTTTCATAGGTGACTGCTGCGACTGTCCTTGTGGCGGATTAACTGCTACCTGCTGTGGTTGCAAGCCTTGCTGCACTCTCGGCGCTAGCTGCTGCATCGTTTGATTCTGAGCAAATCCATCTCCATTCTGCTGCGAATAGGCAGGCAATTTTGGATACCCCCCTCTCAAAAACTGGCCACTATGCACTAACCCTTGACTTCTACACATGCGAGCAAAGTGCCCTGTCATTCCACAAGTCCAACATTTAGGTGGTGGTCTCCCAACCTGCCCATTTTGCATATTCGTATTACCATCCTGCATATTCTGAAACCCACTTTGGTTATCCTGAAAGCTTCCCTGATTATTCTGCCATTTCCCTTAATTACCTTGCCAACCTCGTCCTCGGAATCCTCTTCCCCATGGAGTAAATCCACAATTGATTTGATCGAAATGCCTTTGATTATTCACCTGCAGCATGTTCACTATTTGCTGTGAATTCGATCCATCTACACTCATCAACATTGCCCCTTCAATGGCGTACTTGGACAATTTCTTCTGCACTAGCTTTGCCTCTTCGTCCTTCCTAATATCGTCTTTTTTGTGATTCTTTTCCTGCCGGAGTCTGCAGTAATGTGCAATGGTCAGCTGAATTTCCGACCACGGTTTTGCTTCTATACCCACTCATTTCTTGAACTGCTTTTGTACTGGCTATGGCAGCCCTTGGCATAATATATGATAGAATACGGGTATAGATTTTCCCCAAGATTTGTGCATTTCCAAACTCCAATCCTCCTGAAAATTCTGAATATAAACAAGCAGGTGATCCCCATCCTGCATCTTTTTCGTCATTATAGCTCACATATTGTACGTGTCCGGATACAGTACTCTAAGCGCTTTCCAGACTGCCGCCCTACAATTATTGAATGGTGCTCCATCGTGAGCAATGTTGATTGCAGTCACACCTGGTACCTCCTGTAATTTTTTCTAACTCATGTATCCATTTTTCAGCACTAGAAGTTAAACTCCTTTCTCTAGCAAGGGAACTGCAAAGCCCCAAACTCATTTTCATCTCTCATCAGTTGTCTGTAATCTGCTTACATAAGGCTGCAACTGCCCCCTCTCACCATGGAGTTGCCCTTTAGGACTGTCCGACTATGTCAATGGTTCTGACGCCCTAGATATAGGTATGTTTAAATCCAACCATCTTACTTCCTCATCCATAGGAAACAATCCCTCAGGACTATATACGTCATCTCTCTCTTCCCCATGGAAGGTTTCCCTGTCTACGTCTGACATTTCTTGCGCCCAACGCATGCAACTTTTCTCTTCGTCATCTCTATATAGAGTTAGTCTATCTAGAGATAGCTCCTTATGCTTCGTACTACATGAGGCTTCCTCTGTGTCATACAACTGAGTGCTCTCAAGTCGATCATTTTTCCCTTTCCCCTTAGCTCTTTCTGAACTCTCATTTCATGGTATACTTTATCAATCGCTTTCCCAATGCTCCTAGAGTCAAACTCGTCTTCTATATTTGCTCTAGACGGGCCTGGTAATAACTCGTATTCTGGAAAGAATTCCTCTATATCCTCCTATGCTACTTGTGGATTAGGATATCTTACTTCCTTTTCCAGGCGATCAAAATCGTGTGCTCTCTGCCTTCTTTTGCATTCCATATCATTGTCAAATTCTCTTCACTTTCTCGCTTCCTCTCTCACTCTGTCTTCCTCCTTTTTTTTTCTTCATATCCCTTCTCTCATTTGCCCTTCCTCATCCATTTGTTGCTGTATTCTTTTTTTCTTATATTTTGCTCTTCCTCTTCTATTCTTTTTCTTTCTAGTATTTCCTGCTCATCAATAGTTCTCTGTCTATTGTCACGTTTCCTTTGCTCCTCTGCTCTCTCTTGTTTTTTTCGTTTGCTTAACTTGATATAACTGCTCTCCTCTCTGTTTATATTTCCTTTTTGCCCTTTCATCTTCCAATCGTTCCTCTGTTTCTTTATCTTTTTTATCTTGCCCGTCTTGATCTTCTCTTTGTCTTACATCCTCAATGCTTTTACCAACGAGTTTAAGCAAAATCTGACCACCCATCCATTTGTTCTGTAAGAGCGCTATATCATCAGATTTATCTCTTTCTCCATTCCATCTCTTTATTTCTCTTCCTACATCTAGAGACATACTTGCTCAATCGCTTCTTTCCATATCGCATCTCTCCTTGTCCCTTTGGGCCCTTAGAGATTACATCGTTCTGAGTATTTTTCTCTGGGCCCTCGTCACTTCTTTGCGTAGGTGACTCATATGCCGGGTTGCTATACCCTGCCACTGCTTTAAGCTCCCTCAATGGGTATAACCCATCATCTTTCTTATTCTCGTCTTTTATTTCAGGCGGGGCGGCAAGAGCAGAGGGCTCCTCACCCCACTATTTGCACACATTAAGTATCCAATCTACAGGGGGCAGTTCATGTTGCTCCTCCTGGGACATTTTCCAGAGCTCTAAGCCCGCTATGCTCTTGTCTAGCTTCTTCCCAGTATATGCTGCATGCAAATATGTCATCATATGCTGCAGGACTGCCTTCGACAGTGACCCTCCTTGCGGCCACGGCATAAACATTTTGTCTGCGGTTCCTTTAACCCATTTTGCACTATACTGTCTAAGTTTGGGTGCATGTTTCGGCAATTGCTTGCAGAGGTGCATAAGTGGAGTAACAGCCTCGATCCTTAACTCTTCACTCTTAACTTGTTAACACTTGCTTGCTTTAGTCACAGATTTAAAAGTATGTTTCAGAAAAACAACACAATATGAGCGAACACCAACCGTTGCAAGCTCCAATGCCTTTGGTCACAGTTTTTACTTTAATCTTGCTAAAAACAGCCACCAAGTGCACTAAAAACAATCAATTTTTTCTGTTTATGATGTCATCGTTCTTCAAAACCCACATAAAACAAACAAACAAACTTGACCGGTCACATAAATCTCCTACAATCTTTTCTCTCCGACTCATCTTGCCTAAAATACTTCATACGAAGTGTAAATTACCCCTTTATATTCGCCTTTAATCCATCCGTTTTCTACGTGTTCCACTATGGGACTCTGGGTTAAAAAAAATTCTAACATTCTTTAAAACTTAGGTTTAGGGCGTATCCTCTTTATCGTGGCCTCTCTCGTGATTCTTATTGCTTGGCCACACTCAAGTCAATATCTATTCAATATTTTAACACTCTTATTCTCATGTTATGTTTATCCCACCTCCCTCCGTTACTCTCCTTTTCCCTTAACAATTCCCTTTATTTACTACAAATGCATAAATTTCCCACTCTCTTCAGTTTCTATTCACCGTTTGCATGTTCGTCTTCTGATTCTCGGAATCGCACAACACTTTTACTGCCTCTTTAAATTGTCATCCGATCAGCTTCTCGTATGGAAGGGGATTCTATGGAAACTAGGGTGCCCGTTACACCCGCCTTGCAAAGTCTAGATAATTACACTAACCACTATCTACGGAGAGCTTCACATCTTGTCACGTCTTGTCAGCGGAATGGCAAAAGTCATGCAATATTTCCGGGACTCTAAAGTTTACTTATATCGATGGATTTTTTAATAAACCATGCTCTGCTACTAAGTGAATTGGATATCCCAGCCCCTTTGATGAGTAGCAATTACCCTTGAGATGGATGGGGATGCAGATTTTATTCATACATCTATAATCGAAACAACTCAGGTAGTTTGGCAAAAAGAAGTCTGTTTTAATGTCATTAACCTGCAACATTACTAATATCATCTTCCGTGGCAAACTACAAAAACCTATTGAAGGAAATGATAAGCTCTGAGTGAATATCTAAGTATAAACTCCATATTAGTCTAGAACAGTGTAGAAAAGTGATAGGGTACTTAACATCAGGTGGGGCAACTAAGCCCTCCCCTTAAAATGGCCACTATGAACGTCACTTAATACACAACATCCCATTAGCTACGAAACTATTTGACATGTAATTACGTGGTCCTCTACATTTGGTTGGCTTTTAACCCCCGTCAGTACTTTTCCACCTAAATCTAGCAGCTTTCAGACTGAACATCCAGGTGCTGGTGAGCTCGTCTTAACACTAGCTTCCCACCAATTAGCTAATCAATCCATCATCACTTCAATGGTCCAGTGTCAATTAGGGCTTTGAAGCCTGGCCTTGAGTTTGTACTGTGCTCTGAGAACTTTTAAGGAGTATGGGCACAGCCTGCCCTCGTGCGTAGTTATGACCACCTCGTTCTTCCATCTTCTTTCTTCCAGGTGACTCGAAACCACGGAATCGAGCCTTATAGTGTAATAAAATATAATTTTCTAATAGTGCTGTGACGTCTATTTGTTTTGATCAAGCCTTCTGAACAGGAGTTTCCGTTCTTTCACACAAATTGTATCCAATGTCAGTTCATTCCAGTTTGGTAAGACCTTGGCTTCTTTGGCTCATCTAACTCCTTCTACTGGGATTCATTTTGTAAATCAATTTGCTATTTAACTGCAACACACTGTAATGAGGCCTTCTTGCTCATGTTCAGCACTGCTTATAATGCGTAGTGGAAACATCCACCCTTCCAATCTTTTATTATAATGCTAGCCTCAAGATTACTTCATCTGCTTGCATTTCATTAGCATCTGTACACATATAAACTAGCTTAATATCTTCATCTGGTTCTATGGCATAAGCTTCATCACCTTGAACCCAAAATTCCACTTATCTGTGATACTTTCTTGATGCCTCATAGAATATCTGGATTCTCTGGTCTCTGCATCTCTCTACAGACGTCAGCTCGATTCTGTGTGACATCACCATTCATCTATGTCATTTATCAGCTCTGCTTCTTCAGGAATCTCATTCAAATGGCCATTTCATGTATGCAGGTACGGTGTTCTCAATGGGTACCATGCCTCCCAGATCTTCTTAGGTATCGGTACTTCCACTGGTGCTGCATAGAGTCCATACTCTGCTCTTTGTCTGTTCAACTGCTCTGTGTATGTCTCGTACTCTGGTTTCCAACAGACAGGTAATATGGGTGGGGCAGTTGGAGTAGGGGTACTTGGCTCCTCCTCTACAAGTGCTTCTGTGGAAAACTCCAAAATGGCGCCTGGATGATACAGGGTCATAGGCAATCTAGAATGTTCTGCAGCTCAATGCCTCCAAAACAGAGGTTATGATTTTAGTCTTGTGATATCTACTTGGTAGCAAACAAAAGTTCCCCTTATTTATTTTGGACTTCAATATACTTTTGTCAACAAGGTGAACAATCCAGGGGTTTATTAGCAGTCATATCTGGGTGGAAGGCACAGATGGGTGCACTGTAAAAGATGTTCTCAATGCTGGAGTTTACCACCAACTCTGCCACACCCTTCCATCTTCCCACAGACAGAGGAACGGAGCAGTGATTGGAACATTAATGAACTTGAAATTGGATTATAGCAAGTCCATGTATGCAGGCCTCCCCGCCTACTAACTGCATCAGATGCAGCTGGTTCAAAATGCATCAATTTGGCGCATATTTGACATTGCAAAAGGAACTGGTTGTTGATCTTAGGACATGATTGCACTGGCTACTGGTGCTGTGTAGGCTGTTGTCTAAGATCACGCCAGCTTGCACCTCTATATTTGTAAATAGGTTAGCCCTGTATTTACTGGTTCATTTGAAAACCACTTATTTCTAAAAGTGCCAACATTCTGATATACAGCTAGGGGTAACTGTTGATTCTCAGTTGTTGCAACACAGTCGTGGAATGCGTTAACCCTTGGGATTCAGAGAACAGATACATTTGTCTCTTTGTGTAAGACATTCAAGACCTCCCAAATCATTTCAATCCAAGTTTGCCTCATCAATGCTCCTGTACTATGAGATAGAAGCTCTTTACTGCTGCACCCATCCGTACTTTCAACACACATCTGCCTGCCACTAAATCCCTAGATTATTTACCTTTTTGTCAAAACCCCTGGCTATCAGACGATGCTAGCACTGTGGGAGCAGCTCACATCCTGCATATTCTAAAGCAATAGTGAGATGTGGCAAGACATTTGAAGAAGTATCAGACTCCACCAGTAATCATGTTGCAGGGGAATATGAAGTGCTGTACAAGGTGGACACAGAATTTCTGTTTTAAAGTGGAGCAGTGGTAAGTATGACAACCTGGACTCAGCAATTCAAATGGGTAGCACTGGTTTTGAGTCTGAGGTAGAACTCCATACATATCTCGAAATACCCATTTGCCTAATTGAAGAGTTCCAAACGGAACTAGAATTCAAGAATCGCAAAAGAACCACCCCAATTTTTTTTTATCAGAGAAGGGAAATAATCTCCTGTCAAGTGTTGACTAGACAGAGCTAAAAATAAAATTGGATGCGGGCGGTCTCATACAGATTGCTATGACTGATGAGCCAGTTGATCAAGGTGAACTGACTACAAGAGATGTAGCAAGGGGTTGCCTCAACTATTCAGGAAAGGATGTGTCCATCTCATCAGATTAAAGGCGGGAGCAGTCCTGGTGGTCCCCAACTGAAAGGGGTGCTGCTAGCTTTGCGTGACGACGTACAAAAGTAAATGCAGAGACTTGAATAATAAGGCAACATAGCAAGGTTGAATGCTTCTGAATGGGTTTGCCCAATGGTAATAGTGAAGAAAGGCAGTAGTGACAACAGAATATTTATTGAGTTGCAAGGAATAAGCAAGAATTTTGTGACTGAGAGATTTCCACTTCTGAAAATATCAGACTTGATCACTGACATTCAAGGGGTGGTGATATTTCTACTGATTGCCCCAGGCCGGCCTATCACCAGGTTCACCTACACTCAGACTCCATGAATTTAACAACATTAATAATATCAATGGGCCTTTTAGATGCAGAAGGATGCCATTTGGCCTAAAATCTGCAGCTAGTGTATTCCGGAGAATAATGTAGAAACTAGTGGGAATGCTGCAAGTAGTTAAGGCATAGCAAGATGTAATATCACTATGGGGATATATATTGTTATATATATAACAAACAAGACAACAATCATTGCTTGATGACAGTTCTAAAGTCTCTGGGAGAAGCAGGTTTCTCAGTCAGTCTGTACAAATGTAAATTTCATCAGAGGAACATGACATATTTGGGCCATGGGTTGTGGATGCTGTACATGCCATAAGGGAGATATGCACACAAAGGAACAAGAAGGAGGTGTCATTGTGAGGAATTCGACCATCTGCACGGTGAGTGTGCATTCGCCTGTGTTTTTTGGACATTTTAAATGAAATTGAATGATGGTAGATCAACCTCTGGAAAATGTGTAGGGCTAAACCACACACATTTTCCTATGCTCACCGCACGACATACACATAGACCTGTGTACCCTGGGTGGACACAGCCTACAGGCCCAATACCCCCAGTCATATTAAGTTGGAAAGTTGGAATTTGACAGCAAAGAATACATCAAGGGCTCTCAGAAGGGGGTGGGCAAAACGTTCCTCCTGCCATGGTCAGCTAATTAACTAACAAAGGCTCCATGGATCCACTCTTTCCTTTGTTAGCTGCTGGTGGCAGTCTTGTATGCTAATCAGAGTTCATTCGAACAGGCCCACAGGACTAACAAAGGACAGGCAAACCCACAACAACCCACAACAACCTTTGATATGTACTGTATCAACCTGAAGCCAGCTGTCATGCTTTCGCCTACCTGGCGCATATCTGATCGGGTTTCGCTTTGTAAATGCCATCAGATTCCATCCCGATCCAAGATGGTGCCTCTATGCTCTTGTCACGTGGTGATGTCATTGTGTTCACGTGCTTGGCAAGGCCTGACACCCGTAAACAAATAGAGCATTTTCGAAAAGCTCTGTGCGTTACAATTGTGTATTCATTGCAGAACGCTAGTTGCCTTGCAACCTCGTGAGTCTTAATTCCTTCCTGGAAATTCCTGTTCTCCTTGACCTCGTGTTGTGCAGGGTTCCCTGTTTCACGGCTCTGCTGTTCCTTTCCTGGTTTCCCGAGCTTTGCTCCGCCTTCTTCCTGTTTTCTCTCTTACCTCTTTGGAGCCTCTGCTCCTTCCGTTGCAATTCTTCTAATTTAGCCAGAGTTTAGCAGTGAAGGTGGTTTTAGCTACTACTGTTTCCACTCTGGATTTGAGGGATACAGCACTTGGAGTCTGGGGACCACTTCCTGGTTCTGGAAAAGACACAATTCTGGATCAGCATACTTACCTAGAACCAGTAGTCTGCACCCTGTGTTTTTTCCCCAACAAAGGGGAGTTTTCCTCTGGGACCTGGCTCTCGGCTTAGCCGTAGTGCTTACCTGTTAACCAGAAATCAGGTTGCATGGAGGCTACCTGGAATGACAGGCCTTACCTCTTCTCAGCCTAGGAGTCCAGAAGCAAAGAGTTAAGGACTGATCCTGACACCATCTCGCCTCTCAGTATCAAGGGCAATGACTGCTCATGTCTGGAACTATGAATTTACAGTAGTCATCCCCGCAGGGGGGCCCCATTCAGTAGGTACAAGTATGAGGTTTGGAAGGGACCATAAGTCTTGTCCTGCCGTAACTTCAAGAGAGACCTGCCACTTTAATCAGGAAGCACAGAAAACTCAATTAACTAGAGGGACCCTTTGAACCACAACAGACAGGAAGATGGGTGGGACTTAGTATCACATGTTTTCACCCCTTTACCTTTAATGTTGCAAAGCCCTCTGGCTATGACCTCATGCATACAGGAGGTTGTTGGTGGGGACACCGGCCTGGTTCATTGAGGTAGGCTTAGCCTACACCAATCACAGTGGCTCATTGGGCTTTAAAAGAGGGCTGAGCGCCTCTTTTGGCAGATTATCTGAAGACTTCTTAAGGAGTAGCAAGAAGAACTAATTTGGATTCTGGCTGAAGGTACAGTCTGCCTTAAAGCTTCTGCGAGGAAAGGAAGGCCAGGATTTCCGAAGAGGTAAGCACGATCCCTCCACTAAATATCTCACAGGGAACAGAGGGAGATACTGAATCCAGAGGAACCTCCAGCAACTCCAGAAATGGTACAAGATAGTTTCCTCGGTGGGAAGTGCCAGAGAGTCTCTGAACCAAACCAAGGACAAGGCCGTTGCCTGCAATACTCGCCTCAGCTTTGGGCTATCCACCTTATAGGACGACAGAGGCCCAGTGAAGAAGCTAGGAGGAGTACATCGACAAGCAACAACCAGCGTATGGCTTAAAGGACATTTTCAAGGCAGTCGAGCCTCTCGAGATGCAACCGACTGCACCAGTAACTGTTGTCATGCCGCAGTCTCTAATGTCGTCCGAGACGCCTTGACCAGTGATTCAGACCCTCTAACCAGCTCTGAGACAACGATTCCTGAGCCTGAGCTGCCGTGTAGGCCAGCCTGCAGTCATCCATCAAGCCTTGCTCGCTGAACTGCCTGCCGCCTGATACACACCACTGTCTCCCATCTTGAACTCTGTCACAGGAGCTGCAAAGTGCCCGGAAACCGACTTGTTCCTGTTGAGCACCAAGAACTTCTACAAGCACAAGGTACATTGTGGATCTGTCCCCCTGGTCCGTCTTCGAAAGCCACTAGTGACATTTTATAACCCATTGCTTCCTTTGAGTGGAAACCAAGTATCCTTGAACTATTGCAATTAATTACTTTACTGACTACCCTCCTGTCAGTATCCAGAGTCCATCCCTTTTCTATCTTCAAACGGACTGTCCTCTGCATTCTTTTACAGGGTGGGTTGTATTTTGTAGACTGCTAGAACTGTCTAATAAAGTAGATATTTGTATACAATCTTGACTGGAAAGTCTCTTTTATCCTTGGGAAATGATTGTATTTTCGCTGTGTTGCAACTAACCAACGATCCACAACCTTGCCGAGATAAGTATGCCGTTCCATCCACGTTACCAAAATTGGACAAGGAGGTCTTAAATTCACTTGTATTCCAATCTGTTTGTATCCCTTCTGGTGTACTAGAGGTGTGGGCTTGATTGATGGTTTAGAAACTGACATTCATCTCTTGACCACTGGTGCCCGGAGGTTGATACGTCACAGTCATCATTTCATTGGCTGGTGTAGTTGTGCTCTAAATTTGGTAGCAACATGGCTGACAAGACACAGGAGCTGAGGAAACTCACCATAAAAGTAATTGATTTTGTGTGATCTCGGGAGTGTGATGCAGCAGTTCACAATATCAGGAGAGTCATTGCCACAGTCCTTATTTTAGAAGCATTCCATGAGGTGAAGCAGATGATTGTGCCCACTGATGTGAGTAAAACCCATCTAGCAGCAATGTTGGTCCAATCTAACAGTTTTCAACAAAACACAATGGTATTTGCTTCTAGAACATTCAGAAGGGCAGGAACACGTTACGAATGGGCAGTTCAATACATTGGGATAGACCTTTTTCATTGTGCCAGTGGATTCATTTTCTCAGTGTACTGAAGTGTAATTTGTGTGGTCTGTATCGACTAGGGAAGTTGTTCAGTACTTGGAGTCATTATCAAATGCTTCATTTCAGACGCTGGTCCTCAGTTTCCCTCAACAGACATGGAAGATTTGGTATATAAGTTAAGGATGTGGCATTCTGTCATCTTATTGTATCACTCTCAAGGGAATGATTTTGTAGAGAGATTTAATATAACCTTGATGAAAGTGCTATATCTAGAAGTAGGAACTGGAGATGACTGGTTCTAAGTTGTGTTGAGTAAATCAGTAGAGGTTCGGACCACACTCAATTACCAAAAGGTTCCAATTTGAGGTGATGTGAGAGCAGACACATAAAACCAAGTTGTGTCCTCCAAATATGGGCAGAGCCAAGATAATGAAAATTGAGGAAAGAGAGGAGACAAGGATGATTATGACAAGTACAAGATGAGGTCCAAGGAGTGCTTTCATAGACTCAGTTCAGTTAGGGAGATTATTCCCACCTGAGTGTGGTGTGAAGGTGCTTTTGCACTGCGTAGTACGAAAAGAGGCATCAACATTCTCAGGGAAGATGGTAGTCGTAGAAGAGCTGGGCTGTGATGTAAAATTACACAATGGACACGTGTGTTAGAAAGAGAGAATTGTGAGAGTGCAGTACGGCTGATGGGCTTAGGTGACACTGACGCGATGTGGGTATGATGGGATGCATGCAAGAGCATGACTGTGATGTGTAAATGGAAGCAAATGCATTGTGTGCTTCAGAGTGTGAAGAGAGGGTATGAGAGCAAGTACACGTGTTTATGCTCATATGTGATAGGAGGATGGAAAGTGTTGCAGCGTGTTGCATGGCTAGTGCAGTGTGGATGTGAGCATGTGCATGGAATATGTGTGCTTGTGCGAGTGAGGGAGTGTATGGTTGCAAGGTGCCCTGCGTGTGCTCAGCAGCTCCTGATGAGCAGCAGGCAGTGCATGTGTGTACGAGAACAGAGCTCACAGTTTGCTGCTCCATGGGGGAGGCGGACATAACTGAGACGCAGGAACGGTTGGGACAGCAGAGTGGGCATTTCTGAGGAGGCCACCTGGAGAGAGGGGCAATGAGAAGAGGCCAGAATGGGTTACTCTGCAGTACGTTTAAGGTGCATGAGCTACCAAGTAAATAAAAGAGATGATTGTTCACAATCTGTGAGCCGCTGCCACTTCATGAGTTGGGAGAGCGTTAAGGAGTCACATTACACACACCCATTCATTATCAAGAATGCAGATCTCCAGTATCATGTTTTTATCGGGTGTCCGAGACATTTCACGAATGGCCTTAAGGAAGGGGTCACAAGATGTCTCAGTGGGGATGCCTCAAAGGTTCTCAACACAATTTCACATTAGGCGCACCAAGAGACCATGCCTTGCCAACCATGGAGTGTCATGGAATAGGCATAATAAATTGTCAAGGATTTTTACTCTACTTGCAACTTTGGGTCCATGCCAACAGGTGTTATTCCTGCCTCTACTCTCCGCACTTTGCAACTCATCCAGAACAGGACTGCAAGACTTGTCCTTGGCCACAAGCCCGTGGATCGTATCTCTCCAGCACTGAAATCTCTGCACTGGCTCCCAGTCATTGAGAGGATTAAGTTTAAAACCCTATGCATTGTCCATAAGGTATTCTGGGGCTTGGGGCCTCAATACCTTCAACTCTCTCTTCCTAAATATCTGCCTTCTCGAGCTCTTTGCTCATCCGCCTCCAACTCCCTCAGAGTCAGTCGCTTCTCCAAGCAATAAAATGGTGGTAGATCTCTTTCTTCAGCTGGGACCTCCCTCTGGAACAGCCTCCCGGCCTCCCTTAAACTTGAGGAGAACCATCTGTGGTTACGGAAGCACCTCAAAACCTTTCTCTTTGCTTCTGCATTTTCTCCTCTTCTCCCCTGCTGACCTCCTGGCTGTAACTGGAACTGTATTGGTTACCTGGACACAGTCAGATCTCGGGCTCAGGTCCCTACCCCACCAATGTCACACACCTGCACTGCCCGCCTGGCAACCTCTGCACTTGGGGACTATTTCTGTATCCCTACAGTCCCCCTACCAGCCCTTGACACCTGATGTCTGCACTTACCCATGCACTTGCCACATGCTGGCCGTTACCTTTACTTATTGTTATTATCTATTCCCTTGTACTGCACTGTCCCTTCCCCCTTCCCAGGCACTTGCGCGATCTGAATGACACCTAGCCTAGTAGGATCGTTGTCTGTCCTCCCTTTGTTACCCTTCCCTTGCCTCGTTGCGCCTTGAAACACTTGTGTATAGGCGCGTTATAAATGCCATATCATATCATATCATCCCCTTCGGTCAATCACTCAGACTTACCTTCACAGAGAATACATCCTATGCCAGGCATGCATTTTATAAAATGATACATTAAAGGTAACATACAAATCAGAAGTAGTGGTGAGAGAAACCTTATTCTGTTGGCGTAATTGTGTGAGTTTATATATTTTTTCAGTTATACAAACAGCAATGTTTTGTGCCAAGAGCATTAATGTAATGGTTGACATTTCCCGACCATTCTAATTGTGATAAAAAAATCACTCAATACCTGTCTGTTTATGAAGTAGTTTAAAAAAGTTGATCTGTGCAAAGAATTGCTAAGCATAAGCCTAAGTGCCTAGTCAATAACTTGTTAAAGTACATTCATCAGAAAATAAGACATACACAACCACATTTTCAAAAATGTATAAGCTTAATAGACCTAGCCTGAGGGCCATACCAGGAATTATGGGCTCTGATGACCGAGTCTGTCTTAGAATTCTAAGATGGTAGTGTGTGTTTTTCGTCACATATTTGACATGAGCGTCCACATTTGGGGAGGCTTCAAATATTGTGCCCAAGGTTTTTACCTTTTAGACCACTTTCATGTTGCAAGAATCAATCGTAAAGCTTGTGTAGGATAGATCAAGTCTCTTTCTAGCCTGGGCGGATCCAAAAACCATAAGCTCAGTCTTAGAACTATTAAGATACATCCAGTTTTCCGTCATCCACTCCTGGATGATCGAGTAGATGTGATTGAGAGTTTTACAAATAAATAAATGTAAATGTAAACATTTTTAGTGTCCTTTGTGTAATCACAGCTGAGATCCATGACAACTTGGAAATCGTCTGCTTTGTTTGTGAAATGGAAACCCATCCTTTCCGATTTATCACACAGGAGTCTCATACAGATATTAAATAAGATGGGGGAAATACAGGCTCTCTGTGGTATGCCATATTTGATAGCAATAGGGTCTGAACATACAGTGCACTTGCATATCTTAGATGTACTTTCACCTAAAAAGGAGCCAATCCATTCCACAGCATGTTTTGAGCAGTTACCAACATTTGCTAGTGTTTCCAATAGTCTAGCGTGATCAAGAAGATCAAACGCAGTCGAAAGATCCAATAAAATGAGAAAGTCCGTTTTGCCCTCATCCGTGCTTCTTAACATTGGCGTTTACAGGTCTAGTAGTGTATGTTCGGTTCCATAATGTCTACAGAAAGCAGATTATATACATATTATTTTATATTTTAATTCTTATAACATGCTGCATGCCCGTAGGCCTCAGGGCGCACAAAAAACAGAGACATAGACAGGACAACAAGAGAGAGAAAGCAGGATCAGAAAGGGGTCATAAGGATTCCTCCATGTTAAAAAGGTAGGTTGTTATGGCTTTTTTAAATAGGAGGTAGTTTTTGATTTGTCGTAGCCCTGCCGGCAGAGCATTCCAAGGTAGAGGGCCCTGAACGTCAAGCGTGGTGGTTCCAAACTTTGCGGTCTTAAATCTGGGGGAAGCAAGGACTATGGCAGAGGATGAATGAAGATTTCTTCCATTGCTCTTGATGTTACTGCGTTCACAAGTAGATGGGACTGCTGAAAGAGAGGCATTTATGTGTCGTAGTGAGCATTTTATGTGTAATGCGATGTTTGACTGGTAGCCAATGAAGTTTCTTCCTGAAGATGGAGATATGGGAGCGACGAGATTGAGTGAAGATGGTCCGCACAACATTGTTCTAGGCCACTTGTAAGGATTGGATATTTGCGGCAGTAGTACCAGACAATAGGCTATTGTAATAGTCCAGTCTGGACTTTATCAACGCAGTGGATAGAAGAGCACAGTTTTCGGCTGTTAGAAATGGACGGATGTAATTGATTCACTTATTGATCAGTCCGCAGCTAGACCTGATGTAAGAGACATGCAGCTTCATGGATAATTTGTCGTCTAAGACAACTCTGAGAGTTTTTACCTTCCTCTGGACTGTGATGATGTTGCCGCAATAAGGAAGTTGGCGTAATCAGTATATAGTTTGCTCCGGGTGTTCTTGGAGGATACTATCATAAGTTCAGTTTTATCCTGGATGGCTTGTAGATGTTATTGATGGCCTCAACAATACTGTACTGACCACTAAGCTGTATGACCACCTGTGTGTTGTCTGCGTAGTTGGTATACTGAACACCAAGTTTGTTTAAGAGGTCCAAGAGAGGGCAAATGTACAAATAAAAAGCAGTGGCAACAGGCAGGAGCTTTGTGGGACACCACAGGTTTGAGAGATAGGAGTGAAGTGGTGACTCCTTACACAAACCCTAACCATGCAAGGGCCCAGAAAGGAGGCGATCCAGTTAGATGCCATTGAGGAACAATTTATGACTTCTCCGAGCCTTGTCACTAGTAAGCTGTGATCTACCAGATCAAAGGCTGCGGAGAAGTCAAGAAGCATCAGTAGCGCGGCTTGATTCCTGTCAGCAATGCTCACCAGTGTGGATTTAAGGTCGAGCATGGCTGTTTCAGTACCATGCCGAGCCCTATAACCCGACTGTCGAGTGCCGAGGATCTTGTGTTCTTCAACATGAGCCCAAAGTTGTTTGTAGGCCAGTTTGTCCAGTATCTTCAGTATAAAAGGCACGTTGGTTATTGGCCTACAATTATCCTTATTGGTTGGGTCTAAATTTTCTTTTTTCAGCAAGGGTGTTATCCAAGCTGATTTTAGCACATCTGGTACCAAACCTTCGTCAAAAGATAGGTCTATCAACTTGGTGATCCAGGGTACTAGCAAGTCAGTCGATTCTTTGAAAATGTTCATGGGACAATCGTCACAAGGGCAGGAAGTAGATTTAAGATCGTGTATGACCATGAGCACTTCCTTTTCAGAATAGTGGGAAAAGGAGAATTGGGGTATTTTATCTTCATTGTTATTGAGGTGCTTGGCATTTTTTGTGGGCAGTGGTTGTGTTACGTTGCTAAGGGCTTTATTGATTTTGGCCCTCATTACGACCCTGGCGGAAATCGTGGCGCAAAATGCACCATGGAGCACGGCGGAAAGCTGCCGATAGCGCCATGGGGGTTGGCGGATTTACCGCCCCATTCCGACCTTGGCGGGGCGGTAAATCCCCATTCCCCATTTTACCCTTCCCCATTCCCATTTTTGCCCCATAGGGTATAATGGGAGTGGGGAAGGCGTTAATTACGCCACCGTAAAATACGGTGGCGTAATTAACAACAAGGTCCCGTAGCGCCATGGATTTCTCCGCCCGGAAAAACCAGGCGGAAAACGCTCCATGGCGCTACGGGAACTCGTAGTAGGGCGGACGGGTCCGCCGCGAATACCGCTGGCGTAAACCCACTCCGCCAGGGTCGTAATGAGGCCCTTTGTCTTTATGAGAGTCAATTTTCGAAAGGAAAGCATTGTGGATGTCTTGACACCATTTGGTGTCTTTAGTTAAGTTATTGGAAGGTGGAGGCTGGTCCTGAAAATCAGATAGAATTTTAACAGTTCACCAACATTGAATTTAACATTTATAATTATTTTATTGTAATGTGTGGCTTTGGCATTAGTAATAAGTTTCTTGTATTCATGGGTGGATTATTTGTAGGCATCTAGTGTGTTGTTGTTAGGGTCCTTTCCCAACGAACTTTCCAGAGCCCTTTTGTTTTGTCTGGCCCTAACAATGTCATCGGAGAACCAGGTGTTTTTTGTAGTTTCAGACTTGATGGATTTCATTTTCATAGGTGCTAGTTCATTCACAGCTTGTTTGATAGAGAGAGTCAAGTGGTTAACTAAGGCGGAGCAGTCTGCTAAGTTAGTTATAGGTTGAAGCTTAGATGCTACTACGGATGAGAATTTAGGAGATATAATGTTTTTCAAATTACGAGTTAGTTTTAGCAGGTGCGGGTTGGTGTTGAGTTTATGTGGAGGACCTGGTAGTGAGATTTGTACCTGGATAAGAGAGTGATCAGACCATATACATGGTGTAACCAAGATGTCTGAAATAATAGCATTGTGTGAAATAAGCCAGTGTGTGTCCACTCTTTTGTGTGGGTGTTTTAATCCACTCAGTTTGTCCAATAGAGGTGATTGAGTCCTCTAGACTGAGTCCTATTTTGTCAAGAAGGTCATTGGCCCAGTAGTTAAGATCGCCCATGATGATAAGAGGGCTTCTACCTTGACAGATTTGTGCTATGAGGTCAATGAGTTGTTCTTCGAAAAGTGGCATGTCCTTGGGTGGCCGATAGACGTTGAGTACATTAACAGAGGTATTAGAGGACGTCTTAATTTTTTATGATGAAACACTGAGGCATATTCAAAGTGAGTCAGCAGTTTGTTAATAGCTGCTTTATCCAGTATCTTTAGGAGGAAAGCAGTGTTTGTTATTGGGTGTAGGTTTGAAGGGTCCTTCTCACGAAGCCCTGTTTTTTTAACAATAGGGGTAACTGCCAATTCGTTAATGGAGGTTGGAACTCTTTTATGTGAGAAAGAAGCATTTATAAAGCATGTAAAAAGTCGTGCAAATATGTTATTATGCTTGAGTATGATCTTAGAAGGAAGGGTGTCCGGATAAAAGTGGTGGGTCTAATATTCGCAAGAAGCAAAGTGTCTGCCGTGGTTATCGCTTGAAAGCTAATCTTTGGTGTGTTTATTTTAAGGGTGTTTTGTGGCCCCATGTGAGTTATGAAGATTTTCTCGAGCTAGAAGGATTTTATTTTGGGAAGCCCTTTGTACATTCTCGCAGTCTTCCTTATTAGGGTTGATATCTTGAGTAAGGGCACAAGGTTTCTCCCAAGATCTATATAGTTCAAAGAGCATTTTGGTGCAGTGTCCTGCATGTAAGATTTGTGCATCACAATTTGTTCTTTTTGCCTCAAGAATCTTTTTCTTGTAGTTTCTTTCGATGATTATCCGTGTGTCTTTTTTGTCAATGGAATGGTCTTTAGCCCATACTCGCGCTGCTTTTCTTTTATTCTGTTTAAGAGTTTTTAAGTCTTGTGTGAACCAATTTTGCTGGTTCGTTCGGTCCCTAATAGTCTTGCTTTGAGTGATGCAACGTCTTCTAACAATTGGAAGATTCAAAATGTGTACCTTTCTGCAAGTCTATCTGAGAAATCTAAGTCCGAGGTTTCAGTATTGATAGCTTGCATACACACTTCAAAATCCCCTGCCTTGATGTTAATATATTTTAAATTTAAAATGTTCTTAGGTGTCTCACACATCAGTACTTTGAATGTTGGCAGTAAGATGATGCATTCTATTTTCCAATGCTCAGACCAGATACATTGGTTGGTGTTAAAATGGCATATTTTGATGCTTTCGAGGTGCCACCCAATCAAGTATGTGGCCTCCAGTGTGGGTTGCTTTATCATTGTGAATAGTTAGTCCTGCATTAGTGAGGAATTCTTCCAGCACCACAGCTTCATTGTACTTGATGTCCCCTTACCAGTGATTTAAGTCTCCTAAGAGTATGGTAAAAGTGTTTGGGTGATTAGAGGCATTGAGTATGGATACAAGATCTCCATTAAATGAGGGCATGTCAATAGGTGGTCTATAGATTAAACAGATTTTTCTCAGGAGTTGGCTGTCTGGGTTATTTTAGCACAGAGGGCTTTACATCCCTTTGCATTTGTGATTCGAATATACCAATTTCCTTTCTGCTAAAAATATCAACTCCTCCCCTTTCCCTTCTCGACAGTTCTTGTTTATCATTTTGTATCCTTGTGGGGTTGTTAAGTCAATACTGGGGCCACTGCTTTCTTGTAACCATGTCTTGGTGTGACATAGGATGTCAATCTCATTCTCAAGGATATAATCATGTATATCCAGAGAGTGTTTAAGTAAGGACCTTATATTAAGTAGGGCGAGTTTAAGGGTGTCAGACGCTAGTTTAGTGTTTGCAGTCTGTGGCATTAGGTTAGAAGATCCTAGGTTGTCTTCTGCAGTGTTTTTGATGTGAGGTCTGTTTGAAGTGGAGATTAGGTTTCCTAATGCAGTGCCATTTTAGTATTGCACATGCCGCAGGCTTACATGTGTTACCATGAGAAAAAACCATGTCAGATATACAATTGTATGAGAACTAAAACGTGTAGATGGAGCTTACCTTGGGCACAGGAAAAACGGGCAGAGTCTGGCACCCCTTCACTGCGTACAACGCAGACCAGCGCAAGCGCCACAGCGCTAACGCACCGAAAATGAAATTATATATCCCACGCAGGGAATTGTAGTTTCCTAGAACTACAGAACACGCCTTAAGAGCAAATCTTCCTGAGGTGTCAGAAAGTATTACAGGATGAAATAGCAACCTCTAGGTGCCTTCCAGAACTAAATATCAATTTACGTGTTAAGATGGGGCAAATAACAATCTGATTTTCAAAGTTGTGCAAAAAATGTAACTGTGGTCGCACTTAGTGTCTAAATAAACATAACAAGACGTAGAAACTCTGTACAATTATACAATCTTTTCAGGCAGAGATAAGGTAATCAGACACACTCTGACAAGCTGAAACTAGGATTATTAATTATTAGCCCTAACTTTCACTTCGGCTGCACGCTCAGTCACACAGACGCAATAAAGAGGGTTTGATATGATATGATATGGCATTTATAACGTACATATACACAGGTGTTTCAAGGTGCAACGAGGCAAGGGAGGGGGAACAGAGGGAATACAGACAGCGATCTTGCTAGGCCAGGTGTCAATCATATCGCGCAAATGCAAGGGAAGGGGGGAAAAGGAAAGTGTGGGGGGGTGCAGTACATGGGATAATAAATAACAAGATTAAAACAAGAACAGGCAGCTGGTGGCAAGTGCAGAGTGAGTGCAGACATAAGTGCTGGTGGGGGAACTGTAGGGATACAGAAAACAGTCTCCAGGTGCAGTGGTTGCCAGGGAGGCAGTGCAGGTGTGACACTGGTAGGGCATGGTCCCAGGATCCGAAGGGTGGCCAGATAACCCTGCAGTATCAGTATCAGCAGGACTTCAGCAGGGGAAAGAGGGGGAAAAACGGCGGAAGCAAAGAGAAGGGTCTTAAGATGCTTCGGGCACTGAAGATGGTTCTCCTCAAGTTTCAGGGAGGCAGGGAGGCTGTTCCAGAGGGAGGCCCCAGCTGAAGAGAGAGATCTACCACCAACTCGTTGCTTGGAGAAGCGACTGACCGTGAAGGACTTGGAAGTGGATGAGCGGAGAGCTCGAGTAGGAAGATATTTAGGAATAGGGACTTGAAGGTATTGATGCCCCAGGCCCCAGAAGGCCTTGTGGACGATGCAATAGGCCAAGGATAAATCTTGCAGACTTATTCTGGATTAGCAGCAGGGGGTGAAGAGAGGAGAGAGGGAGATTGAGAAAGAGGCTGTTTCAGTAGTCCAGCCTGGAAAGGACCCGAGCTCTGGAGACATTGCACTTCTGGATGACTTTGATAAAAGGAAGAATGCCTCTGAGGAGGTGGAGCTGGAAGTGGGACTTTTTGGTAAAGTCCATGATGTGAGGGGTGAAGGAGAGAGCACAGTCGAAGATGACCTTGAGGTTTTTGGCCTAACAAAATGGTAGGGGTAAACGGCAGAAAGAGGATGGCCACAGGGTAGGAGGAAAATAGGGCACAGGTGCCTCGATGAGGACGATCTCCGTTTTACTGGCATTGATACAGAGATTATTAATTGAGCACCATGTTAGAATGGCGGACAGACATTCAGGGATGAGAGAGGGGGAAGAGGTGAAAGTAGAGGGAAGTTTGAAGGAAAGCTGTGTTTCATCAGCAAAACACTTGGAATAAGGAGAGAAGGTTGAGATCAGGTGAGCAAGAGGGGCACGATATATATTGAAGAGCCAAGGCTATAGGATAGAGCCCTGAGAACACCACAGGTGGAGACGAAGGTGGAGGAGGAGAAAGAGCCCAATTGCAGACAGGAAGGGCAGATAGTGAGGAAAGAGGTCCTCCAGTCCAGTGCCCAGTCAATGATGTGCCCAGTCAGTGATGCCAAGGGTGTCACAGAGTTGTTTTATGAGGATGGAATGGTTGACCATGTCAAACACAGAGGAGATATTGAGGAGAATGAGAACAGCAGGAGATATGGAGTCGAGGTTTGCAAGCATGGTTTCACAGGTGTTCAGGAGAGCAGTTTCCATGCCTCTGGATGCCTGGTATCCAGATTGGTTGTCATGAAGGCAGCCAACAAGATCAGTGTGGATGGACAGTTGGGGGAGTACCAACTATTCCAAGAGTTTACCCAGGAAGGGGGTAGTAGAGAATTGAAAACAGTGTGGGGTAGAGCACTAGACTACACAGAACACTGCGCTGATCATGTTGTTTGAGGGTGGGTCCTGCTGCCGGTGGAGGCTTATTATGAGACGGTGCTCTTCCATCTCCGTAGTTAGAAGCGGTTTGTTTATAAGGACCCCGTTCACCCAGTCATTCTAATCGGATGGGTCATGACTTAAATTGTGTGGTCAAGCATGAAATGAGAAGTCTTGTTACTTGTTTTGTAGGTATATCAGTTATTTATTAAACACTTCGAGCCAACACATGTTTCGAACCGACATAGGTGTATGTCAGGGCTGTAGTAAGTTTACATAATGAGCAATAATATTTATGTTTGTATGGAAAAATCCGATAGTGAGTGACAAAATGACACATTTCCTGTGTTGAACATTGTTGCATACAGTTGTTTTTGTGGAATATTAGCACAGATGGACAGTGGGGATATTGACAAAGCTTCACATGACATATGGAAGAGAGTGTTTCATAAGTGCCATGGTGCAGAGTGATATAGGATGTGATAATGCATATAAAGTAGGTGATGTGATATACATTTCATTTAGTGGCAACATTGTTGAAAACATATAGATGTCCATGTAAAGTTCAAAGGTTGCATCAAGGAATACAAATGAAAAACAAATGTTTTGATAGTTAACGTTGGTTGTTTCGGGTATGTGTACTCGGTCAGATGTGGCTCGGGGTACAGGGGGTTGCTAAATAGTTAAGTTACTTACAGTGTGTATTGATCATGGGGATGTGGAATAATGAAGGATGGAGCGCTTGGAAGAGAAAGGAGGTATGTGGTTAGGTACTGGCCATTGAAGAAGGTTTGGAGAACAGAGTATTTAAGCCAGAAAGAGAATTTTCTTTAGGGCTGCTTGGAGGGGCGGTCATTAGGCGGCCATAAGGAGGTCCTACATGGAATCCAAGATGCCAGGTAGCGTACTGGTTCTGAGCGAGTAGGTATGATGTGAGAGACTGGTTGTGTCTCTGTGCTGGGCTCCTGGTTGGTGCCTGATGTGCTAATAAAATGGAGCAGAGTTTAAGGCCATGTTGTGTTGTGAGTCAAGGGTGTTTGGGCAGGACTCAATGCTGCAAGTGCTGCCCCTGACCTCTGTATGTTGCCATATCTGGGAGGGCAAGAGTAAAGCAAGTGTTGTGTGGTCAGGATTAAAGGGGGCTAGTGTGTTGGGTTGTGTTAGCATCTTGTAGGATGCAGTTAAGGGGCACCGTCATACTGGCGAGAATAATGACTGGCATATTGCAAATGATGGGATTTTTGGATCAAGTTGGGTGTCAGGCAGGGAGGTTCAAGGTGGGGTGGTGGGAGGAGGAAGGTTTTGGCGGGCAGAGATGCCTGGTATTGATTTAATTACCCATGGGCTGTGAAGAGACTAAGAAGTATTGGGTGCGGTGGGTAGTGTGATGGTCGTGCAAGACTTACCTGATAAGTCTGGGGGTCCATAGCACAAAGATGAGCAGTCACAGTGACCATACGATGCCGGCCGCCATCTTTGTGTGGGCTATAAGTAAAAGTACAGATCAATCTGATTGGCCATGAAAGTGCATGCTAATGATTGGCGTGTTGCTGTGGTGCGTATTCAGAGGAGCGAAGGACTCTGGTACTTGGAGTCAAATGTGTCATGGCAAGGTGTTGCCCGATATATGTAATTTGTGATTAATTACCAATTGGTCATAAAACATTTGTTTAGGCGGGGCACATTCTATACTTGTGAGACACTTTGGAATAGGTCCAAGAAAGTCTGTACAGCGGGGTGCATTCTGTACTATTTAATGTCATCCCTGCTGTTGAACAAATTAGCAAAATAGCTGGTGGCAAGTTTGGAAACTTGTGTTCTGTAGTCACATTTGATTTTCTTTTTTTTTAACCTTTTATTTATTGGCATAAGGGTCAAGACAGGCACAATACGAATTACATGGCATAGCAGCATCTGACATCATGGGAAGGTGATAAACCGTTCAAGGAGAAAGCAAGGATTGAAATACAAAAATAGAGGATAGTTCACACGTGGCCTGTCTGATTGTCCTTGGGGGGAGATGAGGTCAGCTCCACTACCTCTCTGCCATTTAAGTAGCTGCAAAATTCCGGCCAGACATTTTGGGGCCGGGATGTCGGAGGTAGGGATCCAATGTACTCCTCCTCGCACATTTGTGTCCATGTAAGAGCTTGCAGCCACGTCGTGAACGTGGGGGGATTGCGGCGCTTCCAGCATTGTAATATGCATCTTTTGGCCACCATGATACTTACATTTAGAAACTTTGACATTTTCTTTGCATTCTCACCCTCCCATAGACCAAACAGTATGGCAAGTGGTTCCATAGTTAACTGGAACCCAGCTATTTCGGAGAGTGCCTCTATCACGGCCGTCCAGAATGTGTCAAGGGCAGGGCAGGTCCAAAACATGTGTATGTGGTCTGCCTCGCACGATTTGCATTTGGGACACACGTGGGTCGGGGTGCCAGTGAAAGATGCCACTCTATACGGTGTGTAATAGAGTCTGTTGAGGAGTTTAAATTGTATACATCGAAATCTGGCGCTCAGGGAGAGCCTACGTGTGTGTGTGCACATCTTACTCCAGAGCTCGTCTGTGATTTTAACTCCAAGCTCCTTAGCCCAGGATTCGCGTGGTCTAAGAGAGTTGTCCGCAGTGTTGTTCACTTGCATTTTGTACAAATTCGAGATTATGCCTTTGGCGCTGCCGGAATTTGCTATGTATTGTATTTCCGGAGAGTCTGGGGGTTCAATAGGGTATGAAGGCCACATTGTCCGTATTGCAGCTCTGAGTCTATAATACTGCAACATTTCGAGTGCAGAATTGGAGTGATCAGGGCGCCATGTCTGGGGGGTGATGAAAACCCCATCGGGGAAGAGATCTGCGAGGGCATGGTATCCCAGGTTTTCCCAGTGGCGCATGAGAGTGGGGTCGTGTGTGGGGGGGAGCCCAGGGAACTGCCATAGGGGAAGCCATTTGTAGTATGGGTGCTGTTCCCGGTCGGAGCCCAGGATGTTGCTCCAGGCCCTAAGTGTAGTGGCCACCGGGTCCGCCTGAGCGTTTGTTTGGAATGTGCGGTTTAATAACAAGGACATTATATTGGTTCCACCTCCCGCCTGTTTTTCAAGTTTTACATGCACGGGCGGGTCTTGGAATATGTACCAGTGAGAGGCGTGATGGGCTTGTGCAGCATTCCAGTATAGGCGAAGGTCTGGGGCCGTGAACCCGCCTTTGTCATAGGGCAGTGTCATGTGTTGCCACTTCTTGCGGACTGAGCCTGGATGCCAGAGAAATTGTGCGCACTCTGAATGGAGCTTCTTGAAGTATTGGCTCCCAGGCCAAATCGGGACGTTAGCGAAGACATAAAGGAGTTTAGGGACCACCACCATCTTTATCAGTGATAGTCTGCCCGCTAGTGATAAAGGTAGTTTGCGCCATCTGGAGAACCTGGAGCAGACAAGGCGAGCTGTTGCCTCGTAGTTGTCTGAAAGTAGAGAGGGTCTGGCTAGTGATATTTGTACCCCGAGATATCTCACCCCATCCGGGGACCAGCGCAGCGGGTACTCACAGGATGGTCGTGGGGTCGCCGCCGTGAGGGGGAAGATTTCGGACTTAGAGTAGTTGATAGTGAAACCTGAGAATGTGCCTATCTTGGTGATGTCGCGGATGATCGGGTCCAGGTGTGTGGAAGGATTTCTAACATACAGGAGGACATCGTCTGCATATAGAGTGATGATCTCTGGTGCATCCATTAATCGTATGCCTTTATTGCCATGCCGTCCCCTTACATGATCCGCCATAGGTTCTATGGCGAGCGCAAACAGGAGGGGTGAAAAGGGACATCCCTGACGAGTGCCTCTGTGCAGCGTGATGGGAGAGGAAGGAGCAGAGTTCACAAGGACCCTAGCTCGTGGATCTGTGTATAATAGTTTTATGTAAGAGGTCATTTTGGGGCCTACACCCATTTTCTCCAGCACGGCCCACAGATATTGCCATGAGACCATATCAAAAGCCTTTTGGGCATCCAATGTGACCGCCACAGCTTCCGCGCATGGATCAATTCTAGCCATCACGTTAAACAGGCGACGTATGTTCAGTGCCGTGGACCGGCCCGGGATGAACCCGCATTGGTCCTCGTGAACCATGTGGGACATGAAAGGGAGAAACCGGAGAGCAATTATTTTAGCGAAGATTTTCATGTCGGTATTAATAAGGGATAGAGGCCTATAAGATCCACACTCGTCCGGGGGTTTACCAGGTTTGGGGAGGACAGTTATCAAGGCTTCTCTGAGGGAGGGAGGGAGGCAATTCAGACGGAGTGATTCGGCCCAGACCCCATGTAGCACAGGCGCCAGTATAGCCACATGTTCCTGGTAAAATTCGGAGGTGAGCCCGTCTGGGCCTGGCGCCTTGTTTTTGGGAAGGTTCGATATCACCTGAACTATCTCCTCTAGGGTGATTGGGGCGTCTAATATTTCACGGGTGTCTTGGGAGATAAGGGTCATAGGGATGCTCTCCAGGAGGTCATCTAGGTCCTGTGCCGAGTGTTCTGGTTGGGGGCTGTACAGATTAGCGTAGAAGTTAGTAAAAGTGTCTAGTATGGACCGATCCGACCAGTGTCGCACTCCGTTGCTATCAATGATGCTGTCAATGCGGGTTCCACCGGTCTCAGCACGGACTAGCCTGGCCAGGGTTCTACCTGGTCTGTCCCCCTCCCCATATCTGCGGGCCGCAATCGGGCGTGTAAAGTATTGTACCTCCCTTATGGCGTGTGATTCAAACTCTTCCAGCTCTGATCTGATCGCAGCTAGGGTTATTGGGGACCGAGTGGTCAGATAGTCTTGTTCGAGTGCTTTAAGTTTGGTTTCCGAGTTGGTTAAGGACTGCCTTATGGCTTTTAGGACCCCAGCTTCCCTGGAGATGCACATCCCCCTGATGTACGCCTTGAATGCCTCCCATCGAATCCCCTCGGGCGTATCGGTTGTTTTATTCTTTTCGAAGAATGTGGTTATGTCAGCTAGGATCTCAGCTTTAAAGACTATGTCTGACAGGGCGGTGGATTTGAATCGCCAGTGGGGTCTTAGGGGCACTGCGTCGCCGAGTCGGATCTGTAGGAGTACCGGGGAGTGGTCAGATAGCGTGCGTGCAAGTATCGTGACATCTGAGACTTTCCCTACCAGTCTGCCGGAGAGTAGGAACAGGTCTATCCTAGAGGAGCTGTCGTGGACCGTGGAATAGAAAGTATAGTCCCTGTCGTGGGGGTGGAGCGTTCTCCATATATCATGTAAATTGAGGGAGGCCATATGCGAGAGAAGCCGCTTGGTCGCTCTTGGTGTGGGTCTGCGACTAGACGTCGTCCTGTCCAGTAAACTGTCCAGTGTAAGGTTCATGTCCCCCCCCCATATTATGGGGACGTCTATGTATTTCATAAGTATGGCCGTCACTTCATCAAAGAACTCGGGGGTGTCAATGTTGGGTGCATACACGTTGACCAGCAGGCATTCTTCGTGAGCCAAGGTGCAGTGTAGGATTACATATCTGCCTTCAGGGTCAAAGTGTGATGTGCGGAGATTAAAGTGGATAGACTTATGGATGAGAGTCAGGACCCCTCTAGCTTGGGTGGAGTATTGGGTGAAATATCTGTTGACACCCCAAGTTTGTGCAATGTTCGATGACAGATGTTTGTTTAAGTGCGTGTGTCTCTTGTAGTAGGAGAACCTTGACCCCGTGTCGCTGTGCGTAGGCCGCGATCCTTCGGGATTTCGTGAAGTTTGTTAGGCCACGTATATTCCATGACATCATTTTAATTGCCATGTAAGTGGCTTACGGGACATCCCAAGTAAAAGCCCTGCCTCTGATGTACGCTATGAATGCTGCCATGCAGCACCGCTGCCATCGCGTGTGGCCCGTCTCAGCCCCCATGCCATTTTGAGTATAACCTATCCCAACTTTCCAACCCGCCACCCTCACCGCCCTGTCCCAACTAGCAGTGTGTGTATACCCACCCTTAGCGTGAACCAATAACTGCCATCCCCAACTTGGCAGTGTTTGAAAGAAAGCCCAACTGGGGCAAGAACACAAACATTTAGATCTCACAGGAATTGCAGTTGCAGTGGGGGCCACCGCTGCCGTCTTGTCCACCAGTGTTGATACGAGTTCTGAATAAGTAGCATAATCATAGGTTCGGCTATCATAAATGAGGTTACAGAGCAAGGATGCATAACTTAATGGGCAACAAAAACAGATTCATATGATAAGGGCAGCAGTCAGTTTTGATCGTTGTCCATCGGGATCGCAGGCGGCTCCGCCAGTGGGATCTGTGCCTCGATGAATTTCACAGCCTCGTCCGGGACTGTGAAGAAATAGAGCTTGTTCCGGTGAGTGAATTTAAGGCGTGCGGGGAAGAGCATAGCGTATTCAATCTTCCTATCCCGTAACATTTTCTTCACCCCAGTGAATCTGCGTCTTTCCGATTGGACACCTACTGAGAAATCGGGGAAGATCCTGATTGTTTGTGAATCCATCCTTAATTCTCCCTTCTCTCTGGCCAGGCGGAGTATATGATCCCTGTCCTTGTAGCTAAGCAGTTTTGCTATAATAGGTCTGGGGAAATCCCCGGGTCGCGGGCGGGGTGCCAGGGAGCGGTGAGCCCTTTCGATCGTGAAGAATGGTGAGAGCACGGGATCATCCAGGAGGTCTCTGATGAGTTTTTCCACCGCCAGTTCCATACGGCCTTTAAGTGCATTTTTGGGGACCCCAATTATGCGAATGTTATTTCTTCGCGACCTCGATTCGAGGTCATCGCATTTGGACTTGACTTGCTTCATGTCTCGGACAAGCTCTGATACTGTATTTTGCAGTTCGTGAACATTGTCTTCGGTGGAGCCCGTCCTCTGCTCCACTTCAGTGATTCTGGCGCTGTGTTGGTCGAGTTTAGCCCTTAGTGACGCTACATTCGCATTAATGTCATCCAGCTTTTCATGGAATGCTGCAAAGTTTTTGGCCATGGATTCCATCATGGCGGCCAGGTCCGGCTGCGGGGGGTCCGGCCTAGGGTCGCCCTCCTCCTGGGTTGTAGCGGATGATGCCTGGTCTCCCCTGGGTGTCGCCCTGGCGTATTTGTCCATAGCCCCGGCTTTGTTAGTGTTACGCGATCTGTTAGCCATTCTTCGGGGGCAGGGTCAGGGCCAGCACAACGGAATAAGTGGTGGAGGAGGCCTGGAGCGCACCTCTAGGAAGGTAGGTGGGATGTGGCGTTGGAATCTCGACTAGACGTGTCCCGGCGGCACCGCACCCCTCCGTGTTCCCCTCCACGGGCAGCCCCCCCCCTTACTTTAGGGATACGGGAGAGGGAGCCAAAGTGTCTTGCTCCTTAACAAAGGAGGTTAATTCAACAGTCCTTATCAGTCGAGAATATCTGGGGGAGGTAGAGCCGGGCTATCCGCAGGCATTGATATTAAGCAATAGGCAGCCACAATAAAGTTTAATTGCACCCACCTCTTTCCGTTTGCAGGGTGGCATATCCGCGTATCTCCATGGGGACGTACGAGGGTTGTTGGTGGTGATGTCTGGCTCGCAAGCACAAGCCTCCCTCCCGACGCGGGAGGCCTCGCGGTAAGTACTGGAGGCGAGCCGGGAGGGCCCGTATGCCCAGCGGGAGCCGCAGCCGCGGTGATTTATCTGAGCACTCCTGGGGCCCTCCGACAAGGAGGCAGTAAGGGCGGAGGGTCCCCAGGCGAGTCCGGAAGGCGAGCCGGGAGGGCCCGCGCGCCTAGCGGGAGCCGCAGCCGCTGTGATTTTTCTGGGCACTCCTGGGGTCCACCGATGAGGAGGATGTCAGCGCGGAGGGTCCCACGGCGAGTCCCGAAGGCGAGCCGGGGGGGTCCTCCTGTTCAACGGCCCGAGGGCCAACGAGAACGGCGATGTCAGCCGCGGCCCGGACCGCCAGCGCAGGCAGCTCCGGGGCCGGCCGGCGCGGCGGTGACGCGCCCGCTCCGGCGAGGCACGGCGCCCGGCCCCGGGCGCGCGGGCCAGGCCGCTCCGCCCGACAATCACCGGGAGTCCTACGGAGCACGGGTCAGAGCGCCCGCGGGCCCAAACTCGGAGCGGACCACAGGATCGAGGAGGCCGCCCGCAGGAGGCGGAGCGCTGGCGATCACCGGAAGGCAGCGGCAACAGGGTCCCAGGAACCGCCAGCCAGCCGCGCAGGCCGAGCAGCCGCAGCAGGCCGAGCCGCCAGAACTCGCGGATGACAGCAGCGCTTTCCGCCCAGTTTTCGGCCACAGGCGCAGGAGAGTTTTAGCGGCAGAAACGCTGCAGTAATTTGACGAAAAGTTGTAGGTAAACGCTGATATGTCGGATGAGCTGGTGGGCAAGGACGGAGCTTACAGACTAGGCAGCCATCTTCCTTGGCTGCTCAGCAGCGCCCCCCACATTTGATTTTCTACTGTGTAAAGCAAGACATGCATGGTCTCTGGGAGAAAGTTATCTGCTAAATTGCACCAGCATTCCCTAATCAGTTAATACTCAGGAAATTGCAAAGCCGGAGTTGGTCACGTGGTTGGTGTCAGGCCGGTTTTTCTATGTATGGGTGAGTGGTCGAAGGGGGAGAAGGGGGAAAAAGCCTGTCCTACATCAACGTGAGTAGTGCATGAGGAAAAATGTGTTAGGAAAAATTCTAGTGGCGGGTCTCGGACAGGGCAAGGATGGCAGAGCGTGATGGGTATCAGTGCGGGAGCACAGGGCTTACCTGAGGGGCCTCGTCACGAAGATGAGCGGTCATGGCGATCTTTCAATCTTTGTGTAGGCTACAAATAGTGGTGTGGTTAGATCCGATTGGCCTAGAATTTGCGAGCTTTTGCTTGGTTCAGAGCGATGCTACGAGCCAAGTGCTCCAATAAGGGGAACTCTGGTATTTGGAGTGAGGTATGTTCGGTTGAGTTCCTGATTGATGGATGTAGTTGATAGGCAAGATGCTAATGGAAATAGGTCAATAAGGGTAAGTATGGCAGGAGTAAGATACAATTATATCCAGATGTTTTGCATATTGGATGGACAGGGCTTGTGAGTTCCAAATTGTGGTGTGGGCATAGCAAAACAAGGGTAAGGAAGGTAGGGAAGGGGTTCCCAAATATAAAAGGGGCGCCATGTTCAAGGGCGATGTGGATTGGGGGGAGTTGCTTGATGTGTTGAGTTCGTATCAGTCAATTATGTATCCAGAAAGCAGAAAACTGTGCTAAGTTCGGCAATTGAAGATGGATTGTTGGCGAGACATGCATGGTTGGCTAGTTACCCTTTGTGTTGGACTGTACTCATAGGATGGTGCATGTGTGTGCCTGGCATGGTTAAAATTTACTGTGCGGTGGGCAAAGTGTTTGACCTGGGGGATGGTAATATATTGTTGGCTGCATTGGGTTTGTAACAAAAGGAGCATGTAAACGTATATATGTTTCAAAAGAAGACATTAAGTTTACTCTCAGTATTTCAGACCTGGCAGACACGTATATATTTACAGATGAGTATAGCTTCTCTTTGTCGAAGTCTCAGTTCGCGGCCCTCTCCTCTTGTGTCACATTTAAATGTTTTAATCCTGATGAATTGTATGTCCTTCTTGTCATCCAGGTGGTGGCTACCTTGCAAGTGTGCAGCCAGTGGATATCTTGCATCCTGCAAGCTTAGGAGGCTTAGGTGTTCTTGGATTCTTTTCCTTAGTTCTCTAATTGTACTACCAATGTACTTAAGCTTGCACACACAAATGATACAATACACAACACAATTCAATTTACAATTCATAAATTGGTCAATTCAATGCCAATGGGTATCGCTGAAATTGACAGGCTGGGCATTTAGGGCTTGATGGCACATAGAGCAAGTTCCTCATTTGTTGAAACCTGATGCTCTCAAGGTAGACAGTCAATTTTGGCTTGCTGCTTGGATAGATGCCATGTATTTCGCGCTCTGAAACACTTGTGTACTAGCGCAATAGAAATAAAATATCAATATCAATATCAATGTATGATGGGCTAAGGATTGTTCTGAGGGTCAGTGCTTTTGTAAATTAAAATGGTGGTCTCGGTGCTATCCATTTTTGAATGTCTGCATCAATAGTTAGCAAATTCCAATGTTTTTGAGGATTTCTGCAGCTGGGAAGGATGGTTAGTTAGGAAAGAGGTCAGCCAGTCCAGTGCCCAGTCAGTGATGCCGAGGGTGTCACAGCGTGGATTTATGGGGATGGAATGGTTGACTGTGTCAAAGGCAGAGGAGAGATTGAGGAGAATGAGAACAGCAGGAGAGTTGGAGTCGACGTTTGCGGACATGGTTTCACAGGTGTTAAAAAGATCAGTTTTCTTGCCTCTGGATGCCCGGAATCCAGATTGGTAGTCATGAAGGCAGCCAACAAGATCAGTGTGGAGGGTTAGTTCTGGGAGGACCAACTTTTCCACGAGTTTACCCAGGAAGTGGGTAGCAGAGATAGGATGATACTGAGCCGAGCAGAGGTGTCAACAGATGTTTTCTCTTAAGAGAGGTGCACACAGGAGTGCTTGAGGCATAGTGGGAAAGAGCTAGTGGCAAAGGGGTGGTTACAGAAGTCTGCGAGGGGTGGGGCGAGAGAGGAGATGTTGTCTTTAATGGTTCTGGAGGAGCATTGTGCACCTTTTTTCGAGTAGGCTTTTATAGAGTTGGCCTCTTTAGAGACCTCGTCCGGTGTTATGGGAAGGAGGGAGGATAGTAAGGGGGTGGTAGGAGGGGAGGCCATGGGAGGCAGGGAGTAAGAATGGGTGAGGAGATGGGGATGGAGGAGAGTGAGAACAGGATGTCCTGATTTTTGGATGTGAAGTGGGAGGCCAAGGCAGTGCAGAGGGCCTGGGAAAGAAAGACAGAGTTGGGGACTGCAAGTGGTTTGGTGAGTTCCTTGCAGATTTTCAGCTGTGTTGTTATAGGCTCCAGTGATGCAGGCTTGGATGTGGGCCAGCTTTTTGGAGCGGATAGAGAAGCAATATTGCCTTTGGAGTAGGTGGCAGACAGTTTGTCAGAGGAATTTCCGTTCAGCAACTCTGAGAAGCAGAAACACTTGTGAAGCAAAATCTGAGTCATATCAGATGTTCTTGGTAGCAGGTTTTCGACAGATCTTCATGGCAGGGGAAAGGATGTCGAGAGTGTTGGAGATGGCAAGATGCAGATTAGCAATAGAGTCAGTGGGAGAGTCAGGAGTGGGGGCTCAGAGGGGGATGACGTCAAAGGCAAAAACAGCAACTGACACTTGCATCATCAGTTGAATGATGGTGACGGAGGCTGGCAGTGCAGAGAGTGTTCATACCAGGAGAGGGGGTGGTGACCGGATTAGAGAAAGGGATGTCACCAGAGATGAGGGCATCAAGAGTGTGGCTAGCAGAGTGGGTAGAGCCGGAAGGACCAATAGTGAGAGGGAGGGAGCCCCTGAGGACCCGGAACTGAGAGGTGGATAATTGAAGAAAGTCGAGGTGGACGTTGAAGTCACCAAGGTGAAGGAATTTGGCAGAATAGGTTGAATGAGATGAGGCAAAGTCGGCCCATACAGATAGTGGCGAGGGTGAGAGAGAAAGTGGGGGAGAGTCACAGCCTACAGACAAGACATTCAAAAGAGGGGTAGGATTGATTAGGAATGATGGAAGCAGGGACCCACTCAGGGAAGATCATGGCCACCCCTCCACCAGTCCTAATGGGTCGGAGTTTGGGTAGGATTTTGTAACCCTCAGGAAGGAGAGTGTCAAGAGCAGTGACAGAGCTGGCATTGAACCACGTCTCAGTAAGAGCGAGGACGTCCAGGTCAAGGTCTTTGAGAAGAAGACAGATGTCAGAGGAGTGTTTCATAGCAGAGCGAGCATTAAGGGTAGCTAAATGTGTTACAACCCCAATTTAGGGAGTCGGGGGGGGTTTCTACAACATTTCAGATTATTGCTGCATTGTCATTTTTGCCCCAAACATTCTTGCGAAAAACCATTCATTTGTACACCTAAAATAAAATGTCAGGATAAAAAGGGAAAATCTCCAAAAAACGGCAAATTGTGAAGTAATCCGCCACACGGGCGAATCAAAATAGGAGGCTCATTTTGCCAAGTTTGTTTCGCCAGCGGTAATTTCGCCCCACTCATTAGCACTGGTAAAAAGGAATGCCACCTGATGTACATTGCTTTGCACACTATCAAAATCGTCAGTGTCTACAAGGTGACCTTTTCCGAGCTGTAAGAGGCAACACAATAATTCATGTCAGACATTGTTTTGCATTCCAGACTTGTTGCCCTCGGGGCGTGGGTCGGGGTGCCTGGAGCATACAACTTGGTGGGGCACAAGTGTACTTAGAAAGAAATGCAGACATTTACAAGGGAATACAACCCACAATAGATCTATCAGATAAACATCCTCAGACTTCTGCCTTGCTTGTTGACCAGCTGCTAACATTTAATGGAAGGAAAACATACGATAGGATTCAAAGCATCCGCAGTCTTATCAATCCCGGATAAAGCCCTCTTTATATTCAGCTTTTGACAGGATGTGCAGAGCCATTCCTTGAGTGACAGCTGAGCCGCAGTGCCACTTCCTCTAGGCATTGACATTTTCGAATTCCCCTGCAGAGTAAAGCCGTGTACCACATGGGTTAGGACTAAAGAGAAGAGCTTATTACACGATTATCAGATCACGGGTCTAGAGTCCCAGCTCCCACTGCCTTCTGCTAAAGTTAATCTTTTCAGATTGAAGCGCGGGGCTGTGGGTTGTGGTCATGCGCAGTGTTATGGCCAGACACACACTCCATTTTAAACAGCCCTTTGGATAACTGCAATGGCCCTACCGTATACCATCGTCTTAAAACGTGAGTCCATGCATATAACAAACGTCGGTGCATTGTTAATAGCGGGTGCCTTTAACATTTCAAAAGTGATTTACAAAGAAGTTGCAGAAGTATGGATTCTAATTCCACCTTCAGAATTTAGACCAAATAAACTGTTTCATTATCTCACTGTACCTCAGAAGGTACCTGCATGGGAAATCTAAATACAGTACAAAAAATGCACAGTGTGATGATTAGTACTGCGCCGAATTACACAATCCAGCTTGTGACCATCTCGGTTTCTCTTATTTGTTATTGACCAGTTGCTGTGTATTATATCATGCTGCTAGTAACCCGTTCCACGGGCTATAACGGGGGGTAACGGCCCTGCAGCCCGATTTAAAGCACTGAGCGAAGCAGAGATTTTAACGAGGACACTGGGACGTTAACCCCCAGTATAGCCCCTGCAACGGGTTATTAAAGCCTTTAGCACCCCGGGTTGCCAATCCAGTAACTCAGTGTGCTGATAGCGGTGTGTTTTCTATGAATGAACAGGAATGTGTTGAGATGCCCGTCACAGAGCTGTTAGACGGGGCTCCAAGCAGAGTCCCTCTTTCATTTCCATGGTGGCAGGAATAAGGAAGTCAGAGCAGCAGCAGCAGACCGGGCTGCCGCAGTGACATCCATCAAGCAAGTGGCGGTGAGAGGGAAAGGGAGAATTGTGCTAAGGGAAGGTGGGGGGAAGATTGTGGGATGGGGGAAGCAACCACCAGGATGCTCGGAATGCGCGCTTGGGTCATGGGATTTAGCACATGATCCGAGCAACCTGATTGGCTGTGCCCCTTGCATGGGTGCTAATGTTCCATGTACAGCATATCATGTTTCATACACTCACTCTGCATGTCAGGGTGCTTCCTCACAGCGCTGCATTCAGGAGGTTGGGGTCACTGACCCACAGATCGGTTTCCTGCAGACTGACCCTGTCTCACCTAGTGGCAGCAATGGGTGAGAAGTCTAGGTCAACTCCTGGGAGGCGGCAGGGTGTATTCAAGACACAGTGTAACACCTACAACACTAAGAGAATGACTACAGAGGGATGGTAATAAAAATAATGTTATCTTCTGTGAAGGTAAGTACAGTAGATTCAGGTTATAGGTAAGTAGACTTTGTTTAAGAAGACTTTTTTTCTAATTCAGGATCACAGGCAATTTCAGTAGTCAAACAGATCCCTTCGGCCCCACGTGTGATATTTAGTACCCCAAGTGTACATTTTCACCTGAAGCCTCTCAACTGGAACTTACTCTCTAATCGAAACCAGTAGTAGAGATGTACCGGCTTCTGATTGGCAGAATGGAATACTAGTACGGAAGTTGTGTAGCCCTCACTCCATCTCCAGATCAAGCGGACCTCAGCATCTATCCCTCATCTATAGGACAACCAATCAAAGGAAAATATACCCAACTAAAACAGAAGTCATGCTCTGTGGGGTCAAAACAACCCAGAACACAATCATTCCTTTTTCTGAAGAAATGGGAATCTGCCCCAAACGAAGACCAAAAAATCAAGAACCTCAGATTCCTCATGGATTCCTCCCACATGCTGAAGCCACAAAGTAAAGGCATAGTAAGAAGCTGCATCTTCTGGCTCAGATGCCTCCACCACATCATGACATGCATGACTTTTTCAGACAGAACCATGGGCCCAATTCTGAGTTTGGTTGAATTAGGACTCTATTCGGGACAGTAATTCTGCCCACAGGAAATCTCACAAGTCTTCCATTTCAAGGTCAAACTTAGAATTCGGTGATACAGTGAAAATGGCAGCCATTTTCCGACTCCCAACAGAGAGGTATTAACAGAATGACAGCAAGAGATTTACTGCAGCACCAAACTCATGATGAGGGTGAGTGTACTCTCCAGTCTGGATTACTTCAAAATCCTTTACCTAGATATCCCAGAATATCTACTAAATTACTTACAAACAGCTCCAAAGCAACAGGCAACAGCTGGTCTCCTTCTTCCAACTCTGGAATGATGGACACACATTGGTCCAACCCTTTAAACACTGAATTGACTCTGTGTCAAATATTGAATTAAATGCAAATCCATCTGTACCACACATCGTGTAGTCCATGGCAGTGGCCTGAATCCACAAAGAAAAAAATGCAGCCTCTACCTTCTGGAAAGCATGCTTCAATCCAGCAATGCTGGCATATTAGCATTCCTGCACTCCAATTCAATCGTTAAGGAAGATCGTGATTTTCAATCTGTATTCTAGATTACAATGCCCAAGAGAGTCTGCATAGGGAAAGTCTACCTGGCCTTTAGAATTGATTATTAAAATATTAATGTATTGTTTAGGTACTATAGGCCTCATAACAAGTTGGCCAGTATTCCGGTGGTAAATCTGCCAGAATACCAACCAATGGAATTTCCGTTAATGCCCCTTGGTCTGGCGAATTTACTGCTGGATTACAAGTGGTGTTGGGCGTGTAAATCTCGAATAATTGGGGATTTGTGTTGAATTACTGCCGGTGGAATTACCACAGTGGTAATTCCACAGATTATTCAGCAGAAAGTGGGAAGATTTACCTCACGCATTATGCTGGAGGTAAATACCCCACTCCAGGGCCAAACTCGTAGTATTGCGGAGCAGGAAAGAGGTGGTAATTCTATTACAGACACTTTTCTCCCACACTGCCATACTCGTAATGAGGCTCTATCTATGTTATGAAAATATATATTTAATTATTTATAATTGTTGCCATTTTCATATTTTATTACATTTCAAGATACTCGCCTTAAACGGAGATGTATTTCCTCCAAATCGTTCTTTAGTTGTTTTCAATTTCTTAATGTTGACTCTTTTGTTAATTCTAAAACTGGCAATGTTAGTTAAAACGTACCTTGGGGTATATTGGGGGTGTATTGGGGTTTAATTCACCCAAGCCATCTTCGGTGTTGTATCCAATGTAGCTCTATGAGACTACCGTTTGTTTACTGTCAGTTGTAGGCGGATAGGGTAGATGAGGTTGGAGTGGGTGGTCAATGGGAGAAAGAAACGGCCAGGGTGGCATTTGGGAGGAGAGTGAAGGATGGTGAGAAATTGGAAGTGGTGAACAGGGAGTGAAGGGAAGAAAGGGGGATGGGCTGGGGCCGTGGGACAGACAGAGAGGGAAAGAACAGTAAAACAATAAGGAGCAGGATTGGCCGGAGCATGGTAGGAAAGAGAAGGTTTGGAAATTACATGGAACCAGGTGACCAAAAAGGCAACTAAGTAGGAAACCAAACACTTCAAATGCACAGGTTTCTAATAGACCAAAATTGCAATTTAAAAAAACACATGCTCTTAGGCGACCAAAAATGCAATTGAAATTGTGCAGGTAATATAGGCATGTGTGGCAGTTCATACACATATTTGCATAGATGTAGGAATATTGATTCACATGGTAGTTCTTCATTGTTGAGAAACTTAATGGGGGGTGGTAGGACACGACTGACTATCTGGCCTTAGTACCTAACATGAGCCTTCAACCTTTGGATTTCCAGATGTTTCGGACTACAACTCTCATCAACCCTTGCCAGCATATTCAACGGTCAGGATCATGGGAATTGCATTCGATAACATCTGGGGAGTCGCAAGGTTGCAGATCCCTGAACTATGAGGTCTTAACGAGGTCAAAAAGAATTTGCCATTTGCTATGAATCCCTTCGATGAGATGAATCTGTGTGACATGTAGGGCTTGTTTAATATTGGCCTCATTGTAAGGCCATGAGCAATCAGGGATTGGGATGATGGAGGTGAAAAAGGAGGGTGGCATCTCTGTGCTCAGCCCAGGGCACAATTTACCGTGTTCGTAAACGGCCACCAAAAGTGCTTTAATCTTATCCATTGGGCAAGTACCTAGTCTCTAATGGCTGATGGCATTTCTCCTGCTCAAGGGGGAGCCGACTGCTCAACCGCTCTTCTTGTCCACAGAATCTGCTCTGATGCAGTGCCAGCAGCTACATTGGTGCTGGATCATACAGGTGACGTGGGCGGGCCGGGGTATGTTCTGTACCCAATAACATGTTTTCAATTTTAGAAAACATGATGATGCTGTTGATACCAATATAGACTAGAATTGAGACTGTAAGAGCACATTCATGATGCGGTGCCAATCAATGCCATATTACCACTGTAAGATAGCATGATGATTCTCTCTATGCCAATATTGACAATTAGTTCCCTGTGAGGGTGCAATCAGAATGAAAGAACCATTCTGATTGCCCTTGCCGAGACATTACCCGGCCGGGAATCCCTTGTTCGGGATTCCACTGCCATTGTTCCCGACGGGAGGCATGGCAGCCCCTCAGCCAATGAGGAGGCTCAGAGTGGGCATCCACGCTCCGAGCCTCACCACGGCTGAGAGGCTGCCTTCGTTCCCCACCGGGGACTCAGGTAAGGCTTTTTTTTTCTTTCCCCTATCCTCCCTCCTCCCTGCCACCCCACCCCACTTACCTTCTTGCTCCTTTGTCCCACGTGGGGGACGATGGCAGCCTCCAGCCGTGTGGAGACTCGTAGCGGGGCCATCCCCGCTCCACGCCTCCAGACTGCTGGAGGCTCCCATCATCCCCCACCGCGGACCCAGGTAAGTTTTTTATTTTTTCCCCTCCCTCCCTTCCGCTCTCCCAACCCCACTTACCTTCTTCTCTGTTTTCTTTCGGGAACAGACGCGCTGGGAACACTTCTGTTACCAGCGCGTCCGCTCCTGATGGCTGCCATGGAAAGGGAAAACGGACTCCATTTTCCCTTTTCCGGTGGCCATTTTCTTGGTCGTGTTTTTTTTTTTTCTGTCCCGAAACGCTGCAGCGTTTCAGGACAGAAAAAAATGCTTTTAGTGACCCGGTCACACAGATATTGCGGGCTGGGGTACTAATAGCTAAATGCCTTTCCCGGCGGGGGCATTACCGACTCTGGTAATGTCCCAGGGCCTTCGTTAAGGTTGTCTGGTAATGCCCCTGCCGCTCGGGGCATATTGCTTAAGTATTACTACTTTATTAATAATTAGGAGCTTATTGTGCACATGCCGGGCGTTTCCAGACTGTAGTCTGCAAGGAGGAAGGGGAAAAAGGGAGGATGTGGAGGAAAAGAAAAAGGGGTGAGACATTTACACAAACTTCAAGTTCTTCAAAATGATGTGGTTCATATTGTAAAGCATGTCCCTAAAAGAGGGCATGTTTCATGATTTAGGAAGGACTTTCACTGGCTCTCGATTCCAGAAAGAATCACGTTTAAACTTAACACCCTAGTTCATAGATGTGTTTATGGGCAGGCCCCACGTTACCTGAAAGAATGCGTGAAACTGCAACAATCGTCACGTGCAACTAGATCTGCAGGAAGGTTCAGACTGATATGCCCTCGAGTGAAGCGGATAATGGGTGGGGGGGCGTTCATTTCCTGTGCAGGCGGCCAAGCCTTGGAATGCACTCCTGACTGATCTCCACATGGAAGAGAGTTTTGCTGTGTTTCGTAAGAAGCTTAAAACCCTGCTCCTTGCGTAATTAGTTCTCTCTTTACCTTACCATTTCCCTGCTCTTTGACCTGTTCTGTGCCAGTTTATTTTTTGTTGTTGTGTGTTCATACCTGCGCTTTGATGCCTGTGGGCTTAAGCGCCATATTCATTTGCAAACATAAACATAAACAAATAAAGGAGAAACATGTAAAAGTGTTAACGAGATGTCTAAACAGAGAGTGTAATGTTTTTGAAATTGTAGGTGCATAATGCGCCTTGAACATGGGGGAATTGTGCAGAATATTCAGAGTAAGTTTCAAGGAGTTTGTAGTTTACGATATGTAGATTGAAATGCGCTCAATGACTGTTTGCTTAAAAATTCAACAAAGAGAACATTAAAAATCTGTTTCTGAAGATAAGGGAGAATTTACCCGGAAGCAAGGTGTAATATAGTACATTACAGATTGTAGTGTATTGCAGTGGTTTGGAATTTTGATGTGCTCAAATGGCCCCTTGAAACATGTCAGCTTTCCTTGCCTGGGAAAACATTTGATTTCTTCCACAAACAAACTCCAGAATAGACTTCTAACCCTATTTGCCAAGAGTGGTCACGTCAGGTAAGTAGGTACATAGTGTCTGAAAAGCGAATGTGTGCGGTGACAAATAGAACAGCGCATGCTGAATGCAGTGGACATCAAAGATAATGTAGCCCAGGGGTGTTGCTAGGTCTGGAAAACATCCGGGGCTATGCTAATGTCGGGACTGTCAGGACTTGGGGCTAGCTAGCCTTTTGGTTGTAGCCCCTAAACTTCTATCAGGGGCTACAACCAAAAGACCTGGGGCTATATCCCCCTCAACCCCCCCTCCCTAGCAACGCCTCTGATGTAGCCCTTCAACCAGAGTGACAAGCTTGCATGGCTCTATGGTGGCATCCAGGTTTGAAAGTGGTGGAATCTTGTCATTCAATTTTTCACTACTAGACTAGATAGGTCAAAGAAGACAGCCAGCATTAAGGTAATATTTTCTAGGGGGGCAATTTTTCATTTTAAGGCCTGCATGCAGAGACCGTCTGGCCCTTCAGGCCAAGGCTATGGGGCCTTCCTGCACTGCTTAGATGTGTGTAACCAATGCAGACGGGAGCAGGAGAGCACACACTCTTCTCATTACTCACTAGGTCACACAGAACCTGGTTATATAGAGAGGGAAGCTGGACAGAACTGCAGGTCCTTTTAAATAAGAGAAGTTTTTGATCTGTTGCTCCTCTGGCAGAAAGGCCCTGGACCGGCTCTTTTTGTGACCTGCTAGAAGCTTTATAAGGATTGTACTAGCAGTGTGAGTGGTTGGATTCCACGTGGGCTGAGGGTGGCCTCTTCTGGGAGTTTATCTGCATAAACCAGCCTTATCTACCCTTCTCAACCTGAGCTGCAGTCATCTTGCCTTGTTAATGAAGGGCAGCAGAGGAATTTTAGGGTCAGAAGGGTTACATAATCTGATTACCAGCTCACATGTGCTGGCCTTCTTTGGGTGATGTGGACATTTCATGAACTGAAGGTCTCTAATCTACATTGTTTGCAGTGGGGCAATTGTTGGCTAGAAAGCAGGTGCCCCCTGCCTTCTCCAGAAAACACGGAATTACAAAATCAGAAAGGACCCATTTGAAACTGCACTTTAAATCTCCTGGAAATACAGCTGGCACAATGAATAGTTAATTTTGCTACATAAGTAGGGACAGACGAGGCATCGGCTTCCACAATTAGTGTGTCTTTTTAAATAGATTAGACTAGGTAGTAGGTAAGCGTGTACCACGGATGAGGGACTCGCAACACTAGTAGGGCAGCATTTCTATAGGTAGGGATGAGGTTGCAGCGTACCCATATGTAGAAATGTTATGTGCCAGGCATGCACCAGGCTCGGTAGGCAGCAAATAAATGCAGAACAAATGTGTCCTACAGCGGAACAGAAGTTGCCATTTTAAATTGCACCAGCAGCAGAGAATTGAGCGCTGCTGCTTTAAGAAAAGCCCAGTTAAGCATGCTTGAACAAATCAGGGAAAATTCTGTAGCTGGCTAGATGGTAGCTACATTAAAAGCTATTTCAACAGCCCAAGGCCTTTAGAACAATCAATTATTGTGTGCGGTCAGCTGTCAGATAAATTGAGTTGCGAAGACACGGCAAACCATTTCAGGTTTATGGGACAAACTGGGCATCCCAGAAAGTTAGAGAGAGTTGCCAGAATAATGTTTCTGCAGTCAGCTTGGTGTGACTGAAGGAGCAAGAAGTGGCTAAGGAACAAACATCTAATTACAGAGATAAGATCTTAGCAGGTTAAAAGCAGGATGACTCACAAAATAATTATTCATAAATATGTCAAGATCAGGATGGCGAGCATGGATTGCGAACAAGGCCTTGAGCCACGGCGACTCATGGCATGGGAGGTAACATGTTCTTTTTGATTTCATTAAAATAAGGTGATGCACTTATCTCTCTCGCTCTCTCCCCTACATAAATGTGTCATCATGCAGCCAGTTCATGGATAGTGTGACCACATTCTGACTGATGAAGGACATGTTTTTTTTTTTTCACCACAGCAGTAATTTAGGGCCTACAAATTAATTTCCAGATATGGTCAGGTAGCAATTTTTAGGGGAAGTTCCATGGGTGGGATTTTAGATAACGAGTATCCAATCCATAGTTGTATACATATAGGATTCCATATGTAGCTTAGTAGAGGAAGCCAATTACCAGGAGCGATAGGTTTTCACAACTGTGACAACACAATGACTCATTTGTACTATATAAACTCCTGCTTTCTGTTCAAACTTTGGAGAATGTTGGAGTGAAACCTTGGCTTTTATCTTGCTTTTTCCCCAGTCTATTGCAATAAACTGGTTACCTTGCATTTGGCATACCACAATCACTCTGTGTTGTCTCTTTTTTGACAAATGCCAGTTAGAGGGCTATTTGGCTTTTGACCTCTGGTTTCTGTTTATTTATTTGTGTGTTTGTGTAGTGCTACGTGTCACCTGCCAGCTACTTCTCAGCCCTTGTCAGTCTTGTACAGAGCAAAATGACATTGCTGTGAAATTATGTAACAAAAGAGGGAACAACATGAAAAGACACAGTACAACATGCTGGTATTACCCAACTTCCACTGTGCCCAAAAAAATGAAAAGGGGAGGAAAAATAATTATGGAAATAGTTAACATGAAAAATCAGCAAAACCCCCTTAAAACAAAAATGGGGCTTTGGAATCAAAACACAATTTGAAAGGAAGAATTACAATAAAACACAAGGATAAAAAGAGGTGCATAGCAAATAGGTGTGTGTGTGTATGTGTTTGGGGAGGAGGGTCTAAATGAGGGAGGGACACCACCATTAATGCAGAGGGAAGGTGTACATCAAAAAGCATAATTTCATGCTAGTATGTTTGGCCAAAATGCATTTAGAAACACAACATATTGAGCTTAACAGGCTAACAGTGCGTCAGGCAGAGAGGGGACAACTAAATAAATAAATAATCACGTACATATAAATGAAAAAGTAGCTCAGCTCCCTTCAAAATGAAAAATGGTCTTTGTTAACAAAATCGAAATTCAGAAGAAGGGGTGTTTGTGTCTGTGGGGAGAAGCTATACATTAAAAATAACAAGGTGATGCTAACAACACACACACACACACACACACACAAACACACACACACACACACCCACCCCCCCCTCCACACTCACCCCTTATAAATATTTGTAGCAGATGGCCTGGTAAATGAGAACCATTCAAGAGGTTAAGTGAACCCACCTAAGGCAAATGGCTCACAGCTTTCATCTAAGAGGTGTTAAACTCGCCAACTGCAGACCATTTGATAATGATTTGTTATTTATATGTTATTCATATAGCGCCTTAAGCCAAGGCGCTTTACAGAGAACATATTTACATGCATTTATCATCCCAATCGAAGTTGGTACTCAATTATCGACCTCAGAAGGATGAAAGACTGAGTTGGCCTTGCCGGAATTCGATCTTGCGACCTGCAGATCACACAAAGATCGCAGCAGCGAGCGCTCAACCCAATGAGCTATTTTACCAGCATTTTGGGCAAATGTAATCACTTAAACACAACGGTGTACTCCATAGTAGTCGCAATGCGTGACAGGTGTCGTCATCATTTACCAGATGCTCAGACACATGTGCAAGTACCTCAGTACTCACCTGATGCTCCAGGAATTCACATTCTTTTTCTGATACACTTTCCAGGTTTCCCAATAATATCCCCAAGTAATCACATCAGTTGGCAGGTGTTACCATAATTTGCCCACATATTCACTCCATTTGCCACGCTCTGCCCCTTTTGTCCCAATTACAATGTTTGGCAGGTATTGTCTAACAGCGTCCATGTATGACGTAATCTTGCCAAACAACTGCCATTTACTTTGGGATTACAGCCATCTCTATGACAGTACTAAGGGCCACATTCATGGAACTTTTAGCCCGGTGCAAGGTGACTTTGCAATGCCAACAACACGTTGACCCGGCCCTGATTCACAGAGCGGAGCAAAGTGTATTTTTGCTGAGCAGAGACACTTTGCACTGTAAAAGTACTCTCTGCACCGCAGTACATGGGCAGTGCAAGGAGTACTTTTGCAGTGCAAAGTGAATTAGGCCCTAAGAGTCAGGATTTCCGAGCTCTCACCTAGAACCAGGGGGGGAAGGGGCTTGCATATGCCGCCATTTGCCAATCGTTGCCATCGTTTTCCAAAGGTTCTTACATTATTTGGCAGGTATTTACATCGAAATACCAGGAACTCACACCATCTTCAAGATATTGCCGTCACATGCCTCGAATGTCGGACCATTTCTCATGTCCTCCCATCATTGGTGTGGGTGTCACAGCATTTGCCAGGTTTTGACCTCAGGCAGCCAGCTACGCACGCCACACGACAGATTTCTATAGAAATGCCCGTGCGTGTACAGCATTTGTCTTGACATCTGCGTGATTTCTTCGAGAATATTTCCATCAAATTCTTGGGGCCAATTCACAAAGCATTTTCTTGGGGGGCAATGCTTATTTGGCCGCAAAGAAGCCCACATTGCGGCATGCATGCTTCTCACTGGTTCAAAAGAAATCTGTGGAGGAATCCATTTGCGACCAGTCACAGTCTAAATAAGTACTGTCAAAGCCAACAGTTTAGAAATGTAGAGGTTTATTACATTTTTGCATCTATATTTGAATGCAAAACATACGTGGGTCTTGTGGTTAGTCTGTGTGTGAGGAAGGGGCTGGGAGATCTATTGGTCTGTGTGCGTTATGTGTTCTGGGGCGGTGCGCGAGTGGCATGTATCCAGAGGTTTTATGTAGATAGTTTTATTTTATTTTAATTGTTTTTTTTATAACGCGCCTAACACCGTACCTGTGTTCGGTTCTAAGTGCCGATCCAGGATTCAAACTTGTGTTATCTTCCATTCACTATTAGCTGGAGGAGAGTGATTCATAACTGTGGTGGTTGTGATGTTGGTGTGGACAGGATTTATGTGATTTATGGAAAATCCCAACATACCTAAATATCTTGTTGAAAACTGCAGGGCATCGATATGGTAGAAATAATATTCCCATGTTTAAACGATAGCATTCACCGTTAATCGACATGCAATGGCTGCTACAACGTCTGAACAACGTTCTTGTGGATCAGGGCCTAATAATGGTGAACCTAAGGACTCTTATAATGAAAATGTACCCTGCCTACATCACTGCTCACTTGTAATAAAAAAAATGACATCAGTACTGAAACTGAAACTGTAATAACTTATTACAGTTGACTGGTTACATCACTATGCCTACCTCCTGTGCCAATGCAAAGCACACTTCCAGCTGTTGTTGTAGCACTTAACGAAAGATGTCAATAACTTGTCCAATTACTTTCTCCTAAAATATATTTCTATGACACTTTACAGGCTTTCATTAATAAGGAACCGTTTGTGTCAGTATGTTTGTTTTGTGCACTGCTGTAGTTTAACACAGGCAAGTGAGCGTCTATAATTATATTATGATTAATTTTGAATGACAAAAACAATGCTTAAAGTATTTTTCTGCAATACATTACAATCTGATTGTTCATTTTTTATCCACACCGATTTCACATTGATAACAGGTAACAACAACTGGAAGATCTGTTACATTAAAGCAGGATTGTCCAACTCCAGGCCTCTATGGCTGGAATCCCGACAGGTTTTCAGGATACCCCTCATTAATATTCATGAGAAAAATGTGCGTAGCTCTCGAATCAGTGTATACAAATGTGTCTCATGAATATCAATGAGGGTTATCCTAAAAATCCAACATGGATCCGGCCGTCGAGGCTTTGAGATGGACAATCCTGCTTCGGAGACTAAGCAAGAGGTCAGGTATAAGTTGAAAAACCCGCTAAACTACTGCCTAAAATTCCCGGACAAAAAATTGAGAACCGTGTTTATGAAAGCCAGATTAAATCTGTTACTAACGCGAGAGATTATAGCTACTCGAGGATCCAAGAGCGACAAGACTTGTCGCCTATGTGAAAAGGAATCAATGGCAGAAACACTAAAACACCTAGTGATAGATTGTCCAAAAACCAAAGAAAACAGAATGACTTATCTTCGCCCGCTGATTTCTAACGCATGGACGCTACAACCAGAGGATCTGTGGAACAGATTGATCTCAGGCGAAACAACTAGATGGTCTGTGGATATGGTGAAACTAATAGAATTAGCCTTGAAAAAGATAAACCAGCAAGTGCATACTGGTAATCTGCAGACAATCGTTGAGCCACCCCAGTAAACTAGACAAAGACGCAATTCCACGTACCCGTTCTCCAAGGCAGAATGCTAGCTCGACAGGGTGGTGGAGTTGCGAGAAGTGATCCTTCATGCATGAAAAGAGAGTTCAAAACTTTGATAAAACTCAGTTTTAGATGAGTAAAGTATCATAAGGAATACAATAACCCCTGTAATGTTGAAAACGAATACTGCACATCCCCTCGGGGTTCCTTGACAACGTACGGTGTGGAGGCGTGGGGGAGTTTTAACCATATGTTATCCATTAATATGCCATGGGCATGATTACATGACAACAGACAGCATGGGATATCTTCCCGTGCATGTTATCTGCATTCATGCTTAGCCTTGACACGGGTGTCTATAACGTGTGACAGGGTTGCCTGCTCGGATCTCTTCAGGAATGCAGACATGCTGCGCGACCAATGTGCACCTCCAACCAGGCCCTCGTTCCTTTTACTCGCTCGGAGAGCAGTAGCCTCTTCCAGCTCCCAGGACAAGCAAAGTCATTCAGTTATAATATCTGCAGGCAAATTGTATCAGCCATGTGCAATCTGTCAAGTGCAAAACAGCAGCAGAGCTCTTTAGTAATACCCAGCAAATCTCTTCCCATCCTCCTTACCCGGGAAATAAATGTGTCTTCGGAAAAAGTTATAATGTTTTCTCCTCGCAACAAACAACGCAGCATTTGTGCAGGAGATGGGTTTGTTGAACATGTTTCACGTCTGTTCTTAAAACAAGTCCAGACTGGGTCTAATTTACTACCTCACTCATTCCCCATCCTTCCTCGGCAACGCCTCACCACCGATCACCAGGCCTCCTATCTCTGCGCACAAGTTAACCTCAAAAACACCCTCATACGCATACAACCTGCACTGATTCACAAATAAACCCTGGCATGCATGCACACAGATAGGTAGAACGTTTTTTTTTTTTGGCTATACTTACCTAATCATTCAGCTGCACACTCCCGTTGCTACATGGCGATCTGTAGGCCTAACCGCTGCCTGTGCAGACTCCGTTTTTCTACAAGGCTTTCCTCCTGAATGTCCCCGGAGGTTGTGGAGCGGGGCAGGGGAGATTTGGAAGAGCACAGGGATATAGACGTAAGGAGAGGTAGGTGAGAAGAGAGGTGGTTCTCTCACAGGAGAGCAGGCTGGCTATGTGTATGCCATGAATGGAGATGGTATGGGACAGAAGGAATGCAGCTGGGCAATATATTGTGGGGCTGTGCAGTTGGCAGAGGAAGGATCTATGTGTTCAATGACATGACATGAAAGCATCTGCTTTCCAACAGAACTCCTAATTGGCTCTATCATTGCAAAAAAAAACACATGGGGCCTGATTTACAAAAGCATTTTACAATGGAACACTCTCTGTAGATTAGGTCACGTTCTTTAGTTTAAATGTTGCAAAATGACAGAAAAAAACATATAGTGCTTTTTCTATTTCATGCCACTAGCATTGAGAGTTACTGTGGCAGCCAGATGCCCTTCTTCTCAACACCACTTCTTCTTTCACTCCATTGTGTAGTAATGCTTTGGTGATATAAGTGGTGCCAGAACCACCACACATCTAAATCTCATTCACACAGACAAGAACAGCTGTGCTCTTGCAGCAACTTGCCCCAGTTCCACCAAAGCATAATACATAGACAACTTTCACAAAAAAATGTAACATTGCTTACCATGTTTCCCAGACAAGCAGTTCTTTCTCCCAAAGTTTAACATCACTTTGTAGTCAAATAAATGTTCCAGGGTATTGTACCTGGATTCTCTTCTTTTTTTCTTTTTATCCAATGCATTTTATCCTCTAAATTGTGGCTGGTGCTCATGGAGTCTATGCATGAGATTCTTTGTTATTCATCCAGCACATGCACTATGCCAATGGATTCAACCGCAACGTGTGCCTCCTGCAATTTTCACATAGAAATACATTTCTTCATGAATTGTTGCCTTTGCTTCAAAATTCAGAGAAAATTGATTGGCATTGTCTAAAAATGATCTATTTAAATATGTGAAAACAAGTTTTGGGGTTATCTGTGGGGTGTATTGATCCACTAGGCTCTGCCCTGCAACATCACTGTGTGCTGCTTTCATCAGAAACAACAGGATGGCCGCCAAAAAGCCCTATGCACGCTAAATACCTTTGAGATTTGTGCAGGGAAACCGGAAAAAATAGGCCGCTGATCTATTTTGCCTGTGTCAGTGGTAAAACAGGAGACCATACTGCCAAAACCTGTCATTGGGCTGCCCACAGAGTAAAATGGAGCTACCTGAAAAGGCAGTGCTTCATTGCCAGGAAAACCCAGAAGTGTTCTAAAATACATTTTTCTTTGGCTGTTAAAATTGCAAAATAATGGTACCCCAAACATCAGAAGAGATCCAACATCCTTGTTGGGTGTTAACCATCACCTTATTTAAGGAATCCCCATAAGCACAATGTCAGGAGAAGCACATTTCACACAAAAATATCCACATTAAAAAAGATACTTGCCTGGGAAAATATGTCAGAATATGGGCGCAGTACCGTCGCTCGCCTGTGTCAAAGCTGTCATTTACTTATACTGTTAGTTTAAACAGGTACACTAAGATCGAATTGTGGAAAAGAAGAGACTTGCCATCAAAAGCAATATAGGTTGCTACTATTCAATCTCTATGTTTTAGAAAGACTGGAGAAAGATATCTGTGTGTATATTTGTTGAAAATGTAAAGTTTATTTAGAAAAGACAATTTTAAACAAAGTGTTTTAAAGTGAACTGATGCCGTCACTGGACTTCAAAAGCACAGTTTGCCCCAAACAAAGGTGCCTTCCCTTTTGCTCTCTTCCCAGGAACTCTCAGTTAGATGCTAATTAAAGGAGGAGGGGGTTTTGCTCTGCTTCTCTGAGGAGAGACAATAGGCTTACTGGACTGAAAGGGAATGCAAATTCAGGTGTCAACAGAAACAACTGCCAGCAGGAAGAGAGCTCTGGACTGCTCTAGGCCCAGCAAACCATGGGGGCAGGACCAGACAGATTTGTGTATCTTCAACCACAAGGAAATATCTTTTTGAAAAAGACTCATAGAGAACCGTGCACAATTTGCAAAAATCTGTAACTTATAGGTTGTTAACATGAACATTCTGCTCACAGTTTGAAACTACTCTGAACTCTGTGTGATGTTCAGAGACAGGACTACCGAAATTGTAATTTTATAGCAATTGTGATGATGCTAGAAATACTAAACTTCACAGGATTATGCCCAGATGTCATGCGCATATGTAGAAAAATGTGGACAGGTCTGACACTGGGTACCCAACCAAAAGTGCGAAAAACTGTAAAATCTGAAACAAAGCTCTCACTAAGATGGGCCTCGGATGGATATGTGCTCTACTAAATCTGTGATGTAATTATGTATTGTTAGCAAGTTGGTTATATTGTAAGTATGATTTATGTGAAAAATAGAGTTACTGTACAGAAACAAAGGGGAGGTACTCCTTGGAGTGTAAAATACTGCATCATCATGAAACCATGTGTTCCTTCTCAAAACAGGAGAGAGGACATACCCTAACCAATAGGATTCCTAGAGGGTGTGCTTGGTATAATTCAGTCTTCCCATCCCTTAGGGAAATATATAAATAGGGACAGTTTAGGACCTAGGGACACACAGATTCATCCATCAACTCATTTACTGGCGAAGCGCTTTGCAGGAGAAAACCAGATCCAAGACTCTAGAACTTTGAAAGCAGAGAGGCCCAATTCCAAAGCTGAACCCTTCTCAGCTTGGCCTCTAAAATCTTGAAACCTGATTTTACCCCCAGACTTCCAATCCAAGGGGAACAACACCAAATAGAACAGCCTGGCTGTGCTGTTTCTGCTTTCTTGCCAAGAACTCTTGCTAGAACCCAGAGATCCAAACCAGTAGAGCAGAGCTGTAACCAGATAGCTGCAACCCAGAACCAACCCATCAAATCCAGTCCAGAGGCTGCGCAGTGTCCATAGTGCCGTGCTGAGTGCAGAACCTGAGCCCTGAATCCTGTCCGTTGGGCTAGCAGAATTCCAGTCCAAAACCTTTGACCAGTTCTTTGATGGGCCTATTCCAAACCATAGTTGTGAGTATCCGAGCACAGCATTGTCCATAGCCAATATCTTATCCTTAAGTAATCCTATCCAAACCATTCTATCCTATCCAGAACTGCATTGTAGAATCTCTTTTGTTTTTCCTGAATCTTTCCCTCATCCATATAGTCCTTTGATAATTGTAGTGATAACATCATCTTTGCGCTAATATATTTGCTGAAGGATGACAAGTGTCTCGGCGGGTAAAAGTCAGACATAGGTGCCGCTGTTCTGGTGGATGTCCTGTTGGGTATCTTGTATATTCATAGCCTCCCTAGTGTACAGAAATTCCTGTTTGTAATTCAAAAGCACATCTTTCATTTGAAAACCTTGACTCTTTCTGAGAAAAATCGACCTCTACTAAAACCTTCATAACTACCTTACCGTACATGCTAGAAACGAAATTTAAGTGTCAAATTTATTTTTTATTTCTCACGCGCAAAATGTTTGCCGCACATTTGCGTTTGGCTCAATTTCATCACCTGTAAAACAGCTTTTCTTTGCATCCGACCTCAGAATTCAGTTTTCAATCTGCTAGTTATTCAATCATCTTTGCTAGTGTTTACCTGAAACTATATAAAGTGGCTACCTTTAGTTTTGAATCCAATTTAGTAAATTAAATCAATTATTCAGTGTTTTTCCATTTATCCCAAGCCACACTCATAAGCATTTGACCTGTTTTGAAATCATTCCTGTTTCTCTCTATGCTTGCTGGGGGTAATTGGGACTGAAACCGTATTTGAAACCGTATTTGTTGAGTGTTTATTCCTGAAACCTGTGTTCTCTACTTCCATCTCTTTATACTGCATCTTTAAGTATTATTCTATGCTGCAATATTTTTCTTATCCATACTCCGTCTGAGTAAAGAGATTGTTGATTGTGACATCACCCCAATGGTGATCATTGTATAAATATTAATAGTGTGATATATATTTATTGTTCAAATTCATAAAATAAATCTTTAAACTTTGCAAAGCAACCTGCTTCCTGGTTCAGTGAGACCGGGGGGATTCAAAGAGAGGTACGTGATATAAGGGTACATCATTCAGAAATAAACAAACTTATAGACAAAAATATATAATTAAGGGTTTCAACTGTGCATCACACGCTAGGGATTGATTTAGGTAGAGTGCTGGGTTCACATCACTTACATATCCCACAGGGGTAACTGCTGCAGACGGTGCTTTGTCAGCAAAAGCAGTAATGGCAGGTGAGCTGAAGAACTGGTAAATATATTTCCTACCCTAGACCCAAAAACTAGAAAAGCCTATTATTATATTCTATTTACACTCCAGATGGTTACTAGACTTATCTGTTAGTAACACTCAATGGCGAGCACGGGATAATGGTATATTGCTTCTACTTTTTTCACATGTTAATATGTGGTTTTAAATAGTCTTTGTGAATTTGGATGGTCCCATTAAAAGACTTTGATCTGTTCAACTCCCAGTCTTTGAATGTTTCTGATTGCAAATGCTAAAGCTTTTGCATTTGAAAACATGCTTTGTGATACGACTTGTAACATGATTCCCCAGTATTGCCCTGAAAAGTATACTTTAAAATAATAGTGCACTGCCAGGCATTTTACAGTGACCAGAATTACCAGGAGAGGCATTGCGCCACACATATGTCAGCTCTATAACACCCCAGCCCCTCCGCCCCCATCTTAAATCATTAGCAACTCATATGGTACATTGTTCCTTCGCTGAGTCACGGTATGGTGTAGGATGGCACATTCCCATTAGTTACAAACATTGATAACATGAATTAGAACAGGTTGGGGATTAAGTTGCCACATATCAGGCATGTTTCCAAAATGTTTAGAGTGCTTGAACAGCAGACTCAGGGTGACGAACGTGGGGTTCATTTGGATGTGAGTCTGGATCCTGTAAGTTTCAAACACCTGCCATAGTCAATAACGAGAGATTGGAATTGGATTGGATACGATTGGATACGATCAAGGGTCTCCCGCCTGTTGGTCTCCAGATGTTTTGGTCTAGGACTCCCATGGTCCTCACTATTCACTATGCGGGCTAGGGCTGATGGGAGTTACAGGCCCTGGGTTGGATGTAGTGGTATAGAGACAGTGTAGTATCAATGGGAAGGCCGCCATCTTTTCCCGAGGAACTAACCTGCCATACTTGAAAGCACACATGTGTCCATGGAATAGGGACAGAAGCATAAGGTGCATGTCACCTTGTCATGACTTCCTGTGGAGAGGGAGACAGCATTGAATACTACTGTATGCAGGCACCAGTAATGGGGGTGGGGGGGATGGGTGACTAATTGATTATATAAAAAACAAATGAAGGCCAATGTCTACGGGACTGTGCACAAACCATCATTTTGGCTAGGGTGGTAAAACTCCTTACACCCTAAAGAAAAAGGTGAATAGAATGCATTTATCTCAGAAAGAACCCGATAAAGTAAACTTTGCTGTCCTTAGAGTCCCTGATGACATGTCACTGGTTCACAATAAACAACTCGCAGCGCAGCGAGCGTGCCAGAGTATTTGGGTTTCTTATCAATTGTCTGTCAGGCAGGAAACGAAATGCAATTCAGGAGAAACATCCAGGGCCAACTGCAAAATGAGTAGAATTGAAGGAACATGGGCAGATGAGCGACAAGGTGACCCTGTAATGAGAAACCGCGCCGTACTTCATCTCGCGCAAGTCTAGATATGGTGGCAGACATCAAAAGGGCAACACTCAGGTCCACCAGGGCTCGCATCAGGCATTTAATAAACCTGGTGTCTGTGCGGGAAGATGAAGATAAATAAAATAAAGCTGTTTGCAATTGAATACAAAATGGCAATCACGCAAGGCTACAGGGATGGAGGCATAGGAGGGATAGGGTGGCAGTCTGGCATTTCTGCATCCCTCCAGCTCATCCAGTTGGTTGTATTGATTTTCAAAAGTCAGAAAACTGAAGGCATGCCCCTGAACTCTCACGCCAGAAAAAATACAACCCGCTAGGAAAAGAAGCCAAGAGATTCTTGCAAGGATAACACATTTTATCACACAAAAATAGGTAGTCCAGAAAAGAACCCTGCTGCTCGCGAATGTTCTGTCGGAAAATGGTACAAGCAGAAGTTTATAAGGAAACACATTATCATGTGTGATGTCACATATACAGTAAAACACCTGTGTTGCTGTTTGGTGAGGCCCTATACATGGATGGCCTTCTCCATAGAGGATGCTAGGCTGCTAAAGGTCCCAGATCGTCCAACCAGCTTCCATCACGTGGGGCCAGCTGTGCTCATCTCTCCAGGGAATGAAGATCACATTCCTCATTAGTTACTATTCTAAAACCAATCTACTCTATCATTATGGTGGGCACTTGAAACACTTGTGTATAGGCGCGTTATAAATGCCATATCATATCATATCACCTGGGAAGCTCTGGGACAGGCACAAGGGGAGGCTTAAGATCATGCTGACCAACACATCCCTCTCTCTTTCCATATCACACCATCCGCACCCAAGGTTTCCCCCTTCGCTTTGGACTATAATGTATTCATCCATGTACCTCGTATTACAAAGTGTGATATTATTAAAGAAAGTGAAATGGGCGGGTTCTTTTAGATCTTTTTTGACCACTGGGTTTATGGTTGGTGGTCTAGGGTCACCTATTATCACTGAATTCAAGGTTCTTGGACTCGGGCAGTTGTGGGTGTCATAACTCCTGGTGGGCTGGGTGGGGGTTGGAGTTCTGCTTTTGACCTGGCTGTGATGAATGTGCAAAGTGAGACGCTTGGTTCTGTCTCCTGGCCTAGCAGGGCACATTCCTTCTTGTGATAACAAGTATTCACAACAGTTAAGGAACAAAGGGAAGTTTCTATGGGAATTAGCAGTGCAGGTCTTTCTACCATCAGTGCTTGGGCCTGTCCAGGTTTCTTCCTCAGGCCTTTGTTTACCGCGGGGCCATGAAGGCCCAAATGTTTCTACCATAACTGCAGAAAATGGCACTTCCTTATATGTGCGCACTAAATCTACACATTGTGTTTGTGATACCTGTTGAGATGAGGGTAAGTAAGTTCGGGAAATGGGATTTTGGCTTTTTTTGATTCTTTTTAGATTTATTTTGACACAGATGTAGCGAATAGCAGATTGTGGTGGGAAATGTTCATTATTATTGTTCTCCCTACAGAGTGATTGCAATATCTGACCAGACTCTTGGAAGATTAATCAGGAAGTGACACGGCAGTCAGAATTGACTATAGAGACCCTGCATATTTCCAAGGTCAGTGAAATTAGCTTAAAATTCATTCATGGGATACTGGCGCTCACTGGACCATAGAGGCAATATTGGTACAAATCTCTGATTTTTGTTAAATTTACTTTTAGGGTACAGAGAAATTGTTAAAAACAACACCTGAAGAAGGGGTGAAGATAACCCCGAATGCGTAGTGGACAAACATCATGTCATTGTGATGGTGTGGGGAAACAAAACCCCTTTTGTTAAATTGAAAATTACCTTAGAAATTACAAATTCAGCAAATTTGCTGAACAAAAAAAGCTTTTTTCTAACAAATATTGCTTGTGGTTAAGTATTTCCTGCTCTTGTTTGATGAAATATCTTTGTATTTGATGAAATCGTGACATTCAGATGAGCAAGAATATTCTAGGAATGATGAATACAATTACCTACTAAAAGACATTTACGGAGTATGTGTTTTTTATGTTTTCTGAAAGTTTGATTGAAAAGAGGCTATATTTTCTGAACTGGTTGAAATGTTTTAAAGAGATTCTTTCTCAATTAGAGTGACCAGGTATATGCCCGGTAGGTTTAGTGCAGCATAACGTTGTAGCACTAAATCTACACTGTTATATTATTGTGTTCGTGCAGGGTTTCTTAGGGCGCCCCTCTCACCCATGGTTTACTCTAAAGCACCTAGGTGGGTTGGAGAGCTTACTTTCCTTCCCAACACAACCAATGCTTCAGTATTTGTGGCCAACAAATTACTCTGCGATGAGGACAGGCCACAAGATGGCCACTTCAGGGTACTTGGTTTAAAGGCTGTGCACTAGGTCCAGTTGAATCATGCACAGAATTGTATGCATGAACGAGCAGCTGGAGTTACTGTGTGTGCAATAAGGCTTAATGCCTCATCATGTGTACCAGCATTAAGAAAACTAGCCAAGCTCTTTTCAACAATATTATCGATTCACTGTCTGTCACAAGCCCATCTCTGCTCTTTTCTATTGGTCTAATACCACACATATGGGTACAACTGCAAGCTAGAACTGGGGGACGCAGGTGGGTGGGGTGTATGGGTGGTATCCATTCACAATGTGTCCATTACTGTGGTCACAGTAGCATATTCTGGACCAATTGTGAGCTTTATTGTCATGTTTACACTCCACGGTGGTATTGGACTGTGTGTTGTACTGCAGAGATAAGGTTTCCAGAAACAGCTACCTAGGTGCTCTCTGATATTCTTAGGGTTGGATCTTGCTGCAGGTCAAGGGTAGCAGCAGGGTTTCAATTTCCTACTAGTGTCCTAATTGCACTGCCTTTCGGGGGGATAGGTAACATTAGTGAAACGAATGCCGCTGCACCGCGGCCGGCACAGTGATCCAGGAGTGATGCCCAATTGCAGTCACCCAGCAAATGCTCGAGTCACTACAAGGTTCATTGTAAACATTCCTCGGCTGGAACCTGAGCTTGCAGCAGCACGATCAGCCCTAAGGAAACTGGGATCTAGGCCACCTCATGCTTGTAACATGGTAACTTTATTAGTGTTGCTATATTTGTTGATAATCTGGAGCATTAGACCGAATGGCACCGGATCTTTGCTTCTAGGGAAGAGATCATCAGGTCAATACGAATTTGATTTCACTTTCATACATTCACACCTGCACAGATGCATATACTCGGACCCAGACTGTTATATAGGGCAATGCCTAATCTGCAAGTCCAACATGCTAGTCTGGGCTCGTTTTGTGGGGGCAAAATGATCCTGTTTTTTGTCGACCCTGGGCCAGTGTGAAGAGTTGCTTCACTGTGGAGCAAGTTAATGAACCCATTTTCTTTAAAATGCACATTTTGTAACACAATTTACCAAAAACCTCTCCCTTGTGTAGTGCTCAAACTCTTGCCATTTGCGACTGTGTGACACTTTTTCATTGGTGCCCAATCTTCAGTGGTCAAAGTGTACAAAAAGAAGTATGGAACTATGTTCCCTGTTGGTCTTCCCCCGCTCTCCACAAACCCTATCACCACACCCCCTCCAAATCGCAATCCAAACTCCTAAACACACCTGCTGTTTAAGGGAATATTCAATGCACTGCTCTGAACTGCAAGTTTCAACTTATTCCTACACATTTATTTGAAAAATAAACCATTTTTCCATGCCTGCACCGGCTTTAAACAGTTTCCTGTCGGCAGCCATGAGTTGCAATGATAAAAAGATCCAGCAAAAGTTGATGCTGATTACCAGCTACACCATGAATTCTGTCAATTCTCAGCTGGTAATTTTCAGTACACATTTTCAGTAATTTGTACCTTTCTAGTTTTAAATGGAAACGCACCTTTTAGAGTAATGCAACCCTTTTAGTGGAGTCTAACCACATACACTGTTACAAATGTATTGTTTCAGGTCTATTTCATTTCCTTATAATTGAATTCTCATAAATGTCTGACTCACCCTCCTTTATATGATGGAGACTTTTAATAAAAGTCATTTGTTAAATTCAAATAGGGTTTCTGTGGCATTTACTTCCCCATAATGGCTTGAACAGGATTTCTAATTTGTCACTGTCAACTAGAGTCAACACTATTTGCTCTTTGACATTTTAAGCGTGTGTTCAAAACCAGTTTTGATATTTTCAGCTTCAGTGGAAGCCATATTTTTAATGGGCAGCAAAATAATCAATTCAGAAGTATTGTTGAAATTAATGTTTTCAGTTTTAACTAGCCGTTCCCGGCGTAACATATGCCATTCTAGCAGATCTTAAGGGTCAATATTGTTTGGTAATTCATAGGGTCACCTCTGTACCCCTTCTTAAATATGCCTTTTAAATTCAAAAGGAGTCAGTTACATATATGTTTAGCCTTTTCAATGACCATTAATAAGTCACAGGGACCTACGGTATGAGAACAGTATATAAGTTCCAACGATTACACAGGTCTTTATGATTTGTCTTTGTAGATGCATAATTGTCAACCTTATTCCATGGCAAAGTCATTGTGACCGCATAAGATTGCTAAGCAGCAAAATTACAGCACCTACTTTCAGTTTTAGCTCGTGAGGAGGTATTTGCCCTGCAGCGTTTCGCTCTTTGGAGACTGCAACATTGAGCCGGTAACGCTGTGCACTGGAAACGCTGTGCACTGTGTGAAAAAGAGTGTGGGTGGAAATAAGTAACTTGAGATTATTCCGAATGTTTGCGATAGTGGAAGTAGAAGGTGACCGCATAGAACGTGTATGAAATGCATATATGTATCAGATGGAGTGAGAGGTATGCATGATATAAGAACAGGATCTAAGTTCCACTGATTATACAGTCCTTTATGATGTATGTTTGTAGACACGTAACTGTCAAACATGTTCCATTACAGCGTCCCTGTGATGGCATAAAATTGCATAGTAGCATAATTACAGCACCTACTTCCAGTTGTGATGCAGCATTCATTCTACAGTGCTTCGCTCTTTAGAGAAAGCACTTTTGAGCCGATAATTAACTGTTCATTGGCACTGGAACTGCTGTGCCCTGTGTGAAGAGGAGTGGGCGTGGAAATAAGTAACTTGAGATTTTTCCGAATCAATGTGATAGCAGAAAGTGAAAGTGACCATGTAAAACCGTGTTCTCTGTTTCTTAAAATTATAACTGTTGTTGAAGTGGATGCACTTTGCCATTTGGAGAACAGAGGGCAACCTAACATTGATGAATTGGATCAGCTGAGTACGGAAACATACCTACACATTTTTTATATAGTGATATTTAATTGCTGATTGTTGAAGTTCGTGCAATAAAAACCCTTTGACCTAAACTTCTAATAAGACCTGCCTAGACCTTAAACATTTTAAAATTAAACTTTTTATCAAGCTACTGGGCACCTGTGTCACCATAGAGCTCGCTCATGGTGAAATGATCATGGACACGCATACACTCTTTGCTCGTACACACTTCTATCCTTTGTGCCTCATAATTGTTCCAAATGAATGCTGCATTTGATTTTGTGACATCTATTATTTTGCGACAGTTAATTGATGAGAACAACTGCACCGCTCTTAATATTCCACTTTTTTTAAAGTACAGCTTCTGGCACCATTGTTCAGGTTTCCTTTTGCATGCAGACATGGCTCTATGGGCCTGATTCGTGGAATTTGTAGCACAGTGCAAAGTGACTTTGCACTGCCCAAATACACATCGCACTGCTCTGAGAATCAGGTTGTGTGTTGGCAGTGCAAAATTACTTTTCACTGTGCTGACAATTGCTTCTTCTGGGTGAATGAGTGTGTTTGGGTTTAGAAACCCATGTTGAACTGCTCCTTTGTGTGAATGTAGGGAAAAAAGCATTGTATGCAGCTGCTTTGCTCCTCTTTCTGTGTGAATGCAGCAGGCCGGGAGTTCAATGTCACTACTGCACTGCTCATTCTGGGTGAATACAAGGCAAAGGTGTTGTATGCTTCTGCTTTGCTGCTCTTTCTGTGTGAATGCAGCAGGCCGGGATTTCAATGTCACTACTGTACTGCTCATTCTGGGTGAATACAAGGCAAATGTGTTGTATGCTTCTGCTTTGCTGCTCTTTCTGTGTGAATGCAGCAGGCCGGGAGTTCAATGTCACTACTGCACTGCTCATTCTGGGTGAATACAAGGCAAATGTGTTGTATGCTGCTGCTTTGCTGCTCTTTCTGTGTGAATGCAGCAGGTCGGGAGTTCAATGTCATACTGCACTGCTCATTCTGGGTGAATACAAGGGAAATGTGTTGTATGCTGCTGCTTTGCTGCTCTTTCTGTGTGAATGCAGCAGGTCATGATGTCTATTCCACTGCGACACTGCTTCTCCTGGGTAAATGCAGGAGATGAGGCATTATATGCAACTTCTGCACATCTCGTTTGGCTGAATGATGGAGGTGGCCGTGTCCATGCCACTGCTGCACTACTCATTTGGTGTAAATGCAGGTGATCACGCTTTAGATGTTCTTTCTGTTGCTGCTGCTGAACTGCTCCTCCTGGAAGGATTCAGGGCACTGGAATGTGCACGCCCCTGGAGATTGTTCCTTCACAGTGAATGTATGTCACTGCTGCACTCTTACTTCTGGGTAAATGCAGGAGAATAGGTTTTCGACATCCACCTGACACTGTACCTTGTGGGTGAATGCAGTGTATCGGCATTGTATACTGCTGCAACACTACTATTTCCATGTGAAATCAAGGGATATGGATTTCTATTACCCTTTTGCACTGCTTCTTCTGGGTGAACAGAGGGGAAAGGCGCTGTATGCAATGGTGAGATTGCTTCTACTATGCAAGTGAGGGTGCATGGGTTTGAAGGCCCTTGTTTCATTGCACATTTGTAGGAAACTAGGCATTCCATGTTGCTGCTGCACTGCTCTTTCTGTGTGAAGGCAGCAGGTCAGGATGTCAATGTCACTGCTGCACTGCTTATTCTGGGAGAATACAAGGGAAAGGTGTTGTATGCAATGGTGAGATTGCCTCTTCTGAGTGAATGAGGGTGTCTGGTTTTAAAAGCCCCTGTTGCACTGCTCCTGTGAGTGAATGTAGGAAATTAGGCATGGTATGCTTCTGCTGCACGGCTCTTTCTGTGTGAATGCAGAAGGTCACCATTTGTATGCCACTACTGCATTGCTTCTTCGGGATGACAACAGAGGCATCATGGTGTATGCAGGACTTCTGGTTATATGGCACTGCTCCTTTTGAATGACTGCAAGGGAGTGGGCTTAGTATGTCTCTGCAGCATTGTTGTTACGTCCGAGTGGATTCAGTGAATTCAGGCTATGTATCCCACTTATGCAGTTAGGGGTGCCCTAATATGAGGGACACAGTGACATGTGCCATGGGCCCTCAACCTGCGATGGGCAGCCAAGGGTCTGACACAATGAAGTATGTGCACATTTTATTGAAAACATAAATTACGCAGATTGCGGCAGAGTGTTTCGGAGGAGGGCAGAATCACTGTGCTAATGCTGTTTGCTGTGGCGTGCTGACAGTGTTTTCTTTCTGTCTATTGGAAAGAGTGGGAGGTGCAGCTTATTAACACCGGCCACCCCGTGGAATGGAGCGGAGTGTGGCAGAGTGTTTCGGAGGAGGTCAGGATTACTGAGCTAATGCTGTTTGCTGTGGTGTGCTGACAGTGTTTTCTTTCTGTCTATTGGAAAGAGTGGGAGGAGCAGCTTATTAACACTGGCCACCCCAAGGAGGGGAGCAGAGTGTTTACCAGGGTGTTTTCCGGTGTTCCGTCTTTCCGGTGCTTGGAAGGGGTTCTGCCATTGACTCTTGAATGGAGGACATGCCGTTCCCAATCATCTCCCAAGAACCTGGCTACAAACAAAAACTAAGGTGAGCAGGAAGGGGACAAGTGTGCCTAACGCTAATCCAATGAAAAGAAAGTCTGAGTCCTCGGCTATGCAGATGAACTCATTCAAGACCCCATCCCCAGCCCTTCAGGCTAATATCTGTGCCTGGCCTAATGCCCCCAAAAAAGGGAACCACGTGTGATGGGCTTACCTTGGCCTTAAAAAGGAAGACTGCTGCCTCTACCATCAGAAAGGGGCAAGCACCGGCTGCTAAAAAAATGTCTAATTAGCCCCACTGGTTTGTCCTGGCTCAATTAGGATTTGGCCGCCCTGACAGTGGACCAGCCAATAATCAACATCCTAGAACTAACGGAGGCAGAAATTCTGAAGGTAATGAGGGTTCCGGAATCAAGTGGATGAAGAATCCCTTCGGGGCCAACGGGCAATTGAGAGAATCTGCCCGACTCGAAGAAGCCAAGGCAGGAGTGGGGCCACGACTTGAACAAATCAAGCAGTCAGAGGGCAGCACTATCTGTTGCTGATGGAGATGTCTAACACGGGAAAGAACAGAAGTGTTAACCCAGAGGCTAAGTTAGCCTCTATGATGACGGATTATCCTGCCAGTGCTGCCAGTGCTGCCTTGATCTCCAAATCAAATTCCATCTATTGTAATAACCTAGCACAAGGGATGGGTTCAGCCACTAGGGATGAAGATGTTGTGACTCCCCCGGAATCAACTAGCCAGCATGACGCCTGCATCAATTCGAAATCCTTGATCAAGTAGGGTAGCTCAGCCCAACTCGGCGCCAGAGGTGCCCATTGAAATATCGTCCTCCATTTCTTCCTTGGAGGATCACGTTTTCTCTCCGAGAACCTTGAAAGGCCCCACGCCTATCTTAAAGTCCACTGCTTTTAATCCACAATCTTCCTTGTTGACAGCAATAACATCATGCCTATCACCACTCTTGAAACTGTATGATTCCTTGAACAGAAATTTGAAGGATCACTCAACCTTGCTGGCCTTTACAATTCTAAATTGATTTATATAGAAAACGTTATTACTTCCTGGCTGTCAAGAGTTCACCAGGATGCAGAGTGCTCCAAAAGACTTCAACAAAACCTTTAAACTGCACTCAATCTAGAAAATGGACTCCCTTTTGGAATTACTTCAAGTTAAGGCTTCTATTCAGGCCCAGAGTGCTCGAAGGGCATCTATGTGTCCCATGGAACTTTTATCAATGTTACCATCAACCATCAACAAGCCTCTTGTGCAAGAACAACAGAGCATGGGAGCAGACTAGGCGGCCATGCCGATTGCCAGCCTGGAGATCATCAAGGATCATCAAGGAGCCTGTCTTGGATTTGGCGGTCTGCTCCAAAGAACCCCCAATCTGACTGGTCCCAGCCCTAGATACAGAGACAAAAGACCAATCAAATCCTAGAGAGTCCCAAAATACTGCAGGAAAAGAGGTGGACCCAGCTAAACCCGCTAGTAAGGAAATGCCAGCCAAATACCAAATGGGGGGCAATTTTTCGGAAGAGGAAAAAGTGTAAAAGGCTGTAAGCTACCTCCAAAGGCGAACCACTTGTCAGCAAGCCGAAATCCACGACACCCGTTAAGCCCAAGAGGAGATCTAATAGCTCCCGGGCATTCTTAAGGAATCTCACCACTCCTCCCTTGAATGCTATTGTGATTCGTAGAGTGAGCTTTGCGAGGGTGTGGGGGCATACCAAGCAAATGGAGGAGATCAAATCTGGCGAAACGGTGACTCTCTTTCCACCTATGGTTGAAGATCCCTCAGGTTTGAAAGTAGAGGTAGACCTCAATCTTTCCCTCTGGACAGTCCATAATGATTATAACAATGAGGGGGGACCTAAGTCACCCTCGGAGAGTATGATTTCCTCACGGGAAGAGGGCCCTTTGTCATTCTGTGTCGCCTTAAACAAAATTAGACCAGGAGTACAGTTTCAGACACTAGAAGATCGAAGGAGACTAATGAACTTTAAAAGACCTCTTCATTCTGCCCTACCTGAAGGCAGAAAAGAAGAGGTTCCACAGCTGTCTTGCTCTAAGGCCGGAAAACTATCTGAAGACCAGCCCATTCATTTTTTTAAATTCGAAAATCGTGGGAGAAGATCTTGTGCATGAGAGGCCATGAGGCTCCCACTCAAGCAGAGACTAGACAGTTTGCTCCACCTCAAGGATGGGCTGATTCAAAATCATGTTAATGTAATGAAGTTGCTCCATCATATCCCTGACTTCCATTTTGTCCGCTAAGAGGATATAAAAATTGTTGACTTTTGCAACGAAGGACGGACGGACAGGCTCTGTAGTCCTACATCTAACCTCAAGGGCAGCAAAATGGTCTCTTCTCCGGCTCGCTTACTTATTGCTTCCATGGGGCTTCGACTTGACAGAGCTCTCGGTATGAGAAAGTTCAATCAAGTCTCGACAGCAATTTCAAAGTAAGCCTAAAACCAGCCCAGCAGAAACAAATAGACTTCTCTATAAACGACCCGAGAGTGAGGCGGGATCCCACCACACAGTGGGTGTGGCCATGATATCCACTAGCCTGGTGTTTAAATGGGAGGGCCCCTTCAAAGTAACGTTGAAAAGTTGTCACCATAGAGAGCGGAGGATCTCATGGTTACAAAATAACGAAAAATCGGAAGTGAAAAGACAGTGAAATGGATAAAGGAACGCTCGAGACCTGAACTAACAACAAGCCCATGTATTGAACATTGGATTTTGGAACATGAGAAGATTCTCCCATTTGGCCAAGGACCAGGATATTATCACTGGAGAAATGGATATCCTCTGCCTGCAAGAAACATGGCTTTCCATCTCACCAGTTTGCAATGGTTATCGCTCTTATATTAATCCCGCCTTTGTGGGACAGAAAAGCAGGCCATCGGCAGGCCTACTGACACTGGTAAAAAAAGGGAAGGGACTTCTCTGTGGTCGATTCCATATGCCCCCATAGGTTTCTTGTGGTAGAATGGGAGGGCCCCACCCAGACCCACCCAGACAGTTATACCACCCAGACCCACCTAGACAGTTATACCTGGTTACTCATTATATACATTTATTTTAACCCTAGGGGATCGAATCAAGCAAGCTTTTGCAGTCTGTTAACGATCTGATCAATATTTTTCCTATCAAATTCTTGATCAATTTTATCTGTGTGGGTGGTGACCTCAATGCTTCTTGCCTGGCCTGAGGAGGAGAGAGGATGGAGGAAATGGTGAAACAAAAGGGAACTATAAATAAGCGGGTGATGGCCCGGCTACAGTTAATTGGAGCTTGTGACTTACACATGATGAAGGGTTTTGACAAAGGGGGCGGCTACCCGGACGTCACTTGGACAAATGGGGTGTATTCCTCTACGTTGGACTACGTGTGTGTTTGTTGTAATCTAAACAAACAGGTCACCTCATTAGGAATTTTTTCAAAAGAACGCAGTGATCACTCCCTTTTGAGACTATTGATACACAAGACAGAGATGCAATTACGAAAGGAGCTCTGGCAGTTCCATTTGGAGGTCTCAATCGGTTTGGAGGATAAAACCGATTCAGACTAACAAAGTTAGATGTCAGAGCACTTCAATCTAACTTTGAAAAACTAGGAGGTGCAAAGGAGGGATTGAACTATGCCCCTTTGTTACATGAATTTAGAATATCTATAACTCCTCGAAAGGTCGGGGAAGGCAACATGTACACAGTTATGATGTTGAAATGGCGAGAGAGAACAAGCTAAGAAGCGACATAGGGGCCTTGAAAAAAATAAAAGGGGAACTAATAAATAAATCAAGTGCTAAGAGAAAGCAACAATTTAGAAATTGGGCAGCAGCCCATAGAGATAAAGTTCTAGATGCAGACATTTATTTAGTTATTTATTTATTTATTTATTTATTTATTTATTTATTCACATGTGTTGAGCGCACAGCAGCTCTTAAGCATTGTGGTGCTTGTTACAGAAGGTGATCAAAAACTTACGGAGATATGAGCTGAGCTTTGTTGCAGGAAGGTAGCAAACATGTTACGTGCTTAAACACCATGGCCCTCATTACGACCCTGGCGGAAATCGCGGTGCTAAAAGCACCGCGGAGCACGGCGGAAAGCTGCCGACAGCGCCATGGAGGTTGGCGGATTTTCCGCCCCATGCCGACCTTGGCGGGGCGGTAAATCCCCATCCCCCATTTTACCCTTCCCCATTCCCATTTTTGCCCCATAGGGTATAATGGGAGTGGGGAAGGCGTTAATTGCGCCACCGCAATATACGGTGGCGTAATTAACATCAAGGTCCCGTAGCGCCATGGATTTCTCCGCCCGGAAAAACCAGGCGGAAAACGTTCCATGGCGCTACGGGAACTCGTAGTAGGGCGGACGGGTCCGCCGCGATTAACGCTGGCGTAAACCCACTCCGCCAGGGTCGTAATGAGGGCCCATATATTTTACCTCTTGCACAAAATACATAATTTAGTGCGAGAGAATGTGGGAAGGTGTGTGAAAAGTAGGATGTTGGAGTTGGGGGGAGGGTTAGTTGAAAAGGGCAGCTTTTTAGTTTTTCTGGAAGACAGTGAGGAGTGACTCAGCTCTGAGGTCAGAGGGGAGAGTATTCCAGAGTTTAGGGGCCAAGTGTGGGAATCCTAAACGCCCGGCTTTGGCCCTGTTGATGTGTGGGATGTTGATCTGGTTGATGTACTTTGATCTGATGGATCGTGTGGATGCGGTCCTAGTTAGGGTTTCTGATAGGTATGAGGGAGCAGTGAGATTGATACATTTATGAGTGTTGGTGAGAATTTTAAAGGTGATTCGGTCTTTGACTGGTAGCTAATGGGCTGCCTGTCTGTCTTGGGTGATATGATCTCAGACTCAGAGGCCATGCTCGCTACGATAGTAAAAGGAGACACTCAAGCCAGATGGGAAATGCTTAATCAATTGGAAACTGGGAAAATGATGCCAGTGTCATACATGATGCCAGAGCACAAATGGTTAGCCCACTACGAGAAAACCATTAATAAAAATGAAGGAGCACCTTTGACTAAACTCAGACAAAAGGGGGCTGGTGGTTGGTCCTTAACTTTTGATGAGGGCGACTTGCTGACACACATCAACAATGCAAGTAGATCCAGGAACCCCGGCGCGTATGGCATAACAAACATGATGTTGAAAGAGGTGCCCAAAGAATGGGCACCCCCTATTTTAAAAAATCATGATGTTTGAGACTATTCCAGAATCATGGAAGTCTGCAGTGATCATCCTGATCCAGAGGGGAGGCGTCAGGGTAGACCCTCAAAACTATCACCTGATCGCCCTCTTAGATGTGTTGGGGAAGATCTTTTGGGGGGGTCTTGCTATCTCACTTACAAAAATTGATAGAAATTGCTGGTAGAGCTGACCCTAGACAAACAGGATTCACAAAGGACGTGGGGACAGATCTGAACTTGTTTCTCTTAAATATCCTGAAGGGCAAAGCAATGAAAAAGGGACACAAATATATATGGCCTTTATAGATGTTAAAAAGGCATATGACAGAGTAGACAGGGAAACGCTCTGGAGAAAAATGGAGGAGTGGAGTTGTCCTCAGCACCTGTTAGCTGCTATTAGATTGTTATACACAGACCCTAATGTCAAAATCAGGCTTAACGCACAAGGGCTCTTGTCTGACCCTATTGCCAAGAAGAGGGGTCTGAAACAAGGGTGCCCACTTACCCCAACCCTTTTCAACCTGTTTTTGACAGACCTACCCCTCACGTTGGATGGTGCAAATACTTTCCCCCCGAAATTAGGTGCACATAAGATTGGCAGATTACTATTCACTGACAATCTTGTTCTTCTGGGCCAGGCACCTCTTGGACTCCAGCGATCCTTGAACACACTGCTGGAGCACATGAGGGAGAATCAACCCTACGAAAACCAAAATCATGGTATTTGGGACCTACAATAATTAGGGTGGCTTGAGACACAAATGGTTTTTGGAAGGTACCCCTCTAATAGAAACCCAGTCACTGACTTATTTGTCTGCTTTTGTTAATAGCAGGACAGACGATGGCCCTAGGTGTTTGGCCCTAAAAACGAAGAATTATGTGATGACATCTCAAGTCATATTGCTCCACAAGAGATTTGGTAAATTCTTCTTAGAATCATCTGTCACTTTTTTCGAGGCCAAGGTGACTCTGGTCTTGCTCTTTGATGCAGAAGGATTTCTCTTTACTCCCTACAAAGTGTGGACATCACTTGAAGGAACTTTCTCGAGAAAGCTCCCACAATTGCCAAAATTGGTAGCAACTTCAGTAATCAGGTATGAGCTAGGCCTTATCTCATTATATGCAAAAAAGGCATGGAAGTCATTATACTTATTCCGCAAATACATATTGGAACCTTCCGTACGTCCATTTGAAATCCTTGCTTAAGAGTCGGGTGGGATGGAGCCTGGTATTCTGGTTCATTGGAAGGATTACTGAAGAGCCCTATTAGAGTTGTTAGGCTCTAGCATTGAGCCCCTTTTGACCAAGCCCGACAAAGTGAAAGGTGAGATCTGGGCACAAGACTGGATAAAAACCCTTGAGGACAGAAACACCCACCGGTAGCAATTGGCACTGAGTAAAGAACCCAAAACATACGGCATAAGACACGATACCTAAAGCTTTTTCCGTCCCTGTGGTATAGAACTCTGTTTATGAGACGGAGATTCAACCTGCTCCCCACCACCGAAATCAGGAAGCGATATGGTAAATCAAATGTAGACTAATGTAGATTTTGCTGATGTGAACCCCAAGTGGAAACACTGTGGCATGTTTTGATGAGTTGTAGGGGTTTGACTGAACTTAGAAAAATTTCTTGGGCGGGTCTATAAGACCAAGACAAAGTGAGGACACGCCTTTTGGGTGGCAAATATTTTGCTTTAATCTTTGCTTCGATACAGTTTCTGAAAGAAGTGATCTATATTTTAATAAAAGAGAGGATTCAGGTTGTGGGATGTGTTGCTTGCGGATTTGTGTTTTATTTTAACTCAGGCGATGGGGAGAGAGTGTGGAGGATTTTATGTAGGATGGACAAAATTGTGAGGATATTATTTTGCAAATTTTTAAAGGAATTGATAAAAGTTTGTAATAAACTATGTAATCCAAAAAAAATGCATCTTATGATACTGTATAGTGTGCTTCCTGACTTCTATTGACAACTAAGGTCGAATGTTTTCAATGAAACCTAAAAGGCGTTATCTGTGCACTGTAATAAATACAGTGTGTGCATTCACAGTAGCACAGCGTGTGCAGCGTTTTCAGCTTTCTTTCTGGAATACATTGTTCATGTGCAATAGCCAATGTTGAAATGCATATTGATAAGCTGCGGTACCCAAGCCTTCTGGGATGACGAAGGTGGTGGGCAGTATAACAACTGTAAACATAAACTTGACATAGAGATTTGCTAACGCAAGAGATCACAGTTCTCAATCCCAGCAAAGCAGACGCAGCCTTTCATATCCCTGGATGTGATACACATGAGGATATAACCTTCGGTAATGAAAACAGATACAATGTTCATGCACCAGAAAACGCTAATATAGCTTCATTATGATGCATGACTAGAGCGTAGAACCTTGAAACGAGGTTTGTAAAAAGCGGGCAACCACCCCCCTACCCCCAATAACGAACCTAATACATTAGTTTGGGAGCAGTGATTAGGTAGGCACTTTTAAGACAGTGGAGTCAAAGTTTTAATGCCAGGTCTTGGCGTTGCCACTGTACGATACAGAGTTCCTGTATAGATCATTGTAGTTCGCATTATAGTCTTATGCTGTCTATGGTGAAAGAATTTGCCGTCAACCGTTCTGCTGGCATTGTTTAGCACATGGCCTGTTCTTTCCTTTCATGTAGGTCATTTGGAACGGGTCTTAGACAAGAGAGATAAAACTAAATGGCACATGCCTCTGGCAAGCTTATTTTCAGCTTCTGAAAATCTGCAAAACTATGTGGAACAATGACTATAACCAGGTAAACCTGTTGCACAGTTTATTTTGTTTATTGTATTTAGATATTTAAAAACAGTTGAACAACTCAGATCTCTAAGGCTCACATCAGTCAGTATTCTGATACTTCTAGGCTTCAATTAATGATGGAGAAAATATAGTTCCAATTTTTCTTCTTTTGATTTGCAGGTTTTTGTACAAATCTAAAAAAAATATTGTGTCATGTTGGTGTATCATGTAATATTTGTGCTTCCAAAGTGAGGTCTAGAAAGCTATGTGCTGATCTAAGTTCATGAAAGTCTAATATTCACAAATAATTGCAACTTGTTCTCTGATTATAACTGGGATCCAATGTGGTCAAGTGCTGAAATTGCAGAATAGTCTTAAATCACAGCTTTACCACTTAAATACAGTGGGCCTGATCACTAGTTGGGTGGTAGCCCTTAAATGTGGCGGTAATGCAAATACTATCCCATTTAAAGGCTGGCCTTTTCACGATTTGGGTGCTAAATGGTCTATGTTACCTCCAGCTTTTTGCTGGAGGTGAAAATCCCATTTAGCGCCCCATTTTCGGTGCAATTACCAGCAGGATTCGCGTGCGGAAATTGCATTGCACTGAAAATGAGTGGCGAATGGGGATTTCCCGTTATCACCCAACCCGTAATCAGGCACTTACAGCCCCAGACCAGGTGAACTAATGCAATTCAAGTTGGGAGGTATCCTGACGGTATTATCAATTCGATACCACCCAACTCATGATCAGGCCCAGTGTGTATTCCTGAGCAACTCAATTAATCTCAAGTACTTAACTGGAAAAATTACCAGTACCTAATTGCTCAAAATTCTAATTTACTTCTCAGGATAAGTGAATCCTCACTCGCAGTTTAACTTTCAATAGCGGTATTTTGTAGATAATAATGGTGAGTAGTGATATATTGGACCCCACAATTGTATTCTTGGCTCGCTGGTGGCAATACCATTTTAGAACCATTGCCTTCTTCTAATCTCTGCCCTAGTTTCGGTACGTGCCCCTTTCTGGTAACTTTTCATCTGTATCCCTATCTATGCTATGTATGCCCGCCTTATTGCTTCCAATTACTCGTCCGTGCCCATTCTTGAATATTGATGTGTTCTGTAAGGCTAGAAATCTACACTGTGCTATGTGTTTCTTTTCAGTAGTCTACTGGTGTCCCGCATCTGTAAAGCAGACGGTATACCCTCCTCGTGGCTGCTATTGTACAGATCTGTCACCCTCAGCTTGCCCTTAAAAATGCCACTCGTTTATTATTCTCATGTCACCTTGGATAATAGGGATAGGATATTTCAAACCATCTGCCATGCTTATTTTCTTCACTGCTGGGGCAACAGATTCATTTATCATCTCTAATTGCGACAAAGGGGAGGGGAGGCAAACTGAGAATCTTGGGTTACTTATTTTTTTATTTCGGGTGGATGGTTGGTGGTTGCAAAGTTGTATGTGTTCAGGGCCTCAAAATCATTTAAGATGGTCCTGGGTAAATGCCGGCGATGTGGCATGCCGCTGCAACGCTGCCCCTGTGGGATGAGGGCACTGCTCCTGCGAGGTGCTGGGGACAGTTTTTATATGCCACTGCTGCACTGCTCTTTCTGGGTGAATAAAGGGGATCTGTTTTTGTATGCCACTGCTGCACTGCTCTTTATTATGGGTGAATAAAGGGTATTCGTGTTTATATGCCACTGCTGCACTGCTCTTTCTCAGTGAATAAAGGAGATGTGTTTTTATGTGCCACTGCTGCACTGCTCCTTCAGTGTGAATAAAGGCGATCAGTTTTTATATGCCACTGCTGTCCTGCGCCTTCATGGGTGAATAAAGAAGATCTGTTTGTACATGCCACTGCTGCACTGCTCCTTCGTGGGTGAATAAAGGGGATCAGTTTTATATGCCACTGCTGCACTGCTCCTTCGTGGGTGAATAAAGGGGTTACATTATTATATGCCACTGATGCACTGCTCTTTCTGGGTGAATAAAACGATCGGGTTTTATATTCCACTATACACAGCTCTTTATGGGTGAATAAAGGGTATTCATTTTTATATGCCACTGCTGCACTGCTCTCTCTCTGAGAATAAAGGGGATCCGTTTTCATATGCCACTGCTGCACTGCTCTTTCTGGGTGAATAAAAGGATTGTGTTTTATATGCCACTGTGCACAGCTCTTTATGGGTGAATAAAGGGCACCCGTTTTTATGTGCCACTGCTGCACTGCTCCTTCAGTATGAATAAAGGCGATCATTTTTATATGCCACTGCTGCACTGCTCCTTTGTGGGTGAATACAGAGGATCAATTATTATATGCAACTGCTGCACAGCTCCTTTGTGGGTGAATAAAGGGGATCAGTTTTATATGCCACTGCTGCACTGCTCCGTCAGTGGGAATAAAGGCGATCAGTTTTTATATGCCACTGCTGCACTGCTCCTTCATGGGTGAATAAAGGGGATACATTATTATATGCCACTGATGCACTGCTCTTTCTGGGTGAATAAAAGGATCGGGTTTTATATGCCACTATACACAGCTCTTTATGGGTGAATAAAGGGTATTCATTTTTATATGCCACTGCTGCACTGCTCTCTCTCTGAGAATAAAGGGGATCCGTTTTCATATGCCACAGCTGCACTGCTCTTTCTGGGTGAATAAAAGGATCGTGTTTTCTATGCCACTGTACACAGCTCTTTATGGGTGAATAAGGGGCACCCGTTTTTATGTGCCACTGCTGCACTGCTCCTTCAGTATGAAAAAAGGGGATCCATTTGTATATGCCACTGCAGCACTGCTCCTTTGTGGGTGAATAAAGGGGATCATTTTTTTATATGCCACTGCTGCACTGCCCCTTTGTGGGAGGATAAAGGGGATCAGTGTTTATATGCATTGCTACCCTGCTCCTTCTTTGTTAATAAAGGGAATCGGTTTCTATATGCCACTGCTGCACTGCTCCTTCAGTATGAATGAATGTCATCAGTTTGTATGTGCTACTGCTGCACTGCTCCTTCCGTGTGTATAGAAGGTATCCGTTTTATATGCAACTGTTGCACTGCTGCTTCGTGGATGAATTAAGGTGATACGTGTTTATATGCCAGTGATGTACTGCTCCTTCAGTGGGAATAAAGGGAATATGTTTTTTATATGTCACTGCTGCACTGCTCCTTCAGTGTGAATAAAGGGGATCAGTTTGTGTGTGCCACTGCTGCACAGCTCCTTCATGGATGAATTAAGGGGATCAGTTTTTATATGCCAGTGATGCACTGCTTCTTCAGTACGAATAAAGGGAATCCATTTTTTATATGCCACTGCTGCACTGCCCCTTTGTGGGTGAATAACGTGGATCTGTGTTTATATGCCGTTGCTGCACTGCTCCTTCTGTGCTAATATAGGGAATCGGTTTTTATATGCCAATGCTGCACGGCTCCTTCAGTGTGAATAAAGGGGATCAGTTTGTATGTGCCACTGCTGCACAGCTCCTTCATGGATGAATTAAGAAGATCAGTTTTTATATGCCAGTGCTGCACTGCTCCTTCACGGGTGAATACAGGGGATCAGTTTTATATGCCACTGCTGCACTGCTCCTTCAGTGTGAATAAAGGGAACCCATTTTTATGTTCCACTGCTGCACTGCTCCTTCAGTGTGAATAAAGGGCATCCATTTTTATGTGCCACTGCTGCACTGCTCCTTCAGTGTGAATAAAGGGGATCAGTTGTATATGCCACTGCTGCACTGCTCCTTCACTGTGAATAAAGGGCACCCATTTTTATGTGCCACTGCTGCATTGCTCCTTCACTGTGAATAAAGTGCACCCGTTTTTATGTGCCACTGCTGCACTGCTCCTTTGCAGGTGAATACAGGGGATCAGTTGTATATGCCACTGCTGCACTGCTCCTTCAGTGTGAATAAAGGGAACCCATTTTTATGTTCCACTGCTGCACTGCTCCTTCAGTGTAAATAAAGGGCATCCATTTTTATGTGCCACTGCTGCACTGCTCCTTCAGTGTGAATAAAGGGGATCAGTTGTATATACCACTGCTGCACTGCTCTTTCAGTGTGAATAAAGGGGATCTGTTTTATGTGCCACTGCTGCACTGCTCCTTCAGTGTGAATAAAGGGGATCAGTTTGTATATGCCACTGCTTCACTGCTCCTTCACTGTGAATAAAGTGCACCCGTTGTTATGTGCCACTGCTGCACTGCTCCTTTGCAGGTGAATACAGGGGATCAGTTGTATATGCCACTGCTGCTCTGCTCCTTCAGTGTGAATAAAGGGAACCCATGTTTATGTTCCACTGCTGCACTGCTCCTTCAGTGTGAATAAAGGGGATCTGTTTTATGTGCCACTGCTGCACTGCTCCTTCAGTGAAAATAAAAGGGATCTGTTTTTATATGCCACTGCTGCACTGCTCCTCCATTGTGAATAAAGTGGATCTGTTTTTATAATCCACTGCTACACTGCTCCTTTGGTGTGAATAAAGGGGATCTGTTTCTATAATCCACTGCTGCACTGCTCCTTCAGTGTGAAAAAAGGTGATTCGTTTTTTCCACTGCTGCACCGCTCCTTCAGTGTGAATAAAGGGTATCATGTTTTATATGCCACTGCTGCACTGCTCCGTCAGTGTGGATAAAGGGGATCATGTTTTAGATGCCACTGCTGCACTGCTCCTTTGTGGCAGAATAAAAGGGATCCAATTTTATATGCCATTGCTCCACTGCTCTTTCTGGGTGAATAAAAGGATTGGGTTTTATATGCCACTGTACACAGTTCTTTATGGGTGAATAAAGGGCACCCGTTTTTATGTGCCACTGCTGCACTGCTCCGTCAGTGTGAATAAAGGGGATCTGTTTTATATACCACTGCTGCACTGCTCCTTTCTTGGAAAATAAAGGGGATCCATTTTTATGTGCCACCGCTGCACTGCTCTTTCTGGGTGAATAAAGGGCACCTGTTTTTATGTGCCACTGCTGCACTGCTCCTTCAGTATGAATAAAGGTGATCCGTTTTTATATGCTACTGTTGCACTGCTCCTTCATGGGTGAATAAAGGGGATCATTTATTATATGTCACTGCTGCACTGCTCCTTCATGGGTGAATAAAGGGGATCAATTAAAAGATGCCACTGCTGCACTGCTCCTTCGTGTTTGAATAAAGGGGATCAAATATTATATGGCACTGCTGCAATGCTCCTTCAGTACGAATAAAGGGAATTCATTTTTACATGCCACTGCTGCACTGCTCCTTTGTGGGTGAATAAAGGGGATCAGTGTTTATATGCCATTGCTACACTGATCCATCTTTGTTAATAAAGGGAATCTGTTTTTGTATGCCACTGCTGCACTGCTCCTTCAGTGTGAATGAAGGGGATCAGTTTGTATGTGCTACTGTTGCACTGCTCCTTCAGTGTGAATAAAGGGTATCAGTTTTATATGCCACTGTTGCACTGCTCCTTCATGGATGAATTAAGGGGATTCTTGTTTATATGCCAGTGATGCACTGCTCCTTCAGTGTGAATAAAGGGAAAATCTTTTTTTATATGTCGCTTCTGCACTGCTCCTTCAGTGTGAATAAAGGGGATCAGTTTGTATGTGCCACTGCTGCACAGCTCCTTCATGGATGAATTAAAGGGATCCATTTTTATATGTCAGTGCTGCACTCCTTCTTCAGTACGAATAAAGGGAATCTATTTTTATATGCCACTGCTGCACTGCTCCTTTGTGGGTGAATAAAGGGGATCAGTCTTTATATGCCATTGCAACACTGCTCCTTCTGTGTTAATAAAAGGAATCAATTTTTATATACCACTGCTGCACTGCTCCTTCAGTGTCAATGAAGGGGATCAGTTTGTATGTGCTACTGCTGCACTGTTCCTTCAGTGTGAATAAAAGGTATCATTTTATATGCCACTGTTGCAATGCTCCTTCATGGATGAATTTAGGGGATCTGTGGTAATATGCCAGTGATGCACTGCTCCTTCAGTGTGAATAAAAGGAATATGTTTTTTTATATGTCGCTGCTGCACTGCTCTTCAGTGTGAATAAAGGGGATCAATTTGTATATGCCACTGCTGCACTGCTCCTTTGCGGGTGAATACAGGGGATAAGTTTTATATGCCACTGCTGCACTGCTCATTCAATGTGAATAAAGGGCACCTATTTTTATGTGCCACTGCTGCACTGCTCCTTCACTGTGAATAAAGGTCACTCGTTTTTTTGTGCCACTGCTGCACTGCTCCTTCGCAGGTGAATACATGGGATCAGTTGTATATGCCACTGCTGTACTGTTCCTTCACTGTGAATAAAGGGCACCCATTTTATGTGCCACTGCTGCACTGCTCCTTCGCAGGTGAATAAAGGGGATCAGTTGTATATGCCACTGCTGTACTGCTCCTTCACCATGAATAAAGGGCACCCATTTTTATGTGCCACTGTTGCATTGCTCCTTCAGTGTGAATAAAGGATATCCATTTTTATGTGCCACTGCTGCACTGCTCCTTCAGTGTGAATAAAGGGGATCAGTTTTATATGCCACTGTTGCACTGCTCCTTCGTGGATGAATTAAGGGGATCCGTGTTTATATGCCAGTGATGCACTGCTCCTTCAGTGTGAATAAAGGGAATATGTTTTTTATATGTCGATGCTGCACTGCTCCTTCAGTGTGAATAAAGGGGATCAGTTTGTATATGCCACTGCTGCAATGCTCCTTTGCGGGTGAATACAGGGGATCAATTTTATTTGCCACGGCTGTACTGCTCCCTCAATGTGAATAAAGGGCACCTATTTTTATGTGCCACTGCTGCACTGCTCCTTCACTGTGACTAAAGGGCACCCATTTTTATGTGCCACTGCTGCACTGCTCCTTCACTGTGACTAAAGGGCACCCATTTTTATGTGCCACTGCTGCACTGCTCCTTCACTGTGAATAAAGGGCATCCATTTTTATATGCCACTGCTGCACTGCTCCTTCAGTGTGAATAAAGGAGATCTGTTTTTATATAGCACTGCTGTCCTGCGCCTTCATGGCTGAATAAAGGAGATCAGTTTGTACATGCCACTGCTGCACTGCTCCTTCAGTGTAAATAAAGGGGATCTGTTTTTATATGCCACTGCTGCACTGCTCATTTGTGGGTGAATAAAGGGCATCCTTTTCTAGATGTGACTGATGCACTGCTCCTTCAGTGTAAATAACGGGATCGGTTTGGTTTTTATAAGCCACTGCTGCACTGCTCCTTCATTGTGAATAAAGTGGATCTGTTTTTATAATCCACTGCTGCACTGCTCCTTCAGTGTGAATAAAGGTGATTTGTTTTTTCCACTGCTGCACTGCTCCTTCAGTGTGAATAAAGGGGATCATGTTTTATATGCCACTGCTGCACTGCTCCGTCACTGTGGATAAAGGGGATCATGTTTTATATGCCACTGCTGCACTGCTCAGTCAGTGTGAATAAAGGGGATCTGTTTAATATGCCACTGCTGCACTGCTCCTTCGTGGCAGAATAAAAGGGATCCGTTTTTATATGCCACTGCTGCACTGCTCTTTCGTGGGTGACTAAAGAGGGTATATTTTTATATGCCACTGCTGCACTGCTCCTTCAGTGTGAATAAAGGAGATCTGTTTTTATATAGCACTGCTGTCCTGCGCCTTCATGGCTGAATAAAGGAGATCAGTTTGTACATGCCACTGCTGCACTGCTCCTTCAGTGTAAATAAAGGGGATCTGTTTTTATATGCCACTGCTGCACTGCTCCTTTGTGGGTGAATAAAGGGCATCCTTTTCTAGATGTGACTGATGCACTGATCCTTCAGTGTAAATAACGGGATCGGTTTGGTTTTTATAAGCCACTGCTGCACTGCTCCTTCATTGTGAATAAAGTGGATCTGTTTTTATAATCCACTGCTGCACTGCTCCTTCAGTGTGAATAAAGGTGATTTGTTTTTTCCACTGCTGCACTGCTCCTTCAGTGTGAATAAAGGGGATCATGTTTTATATGCCACTGCTGCACTGCTCCGTCAGTGTGGATAAAGGGGATCATGTTTTATATTCCACTGCTGCACTGCTCAGTCAGTGTGAATAAAGGGGATCTGTTTAATATGCCACTGCTGCACTGCTCCTTCGTGGCAGAATAAAAGGGATCCGATTTTATATGCCACTGCTGCACTGCTCTTTCTGGGTGAATAAAAGGATTGGGTTTTATATGCCACTGTACACAGTTCTTTATGGGTGAATAAAGGGCACCCGTTTTTATGTGCCACTGCTGCACAGCTCCGTCAGTGTGAATAAAGGGGATCTGTTTTATATGCCACTGCTGCACTGCTCCTTTCTTGGAGAATAAAGGGGATCCATTTTTATGTGCCACTGCTGCACTGCTCTTTCTGGGTCAATAAAAGGAGCAGGTTTTATATGCCACTGTACACAGCTCTTTATGGGTGAATAAAGGGCACCTTTTTTTTATGTGCCACTGCTGCACTGCTCCTTCAGTATGAATAAAGGCAATCCGTTTTTATATGCCACTGCTGCACTGCTCCTTCGTGGGTGAATATAGGGGATCAATTATTATAAGCCACTGCTGCACTGCTCCTTCAGTATGAATAAAGGGGATACATTTTTATATGCCACTGCTGCACAGCTCCTTCATGGATGAATTAAGGGGATCTATTTTTATATGCCACTGCTGCACTGCTCCTTCGTGTTTGAATAAAGGGGATCAATTATTATATGCCACTGCTGCACTGCTCCTTCAGTACGAATAAAGGGAATCCATTTTTAAATGCCACTGCTGCACTGCTCCTTTGTGGGTGAATAAAGGGGATCAGTGTTTATATGCCGTTGCTACACTGCTCCATCTTTGTTAATAAAGGGAATCTGTTTTTATATGCCACTGCTGCACTGCTCCTTCAGTGTGAATGAAGGGGATCCGTTTGTATGTGCTACTGTTGCACTGCTCCTTCAGTGTGAATAAAAGGTATCAGTTTTTTATGCCACTGTTGCACTGCTCCTTCGTAGAATGAATTAAGGGGATCCGTGTTTATATGCCAGTGATGGACTGCTCCTTCAGTGTGAATAAAGGAAATATGTTTTTATATGTCGCTTCTGCACTGCTCCTTCAATGTGAATAAAGGGGATGAGTTTGTATGTGCCACTGCTGCACAGCTCCTTCATGGATGAATTAAGGGGATCCATTTTTATATGCCAGTGCTGCACCGCTTCTTCAGTACGAATAAAGGAATCTATTTTTATATGCCACTGCTGCACTGCTCTTTTGTGGGTGAATAAAGGGGATCAGTCTTTATATGACATTGCTACACTGCTCCTTCTGTGTTAATAAAGGGAATCGGTTCTTATAAGCCACTGCTGCACTGCTCCTTCATTGTTAATAAAGTGGATCTGTTTTTATAATCCACTGCTACACTGCTCCTTTGGTGTGAATAAAGGGGATCAGTTTGGATGTGCCACTGCTGCACAGCTCCTTCATGGATGAATTAAGGGGATCCATTTTTATATGCCACTGCTGCACTGCTCTTTCGTGGGTGACTAAAGGGGGTATATTTTTATATGCCACTGCTGCACTACTCCTTCAGTGTGAATAAAAGGGATCTGTTTTTATAATCCACTGTTACACTGCTCCTTTAGTGTGAATAAAGGTGATTCGTTTTTTCCACTGCTGCACCGCTCCTTCAGTGTGGATTAAGGGGATCATGTTTTATATGCCACTGCTGCACTGCTCAGTCAGTGTGAATAAAGGGGATCTGTTTTTATATGCCACTGCTGCACTGCTCCTTCGCAGGTGAATACAGGGGATTAGTTGTATATGCCACTGCTGTACTGCTCCTTCACTGTGAATAAAGGGCACCCATTTTTATGTGCCACTGCTGCACTGCTCCTTCGCAGGTGAATACAGGGGATCAGTTGTATATGCCACTGCTGTACTGCTCCTTCACTGTGAATAAAGGGCACCCATTTTTATGTGCCACTGTTGCACTGCTCCTTCAGTGTGAATAAAGGAAATCCATGTGTATGTGCCACTGCTGCACGGCTCCTTCAGTGTGAATAAAGGGGATCAGTTTTATATGCCACTGCTGCACTGCTCCCTCAGTGTGAATAAAGGGAATATGATTTTTATATGTCGCTGCTGCACTGCCGCTTCAGTGTGAATAAAGGGGATCAGTTTGTATATGCCACTGCTGCAATGCTCCTTCGTGGGTGAATACAGGGGATCAGTTTTATATGCCACTGCTGCACTGCTCCCTCAATGTGAATAAAGGGCACCTATTTTTATGTGCCACTGCTGCACTGCTCATTCAATGTGAATAAAGGGCACCTATTTTTATGTGCCGCTGCTGCACCGCTCCTTCACTGTGACTAAAGGACACCCATTTTTATGTGCCACTGCTGCATTGCTCCTTCGTTGTGAATAAAGGGCACTCGTTTTTTTGTACCACTGCTGCACTGCTCCTTCGAAGGTGAATACATGGGATCAGTTGTATATGCCACTGCTGTACTGCTCCTTCACTGTGAATAAAGGGCACCCATTTTTATGTGCCACTGTTGCACTGCTCCTTCAGTGTGAATAAAGGACATCCATTTTTATGTGCCACTGCTGCACTGCTTCTTCGCAGGTGAATAAAGGGGATCAGTTGTATATGCCACTGCTGTACTGCTCCTTCACTGTGAATAAAGGGCACCCATTTTTATGTGCCACTGTTGCACTGCTCCTTCAGTGTGAATAAAGGACATCCATTTTTATGTGCCACTGCTGCACTGCTCCTTCAGTGTGAATAAAGGGGATCAGTTTTATATGCCACTGTTGCACTGCTCCTTCGTGGATGAATTAAGGGGATCCGTGTTTATATGCCAGTGATGCACTGCTCCTTCAGTGTGAATAAAGGGAATATGTTTTTTATATGTCGATGCTGCACTGCTCCTTCAGTGTGAATAAAGGGGATCAGTTTGTATATGCCACTGCTGCAATGCTCCTTCGCGGGTGAATACAGGGGATCAGTTGTATATGCCACTGCTGTACTGCTCCCTCAATGTGAATAAAGGGCACCTATTTTTATGTGCCACTGCTGCACTGCTCCTTCACTGTGACTAAAGGGCACCCATTTTTATGTGCCATTGCTGCATTGCTCCTTCACTGTGAATAAAGGGCATCCATTTTTATGTGCCACTGCTGCACCGCTCCTTCAGTGTGAATTAAGGGGATCAGTTGTATATGCCACTGCTGCACTGCTCCTTCAGTGTGAATAAAGGGGATCTGTTTTTATATACCACTGCTGTCCTGTGCCTTCATGGCTGAATAAAGGAGATCAGTTTGTACATGCCACTGCTGCACTGCTCCTTCGTGGGTGAATAAAGGGGATACTTTTCATATGCCACTGCTGCACTGCTCCTTCAGTGTAAATAAAGGGGATCTGTTTTTATATGCCACTGCTGCACTGCTCCTTTGTGGGTGAATAAAGGGCATCCTTTTTAGATGCGACTGATGCACTGCTCCTTCAGTGTAAATAACGGGATCGGTTCGGTTTTTATAAGCCACTGCTGCACTGCTCCTTCGTGGGTGACTAAAGAGGGTATATTTTTATATGCCACTGCTGCACTGATCCTTCAGTGTGAATAAAAGGGATCTGTTTTTATAATCCACTGCTGTACTGCTCCTTCAGTGTGAATAAAGGTGATTTGTTTTTTCCACTGCTGCACTGCTCCTCCAGTGTGAATAAAGGGGATCATGTTTTATATGCCACTGCTGCACTGCTCCATCAGTGTGGATAAAGGGGATCATGTTTTATATGCCACTGCTGCACTGCTCAGTCAGTGTGAATAAAGGGGATCTGTTTTATATGTCACTGCTGCACTGCTCCTTCGTGGCAGAATAAAAGGGATCCGATTTTATATGCCACTGCTGCACTGCTCTTTCTGGGTGAATAAAAGGATTGGGTTTTATATGCCACTGTACACAGTTCTTTATGGGTGAGTAAAGGGCACCCGTTTTTATGTGCCACTGCTGCACTGCTCCGTCACTGTGAATAAAGGGGATCTGTTTTATATGCCACTGCTGCACTGCTCCTTTCTTGGAGAATAAAGGGGATCCATTTTTATGTGCCACTGCTGCACTGCTCTTTCTGGGTCAATAAAAGGATCAGGTTTTATATGCCACTGTACACAGCTCTTTATGGGTGAATAAAGGGCACCTGTTTTTATGTGCCACTGCTGCACTGCTCCTTCGTGTTTGAATAAAGGGGATCAATTATTCTAAGCCACTGCTGCACTGCTCCTTCGCAGGTGAATACAGGGGATTAGTTGTATATGCCACTGCTGTACTGCTCCTTCACTGTGAATAAAGGGCACCCATTTTTATGTGCCACTGCTGCACTGCTCCTTCGCAGGTGAATACAGGGGATCAGTTGTATATGCCACTGCTGTACTGCTCCTTCACTGTGAATAAAGGGCACCCATTTTTATGTGCCACTGTTGCACTGCTCCTTCAGTGTGAATAAAGGAAATCCATGTGTATGTGCCACTGCTGCACGGCTCCTTCAGTGTGAATAAAGGGGATCAGTTTTATATGCCACTGCTGCACTGCTCCCTCAGTGTGAATAAAGGGGATCAGTTTTATATGCCAGTGATGCACTGCTCCTTCAGTGTGAATAAAGGGAATATGTTTTTTATATGTCGCTGCTGCACTGCCGCTTCAGTGTGAATAAAGGGGATCAGTTTGTATATGCCACTGCTGCAATGCTCCTTCGTGGGTGAATACAGGGGATCAGTTTTATATGCCACTGCTGCACTGCTCCCTCAATGTGAATAAAGGGCACCTATTTTTATGTGCCACTGCTGCACTGCTCATTCAATGTGAATAAAGGGCACCTATTTTTATGTGCCGCTGCTGCACCGCTCCTTCACTGTGACTAAAGGACACCCATTTTTATGTGCCACTGCTGCATTGCTCCTTCGTTGTGAATAAAGGGCACTCGTTTTTTTGTACCACTGCTGCACTGCTCCTTCGCAGGTGAATACATGGGATCAGTTGTATATGCCACTGCTGTACTGCTCCTTCACTGTGAATAAAGGGCACCCATTTTTATGTGCCACTGTTGCACTGCTCCTTCAGTGTGAATAAAGGACATCCATTTTTATGTGCCACTGCTGCACTGCTTCTTCGCAGGTGAATAAAGGGGATCAGTTGTATATGCCACTGCTGTACTGCTCCTTCACTGTGAATAAAGGGCACCCATTTGTATGTGCCACTGTTGCACTGCTCCTTCAGTGTGAATAAAGGACATCCATTTTTATGTGCCACTGCTGCACTGCTCCTTCAGTGTGAATAAAGGGGATCAGTTTTATATGCCACTGTTGCACTGCTCCTTCGTGGATGAATTAAGGGGATCCGTGTTTATATGCCAGTGATGCACTGCTCCTTCAGTGTGAATAAAGGGAATATGTTTTTTATATGTCGATGCTGCACTGCTCCTTCAGTGTGAATAAAGGGGATCAGTTTGTATATGCCACTGCTGCAATGCTCCTTCGCGGGTGAATACAGGGGATCAGTTGTATATGCCACTGCTGTACTGCTCCCTCAATGTGAATAAAGGGCACCTATTTTTATGTGCCACTGCTGCACTGCTCCTTCACTGTGACTAAAGGGCACCCATTTTTATGTGCCATTGCTGCATTGCTCCTTCACTGTGAATAAAGGGCATCCATTTTTATGTGCCACTGCTGCACCGCTCCTTCAGTGTGAATTAAGGGGATCAGTTGTATATGCCACTGCTGCACTGCTCCTTCAGTGTGAATAAAGGGGATCTGTTTTTATATACCACTGCTGTCCTGTGCCTTCATGGCTGAATAAAGGAGATCAGTTTGTACATGCCACTGCTGCACTGCTCCTTCGTGGGTGAATAAAGGGGATACTTTTCATATGCCACTGCTGCACTGCTCCTTCAGTGTAAATAAAGGGGATCTGTTTTTATATGCCACTGCTGCACTGCTCCTTTGTGGGTGAATAAAGGGCATCCTTTTTAGATGCGACTGATGCACTGCTCCTTCAGTGTAAATAACGGGATCGGTTCGGTTTTTATAAGCCACTGCTGCACTGCTCCTTCGTGGGTGACTAAAGAGGGTATATTTTTATATGCCACTGCTGCACTGATCCTTCAGTGTGAATAAAAGGGATCTGTTTTTATAATCCACTGCTGTACTGCTCCTTCAGTGTGAATAAAGGTGATTTGTTTTTTCCACTGCTGCACTGCTCCTCCAGTGTGAATAAAGGGGATCATGTTTTATATGCCACTGCTGCACTGCTCCATCAGTGTGGATAAAGGGGATCATGTTTTATATGCCACTGCTGCACTGCTCAGTCAGTGTGAATAAAGGGGATCTGTTTTATATGTCACTGCTGCACTGCTCCTTCGTGGCAGAATAAAAGGGATCCGATTTTATATGCCACTGCTGCACTGCTCTTTCTGGGTGAATAAAAGGATTGGGTTTTATATGCCACTGTACACAGTTCTTTATGGGTGAATAAAGGGCACCCGTTTTTATGTGCCACTGCTGCACTGCTCCGTCACTGTGAATAAAGGGGATCTGTTTTATATGCCACTGCTGCACTGCTCCTTTCTTGGAGAATAAAGGGGATCCATTTTTATGTGCCACTGCTGCACTGCTCTTTCTGGGTCAATAAAAGGATCAGGTTTTATATGCCACTGTACACAGCTCTTTATGGGTGAATAAAGGGCACCTGTTTTTATGTGCCACTGCTGCACTGCTCCTTCGTGTTTGAATAAAGGGGATCAATTATTCTAAGCCACTGCTGCACTGCTCCTTCAGTATGAATAAAGGGGATATATTTTTATATGCCACTGCTGCACAGCTCCTTCATGGATGAATTAAGGGGATCCATTTTTATATGCCACTGCTGCACTGTTCCTTTGTGGGTGAATAAAGGGGATCAGTGTTTATATGCCGTTGCTACACTGCTCCATCTTTGTTAATGAAGGGAATCTGTTTTTATATGCAACTGCTGCACTGCTCCTTCAGTGTGAATGAAGGGGATCCGTTTGTATGTGCTACTGTTGCACTGCTCCTTCAGTGTGAATACAAGTTATCAGTTTTATATGCCACTGTTGCACTGCTCCTTCGTAGAATGAATTAAAGGATTCCGTGTTTATATGCCAGTGATGCACTGCTCCTTCAGTGTGAATACAGGGAATATGTTTTTATATGTCGCTTCGGCACTGCTCCTTCAATGTGAATAAAGGGGATCAGTTTGTATGTGCCACTGCTGCACAGCTCCTTCATGGATGAATTAAGGGGATCCATTTTTATATGCCAGTGCTGCACTGCTTCTTCAGTACGAATAAAGGAATCTATTTTTATATGCCACTGCTGCACTGCTCCTTTGTGGGTGGATAAAGGGGATCAGTCTTTTTATGACGTTGCTACACTGCTCCTTCTGTGTTAATAAAGGGAATCAGTTCTTATAAGCCACTGCTGCACTGCTCCTTCATTGTTAATAAAGTGGATCTGTTTTTATAATCCACTGCTACACTGCTCCTTTGGTGTGAATAAAGGGGATCAGTTTGTATGTGCCACTGCTGCACAGCTCCTTCATGGATGAATTAAGGGGATCCATTTTTATATGCCACTGCTGCACTGCTCTTTCGTGGGTGACTAAAGTGGGTATATTTTTATATGCCACTGCTACACTGCTCCTTTAGTGTGAATAAAGGTGATTCGTTTTTTCCACTGCTGCACCGCTCCTTCAGTGTGGATAAAGGGGATCATGTTTTATATGCCACTGCTGCACTGCTCAATCAGTGTGAATAAAGGGGATCTGTTTTTATATACCACTGCTGCACTGCTCATTCGCAGGTGAATACAGGGGATTAGTTGTATATGCCACTGCTGTACTGCTCCTTCACTGTGAAAAAAGGGCACCCATTTTTAAGTGCCACTGTTGCACTGCTCCTTCAGTGTGAATAAAGGAAATCCATTTGTATGTGCCACTGCTGCACTGCTCCTTCAGTGTGAATAAAGGGGATCAGTTTTATATGCCACTGCGCCACTGCTCCCTCAGTGTGAATAAAGGGGATCAATTTTATATGCCAGTGATGCACTGCTCCTTCAGTGTGAATAAAGGGAATATGTTTTTTATATGTCGCTGCTGCACTGCTCCCTCAATGTGAATAAAGAGCACCTATTTTTATGTGCCACTGCTGCACTGCTCATTCAATGTGAATAAAGGGCACCTATTTTTATGTGCCACTGTTACACCGCTCCTTCACTGTGACTAAAGGACACCCGTTTTTTTGTGCCACTGTTGCACTGCTCCTTCAGTGTGAATAAAGGACATCCATGTTTATGTGCCACTGCTGCACTGCTTCTTCGCAGGTGAATACATGGGATCAGTTGTATATGCCACTGCTGTACTGCTCCTTCACTGTGAATAAAGGGCACCCATTTTTATGTGCCACTGTTGCACTGCTCCTTCAGTGTGAATAAAGGACATCCATGTGTATGTGCCACTGCTGCACTGCTTCTTCACAGGTGAATAAAGGGGATCAGTTGTATATGCCACTGCTGTACTGCTCCTTCACTGTGAATAAAGGGCAACCATTTTTATGTGCCACTGTTGCACTGCTCCTTCAGTGTGAATAAAGGACATCCATTTTTATGTGCCACTGCTGCACTGCTCCTTCAGTGTGAATAAAGGGGATCAGTTTTATATGCCACTGTTGCACTGCTCCTTCGTGGATGAATTAATGGGATCCGTGTTTATATGCCAGTGATGCACTGCTCCTTCAGTGTGAATAAAGGGAATATGTTTTTTATATGTCGATGCTGCACTGCTCCTTCAGTGTGAATAAAGAGGATCAGTTTGTACATGCCACTGCTGCAATGCTCCTTCACGGGTGAATACAGGGGATCAGTTTTATATGCCACTGCTGTACTGCTGCCTCAATGTGAATAAAGGGCACCTATTTTTATGTGCCACTGCTGCACTGCTCCTTCACTGTGACTAAAGGGCACCCATTTTTATGTGCCACTGCTGCACTGCTCCTTCACTGTGAATAAAGGGCATCCATTTTTATGTGCCACTGCTGCACTGCTCCTTCAGTGTGAATTAAGGGAATCAGTTGTATATGCCACTACTGCACTGCTCCTTCAGTGTGAATAAAGGGGATCTGTTTTTATATACCACTGCTGTCCTGCGCCTTCATAGCTGAATAAAGGAGATCAGTTTGTACATGCCACTGCTGCACTGCTCCTTCGTGGGTGAATAAAGGGGATACTTTTCATATGCCACTGCTGCACTGCTCCTTCAGTGTAAATAAAGGGGATCAGTTTTTATATGCCACTGCTGCACTGCTCCTTTGTGGGTGAATAAAGGGCATCCTTTTTAGATGCGACTGATGCCCTGCTCCTTCAGTGTAAATAACGGGATCGGTTCGGTTTTTATAAGCCACTGCTGCACTGCTCCTTCATTGTGAATAAAGTGGATCTGTTTTTATAATCCACTGCTACACTGCTCCTTTGGTGTGAATAAAGGGGAACCGTTTTTATATGCCACTGCTGCACTGCTCTTTCGTGGGTGACTGAAGAGGGTATATTTTTATATGCCACTGCTGCACTGATCCTTCAGTGTGAATAAAAGGGATCTGTTTTTATAATACACTGCTGCACTGCTCCTTCAGTGTGAATAAAGGTGATTTGTTTTTTCCACTGCTGCACTGCTCCTTCAGTGTGAATAAAGGGGGTCATGTTTTATATGCCACTGCTGCACTGCTCCGTCAGTGTGGATAAAGGGGATCATGTTTTATATGCCACTGCTGCACTGCTCAGTCAGTGTGAATAAAGGGGATCTGTTTTATATGCCACTGCTGCACTGCTCCTTCTTGGCAGAATAAAAGGGATCCAATTTTATATGCCACTGCTGCACTGCTCTTTCTGGGTGAATAAAAGGATTGGGTTTTATATGCCACTGTACACAGTTCTTTATCGGTGAATAAAGGGCACCCGTTTTTATGTGCCACTGCTGCACTGCTCCGTCAGTGTGAATAAAGGGGATCTGTTTTATATGCCACTGCTGCACTGCTCCTTCAGTATGAATAAAGGGGATACATTTTTATATGCCACTGCTGCACAGCTCCTTCATGGATGAATTAAGGGGATCTATTTTTATATGCCACTGCTGCACTGCTCCTTCGTGTTTGAATAAAGGGGATCAATTATTATATGCCACTGCTGCACTGCTCCTTCAGTACGAATAAAGGGAATCCATTTTTATATGCCACTGCTGCACTGTTCCTTTGTGGGTGAATAAAGGGGATCAGTGTTTATATGCCGTTGCTACACTGCTCCATCTTTGTTAATAAAGGGAATCTGTTTTTATATGCCACTGCTGCACTGCTCCTTCAGTGTGAATGAAGGGGATCCGTTTGTATGTGCTACTGTTGCACTGCTCCTTCAGTGTGAATAAAAGGTATCAGTTTTATATGCCAGTGATGCACTGCTCCTTCAGTGTGAATAAAAGGAATATGTTTTTATATGTCGCTTCTGCACTGCTCCTTCAATGTGAATAAAGGGGATCAGTTTGTATGTGCCACTGCTGCACAGCTCCTTCATGGATGAATTAAGGGGATCCATTTTTATATGCCAGTGCTGCACTGCTTCTTCAGTACGAATAAAGGAATCTATTTTTATATGCCACTGCTGCACTGCTCCTTTGTGGGTGAATAAAGGGGATCAGTCTTTATATGACATTACTACACTGCTCCTTCTGTGTTAATAAAGGGAATCGGTTCTTATAAGCCACTGCTGCACTGCTCCTTCATTGTTAATAAAGTGGATCTGTTTTTATAATCCACTGCTACACTGCTCCTTTGGTGTGAATAAAGGGGATCAGTTTGTATGTGCCACTGCTGCACAGCTCCTTCATGGATGAATTAAGGGGATCCATTTTTATATGCCACTGCAGCACCGCTCTTTCGTGGGTGACTAAAGGGGGTATATTTTGATATGCCACTGCTGCACTACCCCTTCAGTGTGAATAAAAGGGATCTGTTTTTATAATCCACTGTTACACTGCTCCTTTAGTGTGAATAAAGGTGATTCGTTTTTTCCACTGCTGCACCACTCCTTCAGTGAGGATAAAGGGGATCATGTTTTATATGCCACTGCTGCACTGCTCAGTCAGTGTGAATAAAGGGGATCTCTTTTTATATGCCACTGCTGCACTGCTCCTTCGCAGGTGAATACAGGGAATTAGTTGTATATGCCACTGCTGTCCTGCACCTTCACTGTGAATAAAGGGCACCCATTTTTATGTGCCATTGTTGCACTGGTCCTTCAGTGTGAATAAAGGACATCCATTAATATGTGCCACTGCTGCACTGCTCCTTCAGTGTGAATAAAGGGGATCAGTTTTATATGCCACTGCTGCACTGCTCCCTCAGTGTGAATAAAGGGGATCAGTTTTATATGCCAGTGATGCACTGCTCCTTCAGTGTGAATAAAGGGAATATGTTTTTTATATGTCGCTGCTGCACTGCTCCCTCAATGTGAATAAAGGGCACCTATTTTTATGTGCCACTGCTGCACTGCTCATTCAATGTGAATAAAGGGCACCTATTTTTATGTGCCACTGCTGCACCGCTCCTTCACTGTGACTAAAGGACACCCGTTTTTATGTGCCACTGCTGCATTGCTCCTTCATTGTGAATAAAGGGCACTCGTTTTTTTGTGCCACTGCTGCACTGTTCCTTCGCAGGTGAATACATGGGATCAGTTGTATATGCCACTGCTCTACTGCTCCTTCACTGTGAATAAAGGGCACCCATTTTTATGTGCCACTGCTGCACTGCTCCTTCGCAGGTGAATACAGGGGATTAGTTGTATATGCCACTGCTGTACTGCACCTTCAATGTGAATAAAGGGCACCCATTTTTATGTGCCACTGTTGCACTGCTCCTTCAGTGTGAATAAAGGACATCCATTTTATGTGGCACTGCTGCACTGCTCCTTCAGTGTAAATAAAGGGGATCAGTTTTATATGCCACTGTTGCACTGCTCCTTCGTGGATGAATTAAGGGGATCCGTGTTTATATGCCAGCGATGCACTGCTCCTTCAGTGTGAATAAAGGGAATATGTTTTTTATATGTTGATGCTGCACTGCTCCTTCAGTGTGAATAAAGGGGATCAGTTTGTATATGCCACTGCTGCAATGCTACTTCGCGGGTGAATACAGGCGATCAGTTTTATATGCCACTGCTGTACTGCTCCCTCAATGTGAATAAAGGGCACCTATTTTTATGTGCCACTGCTGCACTGCTCCTTCACTGTGACTAAAGGGCACCCATTTTTATGTGCCACTGCTACACTGCTCCTTCACTGTGAATAAAGGGCATCCATTTTTATGTGCCACTGCTGCACTGCTCCTTCAGTGTGAATTAAGGGGATCAGTTGTATATGCCACTGCTGCACTGCTCCTTCAGTGTGAATAAAGGGGATCTGTTTTTATATACCACTGCTGTCCTGCGCCTTCATGGGTGAATAAAGGAGATCAGTTTGTACATGCCACTGCTGCACTGCTCCTTCGTGGCTGAATAAAGGGGATACGTTTCATATGCCACTGCTGCACTGCTCCTTCAGTGTAAATAAAGGGGATCTGTTTTTATATGCCACTGCTGCACTGCTCCCTTGTGGGTGAATAAAGGGTATCCTTTTTAGATGCGACTGATGCACTGCTCCTTCAGTGTAAATAACGGGATCGGTTCGGTTTTTATAAGCCACTGCTGCACTGCTCCTTCATTGTGAATAAAGTGGATCTGTTTTTATAATCCACTGCTACACTGCTCCTTTGGTGTGAATAAAGGGGAACCGTTTTTATATGCCACTGCTGCACTGCTCCTTCAGTGTGAATAAAAGGGATCCGTTTTTATAATCCACTGCTGCACTGCTCCTTCACTGTGAATAAAGGTGATTTGTTTTTTCCACTGCTGCACTGCTCCTTCAGTGTGAATAAAGGGGATCATGTTTTATATTCCACTGCTGCACTGCTCCATCAGTGTGGATAAAGGGGATCATGTTTTATATGCCACTGCTGCACTGCTCAGTCATTGTGAATAAAGGGGATCTGTTTTATATGCCACTGCTGCACTGCTCCTTTGTGGCAGAATAAAAGGGATCCGATTTTATATGCCACTGCTGCACTGCTCTTTTTGGGTGAATAAAAGGATCAGGTTTTATATGCCACTGTACATAGTTCTTTATGGGTGAATAAAGGGCACCCGTTTTTATGTGCCACTGCTGCAGTGCTCCTTCAATGTGAATAAAGTGGATCTGTTTTATATGCCACTGCTGCACTGCTCCTTTCTTGGAGAATAAAGGGGATCCATTTTTATGTGCCACTGCTGCACTGCTCTTTCTGGGTCAATAAAAGGATCAGGTTTTATATGCCACTGTACACAGCTCTTTATGGGTGAATAAAGGGCACCTGTTTTTATGTGCCACTGCTGCACTGCTCCTTCAGTATGAATAAAGGCGATCCGTTTCTATATGCCACTGCTGCACTGCTCCTTCGTGGGTGAATAAAAGGGATCAATTATTATAAGCCAATGTTGCACTGCTCCTTCATTATGAATAAAGGGGATTGTATGGGAGGATTGGTCCAAGAGACCCCCCCCCCCCCTGCATCCTCTCCCCCGGTGAGGTCCATGGCTCGTCAGGGGTCCTTCCTGCCACCAGGGCCCAGGTGGTGGATGGGCCACTGGCTGAAGACATTGACCAAACCTGCTGAATTTAGCTAGGCCCTGGAAACCATTTTGTCTAATAAAGATGGTTTGAGCCCTGTGCACTGCAGCGCGGCCCCCACCCTTGGAGAGTTTCAATTATCCCTGTGGCCGCAGCTCTCTGGCGGATCCGCTGAGAGCCCATTCCCACGAACAGACGGACATGAGCTAGTGTTAGATACCAACACTGTAACATTTCACCTTCCGCAGTGTATCGCTGTTTCCAGCATGACCCGGCCAGCAGAGCCTGGGTGGAAAAGAACTGTAAAACGGTCCCCTGACAAAAGCAGAATCCCTAAATACTAATGAGCAAACCACCTGTGGTGAAATTTCTCTCTCCACGGCCTCTCTGACTAAAAACCTGTAAACTCCACAAAAATGGCAGAGTGTGTGTTTACATGACATTAGGGATGAAGTACCCATATCCCTGTAGCGATGCGCAAATAATAAAAGTGTCCCGGGGGTTTTTTGTGTTATGTGTTTCATCAAGAAGACTGCACCCCACGGTCCCGCGCCATAAATGAACTAATGCTGCTAGAGTGCAAAGGAAGACAAATGTAACCATATTGAGAGCTCACCCAAGGGGTGCACGAAAATGCACCATATATATGTCCAAGCTCACCATGTGCCACTGCCGCCAGTCTCATTGGCGGGCTGTTCCTGCCTGCTCCACCAACCTTACTACTGCCTCACTTACCGCGCATGTATAGGCATATAACAAAAAGAAACTTAGTGTATCTGTAATATGCTCGAATTGGCCATATGGATGGCACTAGCAACGTCAAAAACGTGAGCTTTGAAAAGACTCAATGAGTATTGTATATTATATGAATGTTTATGTCTCTTCCACCTAAAATATGCAACACACGAGGAAAATACCTTTGCGAGCACATGCAAGGCCATTCCCCCTTCCCCCCAGTGAAGCCTGCCAGACGGAAAAGCAGAGGCCTGTGCTGCCCTGCTCCACCTCCCCCAATTCGGCTGGAGCCGCTTCAAGCATTCACATTCCCCCGCAGCACCCAAGGCCACGGCCTGTCACCTGAATTATTTACAACCCAGCAGTAAACCCTGGCCTTAATACACAGATCCAAAGGCACCCTTTCTTAGGCTCCACGACCCACCGGCTCACCTTAGGTTAATGGCCCCTGTAAAATTAGGACACCCAATATTATGGCAACACTACAGGAACACATCCATAATGACTTCTAACAAGACATGATAACGCGGACCACTTGTCCCATGCCCTGAGATTCAACCCCGCGACCTATGATACCCGGTCAACACGACGATGGTAACCATGTATTGATGTATCGCCACAAGACCCTCCTCTAGGTGCATTCCTCCTGTGTTGCATTAACCTGTAGAATAACCTATTGGAAGATTTACCAGGGAAGATAATATTGCAATGTTGAATGACTGCGGTGTGCGTGGCCCTAGGGCAGAAAGTCAGGAAAGACATTCATCTCTGACACTGGTCACGGTTGGCACAACAACACCGTCCGGATGAGCCCAGCTGACCTGCCAGGCCCAGCTCAACCCACGAGGGTAACCAGTGACGTCCTCCAGCCGCGGCAAACCACATCGCAGCAGCACCTATAGCTAGTCGTTGCCACCCAATCCCCACTAACTTGTGCCCCCTATAGCATGTAGGTTCTTATGACGCTTTTTGTAAATATATACGCCTGTCTTTGCTATTGTCAGACAGAGCGCTCTCGGAGTTTGCAGAGTTCTTTGCATGCCCTATTCTGATCGATAAACTCCCATTTAAGCTCACCCGCACTTTGTCCTGGCCTTATTCCCATCCTGGGAGAGTCCATTATTGTCTCTCGTTGTGGGGAGGATCGTGCCATCTGGGGACTCTTGCCTTCAGTGGTGACCCCGAAAGCGTTATTTTTATTTTTCTCCTAACATATATATATATCCCTACCGTCCCCTTTGGCACGAAAATCTCCGGTCGAAAAGAGATACGCATGGTGCACCGGTTCCGGAAGGCTGCCCGCCAACGGCGACCGGTACGCTCAGAAGTGCGCACTCAACAGAGAGAGGGTACGGGATACCGGTTGAAAAATCCCCTTTGAGTACCGCTCGCCGGAGCCGGGGCTGACCGTTGAGCGAACGGCAACACTTCCTGGACAGACCCAGTTTCGGAGACTCTCGGTTCAAGACAGGCACGTGAGTATTGAGTGCGAGCGACCATAAAGGGAGTAGGTGAGGAAATATAGGACAGGGAACGAGGCTGGTTGAAAAGGGACACTTTGGGTCTAATAAGGACCACTCTAAACTTTCTTTGCTTTTTCTTCGCATATGGCCATTAGGATTAAGAGGTGAACAGAGATAAAGAGACGGGAACCTAGCTCCGCGAGGGGGTGGAAGGCGGCGCCGCATAGTGCTATCTTGACTAGTACTGGGAATATATGAAGAAGTGGAATATGAGATAAAGGTGTCTGGTAAAGGAAGACACGGAAAATACATTAGTGACTGCTATTATTTCTATTCTTCTCTCTGGGTTTACGGGAAGATAAAAGTGGGTTAGTACAAACAAAGATATAATGTAAGTAGAAAGATAATTTTACATCAAAATTAGGAGACAAATATATATCAGAGTAAGACGGACAGGGACAGCTGGCAAGGGAGGAAAGGGAGGACAAACTGGGCTGTGAATAGAGTGCTGCTTATGGGTGTGTAAGCATCGTATGTGTCAGAACATATTTGTTATAATGAGTGTGTAAAGGTGGTCAGAAATGCGTAATTATGGTATGGTTACCATAAGTGTGACCCGAAGAAATATCTCAAAGAAGAGTGTAATGTGGTAAAGTGAGTGTTCATTTCCTTGATTTGTTGGGTTAAATTTGTCGAAGTTATTGATGGTTTGCTCTTGTACGTGCCCCCTAAAGAGTATAGAATAGAGGCTGTGTGCAGCCATTCTCATACTGTACAGGTGGCGGGAAAACACGCAGGTCCCCACGCTCAGTAAGACATAAATACGTAAATTCATATGGTGATACATCCATATTAAGAGACAGACATACATAGAGAGATACATTTGTATAGAGCAAGTACAAAGTATGGGGGCAGAAACACCCTTATCACATATTTGTAAGAACCTACCTGGGTACGCAGAACGGATTAAGAAATATCATGACTAGTGGATCACAGAATTGAAGGGGGAGGGATTACCTCAGATATGGCCCGAAGGGGGATCGTTTGACAAGAGTGTCTTAGATATGGTAGCCACATGCATTTGTTTGAAATACAAGGGAAGCAGCTACACAATAGGAGAGAAATATTAGACCTATGGAGACTGTTTGAAGAAATACCCCTGCCTAAGAAAAGGGAATTAGATACTGATCTACCATCTACCACTGACAATCCATTACTGATAACAAAAGATGACAAGGTATTTCCAGAAGGGGAGCCACCGATAGAGGTAACTAGGTTGTACCCAATACTAAGTAAGCCAGTGCCCGCAGAGGGATATAGTGACCCAATTTATGTACCCCCAACGACAACCACTACCACTCAAGGGCCAACAGCACCCCCACCATATGAAAGTCATAGGGAGCGAGAGCAGGTAAGTACACCAAGGGTGGATATAGAGAAATTAACAGGAGACCTAGAATCCAGGCTCTCTATAGCCAAACACAAGCTCTCGAGAATAAAAAGCATATGTGAGCGGACTGCAATCAATGCCGCTAGATCAGAGCCTGCATCAAGAGCGCAGACTGAGAATAGAACATTTGAAAAAGGGTGGAAAAAAGGAGAGATACTGTTTAGGATACAAGAAGAACTGACACGAATAATTGAACTAGAGGGAAGGGAGGGGTGCACTGATGATGAGATAAGGACCACAGGAGGCAGAAAGGAGCTACTGTGTGATATATCAGAAGATTTAGAAGAAAGTGAAAGGCTAAGTATGGCGGTGGGAGGAGAAAGCAAGGGGTTGGACGGCGTATGTTCAGGGAGAACGATGGATGAGGAGTGGACAGGGCGACTAAGGAACAGGTTGGGAAAAATGGCACCATTAGGAAAATCAGGAGTGAAGGTGAGTGCAGATACAACGACAAAGGGGAAGTTACAACTCCCATTAATACACAGAGGAGGAGGGAGGCCGAATTACATACCCTGGGCTCAGATGGATAAGGCCAATTTGTTAAAATTATTGCCCCCGCTATCAGGAGGGGCAAGCAAGTGGATATATGCCTTTGAGAAACACACAGCCGGGGTACCTCTAGCAATAGGCGACGTGAAGAGTTTGCTAGTATCAGCAGTTGGGGATCAAGCTGACAGAGTATGGGTAAAAGCTGGCTTCCCGGGAGTAACGTTAGACTGCGATCGTCATGATGGTGCCTCTTTTAATACAGTACGTGCCAGGTTGTGGGATGCCTTGCAGGAAACGTTTCCAGATACCCCAGATTTGCAGTCAGTAATGTAATGTACAATGAATGACGGGGAAGATGCTATGGATTACATTTTTCGGGTCCAAGAGATGTGGAGAGCCGAAACGGGCATGCCCTGGTATCAATCAACATCATTATTCTACTTTATCCCAAAAGAGGTGCAAAAAGCACTCGACTAAATAGCAGGTATTGAAGCAAAAGGTTGGCCGAAATTCAGAGCATAATAGTTCACCACTGCAAACGAATAAAAGAGAGGGAAAAGGAGGTGGCGCAGAGAAGATTGGCAGTCGAGGCGAAACTAGTACAAACAAAGCTGGTGAAGGTTGCCACAGCAGTAGCCGCGCTCCCACACAGCAGGGAGGGAGATGAGGAGGAGGAGGGGCTGGTAGCAATACAGGGGAGGATGGCAACGAGTTGGGCAGGAGCAGGGCAATGGCAGTGGAACCAACAGGAGCAGAGTGGAGGTCCGCAGTGGCAAGAGTGGGCCCCTCGAGGGGGACGAGGTGGGTACAGGGGCCGAAGAGGGGGTGGACAAGGGTACGGGGGAATGGGAGGAAACGGATGGCAGGGTCCCAGGGGTGCGCAAGGAAGTTGTTGGAACTGCGGGAGGTGGGGACACTTTTCCAGAGAGTGCAGGAGTAGAACAAACAATGGGTTTCCGGAGGTAGAACTATATGTCCATCCTCATCCGGGGAGCCCATATGGTCTCCCAATGGGACAACAACAAAGGGACCCAGGGCAGGGGTAGCCGGAGCAAAGGCAGGGACACCAATACAGAACACAGAATCACCCACAGAATAACGACACTATGCACTACGCCCCAGGTAACCCTTTCGCAACAACAGCAAATGGGGCCCCAGTACCAGCACCCTATAGTGGGGTTTCAGTAGTTTCAGGGAGTGTGTTCAACCAGGTGGGGGCAATGAGACACCCCGCATAGGACAGCCCACAGAGAACACTTGCGTGTCCTGTTCTATCTACAACCTACGATGCAGCAGAAGAACCATTGGTAGGGGCGCAGATAGGAGACAAGCAGTTCATATTCATGGTGGATTCGGGAGCGGAGAAATCATGCATTAGGGAGGGCCGGTTTCCGTTATCTAACCAGAAGTTAGAGACGCAGGGGTTCTCTGGGGCTGTAATTGAAGTTCCTTACACAGAAGCTTTGGATGTGACAGTGGGGGGTAAAACTGTAAAAACACCCTTACTGTATTATGAACAATCGCCAATAAACTTACTAGGAAGGGACCTTCTTAGCAAGCTTAACATGACAATATCATTCACAGAAAGAGGAATAGTGTGTTCGACACCAGGAATATGCACATTACGTGTAATGCTGGTAGTACAGGCTCAAACAACTGCTCCGGAAATACGCGGCCTGCAAGTGGACGAAAGAATGTTCATTGAAGGTTTGAAAACACTGGCTCAAGTAGTTCCTGAGCTAAAAAAGCTGGAGTAGAGAATACCTGCAGAATTCATCTTCCGCCCAATAGTGCACCCAGACATAGCACCAGGGTCAGTGGTATCCTTAGACTTGCATGCTGTACAGGTATCAGCGAAAAGGATTGCTGTAATTGGGATGTACATAGACGGGTGTGAATGGTGCACAGTACTGTGCATCAATGCTAACATTGCCCTGCGATACTTATCTGATGAGGATCTCTTCTCTGATTCAGACAATGATGGTGAAATAATAATGGAAATAGCAATGCCCTGTGACATTTTGATTCAGGCTAGACAAATTCCCGTTCAGTTGATGGCAGTAGTGGGAACACCACCGTCATTTTTTGACGATGACATGCGACTGGTGCCAAACAATTTGTGGACAACAGGCCCCCATGATGTGGGGTTGCTGCATGGAGTGACGCCAGTGGTCATAAAACTCAAACAAGAGGCAATCCTGCCCCGAGTAAAGCAATATCCATTGTCCCGTGAAGCTGAGGAAGGGATAAAAGAGACAATAAATGCATTATTAGCACAGGGAATAATAGTGCCTTCAAACTCACCATGCAACACCTGTATCTACCCGATCAAAAAAGCAAAGGGAGGGGCTTGGAGGATGATCCAGGATTTACGGCCCCTAAATTACGTCATACAGAAAGAGTTCCCTTTGGTCCCGAACCCTGCTTCAATATTATGCAGTATCCCAAAAACGGCATCACATTTCATAGTGGTCAATTTAAAAAACGCATTCTTCTCCATCCCCTTAGCCGAAGAAAGCAGAGACCTAACGGCATTCACCTTAGGGGGAAAGAGATACGAACATTGCAGATTACCACAGGGATATTGTGAAAGCCCAAGCATATTCAACCGCATACTACACGAAGACCTGGGTAAATTATCAGTTGAAAGCACAATCATTCAGTATGTAGACGATCTGCTCGTCTGCGCACAGAATGAAGAAACATGCAGAAAAGACTCAGTAACACTCTTGTCACTGCTGGCAAATAAAGGGTACAAAGTGGACAAGGAAAAGCTACAATACTGTCAGAAAGAGGTCCTGTACTTGGGGCAGCTGATATCAAAAGACGGAAAAAGAATAATCCCTGACAGGGTAGAAGCAATAAGATCAGTAAGAGAACCCACAACAGTGAAGGAGATGCAGAAATTCTTGGGAATGTGCAACTATTGTAGAGCATGGATATTAGATTATGCAGCCTACACCAGACCATTACTGCAAACACTCAAGGAAGCACAACAAGAGAACAGGAAAATAGAATGGTCAGAAGAGATGAGTGACTCATTCAAGTCACTAAAAGAATTGATTTTGAGTGCTCCAGTACTCGCCAACCCTGATTATGAACGTGAGTTTTACCTATTCTCACATTGTAAGGGAACACTCATGACAGCTGTACTGACACAAAAGACTTCCCTAGGACACAAACCGTTGGCTTACTATAGTGGCACTTTGGATGCGGTGATGCAAGGACATTTCGCGTGCGAGCAATCACTCGCCGCCGCCGCGTTCGCCATTGAGAAAAGTGCCACAATAGTAATGGGATGCCCTGTCACATTGTTTGTGGAACACTCGTTATTTGCAATACTTGAGAGATCAAAAAGTACACTGACCACACAGCGAGCAACTGCCTATGAAATAATATTGTCCAGCGCCAATATCCATGAGGTACGATGCAGGACATTGAATCCGGCAACATTCATTACAGAAGCATGCACACTGGAGGACCTGCAGGAACACAATTGTGCGACTTACACAGGGGAAACAGGGGAGGACACGGTGGTGTGCGAGAATGCCCTGAGCGAGGGGGAGGTGTACTTTGTGGATGGGTCAGCATCGATTGACATGGACACGGGAGAGAAACATGTGGGGTTGGCAGTGGTGAGGTTAGAAGAAGGTGAGTATGAGACACTAGTGTAGTATCGCCTTCCATCACATTTCTCAGCACAAGCAGCGGAACTCATTGCCCTAATAGAAGCATTACATGCAGCTAAAGGTTGTGCAGCAACAATATACACAGATTCAGCTTACATGACGACAACAGTACATGGAGGTCTGGCAAGATGGGGGTGGAGGGGGTTTCGAAGAGCAGATGGGAACGCAGTGCAACATGCAGAATTACTGAAGGAGTTAATTGAGGCCCTAAAAGATCCAACAGTGGTAGCAATAGTGAAGTGCCAAGCGCATACGTCCAACACAGACGTTGTGTCTTTGGGGAACGCGGCAGTGGACGCTGCTGCCAAGGAAGCCTCATACTTTGAAAAACATGAAACAGGTGAGTACATGCTACAGCACAAGACAAACGAAGAGCTCCCAGAAGGATACAATGTGATGCCCATCTCACAAATACTAGAGCTGCAGGAAGGAGCAAGTGGTGATGAAAAGATGATGTGGGTAAAACGAGGGTGCAGCCAATCAGCAACAGATTTACTATGGCGACAAAATAACTCAGGGAAAGTGGAAATGCCGGTCAAGCTATTAGAAATAGCATTTCAGCAATTACACTTTCCAGCACACAACACCAAACAACACATTGCAGCAGAGATACAAGAAGACTGGTTTGTGCCCTGTCTCCAGGAGCACGTATCAAGATTGACAATGGAGTGCACAACGTGCCAGATATACAACTCTGAATGACGTTACGTACACTCAGGAGAACAATTCCAAAACCAGTAGGACCCTTCAGGGAATTGCACATAGACTACGCGGATATGGGGGAAAGGTGTAATGGGGCACGCTAAATGATTGTGGTTGTATGCCCATTCTCGAGGTGGGTGGAAGCAGGCCCATGTGCACGACCTGATGCTAAAAGCGCTACAAAGATCCTAGTAAGGGAAGTATTCCCGCGCTGGGGAATTTGCGATGTAATTCGCTCAAACAACGGCACTCACTTCGTGAACGAGCTCTTCAAAGAAGTGACAACATTATTGGGAATAAAACATAAATTGTGCTCGATTTATCATCCTCAAAGTAATGGCGTGGTAGAAAAGATGAACGGACTGTTAAAAGGGAGATTGTCCAAATTGCGTTGTTTGAGCTGAGGAATCAGCCTAGCAAGGACCACCATTTGTTCCCGCACGAAATTGTGACCGAGAGACGAATGCACACAGCACACTCCCCACTGCGCCAACACTCAGACGCGCACAGAAGCGCCGCGATATTGGGAGATGAGTTCACAGAATACCTGAAAAAGCTAACTAGGGCAGCACGCGCTATATCAAAGCAGCTCTCACCACCATTCACAAGGGAAGAAGGGAACGCAACGGAGTCCCTTACGGAACCTGAAACACTGGTACAACTGATGCCGGGAGAGTTCATTTATGTCCAAAGCTTTGTGCGCCGGTGGAATGCGCCACGGTTCCACGGACCATATGAAGTGGTATTTTGTACCCCTACGGCTGTAAAAGGTAAGGGGCTCAAATATTGGATACATTTCACGGATGTGCGAAAGGCATATGATAGTGTGCAGGAAGAGGTGGATGAGGAGGCACAGACAACAGCAAACAATACTAATGAAAATGACGAGTGAATGTGAACATGTGAGTGGAAGAAGTGTACCTGACAGAGAAAATTGTTAACGAGAAACATTATATTACAGGTTATCTATAAAGATGAAGGATTGAAATAAAAAATGAATTTATGTGTAAATAATAATGTGAAGAATACGTATGTTGTCTGCTCCCTTCTCTGCACATCCCAACCCCCCTCCCCTACCCAATCCTATTCCCCTTCCATGATATCTTGCCACTGGTAGTGCCAACAAAAATGTTTACATGCATGCACTTAAAGCACTTTTATATCTCAAACAGGAACTACCATGGCAACTAACGGGCAGCCTGCAACGGATAGATTTATTAGATATAGAGAATTTTTAGCTGAGAGATGTGGATATTCGTATGAGTGTGGGTTGTCTGTTTGCATTACATTATTCTTTACAATTATGTTTGGCCTGGTTACATATTGGTTCATAGCGTTCATCTCTATCGAGATGAACGATGGGGGAGGGATTAACGGGACTAATGTGACAAATGAAACAGCAATTGTAAATACTAAAGAAGGTGATTTTTTGGTATGGGATGGAACTAAACTGGTATGGGGATATTACACGACACCATCCAATGTTGCTATCTCGCAAAATGAAGGTCTGCAGGGAAAAATGCAAAACAGCACAACTTCCCCACCAAAAATATCTAATTACAATGCCCGCAGTCTAAATGATCGTAACCCCTCTGCTATATCCTGGTTATATAACACCCCCACCAACCGGCCCGCTCCCGTAACAAAAAACACACTGTTAGATAGCATGAAGAAAGAAAATGAAGAAATGACAGCGAGATATGAAATATTATATGATGATTGGGCAAAGGGGGGTGAGAGGGAGAAAGGGGGGCCCACACTGTCCATCGCCCATGAAGCTACGAAATACCTTAGAAAAAGAAATAACAGACGGAAAAGGGAGGCGGGGAGGAGGAAGTATGATGAGTATTATGGGTTAGGATTAGACAAAATGGAAGACCCACGACACCCCCACCAGACAAATAAATGATATGCGGACATGAGTGCAACGGCTAAGCAAACAACAAATGAGAGCTGTTATGTCTGCTCCCTCATTCCCCATGCTTCAGGTACACCCAAAGTATTGTTACCCAAAGAGTTGCCTATTGTCGATGCCCAGTGTCTCCTTCATCTCACGTTGTGCAGAATTAAGAACACCTTCCAGGCACATGAGGTAACTTTTAGAATGCTGCAGAACGAGAAGACCTGTTATCCAAAGGCAGTAGGAGTGGTATGTCTGGAGGAGCCATTTTTTATAATACAAGGGACACTTTTTTCAGACAACAAGTGGAAGGACGAAGAAATAATGTGCAAGGCTGAAGCACTGCGGGGTGTGGCACCAGAGAAACTGCAATGGATAGAAGAGACATGCACACCAGTATGGAAGGAACACATCTCAAAATTGACTTGGGTAACGGCCATTGAAAAACCCTTCAAGCTGCAGAAAGAAATAAACTATGAACTGTGTTTCAAGGGAGACGAGAGAACCACCATGGGGGCAAACAAGAACTGTAACAAGACCCTCACCATCCCAGATATGAGAAAAGGGACAGCGGCCCTAATGGAAACCTATTGGGTATGTGGCAACCAGGCATACCTACACCCCCCACAATCCTGGGGTGGCAGCTGTTCATTGGCCACCCTACACTCCGCACTAATGGTAATCCCGGAAAGCCACATTGATGGGGGCAAGAAGACGCGAGGAAAATCTCAACAGAGTGAGGCCCAGCCAACTGCAGAGTCACAAATATATGTCCTGTCTTCCGGGAACAAGGAAGGGGTGCTGTCCCGAAACAGACGATCATCGAACTACATATCGAAAGCATCATCAGAACTGCTGGCACAGATCCCGGATAAATATTGATTGTTCAGCTCTGCAGAAACGTTCTTCGCCTCACTCTTCCCAAGCATCCAGGCGCGAGCAAATGCGAAGTGGCTCCAAATCACACATTGGGAACTGATCCAGCTGGCAAATGATACTGAAGAAGCGTTTAACCACTACGGCTAATGACCATGCAAAACAGGTGTGTCTTGGACCTGTTGACAGCAATGGACGGAGGTGTTTGCCGAAAAATTGGAAGTGCCTGCTGCACTTTTGTACCTTCCGAAGACGCAGATAACGGCTCCCTGTCCCATGTGATCGAAGCAGTACATAACCTAGGAGAAAGAATGAGAATGGAAGGTGGAGCAGAAGAAAGTACGTGGTTCGACAATATCTTCTCCTGGGTCCCATTGTGGCTGGGAATGAATGTCAAATTTTTGATGCCGGCTGTAGTGTTCCTCCTTTTCATTTTTTGCCTGTGCCAGGTGGGTGTTCGATGTTGTGCCATCGCAGTACCGAATGGTGCAATGATGATGGTGACAATGGGCAACGCCCGCGGTACAATACAAACCATGCAGGAAGTACAGGTACAAACAGGAACAGATGACACGTCAAGATACCAGATAGTGCCCAGGTACCACGACAAGGATATAGTAGATAAATTGTGGCATACTATAATTAAAGAGCCCCGTATAGTGGAATGGTACGAGGAGGTGTGGGTGGACTTGGAAGGGGAGAGTGGATGTATCTACCTGACCTGCACCCCAGATGAATATGCTAGGAGAGGTGAGAGCCTGCGAGGGGTGTGCGGACCATGGATGCCCATAAAAGGCACACCTGCATGGGATGACGCAATAATTGACGAGGAAGAGTGCAGGAGATTGGAGGATTTAAAGAATTTGTTACTTAAGTAACGAAAGGGGGGAAATGTATGGGAGGATTGGTTCAAGAGACGCCCCTCCCCTACATCCTCTCCCCCGGTGAGGTCCATGGCTCGTCAGGGGTCCTTCCTGCCACTAGGGCCCAGGTGGTGGATGGGCCACTGGCTGAAGACATTGACCAAACCTGCTGAATTTAGCTAGGCCCTGGAAATCATTTTGTCTAATAAAGATGGTTTGAGCCCTGTGCACCGCAGCGCGGCCCCCACCCTTGGAGAGTTTCAATTATCCCTGTGGCCGCAGCTCTCTGGTGGATCTGCTGAGAGCCCGTTCCCACGAACAGACGGACATGAGCTAGTGTTAGATACCAACAGTGTAACATTTCACCTTCCGCAGTGTATCGCTGTTTCCAGCATGACCCGGCCAGCAGGGCCTGGGTGGAAAAGAATTGTAAAACGGTCCCCTGACAAAAGCAGAATCCCCAAATACTAATGAGCAAACCACCTGTGGTGAAATGTCTCTCTCCACGGCCTCTCTGACTAGAAACCTGTAAACTCCATAAAAATGGCAGAGTGTGTGTTTACATGACATTAGGGAGGAAGCACCCATATCCCTGTAGCGATGCACAAATAATAAAAGTGTCCCAGGGGTTTTTTGTGTTATGTGTTTCATCAAGAAGACTGCACCACACGGTCCCGCGCCATAAATGAACTAATGCTGCTAGAGTGCAAAGGAAGAAAAATGTAACCATATTGAGAGCTCACGCAAGGGGTGCACTAAATTGCACCATATGTATGTCCAAGCTCACCATGTGCCACTGCCGCCAGTCTCATTGGCGGGCTGTTCCTGCGTGCTCCACCAACCTTACTACTACCTCACTTACCGCGCATGTATAGGCATATAACAAAATGTTGTAGTTGTTAGAAACTTAGTGTATACGTAATATGCTCGAATTGGCCATATGGATGGCACTAGCAACGTCAAAACGTGAGCTTTGAAAAGACTCAATGAGTATTGTATATTATATGAATGTTTATGTCTCTTCCACCTAAAATATGCAACACACGAGGAAAATACCTTTGCGAGCACATGCAAGGCCATTCCCCCTTTCCCCCAGTGAAGCCTGCCAGACGGAAAAGCAGAGGCCTGTGCTGCCCTGCTCCACCTCCCCCAATTCGGCTGGAGCCGCTTCAAGCATTAACATTCCCCCGCAGTACCCAAGGCCACGGCCTGCCACCTGAATTATTTACAACCCAGCAGTAAACCCCGGCCTTAAAACACAGATCCAAAGGCACCCTTTCTTAGGCTCCACGACCCACCGGCTCACCTTAGGTTAATGGCCCCTGTAAAATTAGGACACCCACTATTATGGCAACACTACAGGAACACATCCATAATGACTTCTAACAAGACATGATAACGCGGACCACTTGTCCCATGCCCTGAGACCCAACCCCGCGACCTATGATACCCGGTCAACAGGACAATGGTAACCATGTATTGATGTATCGCCACAAGACCCCCCTCTAGGTGCATTCCTACTGTGTTGCATTAACCTGTAGAATAACCTATTGGAAGATTTACCAGGGAAGATAATATTGCAATGTTGAATGACTGCGGTGTGCGTGGCCCTAGGGCAGAAAGTCAGGAAAGACATTCATCTCTGACACTGGTCACGGTTGGCACAACAACACCGTCCGGATGAGCCCAGCTGACCTGCCAGGCCCAGCCCAAGCCACGAGGGTAACCAGTGACGTCCTCCAGCCACGGCAAACCACATCGCAGCAGCACCTATAGCTAGTCGTCGCCACCCAATCCCCACTAACTTGTGCCCCCTATAGCATGTAGGTTCTTATGACGCTTTTTGTAAATATATACGCCTGTCTTTGCTATTGTCAGACAGAGCGCTCTGGGAGTTTGCAGAGTTCTTTGCATGCCCTATTCTGATCGATAAACTCCCATTTAAGCTCACCCGCACTTTGTCCTGGCCTTATTCCCATCCTGGGAGAGTCCATTATTGTCTCTCGGTGTGGGGAGGATCGTGCTATCTGGGGACGCTTGCCTTCAGGATCCATTTTTATATGCCACTGCTGCACTGCTCCTTCGTGTTTGAATAAAGGAGATCAATTATTATATGCCACTGCTGCACTGTTCCTTCAGTACGAATAAAGGGAATCCATTTTTATATGCCACTGCTGCACTGCTCCTTTGTGGGTGAATAAAGGGCATCAGTGTTGATATGCCGTTGCTACACTGCTCCATCTTTGTTAATAAAGGGAATCTGTTTTTATATGCCACTGCTGCACTTCTCCTTTGGTGTGAATAAAGGGGATCAGTTTGTATGTGCCACTGCTGCACAGCTCCTTCATGGATGAATTAAGGGGATCTATTTTTATATGCAACTGCTGCACTGCTCCTTCGTGGGTGAATAAAGGGGATCAATTATTATATGCCACTGCTGCACTGCTCCTTCAGTATGAATAAAGGGGATCCATTTTTATCTGCCACTGCTGCACTGCTCCTTCATGGGTGAATAAAGGGGATCAATTAATATATGCCACTGCTGCACTGCTCCTTCGTGTTTGAATAAAGGGGATCAATCATTATATTCCACTGCTGCTCTGCTACTTCAGTACGAATAAAGGGAATCCATTTTTATCTGCCACTGCTGCACTGCTCCTTCATGGGTGAATAAAGGGGATCAATTAATATATGCCACTGCTGCACTGCTCCTTTGTGGGTGAATAAAGGGGATCAGTGTTTATATGCCGTTGCTACACTGCTCCATCTTTGTTAATAAAGGGAATCTGTTTTTATATGCCACTGCTGCACTGCTCCTTCAGTGTGAATGAAGGGGATCCGTTTGTATGTGCTACTGTTGCACTGCTCGTTCAGTGTGAATAAAAGGTATCAGTTTTATATGCCACTGTTGCACTGCTCCTTCGTAGAATGAATTACGGGGATCTGTGTTTATATGCCAGTGATGCACTGCTCCTTCAGTGTGAATAAAGGGAATATGTTTTTATATGTCGCTTCTGCACTGCTCCTTCAATGTGAATAAAGGGGATCAGTTTGTATGTGCCACTGCTGCACAGCTCCTTCATGGATGAATTAAGGGGATCCATTTTTATATGCCAGTGCTGCACTGCTTCTTCAGTACGAATAAAGGAATCTATTTTTATATGCCACTGCTGCACTGCTCCTTTGTGGGTGAATAAAGGGGATCAGTCTTTATATGACGTTGCTACACTGCTCCTTCTGTGTTAATAAAGGGAATCGGTTCTTATAAGCCACTGCTGCACTGCTCCTTCATTGTGAATAAAGTGGACCTGTTTTTATAATCCACTGCTACACTGCTCCTTTGGTGTGAATAAAGAGGATCAGTTTGTATGTGCCACTGCTGCACAGCTCCTTCATGGATGAATTAAGGGGATCCATTTTTATGTGCCACTGCTGCACTGCTCTTTCGTGGGTGAATAAAGGGGATCAATTATTATATGCCACTGCTGCACTGCTCCTCCAGTATGAATAAAGGGGATCCATTTTTATCTGCCACTGCTGCACGGCTACTTCATGGGTGAATAAAGGGGATCAATTAATATATGCCACTGCTGCACTGCTCCTCCGTGTTTGAATAAAGGGGATCAATCATTATATTCCACTGCTGCACTGCTACTTCAGTACGAATAAAGGGAATCCATTTTTCCATGCCACTGCTGCACTGCTCCTTTGTGGGTGAATAAAGGGGATCAGTGTTTATATGCCGTTGCTACACTGCTCCATCTTTGTTAATTAAGGGAATCTGTTTTTATATGCCACTGCTGCACTGCTCCTTCAGTGTGAATGAAGGGGATCCGTTTGTATGTGCTACTGTTGCACTGCTCCTTCAGTGTGAATAAAAGGTATCAGTTGTATATGCCACTGTTGCACTGCTCCTTCGTAGAATGAATTACGGGGATCCGTGTTTATATGCCAGTGATGCACTGCTCCTTCAGTGTGAATAAAGGGAATATGTTTTTATATGTTGCTTCTACACTGCTCCTTCAATGTGAATAAAGGGGATCAGTTTGTATGTGCCACTGCTGCACAGCTCCTTCATGGATGAATTAAGGGGATCCATTTTTATATGCCAGTGCTGCACTGCTTCTTCAGTACGAATAAAGGAATCTATTTTTATATGCCACTGCTGCACTGCTCCTTTGTGGGTGAATAAAGTGGATCAGTCTTTATATGACGTTGCTACACTGCTCCTTCTGTGTTAATAAAGGGAATCGGTTCTTATAAGCCACTGCTGCACTGCTCCTTCATTGTGAATAAAGTGGACCTGTTTTTATAATCCACTGCTACACTGCTCCTTCGGTGTGAATAAAGGGGATCAGTTTGTATGTGCCACTGCTGCACTGCTCTTTCGTGGGTGACTAAAGGGGGTATATTTTTATATGCCACTGCTGCACTACTCCTTCAGTGTGAATAAAAGGGATCTGTTTTTATAATCCACTGCTACACTGCTCCTTTAGTGTGAATAAAGGTGATTCGTTTTTTCCCCTGCTGCACCGCTCCTTCAGGGTGAATAAAGGGGATCTTGTTTTTTATGCCACTGCTGCACTGCTCCGTCAGTGTGGATAAAGGGGATCATGTTTTATATGCCACTGCTGCACTGCTCAGTCAGTGTGAATAAAGGGGACCTGTTTTTATATGCCACTGCTGCACTGCTCCTTCGCAGGTGAATACAGGGGATCAGTTGTATATGCCACTGCTGTACTGCTCCTTCACTGTGAATAAAGGGCACCCATTTTTATGTGCCACTGCTGCACTGCTCCTTCGCAGGTGAATACAGGGGATCAGTTGTATATGCCACTGCTGTACTGCTCCTTCACTGTGAATAAAGGGCACCCATTTTTATGTGCCACTGTTGCACTGCTCCTTCAGTGTGAATAAAGGACATCCATTTGTATGTGCCACTGCTGCACTGCTCCTTCAGTGTGAATAAAGGGGATCAGTTTTATATGCCACTGCTGCACTGCTCCCTCAGTGTGAATAAAGGGGATCAGTTTTATATGCCAGTGATGCACTGCTCCTTCAGTGTGAATAAAGGGAATATGTTTTTTATATGTCGCTGCTGCACTGCTCCTTCAGTGTGACAGTGTGAATAAAGGGGATCAGTTTGTATATGCCACTGCTGCAATGCTACTTCGTGTGTGATACAGGGGATCAGTTTTATATGCCACTGCTGCACTGCTCCCTCAATGTGAATAAAGGGCACCTATTTTTATGTGCCACTGCTGCACTGCTCCTTCACTGTGACTAAAGGGCACCCATTTTTATGTGCCACTGCTGCATTGCTCCTTCACTGTGAATAAAGTGCACCCGTTTTTATGTGCCGCTGCAGCACTGCTCCTTCAGTGTGAATAAAGGGCACCCATGTTTATGTGCCACAACTGCACTGCTCCTTCAGTGTGAATAAATGACATCCATTTTTATGTGCCACTGCTGCACTGCTCCTTTAGTGTGAATAAAGGGGATCCATTTTTATATGCCACTGCTGCACTGCTCCTACATGGGCGAATACAGGGGATCAATTAGTATATGCCACTGCTGCACTGCTCCTTCGTGTTTGAATAAAGGGGATCAATTATTATATGCCACTGCTGCACTGCTCCTTCAGTACGAATAAAGGGAATCCATTTTTACATGCCACTGCTGCACTGCTCCTTTGTGGGTGAATAAAGGGGATCAGTGTTTATATGCTGTTGCTACACTGCTCCATCTTTGTTAATAAAGGGAACCTGTTTTTATATGCCACTTCTGCATTGCTCCTTCAGTGTGAATGAAGGGGATCAGTTTGTATGTGCTACTGTTGCACTGCTCCTTCAGTGTGAATAAAAGGTATCAGTTTTATATGCCACTGTTGCACTGCTCCTTCGTGGATGAATTAAGGGGATCCGTGTTTATATACCAGTGATGCACTGCTCCTTCAGTGTGAATAAAGGGAAAATGTTTTTTTATATGTCGCTTCTGCACTGCTCCTTCAGTGTGAATAAAGGGGATCAGTTTGTATGTGCCACTGCTGCACAGCTCCTTCATGGATGAATTAAGGGGATCCATTTTTATATGCCAGTGCTGCACTGCTTCATCAGTACGAATAAAGGGAATCTATTTTTATATGCCACTGCTGCACTGCTCCTTTGTGGGTGAATAAAGGGGATCAGTCTTTATATGACGTTGCTACACCGCTCCTTCTGTGTTAATAAAGGGAATCGTTTTTTATATACCACTGTTGCACTGCTCCTTCAGTGTCAATGAAGGGGATCAGTTTGTATGTGCTACTGCTGCACTGTTCCTTCAGTAAGAATAAAAGGTATCAGTTTTATATGCCACTGTTGCAATGCTCCTTCATGGATGAATTGAGGGGATCTGTGGTAATATGCCAGTGATGCACTGCTCCTTCAGTGTGAATAAAGGGAATATGTTTTTTTTATATGTCGCTGCTGCACTGCTCCTTCAGTGTGAATAAAAGGGATCAGTTTGTATATGCCACTGCTGCACTGCTTCCATCGCGGGTGAATACAGGAGATCAGTTTTATAAGCCACTTCTGCACTGCTCCTTCAATGCGAATAAAGGGCACCTATTTTTATGTGCCACTGCTGCACTGCTCCTTCACTGTGACTAAAGGGCACCCGTTGTTATGTGCCACTACTGCATTGCTCCTTCACTGTGAATAGAGGGCACCCATTTTTATGTGCTACTGTTGCACTGCTCCTTCGCAGGTGAATAAAGGGGATCAGTTGTATATGCCACTGCTGTACTGCTCCTTCACTGTGAATAAAGGGCACCCATTTTTATGTGCCACTGTTGCACTGCTCCTTCAGTGTGAACAACGGACATCCATTTTTATGTGCCACTGCTGCACTGCTCCTTCAGTGTGAATAAAGGGGATCTGTGTTTATATGCCACTATTGCACTGCTCCTTCGTGGATGAATTAAGGGGATCCGTGTTTATGTGCCAGTGATGCACTGCTCCTTCAGTGTGAATAAAGGGAATATGTTTTTTATATGTCGCTGCTGCACTGCTCTTTCAGTGTGAATGAAGGGGATCAGTTTGTATATGCCACTGCTGCAATGCTCCTTCGCGGGTGAATACAGCGGATCAGTTTTATATGCCACTGCTGCATTACTCCCTCAATGTGAATAAAGGGCACCTATTTTTATGTGCCACTGCTGCACTGCTCCTTCACTGCGACTAAAGGGCACCTATTTTTATGTGCCACTGCTGCACTGCTCCTTCACAGTGAATAAATGGCATCCATTTTTATGTGCCACTGCTGCACTGCTCCTTCAGTGTGAATAAAGGGGATCAGTTTTATATGCCACTGCTGCACTGCTCCTTCAGTGTGAATAAAGGAGATCTGTTTTTATATACCACTGCTGTCCTGCGCCTTCATTGGTGAATAAAGGAGATCAGTTTGTACATGCCACTGCTGCACTGCTCCTTCAGTGTAAATAAAGGGCATCTGTTTTTATATGCCACTGCTGCACTGCTCCTTTGTGGGTGAATAAAGGGCATCCTTTTCTAGATGTGACTGATGCACTGCTCTTTCAGTGTAAATAACAGGATCGGTTCGGTTTTTATAAGCCACTGCTGCACTTCTCCTTCATTGTGAATAAAGTGGATCTGTTTTATAATCCACTGCTACACTGCTCCTTTGGTGTGAATAAAGGGGAACAGTTTTTATATGCCACTGCTGCACTGCTCTTTCGTGGGTGACTAAAGGGGGTATATTTTTATATGCCACTGCTGCACTGCTCCTTCAGTGTGAATAAAAGGGATCCGTTTTTATAATCCACTGCTACACTGCTCCTTCAGTGTGAATAAAGGTGTTTTGTTTTTTCCACTTGTGCACCGCTCCTTCAGTGTGAATAAAGGGGATCATGTTTTATATGCCACTGCTGCACTGCTCAGTAAGTGTGAATAAAGGGGATCTGTTTTATATGCCACTGCTGCACTGCTCCTTCGTGGCAGAATAAAAGGGATCAGATTTTATATTCCACTGCTGCACTGCTCTTTCTGGGTGAATAAAAGGATCGGGTTTTATATGCCACTGTACACAGTTCTTTATGGGTGAATAAAGGGCACCCGTTTTTATGTGCCCCTGCTGCACTGCTCCATCAGTGTGAATATAGGGTATCCGTTTTTACGTGCCACTGCTGCACTGCTCTTTCTGGGTGAATAAAAGGATCAGGTTTTATATGCCACTGTACACAGCTCTTTATGGGTGAATAAAGGGCACCTGTTTTAATGTGCCACTGGTGCACTGCCCCTTCAGTATGAATAAAGGCGATCCGTATTTATATGCCACTGCTGCACTGCTCCTTCATGGGTGAATAAAGGGGATCAATTATTATATGCCACTGCTGCACTGCTCCTTCAGTATGAATAAAGGAGATCCATTTTTATATGCCACTGCTGAACTGCTCCTTCATGGGTGAATAAAGGGGATCAATTAATATATGCCACTGCTGCACTGCTCCTTCGTGTTTGAATAAAGGGGATCAATTATTATATGCCACTGCTGCGCTGCTCCTTCAGTACGAATAAAGGGAATCCATTTTTATATGCCACTGCTGCACTGCTCCTTTGTGGGTGAATAAAGGGGATCAGTGTTTATATGCTGTTGCTACACTGCTCCATCTTTGTTAATAAAGGGAACCTGTTTTTATATGCCACTGCTGCACTGCTCCTTCAGTGTGAATGAAGGGGATCAGTTTGTATGTGCTACTGTTGCACTGCTCCTTCAGTGTGAATAAAAGGTATCAGTTGTATATGCCACTGTTGCACTGCTCCTTCGTAGAATGAATTAAGGGGATCCGTGTTTATATGGCAGTGATGCACTGCTCCTTCAGTGTGAATAAAGGGAATATGTTTTTTATATGTCGCTTCTGCACTGCTCCTTCAGTGTGAATAAAGGGGATCAGTTTGTATGTGCCACTGCTGCACAGCTCCTTCATGGATGAATTAAGGGGATCTATTTTTAAATGCCAGCGCTGCACTGCTTCTTCAGTACGAATAAAGGGAATCTATTTTTATATGCCACTGCTCCACTGCTCCTTTGTGGGTGAATAAAGGGGATCAGTCTTTATCTTTATATGCCGTTGCTACACTGCTCCTTCTGTGTTAATAAAGCATTCCCATAAGAGCCATTCGCACTATGCAGGGTAAGCCGCCTATGCACAAACTCGCCACCGACGGCCATATGCCCACCTCTTCGATTGGCTAACGGCACCACCTCACCTGTCCTGAGCCTGCATATCAGCCCCTCAAATGATTTGGAGCTCCCAATCACTACTGGAGCAGTGCCCCCCACCCCGAGGAGTCTTCACGCCATCCGAAACGGCGACCGAAGCCTAAGGGCTTTTCCTCAAGGACAGACCTGACTGCCTGTAAGTACACCCGCTGAGCAGCCCAAACTATATTGTGTTTTTACCACCTACTGCATAAACATGGTCTCCTACCACTAGATCCTGTAGCCTATTCGAGACCCTTTTGGTCGCTCGCCACTGCACCCATTTGAGACCCTTTTGGTCGCTCGCCACTGCACCTATTTGAGACCCTTTTGGTCGCTCGCCACTGCACCTATTTGAGACCCTTTGGTCGCTCGCCTCTGTACCTATCTGAGAACCTTTTGGTCGCTCGCCACTGCACCAATTTAAGACCCTTTTGGTCGCTCGCCACTGCACCTATTTGAGACCCTTGGTCGCTCGCCTCTGTACCTATCTGAGACCCTTTTGGTCGCTCGCCACTGCACCCATTTGAGACCCTTTGGTCGCTCGCCACTGTACCTATCTGAGACCCTTTTGGTCACTCGCCACTGCACCCATTTGAGACCCTTTTGGTCACTCGCCACTGCACCCATTTGAGACCCTTTTGGTCGCTCGCCACTGCACCCATTTGAGACCCTTTTGGTCGCTCGCCACTGCACCTATTTGAGACCCTTTGGTCGCTTGCCACTGTACCTATCTGAGACCCTTTTGGTCACTCGCCACTGCACCCATTTGAGACCCTTTGATCACTCGCCACTGCACCCATTTGAGACCCTTTTGGTCGCTCGCCACTGCACCTATTTGAGACCCTTTGGTCGCTCGCCACTGTACCTATCTGAGATCCTTTTGGTCGCTCGCCACCACTCGACCCACCACCTAGATGACACTAGACCCCTCTTTAACGGACAACTATACTGTACTAGCCCTTCCTTGCCCAACTTCACAATGCATATCCATGCGCTTTACACAGTGTTACTGAGATCAATACTGTATATTCTGAACAGCCATTACTCAACCATGCTACCCAATTTACCAGCACTTAAGCCCACACACCACCTACATAAACTAACTGATATGACCTCCTCACCTTGCCCTGTTCTCATGAGGAACCTTAGACCACGCGCCAGGCTCCCTAGGTTCTATGACCCTCTATCCAAACTAGCCCACAACAAGGTGACTAGGAATCCTTCCCTACACCCCCTTCAACTGAACAGCAGACTCAACCGCGAGCCCATCCGTGTCCGTAAAAGTACGCACGAATCGGTGCCACCACCCGTAAACCCAGTAGAACTTGAGACCAAGGGTGCACTAATAAACGCCCGCTCCATGGTAGCCCACGCATCAGACATTGCCGACCTGTTACATAACGAAGAATTGGACTTCTTAGCGGTCACTGAATCTTGGCTACACCCCACGGCAGGCCCTGCAATTATGCTAGCGGTACCAGATGACTACACGCTATTAAGACTCGACTGGACCACCTCTAGAGGCGGAGGTCTTGCCATTATAGCCAAAACTAAATTCCATATCACCATTGAATCCCCCACCATTGTTAGCTCCTGTGAATCCCTAACCGCCAAGTTAGCACTATCTAATACCCAATCCATCTCCATTCACCTCATCTACCGGCCACCGGGCCCTTTAGGGTCATTTGAAGAAGACCTCACAGACATCTTATCAAACAATCTTAAAAACTCCTCACAACGTATCCTACTAGGAGACTTTAACCTCGGACTTAGCGACCCCGCAGATGCCAATGCCAGCACCATCAACAACACCCTAGAGGAACTGGGCTTCACCCAGAAGATCACTGAGCCCACCCATATCAAAGTGAGAACTCTGGACTGGCTAGCAGTGCACAACTGCCCAGTCCTGGTCTCGGCCATACGTCCGCAGCCCTGGACAGACCATTACCTGATCTCGTTGTCCCTTGAGGCAACCCCAGCACAAGCTAACAGCATAGCTCCAGCGGTCCATTCCCGAAATAAAAAAAACATAACCCCTGAAAACCTGATCCCATCCAGGATCACGCCGATCCATTCACGATGGTGGACACCTATAACAAAATTATGCTTTCATCCATCGATGCCATCGCCCCTCTGAAGCTAAAAAAAGAGCAAACCCCGGAAACACATCAACTCCTGGTTCTCACCCCATCTTAAAGCCCTCAGACAGGAAAAGCGGCGCTGTGAAAAAATCTGGCGAGCCCACCCCTCAGAAAATAACAAAAAAAACTTGAGTAGTCTAGCCTCCCACTACAAAAAAGAAATTATATTGGCCAAACAAACATCTTATAGTATGCGAATCTCACAAGCTAAATCTAACACTAGAGAGCTCTTCACAATACTCAAAGAGATTGAATCCCCGATCCAAGTGCCCGATTCATGTATCAAAGATAAAAACTGGTGCACGGGCATACAAAATGCCCTAGCGAACAAAATCTCCTCCCTTAAGACTAAGATAAGCATCAAAAAAGAATCTCTGCTCTCCTCCACTAAGCCGAGCAACGTCACCCATAAAAAGGTTCACCCAACTCAATCGTCCCCCCCCCGCGCACATCCCCCCTTTTAATTTCCATAAAGTATCCACCAAAGAGGTAGAAAATACTATTCTCTCCCTCAAACCTTCAAACTGTCACGGAAACCTATGCCCTGCACAACTGATCAAGGACGCAGCCCGTGATCTCGCACCATTTATTACCAAACTAATAAATGCGTCTTTCACATCAGGCACAGTACCTAATAATTTAAAACAGTCCTGGGTCCTCCCCCTGCTTAAAAAACCGAATCTAGACCCATCCACTCCAACTAACTACTGCCCCATTACCACAGTACCATTCCTTCTTAAAATTCTCAACAAAATAGCATACCAACAGATCCAATACTACCTTGAGCACTTCCATCTCCTAGGCGTCAGACAATCGGGCTTCAGGCCACAGCATGGAACCGAAACTGCACTTATAGATCTTAAGGCACAGATAGACGAACTGAGAGACCAGGGTAAGACAGCACTACTGTTACTCCTTGATCTCTCAGCGGCCTTCGATCTGGTCGACCATGAGATCTTATGCAACCACCTTCAAACAGCTGCCTACTTCTCTCAAGAAGCAACCAACTGGATCCAATCCTTCCTTAACAACCGTACAATGAGAGTCTTCTCACTGTCAGCATCAGCCAACCCTACACCTATTACTTGTGGCGTGCCTCAAGGATCTTGCATCTCCCCTACACTTTATAACATCTTCACAAAGCCCCTTTTCGATGATCTAGATGACCTGGGTATCACCTACACTAACTACGCCGATGATACCCAGATCCTCATCCCTTTGTCGGGGGATTATGACAAGGATATGGCCTTCGTTAATAGAGTGTACTTCATCATCCAGGCATGGATGGCCTCACACGGTCTATGCCTGAATGATGACAAGACAGAACTCCTTATTCTAGGTTCTACACACTACCTCAACAAGCTGGACCAAAAATACTCAGCGTTCATAATTGACGATAACAAGATTAAGGTAGCTAAGGAGGTTAAAACCCTCGGCTTTTATCTAGATTCCACCCTTACCTTCAACAAACAAGTGAATGCAATGGCCTCTGCCACCTCTTACACTTGCAAACTCATTAGGGCAGCCAAACCCTTTCTTTCCCCCACCAACTGTACCACCTTGGCCAGGGCACTGATCCTGTCCAAGTTGGACTATTGCAACGCTCTATATGTAGGCTGTAATAAATATATCTCAAACAAAATCCAAATTCTCCAAAATAATGCCCTCAGAGCGGCCCTTAGTATCCCGAAGAAAGCCCATATCTCTCATTCCAGAAGATCGGTCAATTGGCTATCCACCAAGGACAAGATATTCCTTAAATCGGTGTCTCTGATTCATAAATGCCTCCACCAAGCAGCCCCTCAATACCTCATCTCCAGATTTACTAGACCCACCCTCTCTCGCCCCTCAAGAACGGCCAACTCCAACCTTCTTCTTGTACCCAGTTTCAAACGTACAATGTCAGGAGGTAACAGCTTTCCAGTAAAAGCAGCGCAATTCTGGAACTCCCTTCCTCCTACCTGCAGGGAGGACCTAACCTGCCATCAGTTCAGAGCCAAGACTACCCACTGGCTTAAAACTCTTGATTCATAACGACCTTGCCAATGCCCAGATGTGTTACATGGCTCCCTACCTCGTTGCATGTAAATATGTATTTAGCATTGCCTACAGTGTATATGCTCTACCATTCCTACTCGGCGTGATTTGTCCGGCACTGTAAGCGCAGCTGGACCTAACCCTACTGTATGTATGTAACTAAGTTTTGCAACCCTCTTGCTGCCTCTGCGCCTGGCTACCCCCGGGTTAGGTGTGCATTATAAATAAATAAAATACAAATAGAAAATACAAATAAAATAAAGGGATTTGGTTTTTATAGGCCACTGCTGCACTGCTCCTTCATTGTGAAGAAAGTGGATCTGTTTTTATAATCCACTGCTACACTTCTCCTTTGGTGTGAATAAAGGGGATCAGTTTGTATGTGCCACTGCTGCACAGCTCCTTCATGGATGAATTAAGGGGATCCATTTTTATATGCCACTGCTGCACTGCTCTTTCGTGGGTGACTAAAGGGGTTATATTTTTATATGTCACTGCTGCACTGCTCCTTTAGTGTGAGTAAAGGTGATTCGTTTTTTCCACTGCTGCACCGCTCCTTCAGTGTGAATAAAGGGGATCTTGTTTTTTATGCCACTTCTGCACTGCTCCGACAGTGTGGATAAAGGGGATCATGTTTTATATGACACTGCTGCACTGCTCAGTCAGTGTGAATAAAGGGGATCTGTTTTTATATGCCACTGCTGCACTGCTCCTTCGCAGGTGAATACAGGGGATCAGTTGTATATGCCACTGCTGTACTGCTCCTTCAGTGTAATAAAGGACATCCATTTGTATGTGCCACTGCTGCACTGCTCCTTCAGTGTGAATAAAGGCGATCAGTTTTATATGCCACTGCTGCACTGCTCCCTAAGTGTGAATAAAGGGGATCAGTTGTGTATGCCAGTGATGCACTGCTCCTTCAGTGTGAATAAAGGGAATATGTTTTTATATGTCACTGCTGCACTGCTCCTTCAGTGTGAATAAAGGGGCTCAGTTTGTATATGCCACTGCTGCACAGCTCCTTCGTGGGTGAATAAAGGGGATCAGTTGTATATGCCAGTGATGCACTGCTCCTTCAGTGTGAATAAAGGGGATCCGTTTTATATGCCACTGCTGCACTGCTCCCTCAATGTGAATAAAGGGCACCTATTTTTATGTGCCACTGCTGCACTGCTCCTTCACTGTGACTAAAGGGCACCCATTTTTATGTGCCACTGCTGCATTGCTCCTTCACTGTGAATAAAGTGCACCCGTTTTTATGTGCCACTGCTGCACTGCTCCTTCAGTGTGAATAAAGGGCACCCATGTTTATGTGCTACTGCTGCACTGCTCCTTCAGTGTGAATAAAGGGCATCCATGTTTATGTGCCACTGCTGCACTGATCCTTCAGTGTGAATACAGGGGATCAGTTTTAATTGTCACTGCTGCATTACTCCTTCACTGTGAAGAAATGGCACCTGTTTTATGTGCCACTGATGCACTGCTCCTTCAGTGTGAATAAAGGGGATCAGTTTTATGTGTCACTGCTGCACAGCTCCTTTGTGGGTGAATTAATGGGATCAGTTTGTATTTGCCAATGCTGCACTGCTCCTTCAGTGTGAATAAAGGGGATCTGTTTTTATATATCACTGCTGTCCTGCGCCTTCATGGGAGAATAAAGGAGATCAGATTGTAGATGCCACTGCTGCACTGCTCCTTCAGTGTAAATAAAGGGGATCTGTTTTATATGCCACTGCTGCACTGCTCCTCCGTGGGTTTATAAAGGGCATCCGTTTTTAGATGCGACTGATGCACTGCTCCTTCAGTGTAAATAACGGGGATCGGTTCGGTTTTTATAAGCCACTGCTGCACTTCTCCTTCATTGTGAATAAAGGGGAACCGTTTTTATAGGCCACTGCTGCACTGCTCCTTTGTGGGTGACTAAAGGGGATACATTTTTATATGCCACTGTTGCACTGCTCCTTCAGTGTGAATAAAAGGGATCTGTTTTTATAATCCACTGCTACGCTGCCCCTTCGGTGTGAATAAAGGGGAACCATTTTTATATGCCACTGCTGCACTGCTCCTTCAGTGTGAATAAAAGGGATCCATTTTTATAATCCACTGCTACACTGCTCCTTCAGTGTGAATAAATGTGATTAGTTTTTTCCACTGCTGCACCACTCCTTCTGTGTGAATAAAGGGGCTCATGTTTTATATGCCACCGATGCACTGCTGCGTCAGTGTGAATAAAGGGGATCTGTTTTTAGATGCCACTGCTGCACTGCTCTTTTGTGGCAGAATAAAAGGGATTCGATTGTATTTCCACTGCTGCACTGCTCCTTCATGGGTGAATAAAGGGGATCCATTTTTATATGTCAGGGCTGCACTGCTCCTTGGTGGGTGAATATAGGGGATCAAGTGAAAGCAAAACAAAAGCGGTGATGGCTGGATGGTGTAGTTAAGTGACTTTTAAGACACCTCGGTTTTCTTCATTTATGTTAAAATTGGTAAGACTACTCGAACCTACAACGGTTCGCAATAGTATTCAGATATCCCGCCTCCACTAGCAAAACACATTTGAAACCCAGCCTGGATTTGTATTAGATGGAATGGAACTACACAGGTTAACATTGCTTTAGCATTCCGTTGAAGGCATTGAGGCCCTGAATTCAGCTAAGGTCTTTAATATGTGTTTCTGAGGTCATGATGACTGGAAAATGCCTGGTGACTGTTTGAAGTGATAGTATAGTTGGCAAAGAATGGCTTAAGATTGAGCTTGCACATCCAATTTTTGTGCTCAATTTTAGCCTCTGTACAATGTGTACTGTGTGTAAAATGTGTCCCTCCCCACCTTCCTCCTCCAGAGGAAACTTTATTTGTAGGAGGAGTCGTCACTGGGTAGGAGGGAGGAAGAGCTCTCTGGTAGCCAAGGGCAGTCTGACTGGAGTCTTCACGTGATGGATAAAACCTGTCTGACCACTGATTCTAAGTACAGGGTCAGGGAATTAGTAAATCGTGTCCAGGCCAAAAGGATCATAACATCTTCTAACGTCATATTCCCCAGTTATTAATTGGTGACATCCTTAAAGACGATGGGTTTTATTAGACGCCAGTTGAATCCCCTGTAGTCTTGTCTATAGTATTCGAGCCGATGGCCCACACCTTCCTTAATGTCACCAGATGCCACCACCCGGCAGGGTTTAGGAACTGTTGGGTGACTTTCGACTCCCGGTTGGCAGAGGAGCTATGCATCTTCCACCTCTGCCTCAGGTCCACCCTGCAGTCTCGGCGACACCTTGAAGGTTCATGGAAATAGCATCAATGCCTTTGCCAACTGGGTAGAATGTTGACACTACTCGTGTGAGTGGAGAGTGTCAGACCGGGTGGGTAAAGGTGGCTACTTTAAGATCCTCCTGAAGACGCATCTCAGAGTTAACCTGATAGTCTGATCGCTCTTTGAGAACTAGAACTCTTTTCTTGGGGCCTATAAGTGGGATATTTGGTGATGGAGAGACATTAATACATTTGGGCTAGTAGAAGAAGCTTGAGTGTGATCTTGAATAATTCAACACATTGAACTCCTTAGATGGGGAGAGGGCGCATTTTAGTGGTGAGGGGACAATAGAGAGAAGGCACAAAGGCAGGATGGGCCCAAGATGGGTGGGGAGAGAGAGGTTATTGAGAGTTGAGGAGTGGAGAGCCTGAGTAGGACAGTAGAGGTAAATGTGGTCAGCTAGGTAGTGTGGGGCCCGTCTACAGAGAGAGTTAAAGACAAGCTATATAAACTTGAAGAGGGTGCAATAATGCATTGAGAGCCACTTTGCGTGGCAGATACAATGTATATCTAGAATCTAGAGAGGCTGCAGATGGTGTGTGACAAACTCTGAATAGTTCCTTCAGGTACATTGTGTAGTGTGTGTCTCTGGAGCAGGCTAGAGCAGGAATCATGTTCAAAGGCCAAGTGTGAAGATTGGATTTGCAGGTGGGTGGATGGTGAGGGCAGGTTCTTCTTATTTAAAATGGTGATCTTTTCTATAGTGCCATAACAGTGACAGTGATGAAGTGATTTACTTTAGGTTCACTGTGAAAGCGTACCCCATGTATTCATGATGGAGTGAGGTGGTATTGAGGAAAGGAGATAGGGAAGGGAAGAGTGGGGTTGGCACTGAATGCAGGGAGAAAGCGGACTGCCATCAGGTCAGATGCCCCAAAATGCTATGCATACTCCAATGCTCATCCAGGACCCGTTGCATTACAGTGCAATGCTATTGCAGACTCACAGGCAAGAGAGGTGGAAAAGTAGGTCTTAAAATGGGGCAGTAGTTTGCATGACGTGTGCTTCTATGTGTTCAAAACTGGCAGCTGTGGATGAGAGCACTAGGCCAAGTGGCTGAACTGATGATGACTGAGAGCCTATCATTGAATCTGCATGGCACGTGACTTTATGTTCTGCCTAGTAATTCTGGGGGAGTTATAGCTTGGCTCTGTAGATCACTAAAGATAAACTCGTAACCTCTCCTTCCTCTATCAGCAACCCCATCAGACTCATCGCTGCTTGCACCGGGAGTATAGCTCAGGGGAAACGCGTTTGTTTTGGAATCAAGACCACCCATAGCATCACAGGTTATAATCCTGGGAACACGCTTAGAAAGTGGTCCCCGTTATTACGTGCGTTATAAAATACACTACTGGTGGACTAGCATACAGCTAACCCACCCCATTGTAACCCCCGCCCCATAACACCAGGTTTTTCATACAGGCACACAGGTAATGAGTACTTCTGATCAGCACGTATGCAAAGTAAGGGCCAAATTATTGGTAGTAGGGTAGAATACAAGACCATTTACCTTACCTTACTTTGGTTCAGTAAGGGGCATGAAACAACCTTCCTTGGAATGGTGAGAGTCCCATACATCAGTCCTAAACCACAAGACTAGAAGCTGGGCTCAATATCCCAAACTGGGCAGTGACATAATCCAGATCGCAATACTATCTGGATGCCTGCATACATGGGGGCAATTCTCATTGTTATAATGGGTGTTGCATCAACTTCAGATGAAGCTGCCAGGGCCTAGGGTGAGTTTAGACTCTGTCCACACTCAAACCTGGAGGATTTAAACCCTTTATCATACATTAAGAGTTTGCACTCCTCTATCTCTTCTATAATGTCATATATTGGGCTGGTTAGCCATCAATACGGCTACCTCGACTAAATAAACTGTTACTGGGGAAGCGTAAGACGATAATTATCAAGGGATCTTGAAAGTAGTGCCCGACTACATCACAAAAGCCTCTAGGAATTGAAGGGCATATTCATAGAGTGGAACTACTTGGGTTGACAAAGAATGCAGAGACCCTGCACAAGGATCACTGCAAGCATTGATGGGAGGAGGTGGCAATCTTACAGATGCAGAGACCATGTGCAAGGACTACTGCAAGCATTGATGGGAGGAGGTGGCAATCTTCCAGATGCAGAGACCCTGCACAAGGACTACTGCAAGCACTGATGGGAGGAGGTGGCAATCATACAGATGCAGAGACCCTGTGCAAGGACTACTGCCAGCATTGATGGGAGGAGGTGGCAATCTTACAGATGCAGAGACCCTACAGCGGCAGAGACCCTGCGCAAGGACTACTGCAAGCATTGATGGGAGGAGGTGGCAATCTTACAGATGCAGAGACCCTGCGCAAGGACTACTGCAAGCATTGATGGGAGGAGGTGGCAATCTTACAAACGCAGATACCCTGCTCAAGGACTACTGCAAGCATTGATGGGAGGAGGTGGAAATCTTACAGATGCAGAGACTGCACAAGGACTACTGCAAGCATTGATGGGAAGAGGTGACAATTTTACAGATGCAGAGACCCTGCGCAAGGAATACTGCAAGCATTGATGGGAGGAGGTGGCAATCTTACAAATGCAGAGACCCTGCACAAGGACTACTGCAAGCATTGATGGGAAGAGGTGACAATTTTACAGATGCAGAGACCCTGCGCAAGGAATACTGCAAGCATTGATGGGAGGAGGTGGCAATCTTACAAATGCAGAGACCCTGCACAAGGACTACTGCCAGCATTGATGGGAGGAGGTGGCAATCTTACAGATGCAGACACCGTGCACAAGGACTACTGCCAGCATTGATGGGAGGAGGTGGACATCTTACAGATGCAGAGACTGCACAAGGACTACTGCAAGCATTGATGGGAGGAGGTGGCAATCTTACAGATGCAGAGACCCTGCGCAATGACTACTGCCAGCATTGACGGGAGGAGGTGGCAATCTTACAGATGCAAACACCATGCACAAGGACTACTGCCAGCATTGATGGGAGAGGTGACAATCTTACAGATGCAGAGACCCTGCACAAGGACTACTGCAAGCATTGATGGGAGGAGGTGGCAATCTTACAGATGCAGAGACCCTGCATGAGGACTACTGCCAGCATTGTTGGATGAGGTTGTAATCTTACAGATGCAGAGACCCTGCAAAAGGACTACTGCAAGCATTGATGGGAGGAGCTGATAATCTTAAAGATGTGGCGACCCTGCAGAAGGACTACTGCAAGCATTGATGGGAGGAGGTGGCAATCTTACAGATGTAGACACCCTGCGCAAGGACTACTGCCAGCATTGATGGAAGGAGGTGGCAATCCTACAGATGCAGAGACCCTGCACAAGGACTAGGAAGAGGATGCAGAGACCCTGCGCAAGGACTCCAGCAAGCATTGATGGGAGGAAGTGACAATCTTACAGATGCAGAGACCCTGCACAAGGACTACTGCAAGCATTGATGGGAGGAGGTGGCAGTCTTACAGATGCAGAGACCCTGCGCAAGGACTACTGCAAGCATTGATGGGAGGAGGTGACAATCTTACAGATGCAGAGACCCTACAGATGCAGAGACCCTGCGCAAGGACTACTGCCAGCATTGCTGGGAGGAGGTGGCAAGCTTACAGATGCAGAGACCCTACAGATGCAGAGACCCTGCACAAGGACTAGGAAGAGGATGCAGAGACCCTGCACAAGGACTACTGCAAGCATTGATGGGAGGAGGTGACAATCTTACAGATGCAGAGACCTTGCACAAGGACTACGGCCAGCATTGATGGAGGAGGTGGCAATATTACAGATGCAGAGACCCTGCGCAAGGACTACTGCAAGCATTGATGGGAGGAGGTGACAATCTTACAGATGCAGAGACCCTACAGATGCAGAGACCCTGCGCAAGGACTACTGCCAGCATTGCTGGGAGGAGGTGGCAAGCTTACAGATGCAGAGACCCTACAGATGCAGAGACCCTGCACAAGGACTAGGAAGAGGATGCAGAGACCCTACACAAGAACTACTGCAAGCAATGATGGGAGGAGAAGACAATCTTACAGATGCAGAGACCTTGCACAAGGACTACAGCCAACATTGATGGAGGAGGTGGCAATCTTACAGATGCAGAGACCCTGCGCAAGGACTACTGCAAGCATTGATGGGAGGAGGTGACAATCTTACAGATGCAGAGACCCTACAGATGCATAGACCCTCCGCCAGGACTACTGCAAGCATTGATGGGAGGAGGTGGCAGTTTTACAGATGCAGAGATCCTGCACAAGGACAACTGCAAGCATTGATGGGAGGAGGTGGAAATCGTACAGATGCAGAGACCCTGCACAAGGACTACTGCCAGCATTGATGGGAGGATGTGGCAATCTTACAGATGCAGAGACCCCGCACAAGGACTAGGAGGAGGATGCAGAGACCCTGCACAAGGACTACTGCAAGCATTGATGGGAGGAGTTGACAATCTTACAGATGCAGAGACCCTGCACAAGGACTACTGCCAGCATTGTTAGAGGAGGGGCAATCTTACAGATGCAGAGACCCTGCAAAAGGACTACTTCAAGCATTGATGGGAGGAGGTGACAATCTTACAGATGCAGAGACCCTGCATGAGGACTACTGCCAGCATTGTTAGAGGAGGTGGCAATCTTACAGATGCAGAGACCCTGCAAAAGGACTACTGCCAGTATTGATGGGAGGAGATGACAATCTTACAGATGCAGAGACCCTGCACAAGGACTACTGCAAGCATTGATGGGAAGAGGTGGCAATTTTGCAGATGCAGAGACCCTGCGCAAGGACTACTGCCAGCATTGATGGGAGGAGGTGGCAATCTTACAGATGCAGAGACCCTGCACAAGGCCTTAGCATTGATGGGAGGAGGTGGCAATATTACAGATGCAGAGACCCTGCACACGGACTACTGCCAGTATTGATGGGAGGAGGTGCCAATCTTAAAGATGTAGCGACCCTGTACAAGGAGTACTGCAAGCATTGATGGGAGGAGGTGGCAATCTTACAGATGCAGACACCCTGTGCAAGGACTACTGCCAGCATTGATGGGAGGAGGTGGCAATCCCACAGATGCAGAGACCCTGCACAAGGCCTACTGCCAGCATTGATGGAGGAGGTGGCAATATTACAGATGCAGAGAACCTGCACAAGGACTACTGCCAGTATTGATGGGAGGAGATGACAATCTTACAGATGCAGAGACCCTGCACAAGGACTACTGCAAGCATTGATGGGAGGAGGTGGCAATCTTGCAGATGCAGAGACCCTGCGCAAGGACTACTGCCAGCATTGATGGGAGGAGGTGGCAATCTTACAGATGCAGAGACCCTGCGCAAGGACTACTGCCAGCATTGATGGGAGGAGGTGGCAATCTTACAGATACAGAGATCCTGCACAAGGACTACTGCAAGCATTGATGGGAGGAGGTGGCAATCTTACAGATGCAGACACACTGTGCAAGGACTACTGCCAGCATTGATGGGAGGAGGTGGCAATCCCACAGATGCAGAGACCCTGCACAAGGCCTACTGCCAGCATTGATGGAGGAGGTGGCAATATTACAGATGCAGAGACCCTGCACAAGGACTACTGCCAGTATTGATGGGAGGAGATGACAATCTTACAGATGCAGAGACCCTGCGCAAGGACTACTGCAAGCATTGATGGGAGGAGGTGGCAATCTTGCAGATGCAGAGACCCTGCGCAAGGACTACTGCCAGCATTGATGGGAGGAGGTGGCAATCTTTCAGATGCAGAGACCCTGCTCAAGGACTACTGCCAGCATTGAAGGGAGGAGGTGGCAATCTTACAGATACAGAGATCCTGCACAAGGACTACTGCAAGCATTGATGGGAGGAGGTGGCAATCGTACAGATGCAGAGACCCTCCACAAGGACTACTGCCAGCATTGATGGGAGGAGGTGGCAATCTTACAGATGCAGAGACCCCGCACAAGGACTAGGAGGAGGGTGCAGAGACCCTGCACAAGGACTACTGCAAGGATTGATGGGAGGAGGTGACAATCTTACAGATGCAGAGACCTTGCACAAGGACTACGGCCAGCATTGAGGGAGGAGGTGGCAATATTACAGATGCAGAGACCCTGCGCAAGGACTACTGAAAGCATTGATAGAAGGAGGTGGCAATCTTACAGATGCAGAGACCCTACAGCGGCAGAGACCCAGCGCAAGGACTACTGCCAGCATTGATGGGTGGAGTTGACAATTTTACAGATACAAAGACCCTGCGCAAGGTCTACTGCAATTATTGATGGGAGGAGGTGACAATTTTACAGATGCAGAGACCCTGCGCAAGGACTACTGCAAGCATTGATGGGAGGAGGTGGCAATCTTGCAGATGCAGAGACCCTGCGCAAGGACTACTGCCAGCATTGATGGGAGGAGGTGGCAATCTTACAGATGCAGAGACCCTGCGCAAGGACTACTGCAAGCATTGATGGGAGGAGGTGGCAATCTTGCAGATGCAGAGACCCTGCGCAAGGACTACTGCCAGCATTGATGGGAGGAGGTGGCAATCTTACAGATGCAGAGACCCTGCGCAAGGACTACTGCAAGCATTGATGGGAGGAGGTGGCAATCTTACAGATACAGAGATCCTGCACAAGGACTACTGCAAGCATTGATGGGAGGAGGTGGCAATCGTACAGATGCAGAGACCCTGCACAAGGACTACTGCCAGCATTGATGGGAGGAGGTGGCAATCTTACAGATGCAGAGACCCCACACAAGGACTAGGAGGAGGATGCAGATACCCAGCACAAGGACCACTGCAAGTATTGATGGGAGGAGGTGACAATCTTACAGATGCAGAGACCTTGCACAAGGACTACGGCCAGCATTGATGGAGGAGGTGGCAATATTACAGATGCAGAGACCCTGCGCAAGGGCTACTGCAAGTATTGATGGGAGGAGGTGGCAATCTTACAGATGCAGAGACCCTACAGCGGCAGAGACTCTGCACAAGGACTACTGCCAGCATTGATGGGAGGATGTGGCAATCTTACAGATGCAGCGACCCTGCACAAGGACTACTGCAAGCATTGATGGGAGGAGGTGGCTATCATACAGATGCAGAGACCCTGCACATGGACTACTGCCAGCATTGATGGGAGGAGGTGGCAATCTTACAGTTGCAGAGACCCTGCACAAGGACTAGGAGGAGGATGCAGAGACCCTGCACAAGGACTACTGCAAGCATTGATGGGAGGAGGTGACAATCTTACAGATGCAGAGACCTTGCACAAGGACTACGGCAAGCATTGATAGGAGGAGGATGCAGAGACCCTGCACAAGGACTACGGCAATCATTGGTGGGAGGAGGTGGCAATCTTACAGATGCAGAGACCCTGCACAAGGACTAGGAGGAGGATGCAGAGACTCTGCACAAGGACTACTGCAAACATTGATGGGAAGAGGTAGCAATCTTACAGATGCAGAGACCCTGCACAAGGATTACTGCCAGCATTGATAGGAGGAGGATGCAGAGACCCTGCACAAGGACTACTGCCAGCATTGATGGGAGGAGGTGGCAATCTTACAGATGCAGAGACACCTCACAAGGACTGGGAGGAGATGCAGAGACCCTGCACAAGGACTACTGCAAGCATTGATGGGAGGAGGTGACAATCTTACAGATGCAGAGACCTTGCACAAGGACTATGGCCAGCATTGATGGAGGAGGTGGCAATATTACAGATGCAGAGACCAAGCGCAAGGACTACTGAAAGCATTGATGGGAGGAGGTGGCAATCTTACAGATGCAGAGACCCTACAGCGGCAGAGACCCCGCGCAAGGACTCCTGCCAGCATTGATGGGAGGAGGTGACAATTTTACAGATGCAGAGACCCTGCGCAAGGACTTCTGCCATTATTGAAGGGAGGAGGTGACAATCTTACAGATGCAGAGACCCTGCACAAGGACTACTGCAAGCATTGATGGGAGGAGGTGGCAATCTTGCAGATGCAGAGACCCTGCGCAAGGACTACTGCCAGCATTGATGGGATGAGGTGGCAATCTTACAGATGCAGAGACCCTGTGCACGGACTACTGCCAGCATTGATGGGAGGAGGTGGCAATCTAACAGATGCAGAGACACCTCACAAGGACTGGGAGGAGATGCAGAGACCCTGCACAAGGACTACTGCAAGCATTGATGGGAGGAGGTGGCAATCTTACAGATGCAGAGACCCTGCGCAAGGACTACTGCAAGCATTGATGGGAGGAGGTGGCAATATTCCAGATACAGAGATCCTGCACAAGGACTACTGCAAGCATTGATGGGAGGAGGTGGCAATCGTACAGATGCAGAGACCCTGCACAAGGACTACTGCCAGCATTGATGGGAGGAGGTGGCAATCTTACAGATGCAGAGACCCCGCACAAGGACTAGGAGGAGGATGCAGATACCCTGCACAAGGACTACTGCAAGCATTGATGAGAGGAGGTGACAATCTTACAGATGCAGAGACCTTGAACAAGGACTACGGCCAGCATTGATGGAGGAGGTGGCAATATTACAGATGCAGAGACCCTGCGCAAGGACTACTGCAAGCATTGATGGGAGGAGATGGTGATCTTACAGATGCAGAGACCGTACAGCGGCAGAGACCCTGCGCAAGGACTACTTCCAGCATTGATGGGAGGAGGTGGCAATCTTACAGATGCAGCGACCCTGCGCAAGGACTACTGCAATCATTGATGGAGGAGGTGGCAATCTTACAAATGCACAGATCCTGCACAAGGACTACTGCAAGCATTGTTGGGAGGAGGTGGCTATCGTACAGATGCAGAGACCCTGCACAAGGACTACTGCCAGCATTGATGGGAGGTGGTGGCAATCTTACAGTTGCAGAGACCCTGCACAAGGACTAGGAGGAGGATGCAGAGACCCTGCACAAGGACTACTGCAAGCATTGATGGGAGGAGGATGCAGAGACCCTGCACAAGGACTACGGCAATCATTGATGGGAGGAGGTGGCAATCTTACAGATGCAGAGACCCCGCACAAGGACTAGGAGGAGGATGCAGAGACCCTGCGCAAGGACTACTGCAAGAATTGATGGGAGGAGGTGACAATCTTACAGATGCAGAGACCCTACAGATGCAGAGACCCTGTGCCAGGACTACTGCAAGCATTGATGGGAGGAGGTGGCAGTTTTACAGATGCAGATATCCTGCTCAAGGACAACTGCAAGCATTGATGGGAGGAGGTGGCAATCGTACAGATGCAGAGACCCTGCACAAGGACTACTGCCAGCATTGATGGGAGGAGGTGGCAATCTTACAGATGCAGAGACCCCGCACAAGGACTAGGAGGAGGATGCAGAGACCCTGCACAAGGACTACTGCAAGCATTGATGGGAGGAGGTGACAATCTTACAGATGCAGAGACCCTGCATGAGGACTACTGCCAGCATTGTTAGAGGAGGTGGCAATCTTACAGATGCAGAGACCCTGCAAAAGGACTACTGCAAGCATTGATGGGAGGAGGTGACAATCTTAAAGATGTAGCGACCCTGTACAAGGAGTACTGCAAGCATTGATTGGAGGAGGTGGCAATCTTACAGATGCAGACACCCTGTGCAAGGACTCTTGCCAGCATTGGTGGGAGGAGGTGGCAATCTCACAGATGCAGAGACCCTGCACAAGGACTACTGCCAGCATTGATGGAGGAGGTGGCAATATTACAGATGCAGAGACCCTGCACACGGACTACTGCCAGTATTGATGGGAGGAGGTGACAATCTTACAGATGCAGAGACCCTGCACAAGGACTACTGCAAGCATGGATGGGAGGAGGTGGCAATCTTGCAGATGCAGAGACCCTGCACAAGGACTACTGCAAGCATTGATGGGAGGAGGTGGCAATCGTACAGATGCAGAGACCCTGCACAAGGACTACTGCCAGCATTGATGGGAGGAGGTGGCAATCTTACAGATGCAGAGACCCCGCACAAGGACTAGGAGGAGGATGCAGATACCCTGCACAAGGACTACTGCAAGCATTGATGGGAGGAGGTGACAATCTTACAGATGCAGAGACCTTGAACAAGGACTACGGCCAGCATTGATGGAGGAGGTGGCAATATTACAGATGCAGAGACCCTGCGCAAGGACTACTGCAAGCATTGATGGGAGGAGATGGTGATCTTACAGATGCAGAGACCGTACAGCGGCAGAGACCCTGCGCAAGGACTACTTCCAGCATTGATGGGAGGAGGTGGCAATCTTACAGATGCAGCGACCCTGCGCAAGGACTACTGCAATCATTGATGGAGGAGGTGGCAATCTTACAAATGCACAGATCCTGCACAAGGACTACTGCAAGCATTGTTGGGAGGAGGTGGCTATCGTACAGATGCAGAGACCCTGCACAAGGACTACTGCCAGCATTGATGGGAGGTGGTGGCAATCTTACAGTTGCAGAGACCCTGCACAAGGACTAGGAGGAGGATGCAGAGACCCTGCACAAGGACTACTGCAAGCATTGATGGGAGGAGGATGCAGAGACCCTGCACAAGGACTACGGCAATCATTGATGGGAGGAGGTGGCAATCTTACAGATGCAGAGACCCCGCACAAGGACTAGGAGGAGGATGCAGAGACCCTGCACAAGGACTACTGCAAGAATTGATGGGAGGAGGTGACAATCTTACAGATGCAGAGACTCTACAGATGCAGAGACCCTGCGCCAGGACTACTGCAAGCATTGATGGGAGGAGGTGGCAGTTTTACAGATGCAGATATCCTGCTCAAGGACAACTGCAAGCATTGATGGGAGGAGGTGGCAATCGTACAGATGCAGAGACCCTGCACAAGGACTACTGCCAGCATTGATGGGAGGAGGTGGCAATCTTACAGATGCAGAGACCCCGCACAAGGACTAGGAGGAGGATGCAGAGACCCTGCACAAGGACTACTGCAAGCATTGATGGGAGGAGGTGACAATCTTACAGATGCAGAGACCCTGCATGAGGACTACTGCCAGCATTGTTAGAGGAGGTGGCAATCTTACAGATGCAGAGACCCTGCAAAAGGACTACTGCAAGCATTGATGGGAGGAGGTGACAATCTTAAAGATGTAGCGACCCTGTACAAGGAGTACTGCAAGCATTGATGGGAGGAGGTGGCAATCTTACAGATGCAGACACCCTGTGCAAGGACTCTTGCCAGCATTGGTGGGAGGAGGTGGCAATCTCACAGATGCAGAGACCCTGCACAAGGACTACTGCAAGCATTGATGGGAGGAGGTGGCAATCGTACAGATGCAGAGACCCTGCACAAGGACTACTGCCAGCATTGATGGGAGGAGGTGGCAATCTTACAGATGCAGAGACCCCGCAAAAGGACTAGGAGGAGGATGCAGATACCCTGCACAAGGACTACTGCAAGCATTGATGGGAGGAGGTGACAATCTTACAGATGCAGAGACCTTGAACAAGGACTACGGCCAGCATTGATGGAGGAGGTGGCAATATTACAGATGCAGAGACCCTGCGCAAGGACTACTGCAAGCATTGATGGGAGGAGATGGTGATCTTACAGATGCAGACACCGTACAGCGGCAGAGACCCTGCGCAAGGACTACTTCCAGCATTGATGGGAGGAGGTGGCAATCTTACAGACGCAGCGACCCTGCGCAAGGACTACTGCAATCATTGATGGAGGAGGTGGCAATCTTACAAATGCACAGATCCTGCACAAGGACTACTGCAAGCATTGTTGGGAGGAGGTGGCTATCGTACAGATGCAGAGACCCTGCACAAGGACTACTGCCAGCATTGATGGGAGGTGGTGGCAATCTTACAGTTGCAGAGACCCTGCACAAGGACTAGGAGGAGGATGCAGAGACCCTGCACAAGGACTACTGCAAGCATTGATGGGAGGAGGATGCAGAGACCCTGCACAAGGACTACGGCAATCATTGATGGGAGGAGGTGGCAATCTTACAGATGCAGAGACCCCGCACAAGGACTAGGAGGAGGATGCTGAGACCCTGCGCAAGGACTACTGCAAGAATTGATGGGAGGAGGTGACAATCTTACAGATGCAGAGACCCTACAGATGCAGAGACCCTGCGCCAGGACTACTGCAAGCATTGATGGGAGGAGGTGGCAGTTTTACAGATGCAGATATCCTGCTCAAGGACAACTGCAAGCATTGATGGGAGGAGGTGGCAATCGTACAGATGCAGAGACCCTGCACAAGGACTACTGCCAGCATTGATGGGAGGAGGTGGCAATCTTACAGATGCAGAGACCCCGCACAAGGACTAGGAGGAGGATGCAGAGACCCTGCACAAGGACTACTGCAAGCATTGATGGGAGGAGGTGACAATCTTACAGATGCAGAGACCCTGCATGAGGACTACTGCCAGCATTGTTAGAGGAGGTGGCAATCTTACAGATGCAGAGACCCTGCAAAAGGACTACTGCAAGCATTGATGGGAGGAGGTGACAATCTTAAAGATGTAGCGACCCTGTACAAGGAGTACTGCAAGCATTGATGGGAGGAGGTGGCAATCTTACAGATGCAGACACCCTGTGCAAGGACTCTTGCCAGCATTGGTGGGAGGAGGTGGCAATCTCACAGATGCAGAGACCCTGCACAAGGACTACTGCCAGCATTGATGGAGGAGGTGGCAATATTACAGATGCAGAGACCCTGCACACGGACTACTGCCAGTATTGATGGGAGGAGGTGACAATCTTACAGATGCAGAGACCCTGCACAAGGACTACTGCAAGCATGGATGGGAGGAGGTGGCAATCTTGCAGATGCAGAGACCCTGCACAAGGATTACTGCCAGCATTGATGGGAGGAGGTGGCAATCTTACAGATGCTGAGACCCTGCGCAAGGACTACTGCCAGCATTGATGGGAGGAGGTGGCAATCTTACAGATGCAGAGACCCCGCACAAGGACTAGGAGGAGGGTGCAGAGACCCTGCACAAAGACTACTGCAAGCATTGATGGGAGGAGGTGACAATCTTACAGATGCAGAGACCTTGCACAAGGACTAAGGCCAGCATTGAGGGAGGAGGTGGCAATCTTACAGATACAAAGATCCTGCACAAGGACTACTGCAAGCATTGATGGGAGGAGGTGGCAATCGTACAGATGCAGAGACCCTCCACAAGGACTACTGCCAGCATTGATGGGAGGAGGTGGCAATCTTACAGATGCAGAGACCCCGCACAAGGACTAGGAGGAGGGTGCAGAGACCCTGCACAAAGACTACTGCAAGCATTGATGGGAGGAGGTTACAATCTTACAGATGCAGAGACCCTACAGCGGCAGAGACCCTTCGCAAGGACTACTGCCAGCATTGATGGGTGGAGGTGACAATTTTACAGATGCAGAGACCTTGCACAAGGAATAAGGCCAGCATTGAGGGAGGTGGTGGCAATATTACAGATGCAGAGACCCTGCGCAAGGACTACTGAAAGCATTGATGGGAGGAGGATTGCAATCTTACAGATGCAGAGACCCTACAGCGGCAGAGACTCTTCGCAAGGACTACTGCCAGCATTGATGGATGGAGGTGACAATTTTACAGATGCAGAGACCCTGCACAAGGACTACTGCCATTATTGATGGGAGGAGGTGACAATCTTACAGATGCAGAGACCCTGTGCAAGGACTACTGCAAGCATTGATGGGAGGAGGTGGCAATCTTGCAGATGCAGAGACCCTGCGCAAGGACTACTGCCAGTATTGATGGGAGGAGGTGGCAATCTTACAGATGCAGAGACCCTGCGCAAGGACTACTGCAAGCATTGATGGGAGGAGGTGGCAATCTTGCAGATGCAGAGACCCTGCGCAAGGACTACTGCCAGCATTGATGGGAGGAGGTGGCAATCTTACAGATACAGAGATCCTGCACAAGGACTACTGCAAGCATTGATGATAGGAGGTGGCAATCGTACAGATGCAGAGACCCTGCACAAGGACTACTGCCAGCATTGATGGTAGGAGGTGGCAATATTACAGATGCAGAGACCCCACACAAGGACTAGGAGGAGGATGCAGATACCCTGCACAAGAACTACTCCAAGCATTGATGGGAGGAGGTGACAATCTTACAGATGCAGAGACCCCGCACAAGGACTAGGAGGAGGGTGCAGAGACCCTGCACAAAGACTACTGCAAGCATTGATGGGAGGAGGTGACAATCTTACAGATGCAGAGACCTTGCACAAGGACTAAGGCCAGCATTGAGGGAGGAGGTGGCAATCTTACAGATACAGAGATCCTGCACAAGGACTACTGCAAGCATTGATGGGAGGAGGTGGCAATAGTACAGATGCAGAGACCCTCCACAAGGACTACTGCCAGCATTGATGGGAGGAGGTGGCAATCTTACAGATGCAGAGACCCCGCACAAGAACTAGGAGGACGGTGCAGAGACCCTGCACAAAGACCACTGCAAGCATTGATGGGAGGAGGTGACAATCTTACAGATGCAGAGACCCTACAGCGGCTGAGACCCTTCGCAAGGACTACTGCCAGCATTGATGGGTGGAGGTGACAATTTTACAGATGCAGAGACCTTGCACAAGGACTAAGGCCAGCATTGAGGGAGGAGGTGGCAATATTACAGATGCAGAGACCCTGCGCAAGGACTACTGAAAGCATTGATGGGAGGAGGTGGCAATCTTACAGATGCAGAGACCCTACAGCGGCAGAGACCCTTCGCAAGGACTACTTCCAGCATTGATGGGTGGAGGTGACAATTTTACAGATGCAGAGACCCTGCACAAGGACTACTGCCATTATTGATGGGAGGAGGTGACAATCTTACAGATGCAGAGACCCTGCGCAAGGACTACTGCAAGCATTGATGGGAGGAGGTGGCAATCTTGCAGATGCAGAGACCCTGCGCAAGGACTACTGCCAGCATTGATGGGAGGAGGTGGCAATCTTACAGATGCAGAGACCCTGCGCAAGGACTACTGCAAGCATTGATGGGAGGAGGTGGCAATCTTGCAGATGCAGAGACCCTGCGCAAGGACTACTGCCAGCATTGATGGGAGGAGGTGGCAATCTTACAGATGCAGAGACACTGCGAAAGGACTACTGCAAGCATTGATGGGAGGAGGTGGCAATCTTACAGATACAGAGATCCTGCACAAGGACTACTGCAAGCATTGATGATAGGAGGTGGCAATCGTACAGATGCAGAGACCCTGCACAAGGACTACTGCCAGCATTGATGGTAGGAGGTGGCAATATTACAGATGCAGAGACCCCACACAAGGACTAGGAGGAGGATGCAGATACCCTGCACAAGAACTACTGCAAGCATTGATGGGAGGAGGTGACAATCTTACAGATGCAGAGACCTTGCACAAGGACTACGGCCAGCATTGATGGAGGAGGTGGCAATATTACAGATGCAGAGACCCTGCACAAGGACTACTGCCAGCATTGATGGTAGGAGGTGGCAATATTACAGATGCAGAGACCCCACACAAGGACTAGGAGGAGGATGCAGATACCCTGCACAAGGACTACTGCCAGCATTGATGGGAGGATGTGGCAATCTTACAGATGCAGCGACCCTGCACAAGGACTACTGCAACCATTGATGGGAGGAGGTGGCAGGAGGTGGCAATCTTACAGATGCACAGATCCTGCAAAAGGACTACTGCAAGCATTGATGGGAGGAGGTGGCTATCGTACAGATGCAGAGACCCTGCACATGGACTACTGCCAGCATTGATGGGAGGAGGTGGCAATCTTACAGTTGCAGAGACCCTGCACAAGGACTAGGAGGAGGATGCAGAGACCCTGCACAAGGACTACTGCAAGCATTGATGGGAGGAGGTGACAATCTTAGACATGCAGAGACCTTGCACAAGGACTACGGCAAGCATTGATAGGAGGAGGATGCAGGGACCCTGCACAAGGACTACGGCAATCATTGATGGGAGGAGGTGGCAATCTTACAGATGCAGAGACCCCGCACAAGGACTAGGAGGAGGATGTAGAGACCCTGCACAAGGACTACTGCAAACATTGATGGGAGGAGGTAGCAATCTTACAGATGCAGAGACCCTGCACAAGGACTACTGCAAGCATTGATAGGAGGAGGATGCAGAGACCCTGCACAAGGACAACGGCAATCATTGATGGGAGGAGGTGGCAATCTTACAGATGCAGAGACCCTGCACAAGGACTACTGCCAGCATTGATGGGAGGAGGTGGCAATCTTACAGATGCAGAGACCCCTCACAAGGACTAGGAGGAGATGCAGAGACCCTGCACAAGGACTACTGCAAGCATTGATGGGAGGAGGTGACAATCTTACAGATGCAGAGACCTTGCACAAGGACTACGGCCAGCATTGATGAAGGAGGTGGCAATATTACAGATGCAGAGACCCTGCGCAAGGACTACTGAAAGCATTGATGGGAGGAGGTGGCAATCTTACAGATGCAGAGACCCTACAGCGGCAGAGACCCTGCACAAGGACTACTGCCATTATTGATGGGAGGAGTTGACAATCTTACAGATGCAGAGACCCTGCACAAAGACTACTGCAAGCATTGATGGGAGGAGGTGGCAATCTTGCAGATGCAGAGACCCTGCGCAAGGACTACTGCCAGCATTGATGGGAGGAGGTGGCAATCTAACAGATGCAGAGACCCTGCGCAAGGACTACTGCCAGCATTGATGGGAGGAGGTGGCAATCTTACAGATGCAGAGACCCTGCGCAAGGACTACTGCAAGCATTGATGGAAGGAGGTGGCAATCTTACAGATTTAGAGATCCTGCACAAGGACTACTGCAAGCATTGATGGGTGGAGGTGGCAATCGTACAGATGCGGAGACCCTGCACAAGGACTACTGCCAGCATTGATGGGAGGAGGTGGCAATCTTACAGATGCAGAGACCCCGCACAAGGACTAGGAGGAAGATGCAGATACCCTGCACAAGGACTACTGCAAGCATTGATGGGAGGAGGTGACAATCTTACAGATGCAGAGACCTTGAACAAGGACTACGGCCAGCATTGATGGAGGAGGTGGCAATATTACAGATGCAGAGACCCTGCGAAAGGACTACTGCAAGCATTGATGGGAGGAGGTGGTGATCTTACAGATGCAGAGCCCGTACAGCGGCAGAGACCCTGCGCAAGGACTACTTCCACCATTGATGGGAGAAGGTGGCAATTTTACAGATGCAGCGACCCTGCGCAATGACTACTGCAAGCATTGATGGGAGGAGGTGGCAATCTTACAGATGCACAGATCCTGCTAAGGACTACTGCAAGCATTGTTGGGAGGAGGTGGCTATCGTACAGATGCAGAGACCCTGCACAAGGACTAGGAGGAGGATGCAGAGACCCTGCACAAGGACTACTGCAAGCATTGATGGGAGGAGGATTCAGAGACCCTGCACAAGGACTACGGCAATCATTGATTGGAGGAGGTGGCAATCTTACAGATGCAGAGACCCCGCAAAAGGACTAGGAGGAGGATGCAGAGACCCTGCACAAGGACTACTGCAAACATTGATGGGAGGAGGCAGCAATCTTACAGATGTAGAGACCCTGCACAAGGACTACTGCCAGCATTGATAGGAGGAGGATGCAGAGACCCTGCACAAGGACTACGGCAATCATTGATGGGAGGAGGTGGCAATTTTACAGATGCAGAGACCCTGCACAAGGACTACTGCCAGCATTGATGGGAGGAGGTGGCAATCTAACAGATGCAGAGACCCCTCACAAGGACTAGGAGGAGGATGCAGAGACCCTGCACAAGGACTACTGCAATCATTGATGGGAGGAGTTGACAATCTTACAGATGCAAAGACCTTGCACAAGGACTACGGCCAGCATTGATGGAGGAGGTGGCAATATTACATATGCAGAGACCCTGCACAAGGACTACTGAAAGCATTGATGGGAGGAGGTGGCAATCTTACAGATGCAGAGACCCTACAGCTGCAGAGACCCTGCACAAGGACTACTGCCATTATTGATGGGAGGAGGTGACAATCTTACAGCTGCAGAGACCCTGCACAAGGAATACAGCAAGCATTGATGGGAGGAGGTGGCAATCTTGCAGATGCAGAGACCCTGCGCAAGGACTACTGCCAGCATTGATGGGAGGAGGTGGCAATCTTACAGATGCAGAGACCCTGCACAAGGTCTACTGCAAGCATTGATGGGAGGAGGTGGCAATCTTACAGATACAGAGATCCTGCACAAGGACTACTGCAAGCATTGATGGGAGGAGGTGGCAATCGTACAGATGTAGGGACCCTGCACAAGGACTACTGTCAGCATTAATGGGAGGAGGTGGCAATCTTACAGATGCAGAGACCCTGCACAAGGACTAGGAGGAGGATGCAGATACCCTGCACAAGGACTATTGCAAGCATTGATGGGAGGAGGTGACAATCTTACAGATGCAGAGACCTTGCACAAGGACTACGGCCAGCATTGATGGAGGAGGTGGCAATATTACAGATGCAGAGACCCTGCTCAAGGACTACTGCAAGCATTGATGGGAGGAGGTGGCAATCTTACAGATGCAGAGACCCTACAGCGGCAGAGACCCTGCGCAAGGACTACTTCCAGCATTGATGGGAGGAGGTGGCAATCTTACAGATGCAGCGACCCTGCGCAAGGACTACTGCAAGCATTGATGGGAGGAGGTGGCAATTTTACAGACGCACAGATCCTGCACAAGGACTACTAAAAGCATTGATGGGAGGGGGTGGCAATCTTACAGTTGCAGAGACCCTGCACAAGGACTACTGCAAGCATTGATGGGAGGAGGTGACAATCTTACAGATGCAGAGACCTTGCACAAGGACTACGGCAAGCATTGATAGGAGGAGGATGCAGAGACCCTGCACAAGGACTACGGCAATCATTGATGGGAGGATGTGGCAATCTTACAGATGCAGCGACCCTGCACAAGGACTAGGAGGAGGATGCAGAGACCCTGCACAAGGACTACTGCAAACATTGATGGGAGGAGGTAGCAATCTTACAGATGCAGAGACCCTGCACAAGGACTACTGCCAGCATTGATAGGAGGAGGATGCAGAGACCCTGCACAAGGACTAAGGCAATCATTGATGGGAGGAGGTGGCAATATTACAGATACAGAGACCCTGCACAAGGACCACTGCCAGCATTGATGGGAGGAGGTCACAATTTTACAGATGCAGTTCGGGATTTGAGAAGGGAGTATAAATGCCAACATGAAACACCAGGCTATAGACAATGAATAGCCATCATTAAAGAAAGTGTCATCAGTTAATGACCAAATATATTTTTCGAGTTTAATTTCCCAATTTTAACACAGGACACACACAGGGACCATAATCTGCATACACGAACGGTCGGCAATCGACCCGGAGATTAGACGCGCAACGCTATCTTTGAAAACCTCATGCTTCACACCAAGGAACTTCATTGAAAGCAGCCACTCACAGCATTGTTATTAGACTACCAGATCTCTTCACAATACTCACGTGAAACTGGCTGCTCAAGCACCCCAGTACAACTATACAAATACCAACAGCTGAATTGACATTTTTTCTTTTTTGAACCACTTTAAAGTCAATAAGGGTTCAGAACTAAAGGGTATACGAATTTGCACCTTTGAGAATAACTAATCTCTGTGATGCAACAGTGTTTAGCAACAACAATGAATTTGAATGGAACCAAAACCAAAATTGTGAAGTACCAATACATATATCGCAAGGGTTCAGAACAAAAGGATATACGAATTTGCACTTTTGAGAATAACCAAACTCTGTGATGTAACAGTGTTTAGCAACAACTTTGATTTTGAATGGAACCAAAACCAAAACTGTGAAGTAACAGTACCTATACCACAAACGAACTTGTACCTTTTTGGCATAGCTAAATTCTGTGATGCAACAGTGTTTATTTTGCCTGCAAATTAAAATTTAAATCATTTCCTGTTTGGAATAAAACCAAGGCTAAGACCACAGAAAAAGTATTTGGTCCAACTTATTATTGCAAAAGATCTAGAAACCACTATGTGAAATATTTTTTTTTCTTGCTGACTGAGTACATAATCCTCTTTTCTGCAGAGCGTGAAACCCTTTAAGGTCTAAACAGGCAAGTGTGTACATTCATTTCCCTTTACAGTCTAAGGGTAATAGACTTTAGTTTCGCTGCTTTGCATTTACTTCATCAGGACACATTGAGGAGCGCCGGAATCAGCTAAAGACTGTTCCAATTAAATCCAGAATCTGCATATGCCTACTTCAGCTTCCAACTCGTAGAACAATTTTATTTTTGTTAAATAAAATTTATGAGAAACAATAGTTGTATAAAGATTACGAAGATATATAGATTTTGGGTCGTCTGACCTGGCAACAGCCAGTGAAATGTCTCAATAGGGGGGCTTAACCACACACAGTAAGAAGATCCATTTGGCCAATAATGGAGAAAATAGGGATTTAAAATCTCAAAGGCAGGGTAAAGCCCCCAGAGTGTACAAACTCTCAATCGATTTATTCAAGAGCAAAACTCACGCCTGGGTCTCTGTACTAAGGCAATTGTTTGAGCTTATTAACGAATATGGGTGTATTCTGTCTTATATTACACAAGGTAACAGAAAGCAACCCTGGAACGACAGACCAATCTCTCTAATTGATTGGATATCCAAAATGTATGTGATTGCCCTGCTGAATGACCTTGAAAGCTGGGTTTGAATGCATAATATCAAACCAGGCCTACAAGCAGGTTAAAGGAGGGAGAACGCCATGGTAGACCAGACCTTTCTCAGGTACTTGACATTATACACGTCTGTTTAAATACAAAATCCATGTATGTTGCCTGTATTGAACTTCAAGGAGCTTTTGGCAAGGTTGATGGAGTCATAATATTTGGTACGTTGTGGCTCAAATCTGAATGCCGACATGTCTGATAAGTGATATAAAAAGGCTGTATAGTCTCAGAAGAGCTGTGGTAAGGTGGTGGGGCGGGGGGAGTTGTTAAATTATGGAACCCTATTCCATCAAGAATGGAGTGTGCCAGGGCTGGGCCGTGACCCATATATCATTTATTTTTTATTTAAATCAGTTGGCCGAAAGCATTTTCAATCTAGATGCAGATGCCCCAACGATTGGTAATAGGAAGACAGGCATCGCCCTTTGTGCAGATGAAGCGGCTGTAATGTCGGAAACCCTTTCTGGGTGTAACAGACAAGTGCAGGCAGTTTCACAGTTCTGCACAGAGAGAAATCTGGGCGTAATTTCATTTAAAACATCTGTGTTGATATGCAGTAAAAATCTGCAGCTAGGTCCCAAAGTGTTTATGAAGAGGTACATGTGTTTGGTTACCTAGGTATTCAACTTTCAAAACATTTGTCCTGGTCCTCTCTAAAACTGAAATGGTCTTACGGGGACATAGTGAGGCTTTGCTTTCAGTTAGTAACAGACTAGACAATGCCACTCCACTTATAATGACTGATGTCTATAAAACCCAGGAGCTACCAGTGGCGCAATATGGTAGTGAAGTGTTGGGATATCGAACGATTTTAAAAATATCATTTTGGTCCACCGGATAGTAAAGTTATGTCTATAGAAATGCTCCGAACCCAGTGCTATATGGTTGTGTGAACACAGAAAAAAACAAAAACAAATGAAGACTGGACTTTTGGGACATATTTAGAACAGGTGGGGAAATACCGGGCCATGTTGTAAACACGTGTAAACCACTTTGGATACTGTAGGGTTTGTTGGTTTGCTCGAAGTTTCGATTATACCTTCCCATCAAGACATCTGTCAAAGAGACCTTGGGTGGAGGACAGCTAGGCAGTCTGATGAGGAGATGTCAAAGCTCAATTAAATTGATCTGGTATTTACAATTTAAGGACACTTTCCCTTCAGAAGTCCACCTGAAAGTTATTGAAACCCAACCCACAAGATCTTTGTATATTCATTGTAGATCGAACGTACTTCCCTTAGCGGAATTCTTCTCAAACTGAGTGCAGTGTATTGTTCTCTCTTTATAAAAGAAATCGATTTTTGTAATGCATTTTCTTTTTTAAAAGTCCTCTGTATAACGCATTGAGGAAAACGGTGGTTATTTCCGATTTTGTGCAACGCAATGGTTCAAACCTTAGGTGAAGTAAAAGGTCCCACAAACTACTGAGATCTTTGCTGCTTCAAATTAACTTTGGGGAGCGTGGACACTTAGATGAAGGTTTTTGTATCCAGTCAATTTTATTATTCTGTGATACATTTGACAATATTAATAATACGATGTATATTAGATATGTGATATGTTTTACATTAATGAACTTGTGCCAAAAGTAAGCATGCTTCAGAAAATTAAAGACACATTTGCAATCTCTGATTATTTTAGCTGAAGGTGGAATTTTAGATCGGGCTTTAAGCTTAGTTAAATGATTGTTATGTATTGGTCTGTAAATTGATAATTAATTTTATGATATAATGGTGGGTTAAATCGTATAAATTATGTTTTGATTTTAATTCATTCCAGACCCACTGAAACAGTTCATGCATGTGTTCATGCTTCTACGTCAACCTAATCCAATGGATCGGAAAACTGAGACACTGGCATTGACAGGAGCAGCTTTGGGTGGCAAGGGGGCTCCTGAGAGGGCAATCTAATAATTTCAAGTACAGTGGTGTCTTCTATATATTTTCAGTGGAGGGGTGTCAATATTACCCCCGGTTTTGCACGAGCACCCACGCATAGCAAGGGCGTCGTAACATAATTGGGGCTGGAATGTATGCATTTAACAGCACATTATTTTTAAAGAAAATGTACAGTTCGTTCTGTACGGTAATATGAAAACACCAAGAGATGCTATCTAGTACACAAGATATGTTCATAACATTTCCACGATGCCTGTGTCAACAAAACGTTCCTTCGCTGACACTGTAAAACATGAATAATAAAGGCATGCCCACAATGCATGCCAACATTGTCATTGTAAAATATTTTCATGATGTTGTGCACAATAAATAGTCATGCATTACCACTGTAAAACAACTTTCATGATTCCATGCCCACAATATTCGCTAAATTGCCACTGTAAAAGACTTTCATCTACTGTGTCTATGGTATATTCTAGCACTGCCACTGTACAACACACGTATGCTGCCTTTTTGGCTCATTTCCATTGCCAAAGAAACACCACACGTTGATCTCTCTCTCTCTCTCTCTCTCTTTCTCTCTCTCTCTCACACACACACACACACACACACACACACACACACACACACACACACACACACATCCCATGTAATTAGAAAGTAGGCTACTTCTTTTCATGCAGGTCTACCGACTACAGATTTTGATGATGGATCATACTGCATGGCTAGCAGTGGCTGTCACTGCAGCAGATGCATGGCTCTAGTTCTTTGAAGTGCCCCAAGTCCAAACGGAATAACTCACAGTTGCCAACATGTGTTGGACAAAAAGAGTGAAGATGGTTCAAGTTTAAAAATTAGTAATTAGAATAACAATGACATTGCAGGAAATTAAATTAAATGAAAGGTATGGACAATTATATCTTTACGGACAAGAGGCATCCTTACAGACAGGAGGTATTTTGGCATTATATGAGACACTGCAAATGCTCTACATATCATACAAAACAACACCCTGCAAGTCTATGTGTCACACAAAGATTACAAGTGGGGCAGATATAAACTTGCCACATCTTAAGTGTAAACTAGTCAACAAGTTCTGGCAGTTGGACTCACTTTATTGCATTCTGCAGCACCCGTACAAAATATGCCAGCATTTCACTGTAAAACCCATTCATGCTTCTAGTGTGGCACGAATAAGAGTTAGAGGATTGCAAAATGCCATGCTAATATAATTCCAGCAGCTACAGAACATGATTTGAAGGAAGCCATGCATCTTGGGCAGTGCGGGTATGAGTGTTCCCCTGTTGTTCAACCTTTGAAGTCATTTAATAAACAAGACCAGTTTTCCCCTGGGACTAGGCAGAATATTGACTTGAAGATGCACTTACCACAAGATTCGTTTGTCCAGAGGCAAGTGAATTGGGTGAGCGAGAACACACACGGTGTGGCTGACTTGCATAGCTGGTCTTGGGTGGCAGCCTCTCTCAACAATCCCTCTTCACGTTGGCCTCGATATTGATGATTCTTTCCTAAGCATTCTCTCCTGGAATAGTTGTGGTCATATTACTTATTTCAGAACCACTCTCTAGGGGTACTCTATAATTCTACTTTAAGAGACCTGGTTAATGGAGTGCCCGGGTTGTTAATGGGTACATCACCTATGTGCAACCGGCTGAGAAAGTTGCTCGGGACAGACCCTCTGAGGAACTATTGATCACCATTAAAAAGGCTTCTGGTATCTCATTTGACCACTTGTCACCTTCGGACAAGGGCATTTTGGCCCTGCAGGCCTCTATTTTGTTTACGGGTATCACTATAATACTGCTTTTAATAAATGTGTATTGGCATTACTACATCTGTTCTATTGAAACTATACTTGCAAATCTCTCTGCTTGTGTAATGAATTGGAGAGAAAGTGTAAACTCTGGTCTCATTTGCTTAGGTGGGGATCTAAACTCCACTTGTGTGGCGATGGGTCCTTCAAACGCTAACCCGGGTGACAGGGGTCAGATTATCGAGACCACACATAATAGAAAATGGGTGTCATGTATGAAGGAGGTGGGGTAACACTGCCTTAATGGGGCTGCATCGGGGCACGTCCCAAGTAAACCTAACTGGTCAAGGGGCGGCAAGCAGTCCACACTGGACTACATGTTCTCCAATGAAGCTCTGCACTGCTGCTATAATACATTTTCTATCAAGAGTAGTGAGTGGACCGATCATGAAAGTGAAAGGAACAATGCAATCCACAACCTTGGAGTGGAAATTTGACATGTTTAATCTATTTAACTTTGTGAATTGTATTCCTTGCCATTTGAAAGGCTCGATTTCAATGTCTTGTAGGGCCAATCATACACATTGTTTTGATGAAAAGGTTCCCCTGGAAAAGCGTAAACTCAGGGCAAAAATTAAAGCCTTCAATATTAAATATGGGGGTGATAGACGTTGGGTAATTGAAGAACTAAAAAAGGCTAGACAAACCTACCGCTATTGGATTCAAAATGATCATGATCATTTACTGCAAAGGGGTGCTGAAGTTATGTTAGACTAATTATGCAAAGGTGACACGTCCCCCTTTTGGAGACTCCTTAACATTGCGTTAGGCTACAGGTTGATCTCTTGTTGAACCCCATTAGTGAAGCCCTCTCGGTGACTCACTTTAAAACAATATTTGGGCTCCAATGTGAAGAACCTGCCACACTAGCTATCCCAGAAGAGATCTTGATTAGTAAGTGGGATTTTTATTTTTATCAATTCACGGTTCACAAAGTTATTGTGGGTAGTAGTTGCTCGGGAGCACCTGGCCCTAATAAGCTATGGAATATCATTTTCAAACACAACCCTTCCACGTGGGCTTGTATTTTAATGATTTATTTTAGGCAAATTATTCTCTCCCAAGTACTTCCTAATTCATGGCATACGGCATATGATGTCCCGATTTTAAAAGAGGATACTGTTCTGACCCTAACAATTGCAGACCCATCGCTATCTTAGATGCCGATAGTAAGGTCTTTGCAGCCTTATGTTTGCAACATCCAACGACATGGTCCCTGGCAACGGGAAGGTTACAAAAATGGCAAACTGGGTTCCACAAAAGGCCTTGCACCACTCGGAATGGCTTTCTTCTACGATCTACCCAAAACCGGGTTGGGAACAAAAAAGTTTATTCCCTATTGGTCGTGCACTTTGATATGACGGCAGCCTTTGACAAGGTGAATAGGAAATTCCAGTCGATGAAATAAGCTACATGGGGACTTCCTTGGCATTTATTTAGCCCAATAATTGCTTTGTAGTCTGTCTCTAAAATTAGGGTCAGACTTAATAATCAGGGAGGGCTGACGCAGGAGATTCCGGCTTCCACCGCGTTCTTGCCCCGGTCTTTTTAATGGATATGTCTCAGAGATTGGAGATTCGCTAGAGAAGGCTGTGCTCGCCGCACCCAAAGTAAACAAACTTCAATGGCTCTCCTATGCAGATGACTTTTCATTACTTGATTTAACCCTACGCAAGCCAGAATGTGTTGCAAATCAATGCAAAGGAAATGAAGGTCATGCATTGCACAACACAAGCGTCAACTACGAAATGTGTTTTCCATTGTGGAGGGAAGAGACTAGATCTGTAACCACTCTTTATTTATTTGGGTTTCCAGATTTTCAATATACCATCTAACTCTGCTGCTTGGGACTTATTATTCGACCAATTAAAGGGACTGAGCAATCAACTTGTAAAAATTGATGGGAAATTTGGTTTATTTTGGGAAAGGTAGTCCCAAAGGTCATACATGGTGTGGATTTGTTTGATTTCAGTTATTTAAAAATGTTCCCTTACATTGAAGATACGTTCTGGAGGATATTATTACAACTACCTAGATCTCTGCCAGTCGCTGCTATTCGATATGATCTGCGGTGGAGCTCACTGAGATGTAGCGGAATGTGGCGCTTTTTAATTTCGGTAAGATCTTGACCGCTTCTCCAGGAACATTCTATGATGGCTTGAAAGCAATTGTGAATTCACAAACTGAATTAGAAATACACAAGTCTGTTAATCATCTTTGCATTGTGTGTGATCAATTGCTGAACGACATTAGATCTAGTCGGGAAGAATTGATGCACCGGCCCAATCCAACCAAATTGCCCCTGGAACGATGGGACTTGCAACTAAAACTTGACAAAATGCATAGTTATGACTCAGTAGCCCGTTTGGTTGAAGACCACAGCAAGCTCGATGTCCTCGGCACGTTTTTGCCTCTTTAATCTGAAAAAGCAGCCTGTTATACAAAACTCGCCTTAGATATTTTAATCTCTATTTTTACACTATGGCTATAAAGAGTGTTTTTGGAAAAGATGCCTAAGGGGCAGTGCAACTTAACATATGGGGTTAATGGGTTCTCGGCAATTGTAAAACCTAGTTAATTTAATAAATAGCTTAACATGAATTTCGTTTTAATATCTGTATCTCTCTTTTAACAAAGTGTAGTATTGAAACATATTTTATTATGTATTAATCTTTTTCCCACCTTCTACTTTCATTTTTACTACGTGGGTGGATTTTCAGGATATTGCATTGAAATGAATTGTAAAGGATGGGAAAAAACTGTGAAAAAGGGATACACTTTTATTTTAATGTATTTTTTCTACTTTGTCAGTGTGCTATTTGTATGCATTTTTTTTTACATGCTTTTTCCCTTTTCGTTAAAGGTTCTATAAGAACCAACACCAAAAGATAAAACAAAACAAGAACATGATTGAACCCACCGGGTCTGTATATTTTCTATGAAATCAAAGTGTACACCACACAGAGTAGTGGTGTAAAGTGAGAAAAAGGGACAATTCGTTGTCTCCATTTTATAAAACGACTTTGACTGCATGTTACTGTTGGACAGAGAAGAGCAAGCTGAATAAGTGAGTTACTAACACTGAGCTATGTTCACATCTATGTCAAGCACCAGAGATCCTCGTGCAACCTCCTCTCTATTGCTTTCTCTCTCTTGTTCTGTTTCTTATATCATCCTCCCTTCTACCTCACTGCCTCACTGCTGCCCTTCCTATTCTTTCGCTCCCGCATTCAGCTGCGCATTTCTCTTTCGACCCCCTTGCTGCCTTATCTATCTCCTCTGCTAATCTCTGCCCTGGCTCCCTCTTTCACTGCTATCCTATCTCTGGCACTTCTCAGCTCGTATCTCTTATCTCTCTCTTGCTGTCTTCCTTTTCCCTTTCATTTACACTCTCCCTCAGCTCGCTCACTCCCGTTCTATCTCACTCCCATTCTGTCTCTTCTTTTTTTGTCTCCTTCACTGCCTCTTATTTCTCTTTGCATTCTAGCCCGTTTCCATGCCTCCTCTTTCTATTCTGCGTCCTGCCTCTCACGCCCCCGAATCTCTATTGCGTTTGTCTCGCTCTCCATCCTTGTGTCCCTTCCCTGTCATCTGGCAGCAACAGAACCGTTTTCGAGAGGGAAAAACAACGGGCCAGAGAGTTCTAGCACATTGTGATGTATTAGATAAGCAAGCGTTGAAACTCGAGTTATTACCAGTTCAGCTGCATGACTGAGAGTGGGACCCACAAACATGGCACATCTCTTAGTCTCTAGAATGTGTCCACATGCACGCCACCAGCCCATCCATGTCTGACAGTGCTCAGGCCTGTACTTGTTGCGTCTGGAAGACCCATCCTTGCTGCTGGACTTTTTCATTGAATTTCATAACAGACGTTGTACGTGACTTTCTAAAAAATCTTTTGCTGAATATACCTGGGCCTCAGGTCTGCCACCGACTACAGTTGCGCCCCTGCACACTCACTGTCGAAAACCAACTACTGCACAGTGGCACCTGTGGCACGCGGCTGGGAGGGTGTCTCACTCTGCCATTTTGATCACTGGGTAACGTCTTTAACTGCGCATGCAGGTCTGCAGGGTCGGGTCATTGCAATTAGGAATCTGATACCAATAGGGGCGTTCTTCCATTATGGCTTCCCTTTGACAATTCTCAACCACTTGCACATCTCCAATGGGCCAAGCAAGGCTAGTTTGTTTTGCTTACCCAGACTTGCATGGCCCATTGGGACTCCAGACTGGAGGACTGCAGCTCTGAATGCGCAAGGGAGTGCTCGTAAACTCCCTGCACAGTCAGAGCTTCTGCGGCACAATGTAGATGGTACCAGCTCTCCCTGCTTCCTGCTCATGTTGCATGGGAGCCAGAGAGCCATCAAAGAGATCCAATGAATTCTGGACCGGCGTTGCAGATAAGAAAAGCCAAATATGTATGTGAATGTGTCCATGGCTACATGTGTACTCAAGAGTTTATGGTTAGGTGTGTGCGTGAAAACAAGAATATATGTTATGTGGGTTCGCCTGAGAATGAGAGAGTTATGTATGGGCATGAGCAAAAGAGTTTTGAATGCTCCTAATGTGTATGGGTGCATGAGTGAATGTGTATGGGTGCATGAGTGAATGTTTATGGGTGCATGAGTGAATGTGTAAGTGTGTGAGTGAATGTGTATGGGTGCATGAGTGAATGTGTATGGGTGCATGAGTGAATGTGTATGTGTGTGAGTGAATGTGTATGGGTACATGAGTGAATGTGTATGTGTGTGAAGGAATGTGTATGAATGTGTGAACGATGCACCCCACTCCCTGCCCACAAATCAGAGTCCCACCCGCAAGCACTGTCAGCGGGGCCTCTGATTTAGGGTTGTGAGGAAATGGGGTTCCACCAAATCATAGGACCACCAACAGTGCTGGTGAGCCGGCATCTGATTTAGGGCCCTGGGGCAGGGGGTGTTTTTTTTCACACATTCATACACATTCACTCATTCTGAGCAGGTCTTTGGTTGGGGAAACATCATAGGCCGCTCTCCAGCACTGTGAGCGGCACACCCTGTGCTGGTGAGCGGGCCTATGATTTTGGGACATATCCTTCCCCTGCACACCCCTAAATGTTCATGTATTCTATTATGCGGATAAGCGTCGGAAGCGGCGGTTACGGCCGTGCGGCTTGACGTTCACTGTTGATGCTAGGTCGCTTCCTCTAAACAACGCGTTCTGGCTGGCGTGCTGGCTGCAACTCTGTGCAGTTTCTAGTTTCCTTGCGGAGGCCGCGGCTGTGGGACTCCAGAGCCGAGAGTCTCCAGAGCCGTTGGCACCGAGGAACGGCGTCCAGTACGGGGAACTGCAGGTGTTCTGCGCAAATACTGCTCTAACTGCTCTAATAGATCCAAATCGGGAGCCGTATTTCAGTGAGTATTGATACGGCACGTAAGGCACGATACTCGGGGGAGAAAGATTCAAAAAGCTATTCTGGCATCTTTTGTTGCATTTTGTTTTTGCTTATCCCCACTTCTGGCTGCTCAGTGTGGAAAATACGAGACAGATAGAGAGGAGGTGTGCGGTCGCTCTTATGGATTTCGTTTCCCATGGTAAGAGGGGCTGCACACACGCTTAGCTTCTTACTCTGCTGTAAGGAATACTTCTTTTTTGGCCACCAGTAAAAAAAGGGTGTTTTTATAATCAACGCCCAAGGATCCAGGAGAAGATCTCTTCACTCCCAGTCGTGGATTGATAAAGTTCCCACATTTCAGACCGAAATGGAAAAGGGAAAGGCTGGCCTCGCAACCTCTTTTTCCTCACCTATAAGAGATCGGGTGCAAGAGGTTTTAACCCTCTGTACCCGGAGATGACGAAGATTGAAGAACATGCGTTCTGAATCTAAACTGCATAATCCCCATAATACCAGAGAGTGTGCTAAAACGAGAGAATTATATCACCTTAGAGCATACTAGCAATCCCGCTGTCCCGCCTGCCCCTGAGGGGGGTGAGAATTTTTTAGGAAATAATTTGGTGTATCCGAAGGCATTTATGGGAGCCCCGCAAGAGGAGAATGGATCTCTTCCAGCCTCCCTAGATCAAGCTGTTCTCGATCACTGGCCGGACTTTATGGCCAATATTGCCAAAGAGCTGCTGCTATGCACAAGCCCCTTTGATCTGGGACTCTTAGTGGACTCACTAAGTAAACTTGTGACAAATTCTAGCCCACCCAGCAAGAATATGGCCTCACAAAATAATGAATCCTCCTGTCCTAATGCTGGAACCCGGACAAGCAACCTGGACAAGGCTTGTCAATTCAACCCTCAAAAAGAGCTACTAGATGAAGCCTCACAATCGGACTACCGTAGCAAGGTAGTTCTGGCACCATACACTCCCCATAGAAATAAAACTAGCATAATTACAAGGCCCAACCTCGTTAATTCCACCTTGGAACCTTCTTCTGCTATTGCAACAGTCGTATCGAAACCAGATCAAGAGGTCTACAGACTCCCCATACAGACGAATGTTCTCTCTAAGTTGGGCTCCTCCCATAACCTGTGTATTAGAAAGTGTCGAATGCCCAAAATAGAAGACACAAGTACTCAGGATTTTGTTTCAGACCAGAGAAATTTCATTATCACCAACATCAGTAAGGTAATTGGCCATGAACCTAAAGAAGCCCTGCAATTTAAAGTCCTAGCCTGGCTCAGACAGAGAACTGGGCCGGGTGTGGTGAGATTATCAGATCTTAAAATTCTCTGCAGGTTGGATTTGAGAGACTGGAGCTCACTTGACGATAAGGACTGCGTCCTAGTGGGATGTGGGACCAGTTCCCTACCGGCCTTTTTAAGACTATGCAGATACATCTCGAGGGGATCCACCAGATGTAACCTGATTATTTGACTATTCATTCGGCCTAAGGAGGTTTCCCTGGTCGTGCATATTGCTGTGGATACTTTTTTCGCTCATTTTTGTTTCATGTAAGAATTGTCTGTATTGTTTGTTTTTTCTGTTTGTCTGCACCCTTAAGCCTATGGGTACCTGGAGCGCAATATAAATAATAAACATAAAGATAAACATAAATCAGAGGTCTGCTCATCTTGTTTGCTTTAACTATGAACCCCAATGAAAAGTAACTAGAGGCATACATGATAACCAGACTAGCTGTAGCAATGAAGTCCTGTCTAGCCACATAACACCACTTATCATTATCAAAATGAGTTGGACAATTTTGCATGATAAGTGTGGTTAGGTGTGTTGGCAAGGGAGCAAGCCCATCCCACCCATCCCACCCCCAGGGTGTAGGGGGCGTTCTTTTGTATGTGATTCAGACATTTAGACATAGTGCATGTAAAGAAGCGAATGCCATTTTTGTAGATATCAGTAGGAATAGTCAAAGCACAGGAACTGCATGGCCATGCAGTATTTAGTGTGGTAGATACAGACCACATGTCTGAAGGGGAAATCTGGATAGGCCCAAGAGCTGATGAGGGGCTCACTCCACTGACATCCACAGAAACCCTTCTTTGTTTTAGGATTGTTGCCAATATGTTTTTATAAAAAGAATGTGTTTGGGGATGTCTTAACCGACTTTTCCTCTGCCATGCGTCATCACTGTGTTCCGATGGTGCAAAAAATTGTAAATGGCCGCAAAACCCTTGTGCGTGCCAAAACCTCTGAAAATCACACTTTGCAAAGCACAAAAAGATGAATGCCCAATCCCCCATGCATGCTGTTAGTGGTGGAACAGAGATTTGACTCCTGAGACATGTCACTGGGCTCCACAACATGTGAAGATGGAGTACAGAATGAAAAGCAGTGCTTTGCTAAAGGAAACCCCAAAATCTTGCTTTAAATCCTTTTTTTCTTTGTTTCTGAAACTGCAGAATGTCGGTACAAAACATCCTCAAATATCCATAATTCTTGCTGGGTGCTACAATTAACTTAGTGCAAGAAACCATTGTGAACTTACAATGTCCCGAAAAGCTGAAAGCATCAAAAGGGGCCTGTCTGTGAATCTGTCAAAATCTGGGCACAGTACCCTGGGCTGCCTGAATGACAGCTGTCAGGTGCCTGCAGGATTAAACTTTAAACATGTATACACTGAAATCAAATGTTTGCAATCTAAGAGGCCTGTTACTGAGATAAAACTTTGTTGTAATTGTTAAATCCCATGGTTTAAAACCTAGAATGAGAATTCTAGCTGCTATTTTGAAATCACAAGTTTGTTTTAAGCTAAGGAAAAATGCAACAGAATTAACATTTAAATATAAGACTGGCTAAAGCAACCAAACTGGAATAACAGCTTTCCTCACAGAGGCAAAGCCTCTCCCTCCAGCTCCCTCCACCAGCAAATCACACCAAAGCAATAATTATAGGGTGGTGGAGGAACCTGGTCTGCAGTGGGGAAGGAAACAATGACCAACTGCAAAGCAGGAAATGCAAAGTGAGAAGACAGTCATAAAATGTCCTCTGCCAAGAGAATAGGGAAGGGACTGCTTCTGGACTGAAGGGAGAGAAAAAGAGGCAGACCCAAACAGCCATCTGTGGCTGAACATTGACCAAGAACATTTTTGTTTAAATACATATAACTTGCCACTTAAAATTGTCAAAAACACAAAAATAACAGAATTTAAAATCTAAATTTTGGCTGCACATTTCAAGAGGCGGTAAAATCGTGTGTCATATTTTGGAAGGAAACTGCAGAAAATGTGATTTTACACCAAATGTATTCCTGCTACAAGTATGAAACTGTATACAATTATGCCCAGGTTATAAGCGCACACTTGTAGAAATTTGCTGATAAAGCGGACATTGAACTCCGGATGAAAAGGGCAAAATTCTGTGAAAAGCAGACACGAGATCCCACAGCTACGGGGTTTGGAGGAATAGCTGCTGTACAAAATATGGAATCTATATATGTGGTTATTATAGAGGTTGCACATGTGTAAATATGTATTGTGTCAAAAGTAGATTTTGTGTTCAAGAGGGTAGAGGTGGACTCTAAGCCTCATAAACCCACACCATCAAGGTGACACACTGTTTTTCTCCTCCTATCAAGGCAGAGAGGAGGCTCTGACTCAATAGACTGGCAAAAGGGCGAACTTAGGATAAACCAGCCCACACACACCTTCATCATAGCATAAATAGAGACAGCTCACCACTCAAAAAGACAGACAGATTCACCCACTGTCCGAATGCTGGTAGAGCACCCTGCTGCAGAACTTTCCATCTTACTTGCTCCAGACTCCAGAAACTTGACAAAGCAGAACCCATTGCATAGCTGAACCATTTTCAGCTAGGCCTCAATTTCCAAAACCAGAACCAACCTCATAAACCTAAGGGGAAGCATCATACTACAACCGGGCTGCGCTGTACTGCTTACCTGCTAAAAGAATTTTCATCAGAACCAAAAAGAGCAGATCGGATCCAGTCCTGTGCCGTGCTGTGACCAGATTGCATGGCAGATCCAGTCCTGTGCCGTGCTGTGACCAGAGCGCCTTGCAGATTAAATCTGATGTGCTCAGCTGTCTGTCCCAGAACCAAATGTCCTTCCCTGACCAGAATCTTGACGGACAAGAATCCTGACGGTTCCGTTTAAAAACATATCTAGTAAGTATCTATAGATAGAACTGTGTCACTAGCATATGTACTGTCCATAGTCAATCCCTATCTTAAACCCATCCTATCTTGTATTCAGAACCTGCATTGTTAGGAGTATTTTTGAATTGTCTAAACTCTCTATCCAATCCATCCTATCTTCCTCCTGTGCTAGCATTGTTAAAACTATCTTTGCTCTGATCTTTTCTCATCTGAAGAAGGCTCTTGTGTGGTATTTGTTTTGTTCATAGTCATCCTCTATTGTAAGAGATCCTTTTTGTCATTTTAAAAGTGCATTCCTGTTTTCTATCCTTGCGCCTATCTCGAAAAAACAACCTCCACTAAAACGTCCATAATGCCCTCAGTTTTTGTGCTAGAAACTTCTGCTTGTAGCTAACATCCACAGCTTTAAATCGCATCTATAACTGCATCCCAAATCCATACAGTTTTCCCGTTATCGCGATTATCGCACAGTGAAAAGTTTTCCACAAATTTTGTTTTTGGGAAAGTCTGACACGTGTAAACAGCTTTTGATTGCTACCAACTTCAATTTTAGGATTTCAAATTGTTTCTTGGTATTGAATCATTGCTTGCATTTGTGTGCAACCATCCAAAGCAGTTCCCATAAGAATTATAACAATTTCCGCAATTTATACCATATTTAGTGTTTTTGCCCAGTCCATTCTCAAGGATAACTTTAAAAGCCATTCTGACAGCTTGATAGTCAATCCTGTTTTTCTCTTGTGATTGCTGGGGGAAAGTGGGGTTGAGATTCTGTTGATTTTGCCTTTCCTGAATACCTGCTCTCTTCTCCTATCTCTTTACATTGTATATTGCGGGGTTGAGGGGTGTGCAGGGGGAAGCTCTGACCACAGTGCTATTCGTTCTGAACACACACACACACACACAAGTATTATTTCTGTGCTGAATTGTTTTGTTCACTATTACTCCTTGTGTATTAAAGAGATTATTTATTGTTACATCACCCCATTGGTGATTATTGTGTACCCATTAAAACATATTGTGATTAAATTATAAATATATCAATAAATACTTTAGCTTTGCAAACCAGCCTGATTCCTGGTTCAGTCTGACGGGGGGGGGGGTGGGTTCCAGGAGAGGGACGTGATATGAGTGGTACATCGTTCAGAATAAAAGAACTTTTAGACAAAAATAAATAAGGATTTCAATTGTGCATTACATGCTAGGCGTTGACTTAGGTGTGTGCTGGATTGAAATCACTTACAGCTCGGGGGCTTGTCGCGGGATCCTGAATTAGACATACCACTTGTGACAGTCTAACACAGTGTGCTAACTGACGGGGTACATACACCTTGTTGGGCTACCACACTGTGCTACACTGTAAAAACACCCTTCAATAGAAATACTCAAAGGAGTTGGGCCTGTTTTGCAAAAAGTAAAAGTAACCCTGAGATAAATCAGAATGAAATTAATATTTTCGGAATGGCGACCCCAGTAGACATTAATATAGCAAAAGAACACCTACTGCACAAATTGTTTGTCTGGGATGAATGGGTTGAGCAGGATGAGAATGTTTGGCTGCAGGAAATCAAACAACAAACCACTGTCACAGAATATATATATATATGGCAGGACCAGGGTCCATTACACCAGGCACTTAGTGAACTGTATATGGCCCCAAGGGTAAAAGAAGAGCAATGTAAAATTGCTAAAATAGCAGCGTACCTGTACCTCCATATTGGAGTAATACAAGAAAAAAATGCCGACAACCTAGACCTTGCAAATAGGCAAGTACAATCCCTAGAGAAGACCCAAACTGATCTGGACTCTGCAGAGCAAAGGCTACAAAAGAGAGAAACCAGACAGTACCTGACAAAAGTAAAGGAAGATCTGCATCTCCTGCATCAAGAGAAGGTAGACCAAGATGCCCAGATACAGACACTGCAGAAAGAGTGTCAAGAAAGGTTGGACTCCTTAAAACAGAGCCAACAAATGCTAGATCAGCAATTGAACTATAATAGAGTCTGTGCAGAGCAGATAGTCACCCTGCAAAACCGCCTAGAATCCTTACAAGAGGAAAATAATAAATTGATTATCAAAGACCTAGAATCACAAACAGAGTTTAATGAAGAGCGCCTGAAATTATGTGCCATTAGAAAAAAAAGGGACGACATGGCTGCACAGAGGGGTACTCTAATTCAGGAAAGGGACGCCTTAGGCCAGGAAGTCAGCCATTTAAAAACCAAGGTGGAAGAAAATCACCTGGCCCTTCAAGGACTGGGTGAACTCAAAATGGACTATGAAAAGCTGTTAGAGCACACCAGGAGGGTGGAAGATGCTCTGGAAAAGAATAATCAGGCCAGTATGGACAGAACTCAGGAGGTGAGTCTCCTGCAGCAAAAATTGGCCCAATCCTCCCAAAGCAGGCAGGAAGCACAGAGAGACAACGAGGCTCTCTGTGAGAAAAATGACAGGCTCCATAGACAGACAGCCTTGCAGGAACAACTAATAGAGACCAGTAAGGCCTTAATAGAAGAACAAAAGTGTCAGATTCTTGCATGTCATCAGGGAGTAGAGGCTGAGAGAGATGAGGTCAGATGGGAGAGGGAAACCCCCAAGCATAACCTCAGGAACCCTGGTACCAGAGACTTTAATCTCTTCAATTCCATGGACTCTGCCAACCCCATGTCAATTGGCTCACATGAAACAAGGGCCAGGGGGATGGTAGACTACAACCCAATGGGGAATATGGGGCTAATAGGTCATTGCCTTCCAGAAATGGATGTGGATGGGCAGGCATCTATGTACAGGTTCCCAAGTCATAGGGCCATCTTCTCTGATCAGGGAGACTCCGGTGAGGGGAGAATCAGAGAAATGGATCCTATCAAATATAACTTATCAAGAGATCAGGTGGTAAAATGTGGTGGGGAATTCCATGCGACTAGGCCCACTAAGAGCATACTAAAAACCTCTTCCCAGCTAGGACAGTGGGGGGGGGAGGGTACGCAACCAATCCTGGTTGCAAGGAAGCGTCAGAAGACTCTTCTGAGTGCCACAGGTCCCTAGAGACTAGGCCCCCACATTCTGCCAGCCATTCACAAGCTCACAGAATCTGGGAGAGTCTAGAAGACCAGACAGCCACCTCTGGTAGCAGTGCCTCTGACTCAGAGGATGAGTGGACCAGGGTGACAAGAACTAAAAAGGCTAACAAAGTTAAGAGGGCCTTACTCAAGGATCCCCTGAAACAAATTAAAGCTATTAGGAGCGTCATCACGCCCTACCACAAAAATGCCAAATATTCGGTTTGGGAGCACCTTGAACTATTTGAGCAGATGATGGAAACTTTCCATCTGAAGGACAGCCAAAGCTGTATTTAGTATGTAAAGTGGACATTTTCTCCTGAGTACTCCAGCTTCTTTGCAGAGCTGGAGGATCAGAACCATTCCAGATGGTCCACCTATAGGGCGGCCATCCTGAAACATGTTTCCATTCATAGGAACCCTCAAGAGGCTCGCAAGGCAGCCTACAATTTACAGTGTGGGGAAGACCAGACCCGCAAGAATTTGTTCAGGAATTAAAACGCATCTTTGCACAGACCACTAGAATGGTGCACACTGACAGTAAGGAATTTGTGAACATCTTCTTTTGTGCTCTCCCTAAGTATATTATGACCCTGCTAGTGAGGGACTTTCATGAGAAAAGATCACTAGACATGTTCATTGAACAAGCAACGTGCATCTATGAAGTACAGAAGCCGCTGGAAAGTAAAAATATTGGCAAAGGCCCCAAACCTACCGCAACACCCCTGCTGCTGCCAAGGTGGCAGAGGTGAAGGTTACCCCCATTTTAGATCTGGAGATGGGGGTCCTAAAACCCTTCCTGGGCAAAATCCGACCAACCCCAAACCCAGAAGGCCCTCGGGCCAATCCCAAATGGGGAGCCAGAGAGGTAACCCCACAAATGGGACCCCTAAATCCCCTGACTACATCATCCCACGCCACAAGGGAAATAGACCCATCCTGTGGACTCCTCCAGCACAAGGGGGGATCCAACCAGACAGCAGGAAACCCAGGGAACTTCCCTCCTCACTTTACCCAGGAGGGCAGTAATCCCCCAAATGCCGGACCAAATTACTTTCCCTGGTACCCACCAAACTTCAACCCCCAAAACAACCCTTCTTTCTTTCCCCACTTTCCTGAGCCCAGACAGCCCAATGCGGGAGAGGGGAGGCCAAGGGTGGTGGGGTACCCAAACTTTCCTAACCAGTGGTATTTTGCAAGAAGGGATAGTTACCCCTCCTGGGATGCACCCAGGTTAGATCTGAGGACCCCGTACCAGCCAAAGCGGGTGTCCCAATTATAGCGCCAGACACAGAATATGGCACAGGATCTGGGTCGCATGCTGAGGGCTCAACAGAACCCTCAGATGAGTATGCCAGCTCAGAAGTCCTCAAATCCAGAATCTGGTGCTCCAGAACAATGACGGGGGAAGAATCCCGACAACCCACCGGTTCCCAGGGAGGAGGCACAAGGGGAAGGGGGGTGTAATGCCTTAGAGGAAGCTCCCTTCCCCACTTGTGAAAAGCCCCAGGAAACCTAGGAACTGGAACCCAAATCTCCTGCCCCCGAAAGTCTGCAACACAAGGAGCAGAGGGCGGGTAGGAGAAATAAAGAGCCTAAAAAGGCCCATTTTGAGGAGGAGGTGCAAATCTTCCAGTTTGAACGAGAGAGGTCCTCAGAGGATCCTGGGAAAAGGATCTTCTCCTTCAGGGATGGGGGAACTCCTCCCAAAGAAACATGGGTCCTAAAAGATCCCAATCCAGACTGGGTAGATGTGGGGACCGAGTTAGAACCGCCCATCATCAACCCCCAGAATGACCAGCATGAAAATTCCCCTGTTCAAACCCATTTTGGGGACTGCCTCCAAAAAGGGGGGGCAGCCCAGAATCAGAACCAGGGGAGCCCAATACTTCCCCCATATCTAGCTGTCACCTTTTTCTTACAGGTTCCCAAGATCCCAAACAGAATCCTGCCCAAATCACCTCTCTGTCAGTATCCAAAGCAAAGAAAGTAACCCACCAGTTGGCCAAAAATGTGCATTATCTTTGCTCCCTTGCGGAAACGGAGGGAAGATTTTATGCCCCAGTCCAAATACAGGGGCAATGTACAATGTTGGCACTGGTGGACACTGGATCCCAAGCTACCCTTCTGTGAAAAAGGGCCTTTGATCAGCTGAATTTGGGAAGGGGGGAGAAATACCAAATTCCTCTCACCCCTCTTCCTGGACAATTTCAGAACTTCGACAGGAAGGAAATTCCCATATAGGGGACTGCAGATTAAGACATTAAAATTGGGCGACACAAGGTGAAGCACCCGGTCATAGTTGTGACTCCATAGGGCACACCTTGTTTATTAGGGAATGGCATCCTGCATAGATTGTCTACCCTCATAGATTGTGTAAACAAGGTCCTCTGGACCCAGACTAACCAACCAATAAAATTGAAACAGAGTGTCAACCATGTTAGTTTAAATGGCACCTGCCACATGGTTGAACAAAAACCTGACCAAATTGAGTTCCACTTCCAGAATAATCAAATCCCAGACGTGACAGTAATTGCAGTAGGACAACAAATTGGCGATGGGGGGTCCTCTCTATTTCTGAAAATCAACCTTCCTTCCAGTCTAAGGTGGCATTCCACACTGGAAGGAACCACTCTGAAATTCTATACAAATTCACAATCAGAAAATGCCATTCATATAGTCCAAAAAGATGAGAAATCAGCTGAAATCTTGGATGATATTCAGAAAATTGGAGAGCAGTTGTTCATCATTGTTCAGTTAAATGATAAGAAGGACTCTTTTATCGCCCAAGTGTGTGTGAAGAACGCTAAGAGCTTCATCAGCGAGGCCATGTTCCGCAAACTCCCAAAAGATCCAGCCCTTCCCACATTTATTTTAGGCAATTGGGAAATGGACCTGGAAACACCCAATTCCAAACATCTCGTGCCTTGCAGGTATATGCTCAAAATGTCCATAGGCAACAAGAGCATGGTCCATAATGGTTGGGTCGTGCGAGATGTCCCTGCTGCATTTTATTTAGGCAGTAATATTCTCAATCTCTTTGCCATTAGTTTGGACCTAATAAACTTCAAAGCTTGGTCCCAATTAGCGGGTAATCCCATGGACTTTTATGACCCAGAGAAAGCATTTTGGGCAGCTGAACTGCTGCCCTATGCAGTTGAAATTCAGATTGGAGAGGAAGTAACCATCCCAAAACGGACCCGATGATTCTCACTGGAAGTAAAAATTAAAAGAGGCCAGAAATTGAGAAATCCTGACGCCTATGTTTATCTTACTGCACATTTCCAACAGCAAGGGTTGGGGGTAAACCCAACACCACTAGACAACATAGAACACAACACCAATCCAACAGAGGTGTATAACAGCGACCTAAAGAGTATCACTCTGGGCGCAGGCACTATTATTGGAATGGCGGTCGATGACTGACATTTTTCCATAGATTTAGGTAATTAATTGTTAGGACCAATCCCCAAGGACTGTTTTGACCGTAATACTGATGATGACACCACACCAGACAGGATCTTCACACAGCATGGGGGGAATTTCCTGGTGTACTCTTCCTGCCCTTGTGGTAAGGAAGATGTGACCTGTGACTTCAGGAGGGATGAGGTGACATTTCAAGTCCATAAGGACTGCCTTCCCCACCCGAACCCATCAGTCCAAATCAGCACTGTGACCAGGGACTTCTCCACCCAGCTGGAGGAGGCCACTGAGATAGCCAAACCGGAAGTCTTTCCATGCTACAGGCAGATGGTTGAAGAGAGAGTCAACCTAGCTGATGCCTTCGAGACTCTGGAGCAAAAGCAAAAATTTAAACAAGTTTTCTTAGATTTTCAAGATCTCTTTACAGTGGACTCATATGACTGTGGTTGCACCGACATACACACAACAATTCCCACAGACCCTGGCATGACTCCAGTGTTTGTGAAGAAATATCGCTTGTCTCTCGCATCAATTGAGTCTCTACTGAAATAATTATGAACCTTAAGTCACGTGGAATAATTTGTCCAGTCCACAGCACCTTCAATAATCCTGTGCTGGGGATTTTGAAACCAAACGGCCAGTGGAGACTCTGTTTTGACCTAAGGGAGCTCAACAAATGGGTCCATACTTCCTGATGGCCTCTTCCCTACATTGACCAAGGACTGGCCCAGATCCAGGGGTCACATGTATTCACTGCAATAGACCTGACCAATGGGTACTGGACTGTACCTGTCAGTAGGGAGGACCAATGCAAGCTGGCCTTTACCTTCGGGGGGCAGCAGTACACTTGGACCCGGATTCCCTTCCGATACATCAACTCCGGCAATGACGTTAATATCTTTCTACACAAGGCCATGCCAGACCGGGGTGAGAGGGGTAACCTGGCCTAAGTATATGATGTTCTAGTCAAAAGCTCAACTGTGGAGGAGCTCATAGCGGAGATCCGTTATGTCCTGACACAGTTGAGGGCTGCCGTAGCAAAACTCTCCTTTCAAAAGGCACAGTGGTGCAGGACCCATGTCAATTTCTTGGGGCATTAGAGAACTCCTCAGGGTCTCTGTCCCCAGGAAAAGAAAGTGGAAGCACTCCAGAAAATAAAAGACCCCACAACTCTGCAGGAACTAAGGAGCCTCCTTGGACTAACTAATTATAGCAGAAAGTTCATTTAGGACTACGCAGAGATCACAAGACCCCTGATCCATCTTTTGAAGGGGGGGTCAAGTGGGGTCCAGAACAAGCTGCGGCAGTAATATAACTCAAAAGAAGCCTCTCACAAGCGCCTTGCCTAGCTTACCCTGTCAAAAATAAGGAGTTCTTCTTGGAGACAGGGTTCTCAAATACATGCTTGACTGCAGTATTATACCAAAAGCATGACAAGGTCAATAAAGTAATCTCCTATGTGAGTAAAACTTTATCTTCTGTGGAGGAAAAATTCAACGATTGTGAGAAGGCACTCCTGTTAACGGTGTGGGCATTGAAGAAGTACAGCCCATTCATCCAGGGGGAACACTTCATAGTGGAGACTCCACACCAACCTTTGCAATATCTTCAAAGTGGCACAATCCGGGCCGGAAATGTGAGTAATTCCTGAATTACTTCCTGGATTCTGTCAATGCAAGGCTTTCCTGTGAAGGTCAGATATGGCCAAAACAAGAAGAGTCCCCCTGCGCAGGGTCTGGCTGACTTGCATGATTGTGCCAGAGAAAAATGTCTCGAGGACCAAAGTCTTAAAATCAAGGACAACATGGAGGCCCACCTTAATTCCCCACACAAAGTCTATGAAGACCAGTGTGAGGGAATGCCCACTGCCTATGTGGATGGGTGCTCCTACCATGTTGACAACAATGGGGAAAAGGAACTTGTGGCCGGCGTAGGGAATGCATGGATGAATGATGCCCCAGAACCCTCCGCTGGGTACAAAATTGGTCCCCGAAGTAGTCAAGTGGCAGAGCTGATGGCTGTGCATCAAGCCATCCTCACTGCTGTCCAACACCAACTCCACAAACTGGTCATAATCACTGATTCAGATTATGTACGGAACGGGTTTGTGTTGCACCTGGTTAATTGGAAAACCAGAGGCATGCTATGTGCTAATAACAAACCATTGAAACATGGAAAATTAATACAAAATATTGATGATCTGGTCACCTCGAATAGGATGACCATCTACTGGAAAAAGATCAAGGGTCATTCTAAGCTAGAGGGACCATACAAAACTGGAAATGATCTAGCTGATCAGCTGGCCAAAACCGGAGCCATCCAAGGGGATGTACTTGAGATCGAGTCCCTGTTGGGGGAGATCGAGGTTGCTGCTATCACTAGGTCCCAGACAAATGCTCACAATTAACTCTCAACTGCACAATGTAGTAAGGAGACCCCAGATGCTGATTTGATTACGGCTCAAAAAGGGGATCCAATAATTGATACGTTTTATCAACACATTGAGGACCCTGAAAACTTTCCCCTGACGGATACTGATTACATTGGGAAAGAGGACCTCAGAGTGTTCATGAAATGTCCAAATAGGTTCCGAATCCAAGCCGGTTTGTTGGTGAGGAGATCCATAGCTGGCCATGACCAGTGGGTGGTCCCCACCTCATTCCGAAGCCTGATGCTAAGTCACGGCCAGGATGCGGCCACAGCCGGTCATCAGGTGTTTCATACAACATTAGAAATCTTGCGAGAGGTTGCAAATTGGCCACACATGGGGCAGGACCTCGACCAATACTTGAAGGGGTGTCTTGTGTGTGCACAATTTCAGCCAACTTCACTCACACACCGTGCTCCCTTCCAAAAGAGGGGTATGACACAGCCTTGGTCAGATTTACAAGTTGATTTTATCGGGCCTGTGATTTGCTCCTCTAGGGGGAACAAGTACATGTTGACCGTAACATGCTCATTCACCAAATGGGTGGAATGTCTCACGGCTCCAAATTGCAAGGCAGAAACAGCAGCTGCCCTTATGATCAATCACATCTTCTCGCGTTTTGAACTACCCCAAAGGATTGAGTCAGACCGAGGTAGCCACTTTACTAGCGAAGTGATGACACAGATGTGGGAGATTCCTGGGGTAAAAAGGAAACTACACATTGCCTACCGGCAGGCCTCTAGTGGTGGAGTTAAGAGATACAGCAAGCCTATTGTGAGCATATTAAAAAAGTTTGTGGCAGATTCTGGGCCAAGTTTGATTACCTCTTGTCCTGATGGCCATCAGATCTACCCATTCTTCTGCAACAAAAATGTCTCAGTTTGAGCCGATGACTGGACGAAGGATGGTGCTACCCCAGCATCTGCTCTACAGAACCCAAGAGCAGATCTTGATAAATGCCTCCACAACTCATGAGTATTTTAAGAATCTGAGAAAACACCTTCAACATGCTTTTGCCTACGCTCAGCGGAATCTAGAAAGATCTGCAGACAGTATGAAGACCCACTATGACCTTAAAACAACTAAAAAAGAATATCAAGTAGGAGACCGGGTCTACTTATCCAAAGGAACCATGCCAAAAAGCGCAAATTTCTCCCCAGTCCTTTTGAAATTGTAGACGAAATCTCACTAGGCGCCTACAAAATCCACATCCCCAAGGGCAGTTTGGCAGAAGGGGAAGACAAGTGGGTCCACATAAACCAGCTGAAGAGTTGCCATCCAAGGTATACTTTGTGGCAAATAGAAGAGCCAACTGGAAACCCAGAGGGGGACATTCCGGACACCTAGAAGAATCCAACTGTTAAAACCATTCCACCTGTTAAAACCATTACTAAATATAGGCAGGGAACAATGTAAATTATATTCAATGTATGCATCTGCCCCACTACATGAATAGTAGTGGGGAAATTTCCATAACCATGCTCTGTTCTGTCTCACAGCATTGGAACCAAGAATTTCTAAGTACCAAGGAGGACCACTCGGGGACCAGGAGGAAAGACCCAAGGAGCCCTGAGTATCACTCCATACTCCCATCCAGAACTGGCGAGGAGAGCATGTCAATCCAGTATTGATGGAAGAAGCAGACGACTTTCTCCACCTGGACCAAAGAAAGAAAGAACAACCCAATCTCCCGACTTCTCCTTGACGGGCGGTCAAACTCAAGTTGTGAGAGGGGGTTCTGTGGGATGTCTTAACACACTTTTGCTCTGCCATGCGGCATCACTGTGTTCTGATGGTGCCAAAAATAGTAAAATGGCTGCAAAACCCTTGTGCGCGCCAAAACCTCTGGAAATCTCGCTTTTCAAAGCACAAAAAGATGGCTGCTCCATCTGCCATGCATGTTGTCAGTGGTGGAACAGAGATCTCACTCCTGAAACATGTCACTGGGCTCCACAACAAGTGAAGATGGAGTACAGAAAGAAAAGCAGTGCTTTGCCAAAGGAAACCCCAAAATCTTGTTTTAAACCCTTTTTTTCTTTGTTGCTGAAACTGCAGAATGTCGGTACAAAGCACCCTCAAACAATCACAATTCTTGCTGGGTGCTACAATTCACTTAGTGCAAGAAGCCATTGTGAACTTACAATGTCCTGAAAAGTTGAAGGCATCAAAAGGGGCCTGTATGTGAATCTGTCAACATCTGGGTGCAGTAACCTGCAGGATTAAACTTTAAACATTTATAAACCGAAATCAAATGTTTGCAATCTAAGAGGCCTGTTACTGAGAGTAACCTAAGTTGTAATTGTTTAATCCCATGGTTTAAAACCCATATTGAAAATTCTAGCTGCTATTTTGAAATCACAAGTTTGTTTTAAGCTAAGGAAAAATGCAACAGAATTAACATTTAAATTTAAGCCTGGCTAAAGCAACCAAACTGGAATAACAGCTTTCCTCACAGAGGCAAGGCCTCTCCCTCCAGCTCCCTCCACCAGGAAATCACACCAAAGCGATAATTATAGGGTGGGGGAAGAACCTGGTCTGCAGTGGGGAAGGAAACAATGAACAACTGCAAAGCAGGAAATGCAAAGTGAGAAGACAGTCGTAAAATGGCATCTGCCAAGAGAATAGGGAGGAGACTGCTTCCGGACTGAAGGGAGAGAAAAAGAGGCGGACCCAAACAGCCATCTGTGGCTGAACATTCACCAAGAACATTTTGTTTAAATACATATAATTTGCCACTTAAAATTGTCAAAAACACAAAAATAACAGAATTGTAAATCTAAATTTTGGCTGCACATTTTAAGAGGCAAAATCGTATGACATATTTTGGAAGGAAACTGCAGAAAATGTGATTTTACACCAAATGTATTGCTGCTAGAAGTATGAAACTGTATACACTTATGCCCAGGTTATACGTGCACACTTGTAGAAATTTGCTGATAAAGTGGACATTGTGTTCCGGATGAAAAGGGCAAAATTCTGTGAAAAGCAGACACAAGATCCCACAGCTATGGGTTTTGGAGGAGTAGCTGCTGTACAAAATATGTAATCTATATATGTGGTTGTTATAGAGGTTGCACATGTGTCAATATGTATTGTGTCAAAAGTAGATTTTGTGTTCAAGAGGCATGGGGTGGACTCTAAGCCTCATAAACCCACACCATCAAGGTGACACACTGTTCTTCTCCTCCTATCAAGGTAGAGAGGAGACTCTGTCCCAATAGGCAAGCAAAGTGGTGAGCTTAGGTTAAACCAGCCCACACACCCCTTCATCATAGCATAAATAGAGGCAGCTCACACCTCAAACAGACAGACAGATTCACCCACAATCCGAATGCTGGTGGAGCACCATGTTGCAGAACTTTCCATCTTCCTTGCTCCAGACTCCAGAAACTTGGCAAAGCAGAACCCATTGCATAGCTGAACCATCATACTACAGCCAGGCTGTGCTGTACTGCTTGCCTGCTGAAGGAATTGTCATCAGAACCAAAAAGGGCAGATCCGATCCAGTCCTGTGCCATGCCCAGATATGCCCAGTAAAGAAATGCCATGCCAGAGTCAGAAAAACATAACCATACAGATTGCAGCATGCATATTATCTGGTGTTACATAGCTAGACTAGTCTGCATTGCTGCAGGAACTCTGGTTACATATTCTGCATCTGCCCTGGCATTTTTTTTTTACCAGGCATCCTGGTAAAAGCAAACAAGATATGTATCATTATGTAGCTATACTGGCTTACATTGCTGCATTCAGTCTGGTTTAGTTTTGGGACTCTGGCATGGCATTTCTACTGGGCATCATGTTTAAAGCCAGCATGATAAGTGTTATTATGTGGCTAGATTGGCTTATATTAGTGCAGCTAGGCTGGCTAAATTTTTTGACTGAGGCAAGGCATTTTGACTAGACATCAATGGTAAACTAAACATGGTCAGTGTTATTACGTGGCCAGATTTGACACCATTGTAGGAGCTAGTCTGGATACATTTACTAACTGTGGCATGACATCTTTTGCTAGCAAAGCCAACAGAGAATGTTCTTTTGTAGTAATGCTGACATGTTTTATTGCAACCTGGAAGGACACAACCAGCATGAAAATGTTTTTATACTGGCATATATTGTGGGTAATGTCATCAAGAAAATGAGTTGCACAATGCTGTGCGCTGCTGGTGATTTGCATCTATTGTATTTTTTTCATTTATTACCCTACAAAACCAAATATAAACTATGTGGATTTTGACCCATTTTTTCAAAGAAAAATGCACCCTTTTCACCTTTTAACTCGCAGAGGTTGGTGCAGGTTCCTTTGCTATGCTCGGTCGCTTACGCATTTTCTCAGGAAAGAACCACACCCCTCCAATTATAAAAGTCACCAATCAACATGTGACCCACTCCATTGCTGCCCCTGAAGCGCATGCATCCACACACACTTTCTCTGACACTGCGCCATTCTCTCACACTCACTCAATTCACACAGGCACACATACATACAGGCACATGCAGATACAAACTTTAAGAAAGAAATGTACACCTTTTACTTCACGGTAGAGTCGTGAAGTAAATCCGGCAGCAAGGGGGTTGCAGCCAAATAGCCAGATGTGGTGAAGAGGGTGCAGGTGGCTGCCCCCACTGCTTCACATCTCCTCCACCTACGTCACTGATTTTGGACCACAGTCCCATGATCTCTTACCATTCACTATGCTAGCTGGGGCTGATGGGAGATGTAATTGTGAAAACCCTGAGAGACAAACTTGCAGACCCCTGAAAGAGGCTCAATCTAAAAGCAATTTACGTATGAGTTGCACCATAATATCATCTTCGTATTTTGCAGAAATACTGGTCCTGTGCTGGCTGCTTTGATGAAGCACTGATGTTATGATTCTGCAAAGGTAAAACAGTGCATGCTTCAAATCCAGTACATTTCCCATGATCCCTTGAAACACTACCTTTCCCCATGTCCTGTATTATGTCCCCTTAGTGCCCTTAGTATTACTGTAGAACCCGAGATTTCGCTGTCTTTCATTTCTGGTGAAAGAAGCTTGGCACCATGTTGTCATGTTGACAGTGTATGGGGCAAAGCAGACTTCTTTTAACAGCCAGCGCGTAGGCCTGGCAAAACATATGCTGGCAGTGTACATTGCAATCTCTTGCTTCTAAAACATGAGCATTTATACAATGCTCAATGCATCATTTCGATGCTGCACAAATGAACATATACCACGGCACTAGTTAAGCAAGAACTAACTGAAAGTAATACGGCACGTGTGCTTAGGGTTTGACTTGCACCCACTGACTTGACGCTACTATGGAGTAGGACTTCATACGATGCATTTCTTCAGAACTCTCTGAAACTGTCAGGAGGCCCCTATGTGAATGTTTGGACCAGGACTTTCCCCACTCTCCACCCAATTGTCTTCCTCTTGGCTGAAACGGAAACCTTTTTTTTTCTTCTTGCCTATCATTTTATTTGTGCACTAAAAGCCACCTGATTACATATTGTGAGAGTTTGTTTTGGACTATTACTCCCATGATCCCTCACCATAAACTATACTGTCTAGGGCTAATGAGAGTTGCAACCCAACACATCTGGAGAGCCTAAGGTTGCAGATCACTGACCCATGCTAATCCCCATCAAGGTAAGCCCAGATCTTCCTAGTGCCGTTCATAACTCAACAAATGTCATCAATGTCTTAATGGCAAAGGCGATACATTTTCTCTATGAAATCAACCTCTTCGAATGCGACCCCACACAAAGGGCCCTTTTCCCCCAATCAAGATGCGGTGTATATCCAAGCTTAAGAGAATGCTCATTGAGCTCCTTACTGGGCCAGAAGGAGGGAAGTGACGCACGGGATGAAGAAGAGAACGACATGGGGTAATGTTGATGACCATTTTTAATCAGGGCATTAGCCCCCTTCCTTGTTCCATGCATACCTTATTGAAGGAAGCCTGAAGCAGAGCTGCCTCCATATACATGAAAACACTGATGCTGAACATTGTCCAAAAATAAGATGCTGAACATTGTGCAAAAACATTCATAAAGAAAATACATGTTTGGAATTGTCAAACAACTGATTATGATTGAACTCAACACTCGCTGCCCCCTAACCCGGAACCTAAATTGTCTCCCACCCGTCATATATATTGGGAAGTGAAGTTGTTGGAGGATGCCAGGTTGCTAATCAGCAGATGAACACTCTTGACCTCAGCCCATGGGGATGACACTACCCATGCACTAGAGTTTGATGAAGATACCTACACCATCAATAACCGTCAGATGCCCAGTCGGCCCAAATGTAACTAAAATGGAATCTAATTCCCGAAGGCTCTACCCAGATTGCCTGTGAACATCTAGAGGACTCAGGCTTTCCTAATCCTGATTGGAAGGAGACCTGAAGTAACAATGGGCCTCATTACGAGTATGCACCGTTGTTACCGGACCAGCCTACTCCAAGTTCTGCGAGCGGGTGCCTTTCCGACCACCAGGTCTGACCTGGCAGACGGAACGGCACCTGCTCGCAGACCTTGAAGGATGCACCGGCACTGCTGCGCCCAGTGCTGGTGCATCCGTCTTCCCCCTTCCCAATGAGTCCAATGGGACTCAAATGGGAATGGGGAGTAATATTTTCTTGCGTCAGGCAATGGGAAATTATTGGGACCGCCGGGGCTGTAATGCCCTGGTAAGTTCCCATTGCCAGACGCCGGAAAAAAGGACTCTGGTGGCAGCCATGCTGTTTTTACCGCCATGGCTACCGCCAGAGTCATAATGAGGCCCAATGCCTTGATCAACATGGAAAACTAACTGCAGGTTGGACAAAAGGAAGGGTCAGTTGGAAGAATCAGATGTTATGGAGAATGCACAGATATGGGGAAAGCAAAGCAACAATCTTAGTTTACCCGGGAGAATGTGGGGGATATCACTACCAAACTCTTTGCCTCCTAAAATGAAATGTTTAGGGCTACCACTGCCGAGGAGACTGAACGGATATTGAAAGTAATGGAGAATCAAAACCGTAGAACTGTCTTGATTGAAGGATGGGCCATTTCAATACCAGTTAGGAGGCTAGATGAAAACCCTTCAATTCTGGAAATGGCTCTGAATCAGTGGCTAAGAAGAAACCTTCATTACAAATTTGTTGGTCATTCTTCCCGGTGCGTGTACCTTTGGTCCTAACATTCCAATAGTCTGTGCACAACATCCCCCTAACATTGAACATACAGCAGAACAACAGAATGCCCAGAATTATCAATAAGACCGAGAGACGCTTCTATCCCCAAGATCGTAAGAAGTCCCAGAATCAAGTACTAAGATCCCAATTCCCCTCGGAAATGTGTACTTCAGAACTCAGGACGTGCAGATTTTGTATTGCCTTAAAGATGATCGGGGAGGAATCTGGTACAAAAACACAGCAAGGAAACCCCACTAATTTGCATACTCCACTACGCTCAGCCAGGATGATGTCTAATACCATCCGGTTTTGTAGCACCACTAATCTGATTGCCCATTGCTCTAGAGTCATGTTATAGAGTATGTCAGTGGTCCGGTTGATGGTTTTCTCCAGTACTCTTGCTAGTCTCCTAATGTCCTCGGAATTCATAATTTGCCCCTAAAATGGTACAAAAGATTTTGCTACATCGCCCAGCATTTGTGGAGGAGTATCACCGCTCTCGTCCCGCCTTGGAAGAGCCCTAGAGATTTCAGTGGTACTGGCTACATATACCCCTGGTAGCAGAATTCCTAAATAACAAGTTCCCTGCCAATCCATAGGTAGCCATGGAAAAGCTTCATTACCGCAAACGAAGTAGACAGGTTCACCTAAATACAAAGGTCTGTCCTCACTGGCCAAGTTTGCAACATTGGTGCAACCCTTGAAATCGCCCATTGACTGAGTACCATTCCTTTGTATGCAGAAAGGAACATAGTTGGGGCTATGGTTAACAGTATAAGAAGGTGGCATGGCATCCCTATTACCTATAGGAGCCATCTTAAAAGAAATCAAAGATTGAAAAGGTTGGGACAGTCTATCAGAAGGCCTAAAAGAAGCAACATTGAGCTTGCTCCTATTTGCAAAGAGTGAGTATCCCAGAGGAGTTAAAACTTGCTTTTCAAATTTGTTGAAGTTCGTCCCATCAAAATACCCTGAGATAATATCATTCCCCCGGCCAAAGAATAGTGCCCATAGAGAAGCATAACATGCAATAGTTGAAGGCACAGAATGAATATACCAGCTCAACCCTTTTTCCCCATGTTGCAGTAAGTGAGAGCAAATCCAGCAGTTTGTCCAGTTCAATATGGCATGATTTGCATTCATTATTAGCAGTAGTGTATTGTTATGATAGGTCTGTCTATGTTGAGAGTCTCTAGCAGATAGAGTGTGCAGGTGCACAAAAGGTGTAGATACAGTAGGAACATTCTCAGTAAGCAAGAATGTTTCAAGTGGGCGTACTTCTTCCATATACCAAAATCCTAAGGCAGCTAATACTATGAAACTGGTTAACATAATTACAAGAAGACAACACGTTTTAAAGGACCATGTATTTGATCGTCCATCGTCATTGTCGGCCACATAGTCACTTGTTTGTTCTGCACGAGTAGAGAAAATAACAGGCATTGTTCCTTTGAAGCTGATCTTTTTTTTTCTTTTTCGAAAAGATTCCTCCGAAAATTTCCATAGTCTGTTTGCTGGTGATCTCCTGATCACACGTTTTCTTAGTCTTTCCATATCCCCAGACACCTACTTTCCTTCAGATGCAAAAGATGTGGCGAAGGACAAGCTCTGTAGTTGTTCCCCTGTGGGCAGAGCCGAACCGTGCAGTAAGTCTAGCTCCGTGGAAACAGATTGTACCTTGTGACTCCTATTACCGTGTGATCTGCGAACAGTGTGTCGTTGCTTCCTGATGGAAGTAATGAATTTGCAGCAGAACCAGACAAAGGTGCAAAAGGATCTGTAGAAGCGTGTGGAGACGAAGCAGCAATTTCCCTAGGCCCCGCAAGCTCAGGGAGTGTCCCCAAAACACCTTCGTGTTGCTCAATGCTGATCGATCGTTGGGAACAGAGCAAGTAAGTTTCTCCTTATCTTCTTCGTCATGTGGCAAAGGGAAAAGTATCCTCTTTACATGCATCACATGTACCCAGTGTTTCTTTCCAGCTACTCGTTCTGCAGTCTGTGTGGCCAATAGGACCTGAAAGGGCCCTCTCCAATGCAGTGCGAGACAGGATGCTCTCTCAAATGATTTAGTCAGCACCCACTCACCAGGTCGGATGCTGTGACCTGGTCCCTCGTATTTGGCTGGGAGGGCTTCTCGCACCTGTTGATGAATCAAACACAGATTTTCAGTTAACCATTCACAATATTCAGAAAGAAGTACATGCTCTATATCCCTTAAAGCCCTAGGTTTAGGAAGGTTCCAAATGTTAGCTGGCCTCCCCATCACCACCTCATATGGGGAGAACCCAGTCCTAGTCTGCTGGGTTGTTCGCATAGAGAGTAACACTATCGGTAAGGCGTTTCAAAATTGGTGCCAGCACATGTCTTAGCGAGTTTGTTCTTCAAAATTCCGTTGTGCCACTCTACCAATCCAGCACTCTGAGCATGTCTGGCCGAATGGAAATGTTTATCGATTTGTAATCCCGCGCATATTTGTAGAATAACAGCAGCGATAAAATGTGGACCATTATCCGGCCAGATGACCCTCGGCAAACCAAATCTAGGAAAATATTCCTTGAGCATGGATTTTGTCGTCGTCATTGCTGTGGCATCTTTTACAGGGAAGGCGTCAACCCATTTACTGAAAGCACAAATAACTACCAGAACATATTTGAGGTTGTTACAATGCTCCATTTCAATAAAATCAAAGTGAATTACCTCAAATGGGACAGAAGGTGGACCAAAACTACCCCTTGGTGTTGATGTACCCTTCCCACATTGTGTTGTAGACAGACCATACAACTCTGGACAAAACGCTCTGCAGTTTTCGGGATGTTAACATTTACTCAGACAGTTTCTAACATTTTGCAAATGTTCATAGCGCATATGTGGGTGGGACCATGAGCCATTGAAACCATCATAGTGATGTACGTATCTGGCAACATCCATTTTCCCTCTAAGTTATCCACCCAGCACCCATCATCATCCATCCTCTCCAAGCCCTCTGCCCATTGATTAGTTTCTTATAGAGTGGCATCTGCTTGGATATTCTTTATGGAATTGATTCCTTCATCTATAGTACAGACATTTGTGGCTTCGTTTGTAGTGTACATATCTGAATAGAGATCAGTAGCAGTCTGTTTGGCTATCTGGTCAGCGAAAGCGTTCCATTTTCCTACATCGTCTATGATTTTCTGATGTGCCGCGCACTTCATAATTGCTAGCTGAGTGGGAAGTGCAAGCGCTGAGAGTAGCTGAACTATCAAGGTGCCATATTGAATCTTCGTTCCATGTGAGGTCAAGAAACCTCATTCTGCCCAAAGTTTACCAAAGTTGTGTACCACCCCAAAAGCATACTATCAGTATATATATTCACTCTAAGCCCATCAGAAAGTTCACAAGCTCGGGTCAATGCAATAATCTCTGTGGCCTGCGCAGTGTTATGTGAAATTCTTTTGGTTTCCACAATCATGCTTACTGTAGTGATGGCATAAGCAGCAGTGGATGTACCATCCGGAAGTTTGAAACAAGAGCCATTGCAAAACAGCTCTCCTTGTGGGTCGTTCAAAGGTGTATCTTTCAAATCAATCCTGCCTTTAGTTTCATGCTCTGTGATATAAAGGCAGTCATGTGACATTTCGTCATTCAAGCAATATCTTGCAGAAGAGGTAATAATTCAGCCGGATTCAATACACAACATCTTTTAATTTGGATATGGTGTGCAAACAACATCAATACGTATCTCGTTAATCGAGCAGAGGTAAGATGTTGCATTTGCGTTCTGTTTAATAGAACGTCTACAGAGTGAGTTACCAACAAGGTTAAAGCATGGCCTAGGACCATCCCCTCGTTCTGCAGATGCAGCAGCAGCAGCGACAGCTCTCAGACATCTCGGAAAAGCGCATGCAACACGATCAAGGGTGGAGGAAAAGTAAGCGCACAGCCTATTCTTCCCCCCATGTTCCTGCGTTAACACAGCCAAAGCACATCCATCACGTTCATGCACATACAACTCGAAGGCCTTTTCATAATTTGGTGTGCCCAAAACTGGTGCTGAACACAGTGCAGTCTTGAGTAGATCAAAAGCTTTCTGGTGTTCCAAGTTCCATGGCAATTGCAAAGAAATGCCCTTCTTTGTCAAACCTACATTTGCTTGATCACTAACGAAAAGTTTGGGTTCCATTGTCTACAGTAAGAAGCCATTCCTATCAAGGCTCTGACTTCCTTCTGTGTATTTGGGACAGACATGCTAGAAATGATTTTAAATCGTTGAGGTGTCAATCTTCTTCCCTCCTTTGACAGGAGATAGCCTAAATAGGCGACCTCCTGTCAGCAATATTGAAACTATTTCAGTGAAGCTTTATGTCCATGGTTTTCTAGATGAATAAGCAATAACACAGTGCCTTCTTTGCAAGCACTTTCTGAATCTGCAGCCAAAAGAAGATCGTTGACATATTGAAGCAATATACAAGTAGAAGGCAACTCAAATGTGTCCAGCTGTTCTTTCAAAGCCCTACTGTAAATGCTCTGACTTTCCGTGTACCCTTGTGGCGCATGGGTAAATGTAAACAAGCTTTTCCCTAGGGTGACCGCGAACAGGTATCTGCTATCCTTGTGTATAGGGATGCTAAAGAAGGCATTATTAAGGTCTACGACACTAAAATGAGTAGCAGAAGCTGGGATAATTGTTAATGTCATTGTCACATCAGGCACAATAGGAAATTGTGGAGAGACAATCTTGTTGATAGTGCGTAAATCGATAATAAACTGGAAAGGAATTGCATTATCCACTTTCTTATACACCAGTAAAATTGGACTACTGCACAAACTACCTGCAATTTTTTCAATTACCCCATGGTGTACAAAATAGGAAACTATACACTTCAAAGCTTGCTCACCATCAATCGAAATCTTATACTGAGGAATACGTGGCAACTTTACTCCAGGTTTCAAAATGATTTTAACAGGTTCAATTTTTAAAATACCAACGTCATTGTCATCAATTGACCATACACATTCCAGAACGCCACTAAATTCCGGCGGCAAAGATCTAGTCAGAAACTGTGAGATAGAAAATTGCTGTGGTGAAATCGTCAAACACACTCCATCCGAAGAACAATGAATAACCACATTTAATTCCTTCAACAGATTCAACTCCAACAAATTCTCACCACAGTTTGATGTCAAAAGAAACGGACAGTTATCCGTGAATGGACCCAGTGAAATCGGTACCGGCAAAGAAACCGGAAAACCCTACAGAAACATTAGTTTGCCCTGACAGTGGAATGTCTGGAACCCGTGAATGGTCAATGGAACACCTCTGTGCTCCTGTATCTATCAAAAATAGATGTTTCCTATTTCCCACCATCATCTCAATGTAGGGACCATTTTGATTAACGGGAATAGGTGTAGGTTCCAAACCCTTCCTTGGGTAATCCTAGTGAAACAATATATCATCGAAGGGAAGGTCTTCAGAGAGATAGCAGTAGAAGGATGATCATAAATATTTCTATTATCCACACTCAGTGGCTGATTGTCTTGCAAAAAGGACTGAGGATTCTGAGAAAACTGTCCGCAACCAGGACCACCTGCCCCAGGGGGGCCTCTGGATCGTCTACCATGATACCATATGTATTATTCGACCTCTGCTGGAGGATCGGGCATTGTGCTCGCCAATGACCCTCTTGTCTGCAATAAGCACATTGGTTCGCGTGTACAGGACCCAACGGTACATTACTTTGTGGAACATACTGTCCCCGAAACTGTCTACTACCCCCTCTAGGTCCTCTAACAATCTGTTGCAACAACACCTTAGATTTCAAGTCTCCCTTTTTATTTTCAATCCTTTCCTTCTCATTATTAACTTGGTTTTCATAATACTGAGCCATATGCAACACTTCAGACTGAGACTTAGCTTGCCATGTGCTCTCAGAAGTCATAATTTGTGACTGGATGTCAGGTAACAATCCACGCACAAATTTGTCCACAAATAATCTTTTTCCAGACTCTGTGCTTAAATCCAGTCCACAAAAATCTGAAAATACTTGTTCAAACCGATTAAAGAATTCAGTAGCACCCTCATATTTTCCTTGGATACAAGCAGTGAGTTTGTCCCAGACTATCCTTCTTTCAGGAATTAAGGCTTTCAATTGTGTCACTATTCTATCAGGCAAAGTCAGTATTACTTGTGGTGGTCTTTCACCAGCTGGCCTACCTCTATCTTGTCTGCTGACTAAGTTATCCCATGTGTCACTCAACCCTGCTGCATTGTCTACAGTCCTAATCTGTTTCCACAAATCAGAAGCTAGGAGCACAGGAAATAACAAATCTATATCACCCAAGGTGAACACTGACGACTGCAAGACAGATTCTATCGTCTTATAAAGCCCTGTCGGATTCTTTCTAATATCTGGGATAGATTGTCTGTTGGTATTCACTTCCTGTCTTGAGAAAGGGACGTGAACAAACTGTGATACATAATGTGCATCAATATCATAGGCGGCAACGACTGTTGCGGCATTAGCCGGAAACTCGACTTTAGGGACGAATGTCGGAGGACCCTCTCTCATAGGTAACTGAGTAACAGGTAACTCCGAACGCTTACTAAGCAACAAAGGTAAATCGAGCGCTAAAGCAGTTGAAGGAGTGCCATCCGTAAAAGCTCTCTTATAGATATTCAATAATTCTGCAGGACAACAAATATTTCTCTGTATACATTCATCCTGCAGGTACTCTACCATTACCTGTATCACTTTCCTCTGCATTTCTGGCATATACTGACTATATGTGTCATAGGGCCTCATTACACGGTAGGCGGTAAGGGTTTACCGGGACCGGTAAGGGCACCGGTACCGGTAAACCCTTACCGCCTTACTACGAGGTCCCTAGGGGACCCTGGTGCTAATTACGGTACCGCAATTTGCAGTACCGTAATTAGCGCCTTCCCCATTCCCATTGAGCCCTATGGGGGCAAAAATGGGAATGGGGAAGTGCCTTGGTAAATTGGGAATTACCGCCCCCGCTCACCTTGGAGTAGGGCGGTAATCCCGCCATCCACCAAGGCGGACACGGTAAAATACCGGCAGCAACCATGGCGCTAATAGCGCCATGGTTACCGCCTACCGTATAATGAGGCCCAGATACTTCTACGGGAGATATCAACATATTTGAAATCCATTTTAGTGCATATTTGTGCAAATTTGCGTTTCTTCACTCATCGATTTATTAAGAGGAAGGAACCGTTTCTGTACAAAAATAGTGCCCAAACTATCACGATATAGTTCACCATTCCGTAACTTTTCTAACTCCCTTCTAAACTCAAATACCCTCTCGACGTGCTCATATACTTCTATGCAGTAGCTCTTGAATATGCTAAAACATTCAGATCTGTTAACCCTTGTGGGATATCGACATCATTCAGTCTGTTCCACATTATGGATAAATGGATTCCAATCCATTCAATAAAAACAGTTTTCTCAGGAAAACTTTTTAGATTAGAGAGTGTAGTAAAAACATCAGATTGTTCACCTTTTTCTGTGCACTGTCTAGCCCATGCATTCAGATCTCGATTATTTCTTTAGAAACTGTATTGCGAGTTACAATCTTTGATTCCACTCCCTTAGCAACTACAAGTGGATCAGAACCACTTGGAAGAGAAAGAATAGACGAATCTTGTACAATAGGTAATGAAGGTGCTATCACTGGTGTCAAAGACAAATCTACCGGACCCATAGCAGCAGGCAAAGGTGGAGGTACAGGTGGAGGAGCTATAATAAGAAGTGGAGCAATAGGTAGTGGCAGAGGAGTAATAAGATGTCTAATAAGAGGTGCAGGAATTACTATGGGAGGAGGAACAACAGCAGGAAGAAGTAAAGCAACAGGAATAGGTACATAAGGAGGTGGCGCAGTGGCACCAGGCCTTCATTCATTTAAAAGCTTATCGATCAATTCATCTTATGCATGAAAATCTTTAGATGGATATATTTTCTGTATACCAAGTTGAAAAGCCCTATCTATGTTTCTAACTGACTCTGACTGTGTTGATCGTACGGCGTGCATGTTTCAAGTTGCTGCATAGCTTCTTTTTTCCAATATTGTAATACATCAAATGCCGCAGGTCTAGCTTTAATATTTAACAATATAGATTCTAAATACTCTATACGAGAAATCTCAAAGCTACCATTGATTGGCCACTGAAGTTCGGAAGCATGTCTAGTTTGTCTTTGCCAAATATCGTTAATCACTATATTACAATGCCGTACTTACAGTAAATAGTATATGCCGGCAATCCCTCCTGTGGTTTTGGGCAGCCAAATTCCAATAATTGTCTGTCTCTGTGGAATAACGCCCTGAAACAGACAGACAATTTCCCAGGCAATTATTGTACTCGCGAGGACAATGTGCCAAATCAAATATCAGGATACTTAGGAATCGGGGCACGACTCACTTGATCAAAGGACACAGGGAGGTCCGATCGGATTGCTAAAGACAACAAACGACCCTCGTGGTTGGTGATTTCGTCAAAACTGCCTGCCTCGATATATGGACCCTCGTCAAGATGCCTTCTTAGATCGCATGATCACCATTCAGGGATCGGGCCATGCAGTACTGTTGAGGTGTTGCATCTCATCCAAGAAGGGGCCCCCTTTCTCACCATCCGATCCCGGTCCGATAGCCGCGTCAACTCTTCAACGAGATGGCACCAATCTTGAGGGTCCCTATTCGGGCGCCATCTGTAAAAGCAAAGAAATATCGAGGCAGAGTACCACAAAGGAAATACACCAAACACGGGCTATAAAGATTCACAGATCTTTTATTCTGCACAGTTTACGAAGAAACATAGATACAGATAGCTATCTGGCTCTCAACACCCCGCAATGAGTACCAGTCCATCAAAGAGAGGAGAGAGAGTGTTGGGCATCTAAACATTCATACTTTTACGCAGTTTTCAGAAATATTGTCCTGCCCCTCTACATGTTAATAATTTGTGGTGTAGAGTTTGTGCCTAGTTCAAACACAGCTTATACAATAATATGCAGACGGATTACATAAGTTTGCATTTCCATCAAGTTACAATGGCGATGTATATTCTCGGATCCCACGGTAAGCCTTAGGGCCTCATCACGAGTTGGGCGGTAATGTCGGCGCTGTTAGCGCCGGCGCTAATAGCCCTACCGCCAATCCCCCGGCGCTATTAGCGCCGGATCACGGGTTTGGTGGAAGGGTTATTGCCCATTCCCCATTGGGCCCATTCGGGAATTTCTCATTCCCCATTGGGCCCAATGGGGAAAATTTGCGCTGTTACCGCCAGCGGATTTCCCGCTGGCGGTAATTGCGCTGAAAATTGGCAATTTTGCCGCAGATTTCCCCCCAGCTCAGAGCTGGGGGGTAATCCACCAAAGCCATGATCTGGTGGACCCTTAAATGTGGCAGTAATAGCGCTACCGCCGCATCTAAGGGTTACCGCCAGACTCGTGATGAGGCCCTTAGTCTATATTCCTATACAATGCAGTTCGGCCTGTGTCCATTTTTGAGGTTTACTCTGCATTGTTCCAGATGTGTATTTGCGGATGAGGCTTGTTAGCGTAGACAATGCTAGGACACCAGTTCATGTGTAGTACAAGGCCTCATTACCTAGTCTAAACAGTCGGCTCTTGGACTTAACAGAACTCAAAGGTCGGGAGGCTTGGTTGCAAGTTGAAAACACAGTCCACCATTTTAGAACAGAGAATCATACGAACAGATATCAAAATGGCGAATGACTCTAAAATGGCGGCGAAGTCGATCCAAAATCGGAACTCTGCAACGCGGTTTTCCCCATAGAGCAACTAGGCTTAGGCCAATATAAATCAAAAGGAGGCACTATATGATTTCTGTTTAACAGAATCATGTGCCTTTTTTTATACATAGAGTTTTCTTAGGTCATTACGTGGCCAGTGGGAGGTGGGTAATGCTCCATGGACTATTTAATGAAACTTACTCTAGCCATTATGGGACTTGTTTGCTCACATTTGTCTCATATCTGTCTCCATGTGGGCCTCTGTGCCAAATCATGTCAGATTGACTACTTACCTAGAAGCCAGGCCAACTGTTCTATGTGTGTGTTCATGTAAGTTGCGATGGGTGCTGCTCCTCAGGACCATGGGATCATGGGTGGAAAATCAGGCACAGTAGTGGCAGCTGGTGAGATCTGCATCACATGCCATCTGATTGTTCATGGAATTATATGTTTCTGGTTCTGATATGCCAGCCCCACTGCCTTGGGTGGCATTTACACCACATGTGTACAGTCAAGTGCTGCTATGACATTGGGGACCTGGGCAATGGCATAATACCATGCCTTTGCAGCATGCACCTGGGCCGGGTGGGGGGCAGGGAGATGTGCTTATGGCCATGAACTTTTGATAATGTTGCCTGGGATTATGACAGGCAGCATCCCAACAGTGTTTTAGAATGTGCACGTGGCATAGAAGTTGGGGATGCACACAAGATTCAGCAGGGGTGGGATGGCATTTTTGATGGTGTGGGCGCTCTGAAAATTGGCCTCAGTCAGGGCCAGCAGGTCTTCAATGGGCTAATTCTTTTGTAGGAATTACTGCACATTTTCTGGGACCTCTAATTTGGTGGAATGGTAAAGGTAATCACATCTCTGCAATGAGGCCTAATGATACGAACTTTAGCCCAGCAGTAACTACCTGGCGGAAGTGTCCAGAGAGTCCATCACTGCATAGAAGTATTCTCATACTGACCCACAGTGACCTGCAAACGTTCATGAATGGCACTGGGGGTGAACCAACTTTACTCTACTCACCTTACCCCAAACCCATGGAGAAGCCTTAAGTCCCTGGGGTATCCAGCATTCCTCTCCCTTATGAAAACGTAGTTCGCTTTCTAAAAAATGGCAGCCATGCTATGAATGGAAAATTACAATCTTTCTTGGTGGACAAGACCCCCCTCCCACGTGGACATAGGAAACGTGTTTTCAACTTGCAGCATGACCAGGACTCCCTGAGCGCAAAAGAAATGCAGGACTGGACATTGAAAGGGTATGTTTTCTGTTCCTAGAATGCTCACACTGCAAATACATTAATAGTTATGTTTCCAGTTTTTCAGAAAATGCTGTGAGACCCAGTAAGGTTTGTGTGGAGTCACTGTTAACATGTGCTTGGTGAAAGTAGCTGCGAGTAAGCCAGGTACCTGTTCTCTGTTTTTTAAGTCATTCAACTAAATTAAGGCGTCGTTTGCATTTGTATTTTTTGCTTTTTCAATTCAATGGAGAGAACTCCAATCTGGTTGACTGGCAACAGTTTTCGACAAAGATGGCCGCTGCTTAGTTTGCCCATGGTGTGAGTAGACCGCAGTGTCACGTGTTCCCACTCCCTCCATATTATACACATGATGAGCTTGGGTTGGTAGCAGCACACATCACTGTACACCCATGATGCGTGCTGCTGAATAGCTCTGCCCTAACGGGCAAGACGTAACGAAGAGCATCCCCGGAAACTCCAATCAACAGAAGAGGGCTTCCTATGTTCAGCACCCCCACATCATAATTGCAAAGTTCTACCTCCGATCTGGTTCTGGTTGCAGGCCTTGGCGCTCCTACCAGTCACCAACTTGTGCTTCAAATATGTGCCTTTGAGTTATTAATCACATTCAATATGGAAAGGAACAACAACATGCATCATGTATTATTTATTGCATCATTGAAATGCCTATTTCACGTCATAATAAGAGTTCTTAGCATTATGCACTGTATGAGAGTATTCTGGGTTTCACTTCATAATAAGAGTTCTGAGCCTTCTGCACTGCATGAGAGTATGCTGGGTTTCACTTCATAATAAGAGTTTTGAGCCTCCTGCACTGTATGAGAGTATTCTAGGTTTTACTTCATAATAAGAGTTCTGAGCCTTCTGCACTGTATGAGAGTATGCTGGGTTTCACTTCATAATAAGAGTTCTGAGCCTTCTGCACTGTATGAGAGCATTCTAGGTTTCACTTCATAATAAGAGTTCTGAGCCTTCTGCACTGTATGAGAGTATGCTGGGTTTCACTTCATAATAAAAGTTCTGAGCCTTCTGAACTGTCTGAGAGTATTCGAGGTTTCACTCCATAATAAGAGTCCTGATCCTTCTCCACTGTCTGAGAGTATGCTGGGTTTCACGCCATAATAAGAGTTTTGAGCCTTATGCACTGTATGAGAGTATTCTGGGTGTCACTCCATAATAAGAGTTCTGAACCTTCTGCACTGTATGAAAGCATTCTGGGGTTCACTTCATAATTAGAGTTCTGAGCCTTCTCCACTGTATGAAAGTATGCTGGGTTTCACTCCATAATAAGAGTTCTGAGCCTTCTGCACTGTATGAGAGCATTCTAGGTTTCACTACATAATAAGAGTTCTGAGCCTTCTGCACTGTATGACAGTATTCTAGGTTTCACTTCATAATAAGAGTCCTGAGCCTTCTGAACTGTATGAGAGTATGCTGGGTTCCACTTCATAATAAGAGTTTTGAGCCTTATGCACTGTATGAGAGTATTCTGGGTGTCACTCCATAATAAGAGTTCTGAGCCTTCTCGACTGTATGCGAGTATGCTGGGGTTCACTCCATAATAAGAGTTTTGAGCCTTATGCACTGTATGAGAGTATTCTGGGTGTCACTCCATAATAAGAGTTCTGAGCCTTCTGCACTGTATGAGAGTATTCCGGGTAGCTTGGCAATTTAGTTCTGACAAAACTGATATGACCCTTCCTTCTCACAAAGTGGAGGATCACGTCCTAGTCTGTATAGTTTAGGATTTTGAAAACCTGCACCCTTGGGTGGACATTCTATGGTTCCCACCGGACCAGAGACTTATGTACCCTTTCTACTAATGATAAGCTATTAATATAGCTGCAAAGGCATGGTTTTATGCCATTGCATTGGTCCCCAATGTCATAGCAGCACTGGACTGTACACATGGGCTGTAATATAGCGCTTTCACCAAAGTGTTTTACATAGAACATATGTACATATATATTACCCAACTGAAGTTGGTACTCATGTACAGATCTCAGACGTATGAGAAGGTTCCATGTGATAATATCCCTGCAAAAATGTTGCCATGCAAGAATGGTGCTGTTTTTATGTGGCGATATTACCATATGGAACCTGTGGGGACACCCCAGCAAACCCCATATGTATTTTAAGGGAGCGGGGGACACCCCTGCAAACCCTGCTCCCATTTACCCCATGTATTCTTACCATAAATAATGTCACCTATGCCGTTTCCCAGCGACTATATGTATGGCTGAGGTAGCCGTTCTGAGATTCGTATCTGCGACCTGCAGATCACCCACAGATCGCAACAGCAAGTGCTGAACCCAACTGAGCAATCTTATCGGCCTCCGTGAAAGCAGGAGTAGAGATTGCCAGCCCTTATTTTCTTTCTCAGCTGACACAAGAGGAACTCAGCTAGGTCTCCTCAAGTCATCCGTTTCTGCCCACTATGTTTTATGCTCCCTTTGTAGTCTCTTTTTAAACGGCCACCCAATTACAGCAAAATCTTGTTACATGTGTGCGCACAAATGTGTGTGCAAAACGGTCTCACTAAGTAACCTTTAGCTCACACCAGCAGAGTACAATCACTCAGCCCTGACATTTTCTTACTAATATCCCTTTGCTAACAAGGCACCATCAAGCAGGTGAAGCAGAAAGAGTAAAGGGTATAATTTGCAACCGTATTGCGCAGTTCTGATCAATGCGCAATCTATCCTGTAGTCTACGAAAGTGAACAAATATTACACGCAACATGTCGCCATCCTTTTCACAATAATTATAATTATTAGGGTATTTATTGAGCGTGGACCTAGCTTTAGGAAGCAACAGAACACTTTATAAACCATAGAGGGAAGAACCAGGTGCGGGAAGCAGAGATACAAGGGAGCGATGAGCTAATAATGAGGGAGTGTGAGCAATTTCACATCAAGGCATCTACAAGCAACCAGCGGAGGAAACCCCGTCACAGGTAGGGTGGGGAGTGGAGGATGTGTACCTCGGTGGTAGGGAGGAGCCAATCCTTGAAAAAATAGCAAATCACTGGTTGGCATGAAAGATTAAGATATTTCCAGATAGGACAGTGGTCTATTTTTTAACCTGACATAGGTGGGGGTATCTGTCATGCCAATGGCGGTCTCTCATAGGCTCACCCAAAACACACATTCACAATAAACATAGAGATGCAGAGGTCAGCAAGAATCCCATAATGCCCATGGCAGGAAAAGGTCAGAGGTGGGGACATATTAGCCTTCTTATCACTCGTCCATCACTGTCTGTGTTGCTGCACACCAACATCTGGAAGGAAAAACAGCAATTCATGACACCCTATTTTGCAAATTAAACTTCATGCCAACAAATTCACACATGAACTTGCTGTTAACAGTCTTGAATTGAAACAATGATGACACCATTTTGGCACAACATTTTTGTTTTTACAGTGCTGGATCCTTCTTTTCACATCTTGGCTATTACTGTCTGAATCCAAAGTACCCAACAACCTCTTGTAGATCTGCACCAGAATTGAAAAGTTACCTATGGCATGTTGTGACAGATGCATCCATATCCTGTCTTCTCTTATTTCTACTTTAATGGCCCTTCTGGTGGTACCCTGAACAGCTCTGTTGCAGTGCTGTGTCCAGGGAGTAGCATGGGGTGGCACATACTGCCCCTGGAATCTGCTTGGCCACCCCAGATGCCACCCCATTATCTTAAACTTTGACCATTATTTGTGTGTGTGTGTGCCCTCATACTTCATGCCACCCCTGCATAGGTCAGTGCCCACTTGGGCCACCCCAGTCCAAAGAGTCTGGACACGCTACTGCTCTGTTGGCACTAACTGGCTTCATTTGGGTGGCCCCCTTTCTATCTTTCAACTCGGGTATATGTAAACTGTGGGTATTCATTTATCGACAGTCTGATATTATCCCAAAGTAGCAAGGATGGGAAAACAGGACATACCTGTCCCAGCAAGTAAGCACACACTCATCCCTGCAGCTCCTTACATCACTACTCTGATCATTGCACTCTTTGATCTTTTTGTACTGCTCTCCCTTCACAGACCCCATGTACCCTGTAAGATTTTTAATTTATAGTATAGTTTCTTTCAAATGTTAGTCTGATGCTTATACTCCTTTAGGATCCCCACTTCTATTGGTAGCTTCTAATTGGGAAAGCCATGCACTGCTCTCCCTATCAGCACCTCCTATGGACGTTTCCCTTTAATTGTATGTTTCTCTTTCCTTAACCTCTGCAAAACAAAAGTGAAATGGGTGCCCAAGTCTCCACCTGAGCTGTACATGAATTTTCTCATTCACTTCCAAATGTTGCCATTGAATGCCTCGACCTTCCCAGCTGACTAGGCCGATAGGGGATGTGAAACTTCTCATCAATGCTTAGCATCTTACACATTGTGGTATTTATGGCTCTTGAAAAGCGAGGTACTTTATTAGAAGTGATCAACTTGGGGGTAGGAGATCAGGCAGACATTTTCTATATCAGTATGTTGCATGTTGTGATCAAAGTATTATTTTTGATGGGAAATGCTCCAAGCCACCTGCATATAAAGTAACAAATACAATCTCCCATGAAACCCGGGATGAACTTCAATGTATTGCTCAATGATCTTGAGTAATGTATGAAAACAGGTGTAGAAACATTATTTGTATATTAGACAATCACATTCCAATGTGGTAACAGCCAACAAAAGCCACTGATGAATTTGTCCATCTAGATGTTCATCAACAGAAAATTGCCCAAGGACTGAAGACCCCTTCAATGTGCATCCCAAATAATTCCAAATACAGCAGTCTTCATAAAGGAAACAATGTTGAAAATGTTTTGACAAGAGAGCCTCATCGGATGCAATAATCTGGAAAGGAATGAAAATCTAATAAACTTCATGAATAATATGATCTACGTGCAGCAATCAGTACATTGTATACGAAAACAAAGATATAACTAATATATTTGAAGAAACAAACTTTATTAGACTGTGCATTAGCACCTGGAGTGTTCCACGTGCCAGATGGAATTACCAATAACGATCTCAGATCCAAATATCCAGACAGACTCAAAGAATATGGCAAAATGCTACTTTATTATCAGCTCAATAAAGTAGGGCTAATAATTTAATTATATGAAGGCTTTATACCTCATAATACGTCACTTATTTATGACATCATCCTACGTGGCAAACTACAAAAAGCTATTGATGGGAGGGGTTGGTTAAGCAACATATATACTTATATATTGTTTATTTGTTAGTAACATTATCGGATGACCCTTATCTGGTAGGCATGCCTTGAACTACCTCTAAATACGTTTAGCACAGATTATTAGCAGAATAACTGCAGCGGATTGGCTCTGCAAAAATGTATAACATACTGCTACATAGACCCTCATGATTGGTTGGCATTCTCTACCAACCTTTGACTTTCGGCTCATTAGCAGCACATAAGCATAACAAACCTCAGGTGCAGAAAGAAACGTCAGATTACTACCCACTCACCCAATTAGTCCATCATCTCTCATTGGTCAGGCCCTAAACCAAGGACTCTTCTTCATAGTTGAGCTTGTGGACTGTTCGCTTCTCCGGGATTTTTAAGGAAGTGTGGGTGCACAACTATCTAGGCCTTGTTTTCAAGCTCAGAATCACGTGCGAGCAGACCACGATTTTGTCCATGTTGACCTTTTATTTAGTGCTAATTAATTCAGTTAGGCTGGGTGTGTGATTACTCATCTTGGGATTTGGAGACTTGGTTGCTCTACCTCACATATGCTTTCTGCATCTTTGATTGTCCAATAATTGGCACTTGCAGATGTTCTCTTCTTTGCTTAATCTAAGAGAAATATGTCTTACGTACATGGCTTATCTTCTTGACTCACTATGTGCCTTGCAATTATTACTTGATGTGGCATCCTTGATCCCAGGCCAATAGATATTCCTTGATCCTCGCATGAAGCTGTTTCCAGCACCTCTTAGCTCTGCAGCCCTGATCTATTTCTGAGGTTGGTTTCAACACGAGTCCGGCATCAATCGTGTCATCATGGCAATTCAGATCGCGTTATATTTTCTGCTGCAGCAAGCTTCTAAATGAATCATCTACCTTTGCGTTTCTGCATATGTGTATTCACTTCGTCTCTTTTTGAATGATTTCTTTATATTGGATTACATGTTTCTCTTATTATTTCAGTTACATCTTTATTCATTAAGTATTTGCATATCATTTCAGTGCATCCCTTTGTCTTCTCTTCATGACATCACACTGCCCTCGTATGTTTTCAATTACAGCTCCTCACTGCCCAATGGTGTATGAAGACATCCTTCCACTGTGTCAGTGGAGGGCACATTCAATATGGTTGCCTGAGTGCATAACGTCTCTCGTATCTTCGATGTTTTGGGAGAATAATGGGTGTCACGCATAGTGCTTTCTTGCTGCTATTCCAGTATGATGGAGATGAGGGTGTGGGAACTAGAGATGATATATACATCTGCTCTTCTACAAGACAATTCTGAATCAGAGAAGCAGACAACAGCAAAACCTTTAGATAATATGCCAAATTCTAGTTATTATCATAGACCATAAGAATGAATCAGAATAGAGAAAATAAGCAAATATGTTAAGACAAAAAAGAAAATGACAATCACTTAACGCTGAATGATTAAACACATGCTCATGGGAACTAAAAGTGCTCATATCTCAACATATCAGAAAAAGATCAAGAAAGCCAATTAAAACAAGGTGTGCTGTAAGAGGTAAAGTCAAAGAATAATTTCACAGCCATAGGAACCAAAACCTTCAGAACACAACAACACCATGTCATAAATGTGATGGTACGGCTGTAAATTAAGAATGAAACAGGATTTAATTAAAGGTAAATTTGATGGAGAAAGAACAAGAGAAAAAAGAACACATCTAACAGAAAAGACTGAGCCAGTTAAGTTCAGCGGATAAAGGACTGCTCAATGTAGCACAATACAATCGAATAGAAGGACTGGGCCGATCCTTTCCAGTCCGGGCAGCGCAACAGTGGAATAAACTACCGTCCACTTGCGTCTGGAAGAGAATTATTTAATTTTTAGGAAATGTCTGAAGACATTACTGTTCAAGTAAATTCGGCTTATTCAGGAAATAGTGAGCCTGCAATGTTGCCCTTAGGCTTGGCTTAATGTATGTCTAGTTTGTTGTATGTTTTCAGCACCCTGAAGCCTGCGGGCTACCGGCGCAATACAAGCACACATAACATAACATAACATAACATAACATAACATAACATAACATAACATGTACACCTATTGTGGTGAAAAACTATCAAAGACTGCAAAAGTGATTGCCAATGATTAACATAACTATATCATAGAACAAACACAATAAATGTGAACTGGACCTTCCAGCCCATTAAGATGAGATAGCAATACCCTTGGGATAGATGGGAATGCAGAATTGTATTCAAACATCAATAATCAAAACAACTCAGGTAGTTGACAAAATGATAACTGTTTTAATATCAATGATCTTTACAATCTCAAAGCAATTCACAAAAAATCACACTTTTATAGTAAATATTCATCATTAATGACATTAACCTGCATATCACTAAAGGCATCCTACGTGGCAAAACTTAAAAACCTATGGGTGAATGTGATAGGGTTTAAACGGATCATCTAGGTATACGATCCACACTCGTTTGGGTAGTGAAATAAAGTGATAGGCTTCTTAACATCAGGTGAGGCAACTAAGCCCTTCCCTGAAATATGTCACTATGAATGTCACTAAATATAAATCTAATTGGCTACAGAACTATAGGACCCTTGATCATGCGGTCCCAAATCATCGGTTACTTTCTAAACTCTGTCAGTACTCCACCAAACTACGTTAGCAGCAAGCATACTCAGCGTCCAGATGCAGAATAGCTCATCTTAACCATAGCTTCTCACCAATTGGCATGGCCATCCATCATCACCTCAGTGGTCTACTGTCAATTATGGCTTTGAACTCGTCCTTGGAAATTTTCCTTCCTACTGAAGAATTCAGGGGAGTGAAGGCACACTCTGCTCTTGTGCGTAAGTGTGACCATCTTGCTCGTCCGACTTCTCTTCCTCATGTGACTAAAGACCATGAAATTGAGCTTTCTGAATATCAAAATGCTATTTTCCAATCTGATATCTTCTTGCTCTCGTCCATGCCTTCTGAACAGGAAGCTTCACTCTTTTACACAATTTGTATCCAATGTCAGCTCACCCCAGTCTGATAAGGCCTTGGTTTATTGGCTCATCCAACCTCGCCTTTCTGACTTTTCAACTGTAATTCACTTGTTTTCTAACTGCGCCACACTTGAAAACTGGGAAAAGTGGCCTTCTTCTTTTGCTCAGCACTGCTATCGTACGTAGTGGGAACATTCATCTTCTACTGATTTCAATATTACACAGCCACAGTAGTGGCTGTGTAGTTATGGTTAAGTTGCTAATCCCATAGGAAGAGCACTTTTTGGGTGGCTTATAACTTCGATATCCCTGGACGAATCCTCACCAAACGTTGCTAAAAAAAAGTATATGGCCCACTCTGAGTTCTTCTGCAAAGTTTGGTGAGGTTTGGTCCAGGGGGAGAAAAGTTATAGGGGGGGACCCAACATTTCTTTTTTTCACATAGACTGAATGGGGAAAAAACTTTGCGCACACCTACAGCCCAAACCGCTGGATGGATTATCACCAAATTTGGAGCAGGAGTGGTGGCTTGGTCCCGAAAGTGTGCTTTTGTAAATTTGGTGAAAATCCGTCTAGTAGTTTTTTTTAAAACTATCAAAAAGTAGGTCTAAAAAAATGTGTGATATTTATGTCCGCTCCGCGGACACACTTCCCTGTCCGCTCCGTGGACAGGAAACCGATTGGCTGATCGGCTCACGTCATGTCTGCGGACATGTGACGTATTCGCTGATTGGATGGTGAAGTGCGTCAGATTGTTCCGATGCGCCCGCCACCTTGGATCTGCGGACAGTGCAGTGACAAATGGGGGAGAAATACAACTTTGGCAAGTGTGTTGGTGTGTAAGAGTGTTTGGGGAGGGTGGGGAGTAAGAGATGGGTCAAATGCTGTATTTATTTAGGTGGCAGTCACCCCCGTTGTGTTTGTCTTGTCCGGGATGTCCGTAATCAGTCAAAATGGGGGTGTCCTAAGGACACTATTCCTTTCCGTACTGTCCACACAGAAATTGAAACTGTTCTTAGAACACGCCCGGTGTATGCGGACATAAAAAATGCTCATAATGCATAGTTAAAATGTTTGATTCTATGGGTGTGATCTATGGGTGTGATATGCTGCGGTGGTTGTGGCCAGGGCCTAGAGTCTTGGGTGCATGGCCGAAGGCTGTAGGCCGTAGGCCATGCACCCAAGACTCTAGGCCCCGGCCACAACCACTGCAGCATATCACACCCATAGATCACACCCATAGAATCGAATATCTATCAAATTTGTGCAAATCTACAGTTTGTGTACTGTTTGATTTGTATAGTTTGTATAGTTTGTATGTGAAGTTTTGGCCACGTCATGTCATTAAGATTGCAACGTCATGTCATTAAGATTGCAGAGTTTGGTAACAGGCACTGCAGTATAACATATCCATGGAAGTAAACATTTTGTATTGTGGTGTATGGTTGGATGTTTACTTCACTGTTTATACAAATGTAGCAGTATTTATGCGTTCTATTTAAATATACTTACTGTTTGATTTTTGTGATTGGATATATTTTTTCATGATTTGGGTAACTGGAGCAGATATTCTTTTTCAATTTCTGTGATAAAAGAAAAGAGCATGTTAGTGTAGGTATTTTATAAAGACTTATTACAGTGCATAATAGACATTTCAGCTTTTTTTCGACCATCTTATTTAGTAGTTTACAAACCAGTGTACTGTGCAATTTGCTCAGTTTCTGTGTTTGTTTTTTAAATCATTGGGTCTGTGGGAAAAAAATCCATGTTGGATTAAAAAAAAACTTTTTTTGTTATGCTACAGTATATTTGTTTGCTTGTTTTCATTTTTCACTTGTGTTTCTGGCGAATGTTCCATCTGTTGGCTTGTTGCAGATTGTTAGATACCTGTTGTTGAATTTTAACTCTTATAGTTTTTTTATTTATATTCTCAAGTTGGTGATCTATCTGTTGGATTGTTTTGGAGCAGTTAGATACATGTTGGCGTATTCTAAATGTGTATTTCTTCTTATAATTTAGTGGTTGTTGCAGAATCTTGGGGCAGTTGGATACCTGTTGGCATATTCTAACTGTTTATTTCTTCTTATAATTTAGTGGTATTGATTTATCTATATCAGATACCTGTTGGCGTATTCTAAATGTTTATAGTTTTTTAATTCATGTTTTATTTATGTTTATGCACAGATTAGTTATTAGTGGTATTGATTTATTTGTTTGGTTGTTAAAAAATCTTGGAGCAGTTCGTATTCTAACTGTTTATAGTTTTCTAATTGAAGTTTTGTTAATGTTTAATTACAGATTAGTTATTACATTTTGGTTTTAAGAAGATTAAATAAGCGTTTGTAAGATTTGCTGGTAATCTCTGCTTTAGAGTAATGGTACAATCATTACATTCAAACCATCCACTTTTTTTTTTTATATGCAGTGTAGTGACCTGCATTGGTTGTGGCTCCTGCGTGGTAGATTATACCTGTTGTTGCGAAGGTTTTCCCACCAAGTGATACTTGACCATGTGTGAATCCAGTCAGCTTGCAGTTGTTTTTGGTACCATCTGCATTGTAACGTAGAAGCATTAGTATTACGTATTTACTATGTGTTTGTATTAGTAAGGTGGAGCGATTATCTGAATTGCAGGTAGTACATAATCTGCCATGGTTTGCATTTTGTACAAGTTGCTGAAATGGACCGGATTCACAATTAGGTATGGATACATACACAAAGCGCTCATTAGGGATTTGTTCCTATGCTACTGCTACATTGTTGCAGAGAGTGCATGTATGTTTCCACATGTATGAAATCTGGAAAATATCATTTGTGGCTATGTTTTTGTTTTCCAGTACTTGTAGTAAGTACATTAGAAGTTCTTGTGGATATTCCTGTGAGTTTATAGTGAATTTCACCATTCCAGCACAGTAGTCCAATTCTTGTCGTACTCCATAAACACTATGGGCCTCATTACGACCCTGGCGGTAAGGGGTTAACGCCAGCGTTAGCTGCGCCGACCCCTTACCGCCAATTACGAGGTCCCCTAGCGCCATGGTGCTTTTAACACCTGCTTTTAGCAGGTGTTAAAATCCATGGCGCTAAGGGACCATGGAGTTAATTACGCCACCGTAATTCACGGTGGCGTAATTAACGCCTTCCCCACTCCCATTATGCCCTATGGGGCAAAAATGGGAATGGGGAAGGGTAAATGGGGATTGGGGACTTACCGCCCCGCCAAGGTCGGAATGGGGCAGTAAGTCCGCCAACCACCATGGCGTAAACGTAGTTTACGCCATGGTGGTAAAGTCACGGCCCAGGCGGTAACTTACCGCCTGGGTCGTAATGAGGCCCTATGTATTGTCAGGATTGTTGGTTGCATTTCTATGAAGGACTAACATTTGCAAACACAATTGGTCTGTACTGTGTAAGTAAATGTTGTCAGCAATTGGTGGCAATTGAAACAGAATATTGATTGCTACATTTGCATAGCAATTTACACCAGTTATATTTGAAAATGTGAATGGACCAGATAGTTCTGTGTCAAAGTCATTTTTTTGGAGTGTGTGTTGCTTCTTTGAAGAAGTACCTGAGTTACTTTGAGTAATAGATTCTTCTTTGGTTGTGGTAATTGATGAAGTATTAGCTTCTTTTACTCTCTTTGGAGGATTTGCAGTGAGATCCTGTTGCATTTCTGTTTGAAGTAGTTTTCTTTTATAACGTTTTCCTTTTTGTGGAACAGGATATGTTTTTAGATGGGGGGTGTATAGTGAACGTAGTCTATTGTATTCTAAAATGCAAGGAATATCAGCGTTTACTTAACTTGCATCAAAGTTGATTATAAATAGACCATCAAGTGAACGTAAGCGTGATAGTGCTACGTAGCTCATGCCTTCTTTAAAAACTGTGTTCCCAATATCTATCAATGCTTTATCTAGGGTAAGACCTTGTGATTTGTGAATGATGACTGCGTACGCTAGAATTAGAGAAAATTGTTCTCTGCGTACATACATGTCTTTGAAAACAAGGAATCGAGCTGTTGAGTGGCCTATCCTTTTTACTTCTGAAAGTTTGTCAAAGAGAATATTGACAAACTGAATGTTGTTGTCACATAGGTAGGTTTGAAAGCCAACAACTCTACCCAGTGCTCCATTAACTAGTCCTTGCTCTACGGAAAGTTTACGTTTAAGCATTGCTCTACAGTTTAAGGATCATTTTAATATTTTCTCCAAACCAACTGTGTTGGAGATAGAATTTTCTAAGGTATTTAGTCTTGTTGTGGCTTGTTGACGCATGGGTAGTGTCATACCATGTACATCCAGTTTGTCTGTGGAGCAAATTTCAATTATTGGTTGCATTTCTTTTTTCAACATTGTTTCATTGAATTTGGAACAGCTTGCAAGAGTTGGCATTAAGGACATACAATTGACATTTTTGTGTGCTAATTGTTCCATGACATCAGTAGCACATGATTCATGGCCATAAATTGCATGGATGTGCCGGGTTTCTAATATTGCTTGTGCTTCTTGATATAGTACACCAACTCTTATACTTTTTAAAATGTTGGCGTAAGTGAGGTCTGCAGATTGGCGCATGTTTTCTGTTAATTCTCTGTATTGGAAATGTTGCCTAAGGTTGACATTTCCTATGCTGCCAACAGTTTTACGGCAGAGTTTGTTTCATAAGGTTTTAAAAATAGGTTCACCTTTCACTGGTGTCAATTGAAGATCTCCGAAAACAATAATGTGTTTTCCTCCAAAGAGCTCTTCGTAGTTTGTTTTCAGTACTTCTTGTAATCTGAGGTGAATCAAAGCCAACATTAGGTTGGAGACCATGCTCACTTCATCTATTAGTAGCATTTTCATTTGTTTTAACACTCTGCGTGGTTCCATTGCACCTTCTGTAGAATGTTTGTAATATTCTAATTTGTTTTGGTGTTCTACTGGAAGGAGTAGTAATCGGTGTAAAGTGACACCGCCTAGGTTGTAGGCAGCTAAACCTGTGGTGGCAGTTACAACAGCTGAGAGTTTGTTGTTTGTCAATTGTTGAGGAACTTGCTGATGATTTTAAAGAATGTTTTGCCTGAACCAGCTTCACCAGTGACGTATAGTAGTATAGGTTTGTAATTTTGGTAGGTACATTCTTTATTTTCATGTTGTACACCATGTGCAATTTGTTTTGTTGCTTCTTGAAAAATGGTACGCTGCTCTTTGTTCCTTTTTGATTGCAGTACAGTTAAGTCTTCTGTATCTTCTTCATAGTGACACATTGTGTTTTCTACTTCTGTCATAGCTAATTCTGCCTCACTTGCTATTAGTGGCTGTCCCAGTGGTTCTTGGCTTCCTGTTACAGAAGGTTGACTACTGTCGGGAGTGTCCTTATCTAGTTGGGCCTGGAGTTCTTCTTTGTGTTGCTGTTCATTGTGCAACATTGTTTTGTACTGTGTAAAGTGTACATCGGTTATAGTGCTTTCATTTGCTTTGAAAGCCTCTTCATAGCAGTCATAGTTATCTAGTATCTCTTCCTCCTTTCTCCATGGTTTAAAAAGTTGTAGCAGGGACATGTTATATAGTTCTTTATGTTGAGGAGTTTTTAATGACAATTTGATATGATTAATTAAGCTTGGTTTGGCAAGTTTCACTAAGCTGCCTTCACAATTTGTCACTCTATATCTACCTTTTTTTAATTGGGTTTTATATTATTTTCTTATGTGAAGTTTTGGGCTATGTGGTATAGACACATGGTTTCCAAAGTGTGGTACTCCTGTTTGGGTAGTATGCGTCTAGTAAATTGTTTTCAAAATGGCTTGGCTGTTGGGATCATTTGTGGCTATTGGTTCTATGTTGTCATATGATTTGTGAACTCTTTTTCTAGATTTAGCAGGACCAAGACTTAGCCATACTATATGTTCAGATTTCCCATACAAAGCAGTACTGGTTAAAAAAATGGGCAGCTTCATAGGAGCCACATTCTCTATAAGAGAGCATTTTTATGCCTAAGCTGTACAATTTCTGAGCTAGTGTTTTGTCCGATGATAGGTCATTCCAGAGGTCTTGAAGCTCTGTTTTTTCTGCTTTTGTTAAGTAGGCTGTGACATATTGTGCAACTGCAGTGGAATTGTCTGCAATGTAATGCACATCTACGTTAGCATTCCATAAGAGGGCAATGATTGCATTGTAATCATTGATATATTTTCCTTCTTGTGTTCTTGTTATGTAATATGTGTTCTTAGGTGATTTACCTTTAACACTATGGGCTTCATCACGTGTCTGGCGGAAACCCTTAAATGCAGCAGTAGCGCTATTACCGCTGCATTTAAGGGTCTGCCAGATCATGGCCTTGGTAGATTTCCCCCCAGCTCTGAGCTGGGGGAAATCCGTGTCAAATTTGCCTAATTTTGACGCTATTACCACCGGCAGGAAATCTGCTGGCGGTAATAGTGCGAATGTTCCCCATTGGGCCCAATGGGGAATGAGGAAATCCCAAATGGGCCCAATGGAGAATGGGCTCTAACCGTTCCGCCAAACCCATGATTCGGCGCTAATGGCGCCAGGGGGTTTGGTGGTAGAGCTAATAACGCCAGCAGTAATAGCGCCGGCGTTACCGCCCAACTCGTGATGAGGCCCTATGTCTATCTGAAGACATGAAGTTGTTCACTTCACCTGTTTCTGTAACTGATCTAGGGAAACCAAAGCAGCATTTCCCCTTTGTTTTTGTATTTGCGACGACAATATTTGCCACATTTGTGTCTTTGAAATTTTACAATTTGTGCATGAAGATCACTATTTGTCGCTTCTGATGGAATTTCACAAGTGACACATTTTTCAATAAACTGTAAAACAGTGGCATCACTGTCTTGACCAAATTTAGCAGCATCTTTAATCCATAAAAGCATGTGGATATGTGGTGCTCCTCTGGCTTAGTATTCTTTTCTACAAAAGAAGTGTTGCACATCTCCGAGGGGAGGAACAGTTTTATTACAAATAAAGTGTAGTATAGCAATGAAACGATGATGGAAATATCTTGAAACATTAACAGGATCTAGAGAGCTGAGTTCTCCAGGTGTTAGTATATCTATGTTTGTTTTGTTTTTGTTTGATATGCGTAGGAAATCATGTAAATCTTCCCAAGCATATTCTGCACAACTTAATGTAACAAACCAAGTGGGTGGGCCAAGATTTCTTATAATACAACGTACATCTCCGTGACGTTGGAACCAGTACTCTTTAGTACCACGCATGTTTGCTAACAGATTTGTAATTCTTGATTGTAAAACCTCAGGTTTTTCTTGCACTTCTTATATTAATTGGGTAGCTGACTTATTTTGAAAGTGGGTTCCTGATTTCAATGTGTACAACTCCGTAGCATAGAGTTGCTAGTTCACTTTCAAAGAGTAAGTGGAATATGTATTCCACATTTTCCCTAAATCTGGGTTCTTCAGAATCCATACGTAATGAGTGGTATTCTGATGCTGTTATCTGAATAGGTCTATCATTGTACCTTCCTCCTTTGCCAGCAGGAAAGAGTAGAGGAAAAGTACGTGCTTCTATACTTTTTTCCCATATGCTGATTGGCCCTTTGTCAAATTTGGTACGTTTCTAGTCCATCACCTATGGTATCATTAGAGTGTAATGGATGAATTGTATAATGGTATAAAATATTGGATACTGTAGCAAGATCTAGAAGTTCAAATTGACTAGTTTCTGGTGACTCTTGAATTATTTCAGTTGTTTCCCTTAAGTTTTCTTCAATATTTATTTCTTTGTAGTATTCATTATTGTTTTTTAGATATTGCAAGGCTTGTCTAACTTTATGTAAGTCTACGAGAAGTTGCCAATTTTTTTTGTCTTTTGTTGGTACACTATTTACTAAGATAATTAAAGATTGCTCTATTGGACGTTGCACTCCCAGATTGTGCACATTTTCTTTTAGCTCTAATGGTAAATAAGCTACTTTGCCATGAATGCCTTTCACCAATTCAGAGGGAGGTAATTTTGCGGTTTTTGGTTGAAGGCGTATTATTGCTTGAAATGGGTGCACTGTTTGAATTATGATGCTCTCATATAAATTGAGTGGTTGCAGGGGTTTTGGTAGTGGGAACAATTCCAAGTTATTTGCGATGGCACATGAAGGAGTTTGGTTGTTGTCAAATTTTGTAGTGCAGTAACTGCAAATTATTAAGGGTCAGTTATTTCATATTTGTTTTCTGCTATAAGGTAGAGAGCTAATTCAAACCATTTGGAATCTTCATTGTCTTCTATTTTGTATGTTACGTCTGTAGTTTTTGTGTTACTTTTATAAAAAGTTCTGCAGCAACACACGCACACATGGTTTGGTACTTCGGCGGATGTACTTTTAAATGTTAGTAATTCTTTTATGTATGTGTGTAGTAGAAGGTTGCCATCTGTACAATTGTTGCTAGTCTGTTGTAAAGCTATTGCATTTTGTAAGTGGCTTTCACATCCAAAATATGTTTCTGGATATGGGTGATTTCTTTCAGTAGGTCTTTGGCTGTATCATGTAGAAGATTATTTAAAATGGCCAGTGCTAAAGCAGGACTTTTAGGATAGTACAGTTTATAGACTAGATTTCCTATAGTTGAATGATGTGTTGATATCATTTTGATATGATGGAAGGTGATTTTGCAAATAGGTCCGGAAATACAGGCTAATGAATGTCCCTGTTGTCCTGTGTATTTGCGCACTGGACAGGTATCCATATTTTGCAGCAGTTTGATTTTGATTTTGTCTTTGCCTTTCACATACTGATTGAGGAACTGGCGTAAAGACTTGAAAGATTTTTTGGCAATGTTACACATTGATGTGCATGGCCATTTGTATACTGGACGTTCTGGTTCAGTTGAATGGATAGGTAATACTGAGTATTCTGGGGATATTTTTGCAAGCAGTATTTCTTGTTGCATTATGGTATTATTAAGTTTTTCATAAACTCGTCCACTACTATGTATGGCAATTGTGTTTGTTTGGTTTTGTTTGTATGCTTCTTCATTAAAATATAGTTCTGTGCTCGTCGTGTGACTCCATTAACCTCCAGAGATATTTAAGAAGTTATTTTTGTTGACATTCCGTTTATTGAGAAGTCATGTTTGTAATTTAGTAGTTAGTTTTGTTAGTGGTTTCATTCTGTTTAACACTAAAATAAATAACTTTCTTTTGAGAAGGATTGCACTGTCTATCAAAGCTTCTAACATTAATTTTCTACGGTAGGTTTTAAGGGTTGTGCATGATTTGTCTCCTGTTTTTATAAGATTCTGAAGGACTCTCTGGCGGAACATTTTTGCTAAAATACTTTTTTGGTATGGTTACTTACCACGATCTTAATATTAATAGGAACAGTTTTAGCAGTAGTGGTAGCTGAGTTCTTGTTAATCAATTTCTGTTTCATTTTACATTTTGATAGAGGAGGCAAAGTTTCTGTACTGGAAGCTTGTTTTTTTTCGATAAATGACTGTATTAGCTGTTTTGTTTGAACTTTTTGTACAAACTCTGCTAGAGATGGATGCTTATTTTGGACACTTTTATTTTCATTTGCTCTATTTCTGCGTTGCTTTCTACGGACTTGCTTTTTGGTAGGCATTCTTTGGGGTCTGTTGAAAAAAAAAAAGAAGGTATGGGTTGGGCCGTTATGCAATGTATGTGTGCTGTGTGCATGAGTGTCTGAGTATGAAGGTAACGATGTATGTGGTTGTGTGTGTTTGTGCATTGGGCAGCTACAATTAGTTGGGAAGGCTATTTTTCTATTTGTGTGTTACTATACTGCGGTTCAGATGACTGTAGAAAGTGGGCTAGTGGTGAGGAGAAGCACTAATAGTAAATCTAATGGTATAAAATTAAAATTAAAACAGTTCTTTGTTTTGTAATACTAACATTCTAGGGGTTGAGTTATGTTATTTGTGTTCCAAAAAACGGGTTTCTTCGGAGATGTTGTTTGTAGTTCAGATGCTGCCGATTTTCAGGAGAGCGGTCTTCACTGCAATTGTAAAAGAAATACGTTTGTAATTGTGTGTGTTTATAGCACTGACGTTAATTTAGACGCTGATTTTTATGTTTTAGTAGTCTGATATCAGAACATAGTGTATGTATGCATTTCATTTGACAATGTGCAGCCATTATATTTTATTTACAATATGTTAGTTCGACATGCTTTGCAAATGAGTAGAATAGTAAGTGTATGAAATTCACTTGGTTTTTTAAAGCTGTGTTGTAGATAGCAGACAGGTTTGGAAGTGACAGTTGATTATAGCAGATGGGAAAAATTGCAATAAGTTCATTTTATAGGTTATACAGGTTTAGTGGCATTACTCTGTTTATATGCAATCATAAGAGTTGTACATGCACTGTGAATAAAATATGCATACCTGTGGATATGCATGCAGCTGTGAGTAGAAATCTTGGAGACTTGTACAGTAGTTTTTGTAGTAGGTGCTTTCCATTGATATGAGACTTGTACTCAGAGTGATCAACAGTACATTTGAAGTGCTGAACTCTGATGATGGAGTTAGATGTAGAGGTCTTGGATGTGATTGGTGGATGGTTGTGTGACTGCTTATCTGTATCCAATGAGGGAATGGCACAAAGAGTGAAGTGGAAAGTGTAGAAGAGCTGTCCAAGAGTTACACGCTCTGCGGACATCGTGGCTGTCCACGGACAGGGCATGCTACATCCGGGGTTTTCCAGCAAATCCATCATGGAAAGGGGACTGTAGGGATCAGCCAATCAGATGTTGAGGTTGTGGATTTGTGTTGAAAGAGGCTGTGTGTAGTGAAGATGGCAGCGGTGGAGAAAGTCAGGGTGTTGGAGATATGATTGTGCATGGTTACAGCAGTATGCTCAATGCAGGCATGTGGCAAACAATTTTGATATTAAAGGAATGGAGGTGGTGTGGAGCACTGTGCCTGATTGCAATGTACAGGGAATTGTACAAGTTTGTGAAGATATGGGCAGGATGAACAGTCCCAATGTGGTAGTTTTGCATTATGGTGCTTTCCATTTGGGCTATGTCAGTGCCCCTACTTTGTTGGCAGATTTGGAACACTTGGTTCAAGCAGTAATGAACATCCTTCCAAATGCCAAAGTATTTTTTTCTGGATTGCTACCTAGGGCAATATGGGACAATAGTTCTTTTTTTTGTCCTCAGCAAACATTGGTAGGTGTGCAATCAACCGAGGCATATCTGCTTTCATGCTTAGAGCTGGTATGTTTTTTCTGTAATAATGAGAATATTGATTCCAGTAATTCTGTTTATTTTAAAGAAGATGCCATTTCCTTATCTTTTTTGGGAAATGCTATGCTTTTTTGGAATGTAAGGATTGCTTTGGAGAAGGTTATGGGAAGATTTTAGTAGTAAAGTAAGAAGAAAAAAAAAACAAAAAATACAAAATAACAGGTGTCTGTCAAACATCTGCAAAAAAACCAAAAAAAACAGCACTTTTCAGAGCCAACCTCAAAGGGGAAATGGGGCACACTATTTAAATGTACATTCACCACGCTCAGATTTTTGATATGTCCGCGGACATGGCGGTAGTCCGCAGAGAGCGCATATTAGATACAGGGGTTTTGGGATGGAGAGGCATGCAAATGAGAATGAGCACAGCAAGGGATTGGTCAGTAAAGTTTAATGGGTGTGTTGTGTAAGGAGAGAGTTTGTCAGAAAGTCTTTTTCCTGAGAGAAGAACAGATAGCTATAGCTGTGTGTTTCAGAAAACAGATTATCTGGATTTTGGGAGACTCATGGATACATTGGTTGGAGGTGCATGCAGAACGGTGTCAAGAAGCTGTAGATCTTGGATTCCCTCATGTGGAAGTGCACTGGCATGGAGTGCGTGGAATGAAGTGGCTGGACTTGGTTCTCTCTCTGCTACTTTAGAGACAGAGCATCATCCAGACATAATTATAATTCATTGTGGAGGGAACAGTTTAGGAAATGTGTCTTGAATTTCATTGCAATTTGCAATGAAAGAAGGACTTGGAATGGTCATGGACATGTTTCCAAATTCCCAAGTGATTTTTTCTCATATTGCGCAAAGACAAATATGGCTGCATTCTTCTTCATTTGGTCCACAAATGGAGAAAGCGAGGCACAATGTCAATAAGGCTGTTTGTGCCTTTCTAAGAGATGTTGGCATGTCCTCTTTTCATAATGAAAATATTATGCTTCGTAGCACATACATTTTTCGCAGAGATGGAGTCCATCTTACTTATGCTGGCAATCAGATTTTTCTGAGAAATTTACAAAATGCATTGCGACCTTTTTGGAATTACACTCAACTATTTTGCAGTAGATGTTGACAATTTCAAGTTTTTCAAACACACAAAAACACCACCAAAAGGCTCTTTTCAGACCCACCAATTCCTCCCAGAGAAACGTGCATTGGTCTTGCTAGGGCAGCACCCCAAAACTGTATATGTCCTCGAACTGTCCGCGGACTTCTAAAAATTGCACAGGGCCCTGCACTATTTATTTGCCACTTCTATTTTAAACTGTGAAAGGCGGCTCTGAAAAGAGCCTTTTTTTATTTTTGTTCTTTTATATTCTTTTTTGTTTTTTTACACAGGACACACTAGGAGAGGAGGGGAAAGGAGGGTAAGGAGGGGACACCAACCACGGGGATAAGAAAGGGCAGGTGGAGAGAGGAAGATGTAGGTTGGGCATTATTTAGGTAGGTAGCACACCTTGTCATGCTGCGTGACTGCAGTCTAGAAAGCACTCCAAAGACTCTCCCCCCTGCAGAGTACTGCGTTGCAGTACATCCACAATATTGTGACTCTCGAAAGGTAAGGGTCAACAGCATCGTGAATGGCCTGTGAGGCGGCTGGAGGGATGCGCTCTCCCACAGGAGTGTCTCTTGTGGTGAGAGGAGTGGAAGCGGGGGATGTGGTAGAGGAACTCAACCTACTATGTTCATCACAAGGTACAACCTTGCGAATGGCACCACCGTGGAATGTCGTTAGGTGTCGCTTCATGGATGTCGTACCAAAGCTGTATGAACCACGCCTCCCATTTTGCACTGGTTGCAGGTGACCTTGTTCGCACGTGCTTCTGGTACGTTAACATGAATGGTAAACAACCGCCACACCCAAGACTCCCGGCGAGTGCTGGTAGTAGGGACTTCCACTACCTCATCCTCTTCATCCTCTTCATCATCCTCCTCTACATCCTGACGCCTGTTCCCCTCTGCAGGCCACTGGGGAGGTGGTGGTGGTGGAGGGGTTAGGGGTGGTGCTGAGGCAGATGTAGCACCAGCTGGAGCAGCAGTAGCCATGGATGCCATCAGGGTTGATGTTATAATCACATAAAGGCAGCAAAAGTCAATCTGCAATAGCCAGAAGCACAATGAAGATCAGCTCTGGGGCGTGGCCTTTTATAGGGGTGGAGGGGTGCGCTTCACGGACATATCGAACACCCCAAAAAGGTTCAAAAAGTTCCAAAAAGTGTGTGGAAAGCCACGGTCATTGTCTGGGACATGTGCAATGGTGAATTTTTACTGTAAAATACTTTGGATTGTCTGAAAAAGTACTTTTAAAATGTTCGGGCACCCGGCAGTGTACGCAAATCAGGGCACACGCTCAGCGTGGGTGCGGTCACATAATTATGTTGGGAACACGTCCGCGAAGGGAACAGGTGTCTGTAGGACACCAAATGCACAGGAATGGTCGTACGCATGCGTGCGGGTGTTCTACGGACAGTGTTCGGGTCCTCAAACAAATTAAAAGTGTGACACAAGTGAGAAGGACAGTTACGGACAGGCGCGATGTTCGCAGGACTTATGGGTGTGGTGCGCATGTGCGTGAATGTTCTACAGACTGTACGGACAAGTATAGTGTACTTAGGACACACCCATTTTCCCAATTACAGACATCCAGGACACCCGCGCTGTCTGCTGACACCTTAACTAATTTTTGAAAAAAATAGATACAAGGGATTGAATTAAAAGACACATACATTTTTTCTTTATTATATACAGATACAAAATTTATGAAAGAGAGGGGGAAGCAGAAACTGACACAAATACAGGAGAATTAGGGGCTTGGAGAGGATGGATGGGAGGAGATGAAGGGATAGAAGTCTCATCAAAACGTTTTTCTTGGTGTGAGGGTTTGGGGATAGTTGACTGGGACATGGAGAGGGGGAATAGGTGCATGTGGGACAATGATATTTATTTTTTTCTTTTATGTGGTCCTCCACAAAATGTTTCAAAAGATTAACATTTTCCATAAGCATGTCAAATTCACACTATGCATATGTGTATTCAGTAAAAAAAAAAAACTTAGATAAAGGGAAGTCATGGTTAAGTTGCGCTACTAAAAACCTATGAAATTCATGAAAAAAATGTTGTAATGGGCCGTTATGGTTAAGTTGCGCTACTAAAAACCTATGAAATTCAGTAAAAAAACTTTTTTAAAGGGACATTATGGTTCAAAGTAAATCCGAAAAACCCCCGAAATTCGCTAGTTATGGTAAGCTAAGCAACCATAACTTGGACCCCCAATGTGCATTGTTGAGACTAACACCCAGGACATCAAAGATGACATCTCAAATGTCATTGATGACATCACTGGTGACATCACATGTCTGGCTCCCTCTTTTTTCCTTTACTGACATATCTTAGCCAGTAATACTTTGGAACAAAGAAATCAAAAAGTACTATATTTGTAGACTTATACTTCAAATATGTTCTTACAGTAATTCATTTGGGGTTCACTCACAGCATATGAAACATGCATAAGGAGAATGCACACCAATGTTTTCTGTGTATGAAGACAATCAGTAAGGTTATCAACGCTTTCTTATTGTTCTGCTGTTTTTTTATTACTGTACTTTCTCTGGATATGCTCATATTTGTATTCACATTACTCTCTTTAGGGTGCAGTCACATCATGTGATAGGTATACATAGGTAAGTAGTAGGTTTGAAGCAGAACAATCATTTCTGTGCATAAAGATAATCAGGTAGATTATGGACAGTTTCTGGTTCTACTGCTGCTTTTTTTGCGTATTTCACTTTCACTATATATACTCATATTTGTATGTGTTGTTGTGTTTTTGTGTTTTGAATGTAATAATGAAATTATAGAGGAAGATTGTTTTCATTAGCTACTTATAACATGTTGCACTGTACACAAAACTCTAATAAAAAGCATTTAGCATTTCACTATTTAACATGGGAAAATTATGACTATTGCACCTCCTGCATGTATGCTGCACACAATGCTTATGTTTATACATGAGTACATTATTATACTGTAAAGAACTTCATAATAGAATGCTATTTATATCAATGCATTGCTTAATGCACTACATAGCTCATGACATCTATTCCAATGATCCTTAACACTTTTTTTGTCAACATTATAATAAGAATACCTTGCACAGACATTTCATGAAAAGTCCATGCACATGTGATGTCATCAGTGATGTCATCAATGACGTTTTTGACATCATCTTTGATGTCCTGGGTGTTAGTCTTAACAATGCACGTTGGTGGCACAAGTTATGGTTGCTTAGCTTACCATAACTAGCGAATTTCAGGGGTTTTTCGCTTATATTGTGAACCACAACGTGCAATTGTTGCTGGGGAAGTAATTGGAAAGAACATGTATTTAGTACCGCAACTTAACCATAACGTCCCTTTAACAAAGTTTTTTTACTGAATATATAAATATGTACATGTTGACGCATGCCACACTCTATTTACTATAAAGCTAACCTCAAGAATACTCCATCTGCTTGCATTTCTTTGCATACTTACACGTGTGAAATTGCTTGGTATCTTCATTTTTGGAGCACATGTGTCTTCCTCTTGATCCCAAGATGTCATTCATCTCAATACTTTCTTGATGCCTTATAGAATCATCTACATTCTGTGGTTTCTGCATCTCTTCTCTATATACGTCAGATTTGCATTTGTACGATGTCATTATTTCTCTTTGTTTCTTCAATTTGTCCTGCTTTCTTCCAGACTATCACTCGGACAGCCATCATACTGTCCCATATGCGGGTATGGTTGCCTCAATGGGAACCTTGCTTTCAGGATTCTCCTTGGTATCTGTAGTTCAAAGAGTTTTGTACGTGGCGCATTCTGGTGTCCAGCAGATAGGCAATATGGGTGAAGTGATTGAGGTGGGGGTACTTAGCTTCTTCTCTACAAATGTAATTAAAAACAAAGACACATGTATACACCATAACATGTAATAATCTGCAAAATTGAATTATGCCCTGAAAATAAAGAAACATTAGAAACACTAATGATAAACGTGGGTATATGACTAACTCATACAATTGAAATGTAAGTTGTGCCACTGTATGTCCTTTCTCTAAATAATGGCTTACCAGTGAAGACTTAGAATCTCTCTTGCCTCAAGTGGAGTGGTGTTTGTTCCACCATATTCATGTATTTCTCGTAGTTTTAGCAACATAATATTAACTACCAGGGCACACTATGGTCTACACAACAATGTAGAAGAGTCAAATGTCTTTAGCTGAATTTCTTTTTCCAAATGTGGGTGGTTAAAAACACATTTTTGATATGTTGGCATTTTAAACACTGAAAGTGTCCTTCAACTGAAGGACATAATAATGCCTATATGTCCTTGAATGGAAAGAGTTTGTCATGTTCTACTATGTTTATGAACACACGTAGGAGGGTCTTCAAGGAGCTCTGCAGATCGTTTCCATAACACATGAAATGTGTAAACTCTGTTGCAAGTAAGTAATGATGACATTTGAAGAAGGGATCATTCTGGGTATTCTTGGTGCCAGCAATTGTTGCTGGGGAAGTAATTGGAAAGAACCAATTTCTGTGCAATCATCTCATCATTATCAGTCCTTAACTGAGACTCAAACACATTGTGGCAGATGATAGAGGGCTACACGTTGAACTACAATCTATGAAGTTTCAATACCAAGAGAGAGGTCTAGGGCACTAATTGGTAATTGTCACTGTGACAACATGACTTCTGCCTTGCAAGAATATTAGGTCGAGTAGTGGCTAAATCTCCTACTCAGCCCTCACACTTCTACAAAACAAGAGTGATCCCAATCATCAAGGTGGAACATGCACAGGAAAGCGATATACCTCCTTCACCTTTAGTGGTAACTTGGGCCAAGGGTAGGCTATACTCTTAAGAAGGGTGTAGTAATAACACAGTCCATAATAAAGAAATATCCAAACAAGGTCCTATATATAAAGATATCCTTTACTTAAGCACATCAATGTACAGCTAACTATTAAAACACTTTAAAAAAATCCATCCCTGCAGAGGAAAACAGAGAAATGCAGCAATTAAAGGTGCAAGCATTCTGAATACTTAGCTGGGAGGAAAGGGGCAATAGAATATCACCATTTTCAAAGAGGATATGCTTCTTGGTGAAACAGGGGGCTTAGACAATCTCTAAGGGCCCAACAAATAGACCAGGGGTGCTGTGGCCTTCTAACATTACATGAATCTGTTCATGGCAGTTTGACTACATCAAACCAGGCTTCTTATGGATTTTTGTGTGTTTCAAATCAGGTTAGGTTGCTGCGAGTTGCCTTGATCCAGACAGGGAGCAGGCGTTGTCTTGGGTTTAAAGAGAGACGCAATGCTATTCACTACTGCATGGAGTGGGTCAAAGGGGCCAGTAGAGCCAGTTTGATTTTCTATCACAGGTTGAAGAAAAATATGCTGATGACTCGAAGTGCTTGATCAAAATGTGGCAGTGCAAAGTCTTCCCAAAGCAAAGGTGCTGCCTCTCATGGGTGCATCGAGGATGGAAAACAGATTGGTTTACCTGAAGGAAAATGTACTTGGTGATCCTTGGATTGTGGATGGTCTTCAAAGTCACTTTGCCAACCAAGTGTAGATGGGGTGACTGGCCAGATCATCCAGGTTGAATGTGACATTCTTCATCAGGAGGAGGATGTGTTCCCTTTTCAGTGCATCTGGGAAGGATACCTGGGTGTGAGATGCATTTAAGATGTTGATAAGAGGTGTGAGTGTTCCCCTGAAAATATCCAATGAACCATTCACTTATCTGGGGATAAAATATATAGAGGGATGCACTCATTATTGCAGAATGACCTAGTGCCAGTTCTGCAACAGCTCAATATAAAACACTAGGCAACGCTCCCCCTGACCCTAATAGGGAGAGCAAATTTATTCAAAAATATAACACTCCAAGACTGCTGTATGTATTGCAGAACACTCTGGTTAAAGTGCTCAAAACCACCTTTGCAAAAATGTATTCTATGAAGATAACAATCATATGACAACAGAGTAATCCACAAATAGCGTTAAAGTACTTGTAAAACTTGGTGTGGGAGGGTGGGTTGGGGATTCTGGATATTCGCAAGTACTACTGGGCTTCACAGTTGGTTGTCTCTAATGAATGGGTGTTTTGGGGGACCAATGCAGCGAACACACAGCTTGACGTTGAATTGATGAAGGACCGATCTCTGCTACAAATGCGCCTCATTACGCGTTGGGCGGTGTGGGTTAAATGCAGTGGTATTACCGTATACGGCCACATTACTGTACAGCCCAACTATGAATTGCACAGAAGGTTTGAGGATCCACCTCAAGCTATGAGCTGGAGGTAATTTCACCAATTTTCAGTCTGATTTCGGCAGATTTACCACCAGTGGAATAATCTATGGACTCCAATTATATGTGGACTAATATTGCCACCGCCACTTGTAATCCAGCGATAATATTTCCGGTCCAAGCAGTGGTAATGGTAATTGTGTTTTTTGGGTATTTTAGCGGATTTAATGCTGAGATACAACCAAACTTATAATGAGGTCCATTATATGGTAGCACAGGTGGGCAAAGTCCTTGTTAGTGGGGAAAAGCATCATAGAAATAACGAAAGAAGTGACTTGGGCAAAGGGGCGGCAGAGGCCTGATTATCAGGAAGGCACCACTATGGGAAAATTCATATATACCGTTAGTCCACAAATTAGGTAAACAAAGTAGACAGAGGGACTGGGGTATCGACAGGGTGGGAGATGTCCAGGTTGGTGCCAGAACTGCAAGAGAATTTTATGCATCCGGTGTAATCCCGATTTGGGGGGTGAGGGATGTACCAGGGTATGCACCACTAGAAGCCAATCTTTTTCTCAAAAGACTGGGGAACAAAGCTATCTCGATTTTGTACCAATTGATTAGCAGTTTTACGGCACATAAATTAGATCAGGTCAGGGCCAGGTGGGAGCGGGACTTGGGAGAATTGGAGGAGGATGATAGGTAGATGCGCAGTTAGTGGTCAAGGAATTCAATATGTCCACATGGCTCCGACTGGTACAGCTTAAGATATTGCACTGTATTACTCCAGGGACTCTTTGCACAGAATGGGAAGGGTGGAGGATGAGCTATGCTTGAAATGGAACTGTCCAAAATGTAAGGGGTACTGGGAGAAGGAGATATGGACCCTGTCCCGTGTGGAATGGGGTGAGATACCCAGATGCCCCAAGGTGGCCCTACTACATATCTGGGAGATTGTAACGGTTGCTGCAGGTGGTAGATGCCTACTTAACACAGGGCTTGTAATGACAAAAAGGGACTCGCCCACAAAATGAGAGTTGGAGGAGATGCCTACTTTGGAAAGATGTAAGGAGGGGATGGATTATTGCAAACACTGGAAAACAGGGAAATTCCAGAGGATATGGGGAAAATGGGAGTTGCAGAGATGACAGAAGCGGTCAGACATCCAGAGTTGACAAGGAATAAAGGGGAGAACTGGGTTAGACGTGAGGGAGGGCAGGGACATAAGGATATAGGGTTTGTGTATCAGTCTCAGCAGGTAAGTGTGGGGGGCACATTGTTGTATTGATAAAATGTGTTCATTTGATTTTGACAGCAACTGCAATCGGCCATGATGTTAATGTATTAGAAAATATTAAAATAAAAATATTTAATTAAAAAAAGAGGTGTGAAGGTTTCCCATGTGATGACCTCAACAACGGAGGAGGGTAGGATGCTGCCTTCACAGATGGTGGTTTTGTGGGCGGCCTGAGCATTGTGTGGGAGTTCTGGAGTAATTGCCCTAAAATCTCTATCTTGATATGTTTCTGGCTGGTATGAGTGGGGTGTCTGTTATGTGTTTGCAATTGTCAATGTGCTGCCTTATCCTGTCTGTGAAGAAGTTGTTTATGGTGTTCCATTTTTCAGTGTATCATATTCTTGCAGGATCTGGCAGGTGGTTGATGCAGTGCTTCGGATCTTGTAAATTGCTTTTCTCTTGCTGGATGCTTCCATGATGGTTGCTGTGTTGTATTTTGCTTTGGCTATGAAGATGTGTGCCCTGCATGCTGAATGTCTCAGCACTTTTCTTCTCTGTATATGGTGTGCTGACTGTCGATGAGGTCCTATACTATGATTTGAACGGTTTATGTTTGTCAAGTTTTCCATGGCAGAGGTGTGTTAATAGTCTCAATCAAGGTGTGGTTGGGAGTGCTGATCTTGGAGTTGACGCTCCCGGAGGGGTCGGATTTTGAGGCCAAAATGATGAGGTTTCTTCCAGTGTGGCCACAGGGAGGTTCTTTAAAGAGCAATGGCCCTCATTACGAGTAGCCCGGTAACAGCGGGTTCATTACCGGCATGCCGTAACGTGCGAGTCCGTGCCCGTATGAACCCACTAACAGCGGTTGATTACGAGTGCGCGAGCATGCGCATTCCCCCATGCCGTTAGTGGCAAAACCGCCATGCCGGTAAAGGGCCACCAACCCCCCTATACCGGCATTGCGGGTGCCGACCATTACGTAACCGCCTCATAACAACCCCTAAATACCGGCATGGTAATACGTGTTCGCAAAAAAGGACCTGGAAATTACGTCATCGCGCAGGAACGGGAAATGGGCCAGCGGCCATCTTTAAAAACACAATCCATTGCCATCCTCCATAACCACCACTTCTTTCGTGTTGTTGTGTGCCACAACAGAAGCAGGATATCTAAGGCTACCAAGAAGTCGACCCAAAGAAAGAGAAAGCAGCGTTTTTCAGACGCAGAACTCACCATGCTTGCCAACACCCTTGCACAGCATGCAGATACGATCAGGAGCACTGACCTAAAGCATGCGGCCCAAACAAAAAAAAAAGAAGTATGGCAGGGTCCCACAGAGGGTGTCGGCAGTGGGGAGCACCCCAAGGAGTGTGCGTGACTGCCGGAAGCGGTGGGACGACCTCCGCCTCCGGGTGAGGAAGATCCTGGCGGAGAACAGGAGGGCCGCAATGGCCACAGGCGGGGGCCCACACTCCCCTGTGAAGTTGACGGCATGGGAGGAGACCGCAAGTTCCTTCATCGACCCTGAATCAATCGAGGGAATTGGAGACCAGGAGGTTGGTGCCGCATCATCCACAGAGGAAGGTGAGTGAACCATCACATCCATGTAGACTAAACCATGATGTGGCACAAGTGATGTGGAAGTGAGACTAGGCAAGGTAATGCATGTCCCAAGGCTACATCAACATATCCATTCAAGAATGTGTGCCACACCCTGCACCACACGCATGCTGAGTGCCAATACCAATCCCAACAGAGGTGCAACATGACCCAAATATGCCCATGGAACTCACCACAGAGACACCAAACCAATGCCATGCCACCAGCCATGCATTGATTGCCCACGTGCCCCCTCAGAACACCAAATGCCACACCCCAGAAATGAAATGATGCCTGAATGTATGAACATATCACACCGCAATACATCATAGCTGCCATTTGACACCATCACTGATGACCTGCATCTCTTCTTTCCACCAGGCACTGATGAGGAAGATGGAATGCAGGACATCCACTGCACGCCAAGGGACCAGGGCCACCGCCACCCCCAAGCCCAAGAAACTGCCTAGAGGAACAGCCAGTGTACCACACAAGGCAGTAACCCTGCAGGGGACACCTGCAGCCACAGAACAGCAGCAGCCACCCACAACAGTGGGAGGCGTTTCCATTGATGCTCCGCCAGCCACCACGGATGTTGTGTCTACAGAGGTGGATAATGAGGCAGAGATCATGTCCGGCACACCCACCCCAAGCCCCATCACCAGCCACCCCCCCCCTACAGAGTCTGTGAGCATGGACGATCCGTGGCTCCATGACTCGGACCTAGGAGACTCTGACATTGGCATCTTTGAGGAGGACAGTGCCCTGGACATGGTTCCCCACGCAGGTGCCATCCCCCACCCTCAGCAAAAACAAAGAGGTGATGGCTGGAAGGTTTAGAATTAATCTTAACCACTGGCAACGCTCTGGGCAACGCTCCAGACCACCGTTCTTCGCCTGGCAAGCCATTACAGAAGGGAAATACCATATGCAAATCAGGCTTGGCCCCACCCCAAAAGGGGCAGTCCAGCCCGAACTGCTAGGCCACATCCCCTCTGCACGAGACCACAAGCATCCCCAAACATGATTCGCCCTTGTTGGGGCTCATCAGTGAGGAGTAGCTTGGGTCTCTAGGCCCAGCAGGCACGGGACCCACGTCAGGGCATACCCGTCCCACTCAGGGTGACATAGCAAAAACAAAGAGGTGATGGCTGGAAGGTTTAGAATTAATCTTAACCACTGGCAACGCTCTGGGCAACCCTCCAGACCACCGTTCTTCGCCTGCCAAGCCATTACAGAAGGGAAATACCATATGCAAATCAGGCTTGGCCCCACCCCAAAAGGGGCAGTCCAGCCCGAACTGCTAGGCCACATCCCCTCTGCACGAGACCACAAGCATCCCCAAACATGTTTCGCCCTTGTTGGGGCTCATCAGTGAGGAGTAGCTTGGGTCTCTAGGCCCAGCAGGCACGGGACCCACCTGCCAGCCACCACCCTTCCAGCCACCACCCTGCCAGCCACCACCCTGTCCACCGCCACCCTGGCCACGTTGTCGGCTGCAGTACTCCTGCAGCCGACAACTCTTTCGAGGCTCGCCTGGCAACGGTTGAGGCCCGACAAGAGTCCATGCTGGAACTCATGCGGCAACAAGTGACCACTGGGAATGAGGCCATGAGGGCCATTGCCATGGCCATTGCAGCCAATACTGCTGCTGTGGAGGCATCGACATGTGCCTTTAGGGAGTTTATGGGGTCACTTACAAAGGCCCTTCTTGCAAATCTGCCGCAAATGCAACGCCCACACCTTGGGCCAGCCATGGGACTGACCATTGACACATCCACTGCAACAACCCCTTCCACCTCGGCCCAATCGAGCCCTGTGTGGTTGACGCGGAGGAGTGCACGGCGCTTGACCATGGCACCCCCGGATCCAAAAATTGCCAAGAAATAACAGGACAGGCAATGACATTTTGAAAATGTACATTGGTGAAGGGACCACTGTTTGTTGGACATATGGGGACATTTGGGGTGGGAGAGGGAGTTTACTGGGGTATTTTTGGGGGTTTGTGGGGTGTGAGTGGGAGTTTACTGGGGGTTGTGAGGGGATTATGTTCACCATATCACGTCTGCTGAAAATACACCGTTGTGTGCAAGCAAATCATTGGCTGGACATTGTTCTTTTTGTACATGTACATTTCTTGTGTGATGGTGTACAGTTGGCCAATTCTAACAAAAACAGTGTGCATGTCCAGATTCAGCCAGTGTGTTGCAGACACATTACTTACATTGTCCCTGCGTTTCAAAAGTATTAGTCAATTAGTGCTTGGCATACAGCATGGCCATCCCGTGCATCACGTAATGGCGGGGGGTCTCCTTCGCCTCTGTCTCCATCCCCTTCATCCTTACCCGGCCCATGCATGTCAATGTCAGATGGCAGTGGTACATTCCCTCGGACGCACATGTTGTGCAGCATGACACAGGCCATGGTGATCTTTGCCACCTTCTCGGGCCTATATAGGAGGGCCCCACCAGACCTGCTTAGGCAGCGGAAACGTGCCTTCAACAGACCAAAGGTCTGCTCAATCACAACACGGGTACGAGTGTGCACACGATTGTACTCCTCTTCATGGATGTTCTGCGGGTTCCGCACAGGGGTAAGTAGCCACGGCCTCAAGGGATATCCTCCATCAACTGCAAGAAGATACAAATAGGTGTGTGTCACTTTGAACTGCCACCTTCAGGGAGCACGGTCATGGCAGCAACTATTTGGTGTGGGCATGCACATGTCCCTGTACATGTCCAAAATAGTCACCTATATGCAATGTATACTCTACAGAGGTATGGTACACAGGGTGGGGTTGACTAGATAATGCAGGGTGTAATCCTGCATGCTGAGGCAGATGTGCTGTGATAGTGCGACAATGTTTAGTCTCAAATTCTTGCTGTATATTGATTGGTATGCATGGCCACACTAGCCGCATTACCACAGTTGCCATCCGATTCAGTCATGCATTGCCTGCCATCACCATGGTGCCCTAGTTGTGCCTGTTACTTGTTGTCATCCATATGCAATGTTTGTGATATCCGGCCCAGTGATGTCTCCTGTTCCGTTTTGCTGGTTCAGGTGAGGAGTGTTTAGCTTTGCATGCATTCTCCACTCACTGGCTATTGCCACCCAGGTGAACTCCCCCCACCCCCCTTTCCCACCCTGGTTCAGTAGTCTCCCCGCTTCTGCATCTGCACACATCAGTAACCCACAGCATGGCCATGGCCCTGTTCTGCAACTCACCAAGCAGCCAGACACGTGGTCCAGCATGTCACTCCATGTGACGGGGTAGCGTGCAGTTGCGCAGTGGCATGGCATCATGTGTGGATCTGGGATATCGGACGCAGCAACGGTTGATGATCTTGATGGAGTCACATACGATTTGCACATTGATGGAGTGATATTGCTTGCGATTGCGGTACACCACCTCTAAAGCATGGTGGACTACCAATTCCACATGGTTGCAGTCAATGGCACTGACACAATTGGGCATGCCTGCCAGTGCATGGAAGCCTACTTTGGTTTCGGCTATCTCCTGGCAAGTCTGTGGTAGGGATATATGGGTGCTTGCGTTCTTCAGGAGGGCTTCCAGCACTTGGTTCAGCATGCGTGAGAATAGTGGTTGTGAAATGCCATGCAGCTGGCCCACTGTGTGTTGGTATGTGCCTGTGGCTAGGAAGTGAAGCACAGACACCACCTTTAGTAGTGGGGGGATGGCAGTGCGTATTTGTATGTGGCTGGCAATGTCGTTCTATATCATGTCCACTATGGTGGTGATGGTGTCACGGTCCAACCGGTACAGGGTGTGGATCTGCTCTGGGGTTGGGTTGAATGGGCTTGGTCTGGTGTGAGGGATTGCTGGCTGCCTACGAGGCTCTAGTTGCTGCGCTGGTGGTAATGTTTGGGCCTGTCTCACCCTCCTTCTCCTCCTGTGTCTCCTCTGTGCTGCCTGTTCTTACTGCTGTAGTTGTTGTTGTTGCAGTTGTTGCTGTAGTTGTATCAGTATGGCCATGTCCTCCTGTGCCATGATTGCAAATGCTAGTGGTAGCATTTTGGTGTAGGAAGGGGTGTGGTGTTTAGTTGTGCTCCTTTTGTATTGGGCAACTCTACATTGCCTACACCTGTGGTGGGGGGTTGTGGTGTGTGGGTGTGCTCAGCTTATACTGGCACAGCCTCCTTTGACTCCACCTGTGGGGATTGTGTTCACCTGTGGCAGCTGCCTTGTATCTTGCTTGCTGTTTGCGGGTGGTCCGCGATGCCTGTTTTGCCGGCATCGTGCTGGCCGTTATTACCGGCTTTGCGGTGCCGGTATTATCATGCATGCGTGGGTTGGAATGACCCCCTATTACCGGCATGCCGGTATATGCTCCCTGAAGTGGCGCGTGTACGCCCCTATGCCGCTGTTAACGGCACTGTTGTTTAGTATGCCGTTAATACCGGGGTTCCAGGTCGGAATGCTACGGAACGGTGAACGATGCCGGTATTAGCATACCGGCATCGTTTTTCCCTTACCGGCATACCTCGTCTTTTTGGTTTATTTGATGATGTCTTTGTTGAAGGTTTGTTCTGGGATGAATTGCTTGATGTCTATGGATTTGAGCAGTTCAAGTAGAGTCTTTATGGTTTTATTCGTAGCGTGGCTCCCAGGTAGATTGGGTCTTTGAGGAAGATGTTAGCTCTGTTGTTGGTGGATGCTGTTCTGGTGAGGTGTATGATTTAATTGAGAAAGGCTATGTTGATCTGTGATAGTCGGTAGGTCAGGTGTAATGCTGTCTGAGCTTGGGTGAGTAGGAAGTGGCCAATTAGGTTTTCCATCGATACAGGTGTGGTGTGTTCCTAGAGGGTGCATGTCTGGCAGATCCAGTGGATAAGAGTGAGGTCTCCATTACGTTTCCCTTTCAATCCTTTTTTTGGATACTGTAGACCGTGGCAATGAGCATATGCAGGATGTGTGTAGAGGGTGTGAGCCTTGCCTCTGTGATAAAGAGTGTGTCTGTGTTATGAGTTTGGCTGTGCTCAGCAATGTCTGCTGCATGTATTAAAGCAGAGTGAGCACTGATGAACATGAGATTGTGTGTGTGATTTGGAGGTGGCCTGCAAGTGGTGATTAGTGGAATGTGAATAAGGTTCTAGTTGATCAGGATCATTGATCTCTCACCCCAGATTGCAACCTACCATAACTACTACACCTATTGGTAATTAAACGTACTTCAAGTGCTTGGAAGGATGCCTATATACCTAGAGGTCTTGTAAATGTGAAGTAAGAATCAGCCGCGATCCCCATCTAAGCACAAAAGCCTGATCAACCATTTCCACACCCTCTATGGCAACATCAACCCTAGACCAGTGGTCCCACAAAAGTGTACTAGCACAGCTTACTCAAACTGACCCCATTTAACTTCCAAAATGTCTAATACTACCAGAGCAGTCAGAGTTGCATCAAGGAGGTTAACCCATCTCATTTCTAAGTGAGAGTACTAGAAAGGAATGCAAAACATGCATCCTGCAATATCACTCTAATAAACTGTCCTTTGACTGCTCCCTTTCCCTAAAACTGTCAATCAAACTATGGACTTACCATTCTGGACTCATTGTAAAAACAGACATATGCGCTTCATACATACCATGTTCTTTAAGATATCTGAAGAAATAATCTATGGTGTTCACATACTCTTTGTGAAAAAGTCATCCTACAATTCAATAGCCAATACCATCAGCTGCAACAAGAAGTGGCTGGTAATGATCCATAGACATCACCTTCCATTTGCTGCTAATATCTTCAGTATCTGTACTGCCTGGTTATCTTTCTGCTCGGATGAATAGTCTACGCCGTCTACCCGACAGCCCAACCCCATGCATGCTTAGTCTCGCTAACCGTTCCTGCACACAGGAACGGGCTACATCCAAGAAAGGGATGGATCTTCCAACCTTCAAACTCCACATAACTCACTTGCAGTGAATCCCGAAATTCTTCTTAACTGGAGCCCACCCCATATCTCTCTGTTGGAACCCACCAGTTTTTTTTATTTGATATTTTATTTATATTGCACTCGCACACGAGTGTTTCAGAGCTAAACGAACATGACATATTAGTGATGCAAGAGGTCTTAGAGGACTTTGTGCCAACAGTCAAACTGAACAAGCTCCTATTTGCATGTATTAACACACAACCAGCTCATATGAATGCAGCAAACATGACAACACAATAGAATCAGAAAAACTGTCTTGGGTGGCTCTAAAAGAACCCTGGTTCTCTGAGTTATATACCCCTATCATTGACACACTCATCCCCAAGGAGTCCAAAATCTTGATGAAGAAATAACATCTCCAAAAACAGGGTAGGGGTGTGGCATGAATCTAAAAATGCGACAAAATGTACAGCTGTAACTTCAAATCCTTTGAACACCTATCTGTGAAAGCCTGCCCCAATACAAGTAACTACATTCTAATCATAGCAGCCCACCACCTTACATCCTCACTTTTCTTGCAGAATGCACAAATCTGTTGTTAGAAATGGTGACACAGTAGATAATATTCTGATGATGGCGGCCTAAACACCTGGGCCAACGTTAACAAAAACATCACTATATGAGATTACCAAGATAGAATGGAAGGACTTGGCTTCAAACAGCTTATCCAATGCCTAACGCATGGACATGAACAATCTCTAGGCCACTTGTTCTGCCATAATTATATTCTTTCTAACATCAGGATTGAGCCACTGTTCTGGACAGATTACTGCCGCTCTAAGGTTACCTCACGCCATCGTAAAGGAATGCAACACAAATCAATACATCTACAGGCCCCGCTATTTTCAGACAGGGAAATACCTCTTGCCCAAGGCCTTTACTTATTTATTCACCTTCAACCACAACATCCACATATATTCTAACTGCCCAGAAAACATCTGCAAAGCAGCCAACAAAAACATGTTTTTCCCAACCCTCTGTATAAACGACCAATGCCGATACAGAAGACGACAAATAAATGGCTCAACCAACAATAATCCCCAATGAAAGAGAAAAGTCGTATATTTGAATGATCAAGAGTCAAATCACAGAACTGTGACAACATAAGGGAATGTACCCAAAATGCCAGAAACTATGAATACACGATTAACCAGAAAAAGCTTCCTTTGTCCACCAACAAATCTATCCATCAGCAAACAACCCGAACGAGTAGTCACAGCAGTGTACCATCTACAATAATTTAAAAAACAAAATCCAATCTGTCCCTGTATTGCAACCAACATGAGCCGTAGCAGACAATATGGGTCCTTTGTATCCAAAGATAAAGCCATCAGATGCTCTATACCAACATCAAGTGGCCAAATATTCACTCCAGATCAAGTGCACAAACAAAGAACATCCTTTATGATATATGATATTTTATTTATATCGCGCTCGTACACAAATGTTCCTCCTGCTATCTTTGGAAGGCACTTTCAACACCACAAAAAATTAAGCCATCAAAGACACAAGCATATCCATGTTCCACCAATCTAACTGAGTCTCTCTTGGTCTTCCTGAGTTGCCTCAAACAATGTATTACAACACATACCCCTTTTCATGGATTCTCCAACTCATCCCCAGAAAGTCTGCCATCGCCCTCTTCCCAAGGCACTGATCTCGCCTCCCTACAGGCATACCATCCTATCTCTGCCCTACTTTTCATGGCAAAATTGTTCGAAAGGGCTGCCACTAAACACCTACAGTGAGAACACCACTCTAGTTCATTACAGACCTTCTAGCTTCGCACCAGGAAGAACCACAGTAACTTCACTGCTGAGTACCAGTGGAGGTATCCCTTCTGCATGTTGACTCTGACTGTCCAATGGCCACCGTGCTCCTGAACTTCATAGCAGCGTATGCCATTGTGGTGCACACTATAAAATGCTGTCAAGAAGGAATCCTGTATGAGCGTCAAGGGAGTAGCCTAGAAGTGGATCTCTTCCTTCCTGAAAGACTGCATAATTTGGCTAAAACAGGGCAAAGCCACCTTGAAGCCTACAACCCTTAATTACGGAGTGCCATGCGGTTCATCAGTCTCTCTGTGACTCTTCCAGGTATACACCGTTTCCTTAACAGACCTCTGCATGAATAAAGCTTTTGATATATTGTTTTATATGCAGCAAACTCTCAGACACCACCAAGATGCTGTGCCCTCACACCATAGTTGCCAACATGAGTGATTTCAATCTGTAGGTGCTTATCCAGTCCTGTTTTTGTCTTTGCATTCCGTAACTTGTAGTTCTGCTTTTCACATTAGAAAACTCAAACTACAAGGCCCAGAACGCAGCACAAAAATCAGGACTGGATAATCACCTACATCTTGGAATGGATCATGTTTGCCACTATACTTCACAGTACGCATCAAAAATTGCTGCTTGTCGCCCTGCCATGCAAGCTTGGATGACAGAGAGTCAGCAATTCCAAAACCCTGGAAAATGAAAATTCTCCTCTGAGGCCATGATCCAGTTTCTGTTGTCTCTAAGATGTGGTCTAATGGATTAAACCTGGCCCCAACCTCCATTATCAAAACCAAGAGGCTTGGCGCGTCTTTGATCAATACCTCTCTCAGCACCTCTCTTCTCCTGTAAACAGCTGCCACTTCGCCCTCCACGCTTCGCCCTCCACGTGCTTCACCAACTATGCTCCCAAAAGACTCATCAGACCCAGCTGTAGAAGCAATCTGTCCCGGTCATCATACAGGCGGAAAGGATTCGGGAAAAGGGGAGGCAGTGAAGTGATGGGCCGCGTCTTGAACTCCCACCAGACTTGAGACTTGGACCTAATCACTGGAAGTGTATCAAAGCTTTAAATGCTCTCCTTTTCAGGAAGGCCTTCCCAGAATTACGTTTCATACACAAGTGCGCCTCATTACAAGGTTGGAGGTAGCCTTGCCTACCTCCAAACTCGCATCCAGGTCCGGAACCCACAAATGGGCAATTACCAAGTTATTCTGGCCCAGCCAGACCCGGTAATTGCCCTTTCGCGGGTTCCGGGCCCGGTACATCCCCCATTCCTATTGAGCCGCATAGGGCTCAATGGGAATGGGGAGGGTGGTCGCACAGGTACAGTTAAAAACGGTACCGGTGCTACCATCATGTTCTGCTCGCGGGTGCCGGTACGGCCACCAGGTCAGACCTGGTGGCTGCAAGGGCCCCCGCGAGCAGAACTCCTAGTATGGCGGTACGGTAGCATCGGTGCCAGTAGCGATACCGGCACCGTTGTTGCCTTACCACCATAGTTGTAATGAGGCCCACTGCTTTTTGAACCTTAAGTCCTAGATATGCACTAAGCCCATATAATTAATGTAGCCAACGGACGTTTCTGTACTTCGTGCTTTGAATGCCTTGAAATATTGATGTAATTTGCATGGTTGTGTCTACCCTTGCATGCACCCCGTCTTACGCCGCCACCACCACTTCCCCACACTCCTCTACTCACTCTCGTGCCTTCAATGTGCTATGAGGTATCCTACATACATGCGCCACATTACAGAACACAGAATAAACAAACAAAAAGATAATTAACTACATACATTAAATAAAAAGAAAGCCAAGGATGGATAGTGTTGGACGCTTGTGACCGTGATGACATGGAGCGTATCTGATGACCAACTAACATGCATACCGAAGCAAACTTTCAGCAATGCCATGGCTGCATTGAACATATATGTCTAAGGTCCATTATCGGGAGTCTTAGAGTCTGAGGGTTGTTTTGCTTTTAGGGTTTAATAAAATACAAGGCCGGATTTCTATTGTGATTATCCAACACATGTATCGGCTCTAGTTTGTTCCGGATAAAATATACATATATATATTTTGCTTGCATTAAAAAGTAAAACACGACTCAGTAAAATCAAAATTATTTTTCTACACGCGAAATGAGAGTATTGTAACTACTCCCAAAGGTGCATTCACTGTACGAGGCGAGTATGTGCTCTTGCTTACAAAGAACATTTAAGATCATAAAGGCACATTTACTGTGTGTGCATTTTCTTCATTATCCCACAGGGTGATCTAAGAAAAGGCCTGTGCTCTCATTCACTTATGCATAGCACACATTGATCCCTCACGTGGTGTTCCTCACACATCCCTGGGCGCTGCATTAGTCCCTACCTGACCGGTCGTGGCATTCCAGAGACCGCGGTGGGCCAGCAGCAGCCTCACCATGCAGCCGTTCACACTCCACATGCACACATGTACTGCTTGCACCGCCTTAGGAGCTCACAAGTGTGGGTCCAGAGGCCATAGGAGACAGCAAAGGATTCAATAGAGGCAAACCCATTGACCAACTAGTGCCGGCACAGGTGGTACACACATCCTGTCCCCAAGAGAATCACGGTGCAGTTGTTGCCTCTCATATAAACTCCATCTAAACTACGCCAACACCAACCTTCCTGCACACCAAACAAAAAGGCTTCAGTTAGTACAAAGCACAGCATGTCGTCTCATCGCTTGTCTTTGGGAATGGCTACCTATCTCTCCCAATATAGGCTAAACAAGGCTACCTGAAAGGGTCTTGATATGCCAGGCTCTCATAACATAATCTTCAAAAATGATCAATACCAGTAGTACAAGTCAGAACTAGTCATGTATAATGTCTCCACACCTATATTCTTTAAGCAATAATTATATCATCTAATCTTATGAAATTAAAAACCAATACAACAATACCAAGTCATTAATATATACAAAATATAATTGATGTCACAATACTTTACAATTCATTTTCCTGAATGCATGCCTATCTAGCAAATCATACACATACATATACAGAGCAGGAGTACAGGCTGGATGGGGTGTATCTGTACTCCTGCTCTCTATATGGCAGAGTAGAAGCACAGAGCAACCCAGCCAAGATTCTCTATTTGGTAACGTTGGATAAGCAATTAAGGCTTAAGCTCTCAGGAGATTATGCAGGCTGGTGCTTAAGTACAGTGCAGTCCCCAAGCCTCCACAAAGGAATGTTCACACCCTATGTTAGTGATAACACAGTTCGTTATATAAATAAGTTTCAAGTTATACATATACACAATAACACACTTTGTGCTTAGGCAATACTATAATGATACATGTACACATTCTATGTGGTACCACAATTAATCTTTGTTTCCATTAAAGTGCACCAACAGCTGACAGTTTCAAATGGCATACAAATGAATAACAAACTGTATCAACCATAGACTTGGGAGGAAAACAAGTTGGTTAAACAATTGGCAGAATACTGGGCCCCTACCACTAGGCACAGTTCTGTGTGAGGCTCCCCCTACCTGGGCAACCTGTAAATAAAGTATATTGTCAAGCCCAGTCCATAGATTGTTTAGCAGAGACTTATTTCCTTCTACTAATGTTCAACTATCCCAAAGTACCTTGTTTAGCAGAGTTCGACAATGGGTCGTGGACGGATCCTTCTTGAGTGAACTCCCTTTAAGGCAGGAGCTTCGGTGAACAATTGCATTGAGGCAGCAGCTTCGGTCCTTGTGGTGCTTGCCGAAGATCAGTTGTTGATGTCCTGCGAAGATGAGGCGTGCGGTGAACCTCAATGACAATAGTTTGTTGCCGCAAATCAGATCAAGGAAGAACCTATGCCCAGCAAGGGCGTCGGGTTGTTGGCGGATGGTGTCGGTGATCAGGACTCGAGCACGGCTGGCTTCCGGATCTTCATCAGCATCTTTGAGGACTTCAGGTGGCGGGAAACCCACCGACAGATTCTCCTCGGTTCGGCGGCGACCTTGACTTTCTCCGGCGGGTCAAAGCAGTCGACGGTGATGAGCAAGGGAGTCCTTGATTCAAATGTCTTAGGCAATGGAGCGTTGCGTCTCTGGTTGACAATGATGGTCAGCAATGGCAATGGACTTTAATGTCTGGGTGCTTCGCTTCAGATTCTTCGGTGGTCCCCGTCACCGGTCGGCAGCCTTTCGATGACTGACTTCCAGGGAGCCTTGGTGAAGGTTAGCTGGTGCACGATGTTCCCTTGTAGCTCGGGAAGAGGTCTCCTAGCCAGGTCTCTCTTGGATCAGTTCTTGGAGACACAACAGCTTTTGGATTGTGGCGAAGGAATGCAGCAGCAAAGCCTTCTTCTTCTAGCTGACTTTGAAGGTAAGCATCAAGTTTTGATTTCAGCTTCTGAATGATTTCCATCAGTGAGAGGTCTGCAGATATACTGTTTGGTCTCTAATTCACTCTGCTGGGTCACATTCAGGCAACCAATCATTCAGAAGGGCATTCATGCAGGCAGACAGCAAGTCAGGCTTACTGTGAATTCAGGCCATTCTTCTCCATCCAGACACTCACAACACGGAATGTGGATTGAGACAAGCACCCATCCATTCAGCACTCCACACTGCATTCATTCCAGTTTCTTGCAGGGCTGTCTCAGTCATTGTGTCACACACTAGAAACCAGACACGCATAACATGAAATGTATATTGGTCACACACTACATTCACCCAGGTCCCACCCCAAGGGCGTACCCACAACATACAGTCATTGGGAAGGCTCCAGCCAGTCTGGCCTGGACTTCCCCACAATACTATATATTGAACTTCCACCCAACAGCCAGTCAGGGGAAGAGACAGTGTCAGGGCTTCCCAGGACTTTGAGAAAACAAGGTGACAGGCAATAGAAAGCAAGAGGTTGCAGGGGCCATCTTGTCTCCTATCAGGAATCAACTGATTCCAATGGCAGGGCCTGGGTGTCCCAAAATGGAGGATACTTAGAGCGCCTGGCAAATTCACTATGGAGCTGCCACCAGCCCATACTCTGCTGTGTGGGCCACACACAGGTGTCCAAAAACATACAGTAGGGGTCCAGGGTTTTACCACCACCCATGGGTGCCATAAGTGTATTCCAGGGGTCTGTTCACCAAGACTAAAAAGAGGAAAAGCTGCACTGCCAAGAATCCTGCAGGGACGCCTATGCAGAAAATAACACAAAACACACATTATAAAAGGACTACAGGACAAGGACAAGGAGGCCCTGTCCCTCCAATGCATTTCCAGTATCACCCTCACTCCCCCCAGACTGAGGTTAGGATGGTCTAATCTCACATGAGATTGACACCGTCATCCAGACAGTCAACATACCTTCTGGAAAGGCCATCTGCATTATCATGACTCTTCCCTGGCCTATGCTCAATGGTGGAGTCTAGCCCTTGCAGACTAATGGACCACCTAAGCAGTTTTGGGTTTTCGCCCTTTATCTGCATAAGCCATTTTAAGGGCTTATGGTCTGTTTGGACCTTGAAGGTAGACCCCGCAAGGTAGGGCCTAAAACGCCTAAGGCTCCAAACTATACTAAAACATTCCTTTTCAACAGTAGCCCACATAAGTTATCTACCCTTGAGTTGTCTACTGATGAATATGATAGGATGTTCAAATGGAAGGGCATGGGTATCCCAAAATAGAGGATACTCAGAGCACCTGTCAAATTCAGCATGGAGCTGCCACCAGCCCATACCCTGCTCTGTGGGCCACACAGAGGTGCGCGTAAACATACACTAGGGGTACAAGGTTGTACCCCCACCCATGGGTGCCATAAGGGTATCCCAAGGGTCTTTTCACCACGACTAAAAAGAGGAAGAGCTGAACTGCCAGGATTCCCGCAGGGACTCCTGTTCAGAAAATAATACAGAACACACATGATAAAAGGACTACAGGACAAGGACATGAAGGCCCTCTCCCTCCAATGCATTTCCAGCATCACAATCAAAACACACCTTCGAGATAACAATAACCTATCCAGTCAATTGAGCCAGATCACACACTATACACAACCAGTTAAACACAAGTGCACGGCCCTGGCTTCTCATTTTATCTCTAAAACTCAGGACATCCTGTCCTCTCTCTCTTCCTCTCCCCCTCCTCCCTCTACTTCCTGCTCTTCCTCTGGCCCTTCTTTGGCTACCTCTCCTCCCACCTTCTCTGCCTTTGACCTGTTCTCCCCAGATGAGGTTGCTAAACAAGTCTGATCTATGAAAGTCTCGTCTAAACAGGTTCACCCCTGTTCCTCCAAAACCATCAAGGACCACATTGACACTCTGGCTCCTGCTCTGGCTGACTTCTGCAACCACTCCTTCACCACTGGAATCTTCCCTTCACCCCTGAAGCACTCCCTTGTGCACCCTCTTTTTAAGAAACCCTCTGCCGACCCTTCCTTCCTGGCTAACTTTCACCCAATCTCCATCACACCTTTCCTGGGCAAACTCCTCTAAAAGCTGGCAATGTCCCAGCTTAATCTTCACACTGAATCTGTTGGTTGTTTCCATGACCATCAGTCTGGCTTCAGAGCTGCCAGAAGAATGGAAACTGCTCTCCTGAACATCAGTGAAGACCTGCTCTCCAACCTTTATTCCAACAGGCCCTGTGTCCTCATCTTATTTGATCTCTCGTCTGCCTTCGACACGGTCAACCATGCCATCCTGCTCAACCATCTCCATGATAACCTGTGTATCACTGACCTGGCCCTGGCTTGGCTGACTTCTTTCTTCTCTGATCGACCCTCCGAGGTCCAACTTGGGTCCTTCCTCTCCTCTATCTCTATCTCTACCTGTGGTTTTCCCCAGGGGTCTAGCCTCTCTCCCTGGCTGTTCAGCCAATACCTTGCACTTCTTGCCCACCGCATTGCTGCTCTCTGCCCCCACTTTCAGTGCTATGCGGATAACACCCAACTCATTTTCAGGCTCCTTCTCTCATCTCTGACTCTCTGTCTGCTATTCAGGAGTGGTGTAGACCGAGATTCTCCTCATCGGCTCACCTTCCCCCTCCTTTCCTGTCACTCTCTGGCTGGCCTCTCTTGGCCCTCTTCCTGCTCCCACCTTTGAGGCTAAAAACTTTGGGCTAATCTTCGACTCCACACTATCCTTCTCTCCTCACATCTCTGATGTCGCTAAGAAGTCCCGCTACCAGCTGCACCTCCTCAGAGGTATTCTTCCTTTCCTCTCCTTCCACCAGAAGCTCACTGTCTCCAGAGCTCTGGTGCTCTCTACACTGGACTACTACAGCGGCCTCTTTCTAAATCTAGCTGTCTCTACTCTCCCCCCTCTGTAACTCATCCAAAACAGGGCTGCAGGATTGTCCTGGGCCTCAAGCCCAGGAATCGTATCTCTCCAGGACTGAAATCTCTGCACTGGCTCACAGTGGCAGCGAGGATTAAGTTCAAAACCGTCTGCATTTTCCACAAGGCCTTCGGGGGCCTGGGGCCTCAATACCTTCCACTCTCTCTTTCTAAATATCTTCCTTCTTGAGCCCTTCACTCATATGCCTACAACTTACTCAGGGTCAGACGCTTCACCAAGCAACAAGTTGGTGGAAGATCCCTTTCTTCTGCTGGGGCCTCCCTCTGGGACAGCTTCCCTGCCTCTCTGAAACTTGAGAAGAACCATCTCCGGTTCCGGCAGCACCTCAAGACATATCTCTTTGCTTCTGCTTTCTCTCCTCCTCTCCCCTGCTGATCTCCTGGCTGAAACTGAAATTGCACTGGTTACCTGGCTGCCCTCTGATCTCGGGCCCAAGTCCCCCCCCACGCCAGTTGCACACCTGCACTGCCCCCCTTGCAACCTTTACACTCGGGGACTGTTTCTGTATCCATATAGCCCCTACCAGCACTTGATACCTTGTTGTCTGCCCTTACCCTGTGCTTGCCACCAGCTGGGCACACTTTTATTTATGGTCTTTATTTATTTGTTTATTTATTTATGTATTTATTTATTAATTTTACTGTTATCCTATGTACTGCACTGTCCCTTCCACCTTCCCCCAGAACTTTTCCCCTTCTCCCCTTCCCCTCTTCCCTCCATTTGTGCGCAATCTCAATGTCACCTGTCCTAGTAAGATCATTGTCTCTGTCAGCCCTCTGTTCCCCCTCCCTTGCCTCGTCGCACCTTGCAAGACTTGTGTATAGGCAGATTATAAATTTCATATCATATCATATCACTACACAGTAAACGTCCACCTAACACTAATGACATAAATGTGACTATTCCGTTTGACTCTTCATCGACACATGTTTCTGCCGGTTCTTGTTAGACAAACACTAAGGCTAAATACTGCTCCGGCCTTCTTCAGGACAGGAATGGTATTTGAATATGTACCACTCAGACTACACTTCAGTATTCAGGATGTCTATAACAAAAACAGATTGATCTATGGTATAATGTATGTTATAAATTCTGTCTATATTATTGTTAAATGATTAAATCATATACCACGATTCAATGTCAATTTCAATACATAACAATGGTGCATATACTAATTGCACTCACTTTCTACATTTTCATCTAACTGGTTGCTGCCTGCCCCAGGCTTAGATGTATGGTCTTGTGTCAGTCCAAGATACATGGGAAGAAAGAGAAATGGAAAACACGGGAGTCAGTGCCCATGGAAAATCATTTCAGGATTACATACTGGCACTGTGCCACGTCACAATCCTACACAATCCTGTGGCACTCCTTATTGTGGGCCATGTCTACACAACAACCCACTGTTGCCTGACTCTTTGGACGCAGGTCACATGGGACGCATGGACGCAGGTGACATGGTTGCTTGCTTCTACTGCCCATCCACATTTCGGCAGTGGTTCCCACCAAGTCGTCTGGAAATGTTGTGAGGAAGCAGACCAGAACGAGAGCTTTCACATGCTCTGCGGACTAAGCTCCACCTCCCATATTTACTCTAAAAGTGAATGTGGAAGGCAGAAACTTCTGTCTCCCCCACACCACATCCTCATGCAAGAGGAGCACCGGTCATGTTAACGCAGAGGGGTTTATGATGAGACTTGTTGAACTGATGTCCCAGTCTCTAAACCGAAAAAAAGTTCAAGAAACTGTTAGGCAGAATTATATGCAGTACCCTTTGGGAACACCACACACAAATACGACTACAACTGACAGTACAAATTCACCTTTGGTACAAGCCTGTACTACACAGTAAAGTGGTAGCGATGGCTGAGTAGCCTGAGTTATCTCAAGAGCAAGTGAGCAGTATCAATAGTTACACAAAGGACAGCAATTAGTATGATTCAAACAAACACTGACTCAAGGTTTCTGAGTAAAAGAATATACATTTATTTACACATCAGTTATAAAACATTTCACTAAGTAAAAACAGTTGAAAAATAACGTTACCAATACACCACACCACTCCCAATAGATTCTGGACAAGTTTAAACTCAAAATGAAGTAAGAGCAAAATGGCGCTCCAGTAGCAGCACCAACAGGTAAGTAAGCAGGGCAATCTAGAAAGAGGAATTACAATGTTGGAAGCAAATCAAAAAGGCTTAGGGCCAAAGTCCATAGGACAAAATTCTGCTGCTCAAGATCACACAGTTCAGGGTAGTATTACTACCCATATTGTCTTTGTCAAGAGTTCCGGACGAAGTTGGTCGGCAGAAAAGTTAGTTTTAAGAGAAGAGAAGGACAAACCCTCGGATTGGCGAAAGGTTTCACACACCTTCACTGCGGCTGTGCGAAACAAACAACCAGATTTTCACAGGAACTTTAAATGGAGAAGCTGTAGCTGAGGCTGACGTTCCTGCTAGTTCCTGCAGGCTCATGGTTCCTGAAGCAACTGTCAGACCGACACGAAGTAGGAAAACTGGAGGGTCCTGCACTACCCAAGGAGAAACCAGCAGCAGAGCAAAGCAACAAATAAAAGGTGTGCTCCTTAAAACCGAAGCAGGGTCCGACCTTCCTGGCTATCCGGCCCACTGTAGCTCTGTACAGCAAATTCGATCAGAGGAGGAAGTCCTGGGTTGTAGTTTGGGTGAACTGGTTGGTCCCTCCAGCTCAGGGGAAGAAGATTCCTTCTCTGTCGTTGGAGTCTAAAGATTCAGACCTGCAGCAGGGCTTCACTGGGCACTTCAGTCATTGTAGTGGTCCTCTTCTGTCAGCTCCTCATCGGTTCTTTCATTCCAATGGTGACTCTACCTTTCCAATCCCAGAGACCTGCTTTTTATGCAGTTTTCCCCCATTCACACAGCCTGGTTGTCAATCACACAGCAGGGTGGCTGTCCTGGTGGGACAATCACCTAGCCAATCAAACAGGAGTGCGACCCATGGCAGGGATCCTAAAACCCCTCCCTAACATACTGCCTACCCAGACTTTCAGGTGCCTTAAGGAGGGCTTCTGTGTAGAAGCCCGCGAAAGGACGGTGAACAAAGGAACAGAGAGAAACACGAGAAAGACATTTTCAAAAAGAAATGGCAACTAAACCCAGCTGGAACCGTATAAAAATCTATAAAATCTACCAAGATAGCTTAAAACACTACTGTGGTTATTTAAGATAACCGCGGTAGGGAAAATAGGGTAGTTACCACTGTCGCCAGCCATTTCTTGATGAAAAGGAAGCGAAACAGTAATCCAAGGGAAACAGATAAAAAGGGATAAGTAGTAATCCTTTCCAGTAATACATGTAAGATGGTTTGTACTGGGTCTGAGGATTTAAAAGATTAATAAAGTCAATGGCAACTTTACATGTTCTGGGAGACAGTAGTCAGTCCCAGAAAATTAAGTCTGATTTGAAAAGTCTAAAAGACAACCCTGTGTTACTGCCCTGAAGGAGCTGTGTAACACACAGTAAAAAGATGATGCCTGTGGAGTAGGTGTGGCTCCAAGCCCAAGAACACACAATAAATGTAAAACACACACAGCAAAACACATGTAAGAGTGGGAAAAAGGCTCACACTCTTACCAGGTGAAAAAAAATAAACCCTAGACATCCAGCAAAGCTGCTGACAGACTCAGCAGGTAAGGGAAATTAGCCATTCTGGAGAATTCTCCCTAACACAACTACAGATTCTAAGAATCTGCCAACCCATGTCTGTCTCCTTTTCATACTTTTGATTGTGACATGGCTATCACCCGTGGAGCTCACTGGCCAATTGTTTACTTTTTGTTGTGATCTTTTTCCTTATCTATATTTTTGATAAAATCTTATAAAAAGATTATTCCACATGTTTGATCATTTAGTGAGCAGCGCTTTGCATGCCAGCACTAGGGCCATAATTATAAAAGATAAAGCACAATTTAAAATTACAGCAAACAAAATGAAAATCAGAAAAGTTAGGAGTGGCAAAGAAGCCCTTGATGATATGGTGCCTTGGTGAAGCTCTCAGTGAAGTTCCTGTGTTGTCCAAGTGCCCTATAGGGGAAGAGACAGACACCACAGCAGAGTTTCTATTAGTCCCATTCAGTGTGCTACATCTATTGTATCAAAATAATATATAACTCGCTTTCTGGAAGCTATGTGTGTTGTTTTTGAAACGAGATCACTTCTTCAGGGCACCTGGATTTTCAAGCACAGAGCCCCTCCTTGGTATCACATTGCAGAGCTGCCACTTGCCACCATGTCGTTGGGGTCAATGTTATCCTCTGACAGCTGAACATAGTTGCCATCACCGGGCTGGCAAACAAAGACATATGAGACAGAATAAGTGTAAAACAAGGCGTTTCATTCCAGAGTTTGGAACAACATCCTGAAACACATCACAGAGGCTACTTCATTCACCCACTTCTGGAAGCAAATGGAGACCCTTGCCTTCCAAGCACAACACACCAGCCACTGATCTAGGACCCTTGACGAACCCTGTTTTACTGCCCCCTTCAGTCGTAGAAAGGCCTGCAGAGAACTCTGGATATTTCCCAGCTGGTCTCTTCACCATGGGCTGCTTCAATATGGGCTTCTGGTTTCTGCTCCTCTTACCCTCACTCCCAATCACCACACCCCCTTCCTTCCATCGGTCCTAATACCTTGCATCCTGTCGAAACAACACATTTGTTACTAAACCGTGCCATTCTAGGCTACGCCGTTATCAGAAACAAGGATAGACTACTGTGGCGGTTTATTTTTAGACATCTGACATAACAATATATCAAAGCTCCATATTGTGCAGAATAATGCGGTGAGGGCTGTTACTCGGTTCAATCGCAAGGAGCATGTGATTTATGCTAGGTGGGCCTTACACTGGCTGCCATCTAACGAATGTCATAAGTTAAGGTGATTACCATGGTTCACAAGTGCCTTTTTGGCCACAATCCAGCTTATCTTAAACAGACTTAGGGTCGGATTCACAGAGCATTTTCCAATGGGATTGCACCATTATACAATGCTGCTGTGAATCGGCCCTCAATGTGAAACAGCACACTCTGACATTACGATTGGGTCAGAGTAACTTGTTATTCCCACCCGAGTCAAGCTTGAGGTCGCTGGCAGGCATGCTTTTAACTTTCTGTCCCCTCCCCATCTTTGGAATGATCTGCCTGTCAATTTGCAATCAGAGCATTCTCTTGCTCTTTTTAAGAAATGTCTTTAAACTTTTTTTTTATTTTACATAATTTTATTGGATACTGTTTTAACTGCTGCCTTCTGATTTGATGTATTGTATGGTTTTTACTGGCTTTGCCGCCTTACATCTTGATTATATAACGGTTTATTGAGAGGGCACCCTCAACACAGGGAGTCCCCTCTCTCCGCACTCAAGTGGTTATTCAACAAACTGTTTAACAGATTTTTTTTTTTTTAGCCCTATCTCAGACACGTATCATGCCCCTTGGATCCCTCTCCCCTGAGCTAACAATGAGCCAAGAACCAGGTCGATGTACATGAAATATATTGTTATTCATTTAATTTAACAGTATTAGAAATTAGCACGAAAACCTCAAAAACACAACTTTATCCGTGGCACAACATAATCAATTTTGCTCAGCATAAATAAATCACACAAGTGAGTTAAAAAGAACACATACACAATTCCTCCCTTTCTGTAAATCTCACTTCACAAAATATTTACACTGATCAATAATATAATTTCTATAATTTCACCCCAAACCTTTGGTTTAAAATAAACACAGGGTGATTTATCACTTTGTTTTTTAGACCCCCCCCCTTGCTTTGGTCTATGTTGGGAAGTCAGAGAGAAAAATGTGATTGCTTTGGGAATTTGGGATTTTAGACCCCCCTTTACTGAAAGCCCTGTATTGGAGGAGCTGGATAAAAAGGTTGGGCTGATTTAGGAACAAAGACACCCTTCTTCCTTAAGAAGTAGGGGTCAGTTGGACAGCAAGGATTACCTAATTAAATTATAGGCTATAGTTTTCAGCGCATACTGGAAAATGAGCTTTGTTTATTTCAAATCTTTACACAATTCACCCTGCAGTGTTCTGAAAAATGGGGAATTGATTAAATTCATATGTTTGGTTACAAAGGCTAACAATCTACACAGTTTTGCTCCACCCCCATCCACTATAAAGTGAAAGGATTCTAGGCAAGCAGACACCCACCTTTTGGTTTTCCAGGGCTGAGTTCTACTTACATAGCAAGCCTCTGTTTAAGGTTCAGGAACGCCAGCTGCATCTAAAGACACTCTGGAAAGATAGGGCTGGGGTCTGGTCACTACACTCTCAAAGATGGCCTCCCCTCTGCACCACAGGACCCAATCAGCGTTGAGGCCTTCCTAGAAATAGACAGCTCCACCCAGATGCACTCTCAGCAATCTCCTCCGGTGTCTCCTTACAGCAGTCAGATGGTAAGTTTCTGCAGCCATCCTGATGGTCTGTCTCTTCTTCTTTTTCTTTCTCCCTTTTTTTCTGTCACCTGTCCTAGTGCAGTCCCCATTATATAGCACAAATCACATCACCAATTTTACAATCTTGCGGAAGTACCCTGAAATAATCCCTGCCACTAGGATTGGACAGTTACTCCTCTCTCTCCTCCCAACCCGGCCTCCAAGTCAGGATTGGTTTATGGGTTTTGAACAACATATGGCAATTGCTATTTGTAATCGCCCTTTTGTTCTCCTTTCAACTTTTTGACAAAAAATAATTATGTATCATAACTTCATAATTTTACTAGCAACTGCCATACCAAACATATTTTCTGTTTCAGCTGATCATGGAGAATTAGATAAGCCGACCACCAAATCTGTATGATGCAGCACAGCCATATGGCACATTTCTGTTGTTTCCATAAAATGCCCAACAGTTATGAAGATGTAAGTTATTAAGCATGTCCCTAATTTCATTTTCCACCTTTTCACCCACTCTCACATTTGGAACATGTTCAGATCAGCCAGAAACCTACTCTAACTGGCCATTACAGTTCCCAGAGTCACAGGTAGATGCATTTACATCCCTGAAATCGGCTGGAAATTACATAAAAAATTGTATAAAAATGAAATCAATCCAAAGTATGGTTGCTGCAAAAAATGCCTAAAAGATAAAAGATAAAACACCAATTCACACATTTTTGTCATCACAAAATAAAACATTTAGACTTCAAGACATCAAAGCATACATCAATCAAAAAACAAGCATATCCGGAGAAATGGCCAACAAAGAATGAATAATCGCTATGCGAACTGTTAGCTTGATATTGTTAAATAAATGATGCCAGAGTAATCCTGGTTCCATAGTACTCTATAAAACTACAAATTCATTTTTGAATTATATGCTCCTCAGATTTGCTAGTTTCGGGGAACCAGTTAGACAATGCTCTATGTTTTCTTTCATGGATTTGTTTTCACAAAAGCGACAATACAATAGCTCGTTTGGAATGACTCTCCCTCTACCTGTCCATTGGTAATGACAGGTAGGCCCCCTTTCACGTGGCTCTTTAACTTTTTGTGAAAAACAAAAGCAAAGCCAGGCCGTTTTTGTTGCAGTGTTTAAATGACTGCCATTCATGTGGAAGCGACTTCTGTTTGGGGTCTTTAAATGCACCCCACAATTATATGATTTTGATTATGTGATGCTCTTTTTCTGCTATCTATTTGTTGTATTTTAGGGTTCTTTTGGTTCTGCCACCTTTTATCTGCATTGTTTGATTTTATGGTTTGAATATTTTTGTGTTTTTTTTGGATAAACTATTTTTGAGCCTTTGTCTGTATTTTATTGTTATTGTGTTACTTTGTTGGCGCTTAATGTATCTTATGTTGTTGGTTTACTTTTTCTTTGTTGTACTGCCTGTTTGTCACCGGGCCTAAGGTGCTTTACATTTAATAAGCCAAACTAAACTAAACTCCCAGTGAGTTGTCACTCTTGAAAAATGTTTTATGTCAGTTTTTGCTACTACTTACTAATTCCTATACTGAAACAAATGTGTTTTAAAATTCACTGCATGTGCAATTTCTTTTCCAAATGTTCTCGAGCTTAGAACCCCCAAAACCATACTTAGAGGGGCTGCCCTTGCTCACTGTATTACATCACATAGTGTAGCATAGGGCCAACTTGAAAAAAAATTCCAGGGCGCGCTTTGGACCCCAGTACTCACTGGACCCCTCCCTCTTTCCCCGCTTGGCTGTGCAACAATCCCCTCTATTGTACAACTGCGTGTTGCTTCCTAGGTAGGTCGGCACTATAGTAAAACACGTACATATATACAATCACGGCTTTTACAGCAACATCACGCTGCCTGCTGGGACTTGTAGGCCTATATTATAGAAGAACTGGTACAAATCCCATGATGCAACGCACTATTGCTTAATACAAAACACTGGATAAAGGTGACCTTCATGACAAGTGGCCAGATGGCAGCTCTGACATCCTCGTTCTTATTTCTTAAAACCGACCCTGTCTTCCTAAATATATGGGCGCAGCTGCAAGCTGGAACACTCTTTAGATGTAACTAATAATACCTGTCAGCCTTTTGCAAGGTGGGTGACCACGACTGATGCATTCTCCCAGGTCTTGATGCCTGTGGATTTTCCCTACGTCAAGGCATCATCATGTCCCCCCTTCACATATACGCCCCGAGCCTCAGAAGCCAAGCCCGCCCGTAGCCACCACCTGCGCTTCGACAATGCCATTTAGGGAATATAAGCCGCCGGCGCCTCCACTCGAAGCCCCGAGGATCCACGCGGCGCTGGATGAAAGTGTCCGCGTTATTTTCGCTTCCATCTCGGGTGGAATGGAGCGTGCAGGCCGCCGCACACCGCCTGGCAGCTGCTTAACGGAGATTGACTGCAGAGGGGATGATTTCTTGGGCCTCATTCGTCTTTGTTTACCGAGAGGCTCAGCCGCTTCTGCGGAGATCAATAGACCAGCGTGGGCCTGGCCCCTGTCCCTCACAATAGATCATGCCGGCTGTGCGTGGCGCCCGATGGCATCTAATTGGACTCTGCCTTTTGCCGGCATATGCCAGTGCTGGCTGCTACGGGACTTGCTGGTATCTCTGTGCGTGCACGCCAAACGTGCTGTCACTATGATTGCACTGTGTACATGTAACGAGTGCACCGACGTGTGACCGACGTTTACTGGGTCTTGCATGGAAGTTCACACACATTACCGCTTCCCTGCTTAATTGGGCATATGCAATAGCATCAACGAGCTTGCCTGCTTTACATGCTACATGCAAACGAATACGCTTGCCTGGTTTTTACAGGGTATATGACTAAGCTTGCCTGGTTTATACTGGGTATATGAATGCGCTTGCCTAGTTTTTGCAGGGTATATGTATAAACTTGCCTGGTTTTTACAGGGTATATGACTAAGCTAGCCTGGTTTATACTGGGTATATGAATAAACTTGCCTGGTTTTTACTGGGTATATGAATAAGCTTGCATGGTTTTTACAGGGTATATGAATAAGCTTGCCTGGTTTTTACTGGGTATATGAATAAGCTTGCCTGGTTTTTACACGGTATATAAATAAGCTTGCCTGGTTTTTACTGGGTATATGAATGCGCTTGCCTAGTTTTTACAGGGTATATGTATAAACTTGCCTGGTTTTTACAGGGTATATGACTAAGCTTGCCTGGTTTATACTGGGTATATGAATAAGCTTGCCTAGTTTTTACAGGGTATATGTATAAACGTGCCTAGTTTTTACAGCATATAGGACTAAGCTTGCCTGGTTTATACTGGGTATATGAATGCGCTTGCCTAGTTTTTACAGGGTACATGTATAAACTTGCTTGGTTTTTACAGGGTATATGACTAAGCTAGCCTGGTTTATACTGGGTATATGAATAAACTTGCCTAGTTTTTACTGGGTATATGAATAAGCTTGCCTGGTTTTTACAGGGTATATGAATAAGCTTGCCTAGTTTTTACAGGTTATATGAATAAGATTGCCTGGTTTTCACTGGGTATATGAATAAGCTTGCCTAGTTTTTACAAGGTATATGAATAAGCTTGCCTGGTTTATACTGGGTATATGAATCCACTTGCCTAGTGTTTACAGGGTATATGAATACGCTTGCCTGGTTTTTACAGGGTATATGAATAAGCTTGTCTGGTTTTTACTGGGTATATGAATAAACTTGCCTGGTTTTCACTGAGTATATGCACTGCCATTACTAGGGTTTGATTATTTATTAGGCATGTGCAATAGCATTAACTAGCTTGCCTATTTTACAGGTTCAATGCATGCGAATAACTGAGCTTGCCTGCTTTTACTGGGTGCATGTAATAATAATAATAATAACAATAATAATTTGGCATGGATTTGAACCTGCGTTAGCAAGCTCTGCACGGATGTCATAGCAAGCGCTCTACTCGCTGTGCCACTTGACCTGCTTGATATATAAACATAACTGCACTTGCTTGATGTACTGGGCATGTGCGTGTGCATTACGGAGCTTGCCTGCTTTACGGGGTACATGTGAATGCACCACTGGGCCTGCCCACATTTCTGGGTCTATTCACATGAATGACTGTGATGTCCTACTTTACTGGGTATAGGTGCATGCATCACTGTTCCTGGTTTCCTTCCTGGGCATATACATTGTTATAGGCTGGACCTGTGGGCACACAGGCAAGCTGGACCTGAGCAGCAGGCACGCAGCAGGCAAGAGAGGCTGGACCTATGGGCACACAGGCAAGCCGGACCAGAGCTGCAGGCACGCAGCAGGCAAGAGTGCTGTGGTCACACAGCCTTATTCGCTTGCCCGGGATCACCCAGGCACAATGGATGCCACATAGTTGCCAGTCAAAGAGTCTGCCACTGTACTCATTCACGTGCTGGCAAAAGGCTTCCTTTGTTAAGGGTACTTCATGGCATAGTCATGACTGGGGAGCTTAAAGGGAACACCACCACACTCCTTGTTTAAAACAAACAACATAAGAACAACCATATACATTGAACATTATGGATACATTCCAGCCCGTGCACCCCTTCTGATGTTTGGGGATGACAGTCCTCTCATTAAATGGTGGTACTAGATTCTTGAGTCAAAGTTCACACTGCGCTCACACTGTGGAGTCTTCTTCCAGTCTCTTGATGGAGCTTTTCCCTTCGATTGATGGTAAGACTCCTGCTCATCTTCCCGCACACTAAACAGGAAGAAAACATCCACCTCCTCTTCTTCTTCCCATATGGGCCCTCTTATTTTTGTTGGTGTAAGCTGAGCCACAGTCAGGGCTGTGGTGATCCAGCTCTCGGTCTGGTATACTCCTGTGAGGGAGCAGCTGGTGATGGGGCTCGACAGACCTTGTGAAATGGTCCGCCATTATGTACCTCCCACATGTGTGTCCTTAGGCCGGACCCTCACGTACGTGTGGTAGGTCCTCTCCACACTCTGGGCAGGATGGGACATCTCCTGCGCCAGCGTCCTTCCTAGGCCATTCACCTTTCCTGAATGTCTTGCCTCCCTGCCCTTTCTCCACCACACAGACCTCCTCCAGCTTCTCCCTCTGCAATCACACGTCCATGACAGACGCTCCCATCTTTGCAAGCTTGTGAGACCGCCCCATCTCCAAGATCCTGACCAGCGTTATGCCTGGCTCCCTGAGGACCTGTCTCCTCAACTTGGCAGAGCTACAGGCAAAGATGTCTTGTTGCCTTATTTCATCAATCTCATTGTTTCTCCAACGCACAGGACGGTGTCAGGTGCCTCAGGCTTCCATGAAATGTGTCCAGGATCCACCCTCATTCTGTCTTGCTGACCTCAGTCTTAACCTCTCATAATCGAGGTTGACCATCATCATAAAGTATTTGTTTAATACCTCAATGGCAGCCACATAGGAGAGATCCCTGGGCGAAGTGTCCTGAACAACCTTTGGACTCCTGAGCATCCAGATATAGCATGGTTGGTCGTTTCTTGCACTAACTGACCTCGACAGCCTCACAATACATCTCAAATCTCTCAACCCATGAGGTCCACCAAGGCCCAAGCTCAGTGGGGCTTGCTCTCCTTGTTGATGGAATGCTCTGCCAACCTCAGGGGCACCCTCCTCTCCATCTCCCATAGCGATGATCAGATGGTGTAGTCTGTCTTGTAAAATGTAACTCACTCTGGACTGCTGGGTTCCACTGAACAGGGATCAAACCTAGACTACCGTTTTAGAGCAGAAGTAACTTCTGGGCCCTAGGGTGCACACACACTCCATGTTGGAGTCACAACACTACCACGTAACGCAGACCCACATTCCTGTTTCTTGATTTCTCCCAGTGAATGCAAACACACACTCTTGTTCACAGTATGCACCGTCACTTTTCCAAATGCAAATGTGCATTATTCACCCTTCCTCTTCTCCAGGCAGGATCTGTAGCTTCACTTTTTCTTTCTTTTTCTTTTCCAACTCTCTCTGATCCTGGAGCGTGTTCAATTCACTTCCTTTATTTAACTTTCATATCAGACCATAAGTTGCTACAATGCATTGATTCATCAGGGAAGGAAATACCTGGCCAGTTATAAATATACAGAGATATATACACCTCAGATGGCTGGGCGAAGGGATGATGGGTTTTAAAACACAAGCACTCCTTAACAGAGTTTGTGCAGAATGCAAATGATATATGCCTCAAAGAATGGACAGAACATTTCAAATTGCCTACATAGGTAGAGGACAAAGCAGCCCCCCCTAACATAATACCCGTGAAGAATGACACTTTATGCTTCAGAAAATAAGGGTATAGTAAAAGTAGGGGAAAATGAAGGGTGCAAATGCAATTTTGATGTGCATGGCATTACAATAGGCACGGCTGTATTAATGGACCACTATTGGGCTTGTGGTTCAAAGGCCTATATGCAACTTCCCCCAAATTGGGGAGGCCTGTGCTCCCTGGTGGTAATAAGTACGCCAGCTTTAGTTGTACCCCAGAGTGTGGTGCAGATTGGTGATTTCTCCAAGATGAATGCACACATAATAAACAAGAGGTCCCTTACCCTTAGATGCCCAAGAAGGGCAAAGATGGTAAAGGCTTCTGATAACATACCAGATGAGCATACATAGTTCAGTAGAACAGAGATGGTCTTTACATCCCTCTTTTCTCCCAGGCAATAATACTCATGACGCTCCAAAACATGTACATTCTTGATCTGATAGCGGCCATGGGAAGGGGGTGTGTGTGCAAAAATCGGGCCTTCTTTCTGCACATATTAACCACAGTGAGGAAAATGGGACCATCACACAAGCAATGGCCACCTTGACAGAAATACACACAATAATGGTGGAGGAGGTGGAAGCCATTGCAGACTATGACTGATTTAACAACCTGTTCTCATGGATGCCAAACTGGTTGGCGAAAGCCTTCAAAATACTAGTAGCCATAGGCATACTGGTACTACTAGCCTTGTGTGTTCTAAGAATAGCAATAAGCCAATGCAAAAAGATGGACAGGAAGGCAGTAGGAATGAAAATAGTGACACATTTGCATACACAAGAGCACAAGTAAACTCTAATGGAGGACTTACCATGTACCTAAGCAGTGGAAAGCCCTATCGCCCCTCGAGGGTCAACATTTATATGTCCTCAGGATCCTCAGAATTAGACCGAGCACTGAATATATTGTGATTCCAAAGGGGAATGCGGCGATATAGCCTGGAGTTTGGACGACCGTGTGAGACATGCAAGCAGCTTGAGGAGGTGACTAAAATATGGCTACCCAAGGAGCTCTATGCGAGTGAGAGCAGAAGGGAGACTGTGGTCGAGAATCAGCCAGAGTGGGGAATGTTGGGAGGCAGATGAATACATCATCTATAGCTTTTGCCCCTCCCCTGACCCAATATAGCACATGAGAGAAACGTTAATCACTAAGACAACCATACCACCCTTATCTCGGGCGGATTGCAGCAGGACATAGAGACAATTTAGGCTGAAGATGGTAAAAAGAATCAATCTAAAGTTGTTATAATACATGTGCATGCATTAGATATGAAGCAAATGTGCACTCAACAAGAAGAACACATACGATAGGTAATATATGAATTTATACATGAAGAAAACATACCTAGCATCAACTGGACATGAAGAACACTACAGTAACCAATGTATAAGCTGAATGCAACATGAAAGAGACGAAAATACTGTTAGTTAACATAGAAAATCCAAGTATAATGGGGCAGCCATCATCTCCAAAATGGAAACCGCAGCATGCTGTTAAAGAAATGTATGATTTAGAGACATTTAAATGTTAAATTCACAGAAATACAGAGCCGTTCAGAGCGCAGACAGTAGCTAACAACCTGAGCCAAGGTTACAGAGAAACAAGGAAGGATAGGAAAAGCATAGAGAATTTATCAGAGAGCAATTCCAAGGGCGCAAGCAGTATACACTCAACCAGTCTTTAAAAGGCAGGTGTAAAATTTGCTAAATTCACAATAAATACAGAATAAATCTATTCCAAACACAGCCTCATCACACGTGACCCATAATTGGAACTCTATGGGAATGGGGACTTACATTTTGCTGGCGCCTAACTTCCCAGGTTGTCAGACTTGTAATCTCCCGGTGGCACCGGAAAGTCAGGTTACCCCTTGTCTATTCATTAGAAGCAACCACAGATAGGACAAATGCCATACTCCCTACACATGCTACACAGACACAAGATGCCACACGGGCCAAGTATAAAGAGATCATCCTAGGAATAAGGGATAAGGGATGGTAACTTCTTTAAAGAACAACAAACAGTCCATAGGCCTCTCTCCCCCTACTCCCTCTCTGGCTCATATCTTGATGGCCTGTGAAGTATCCAAGGTTGGTTAGCAAGAAGTAAAACAATTAGACATCCCAATGTTATGCTGCCCATGGATTAAGGTGCCAACTAGTTACCTGGTGTAGAGATGATGTACTTCTACCTTTATTAATTTAGAGGCGGTCTCAGGGGAAGCCATCAGACAAGTATTACCCAAGTAGATGTTTGAACCCTATAGAGTGTATATGCAGCTTCCACCACTAACTGCTCCTCATTCCCCATAGGTTTTCATAAACTGATAATATTTGATGACATCATTGATGACCTAGTTGTACTACTTAAATCGTTGTTTATAATGAATGTGCTGAGAGCGGTGTGATTCTAATGCTTATATGCTGTCCCTGCTTTATTTGATTGATAATAAATCTGGATTTTGCCTTGCACGTTGTCTACTTCATCTCTCAGTCCGGTTTGGATTGACTCCAGGTCCTCAAAGTTATTAGGGACTTGTTGGGCCGTCTTAATACTTGCATCTCCAACATTGTGAAACTGCATACACTTTCTGCCCTCTAGAATTACTTTGGGAGACATTTTGTGGGCTAAATATGAAAGGAAAGCCCTCTAGAATTACTTTGGGAGATGTTTTGTAGGCTATATATGAAAGGAAAGACAACCATGTGTGCCGTGACAGCATTGCAGTTAATACCCTGACAACTGGTCCACATGTCCATGCACCGAAAAGTCTACTCCACCATGATAGTGAAGTAGACTTTTTGGTGCATTGACTGGTATAGTACCTGCCCCACTGTAGCAATAACCTTCTTGTATCATTCAGTGACTGCTTTTTAAAGAGAAAAGGTTGCCCGGGAACGTCCCAGCGGTGACATACTTTTCTGATAAAGCAATGGAATTCAGCTTTTCCTACAATTGGGGAGGGAAAGTGATCGATTTTCAACACTATTGGCAATTTAGAATCAAGTGTGCACCATTTGTCATGGGACTTGTGATATTTCTGGCCTTGCTCAAAACCTTCAATAACACTGCCCAGTTGCAATTCCTGTGTGCTGCTCGTGTACAGTGAGTAGAGGTTGGGGTCCTATTCCAAATGCCAAACACTGATACAGCTGAATACCAGCAGATTGTGAACATGGCCAGATTTTGTTACTGTTGTGAAGTACACACATTTCATTTGTGTAGTGGGCTGATACAACACACCGCCTGGGTTCATGTGGGCATGATAGTGCTGGCAGTAGTGGTGCTGGTGGTGTTATGGTGCCTTCTGATTTACAATGGGAGGGCTGATTCTCAAAGAGGTTGTACAAAGGTGGGGGCTGATCTTCTACTAACACTACAGGCTCTCCATCTGTAGTGTTATTCCTTCCAACAGCAATACGTATGTGCATCTGGATGCTGATGGAGCATAATGTTTGTGCAGATAATCGCCCACCTCATCATCATTACTATTTCATTACTGTATCGGGGCAGTGGAGATAAAGACCTGTCTTTTTCAGTCCATTCCCATTGCTGAACTACTCTAGGTGCTATTTCCTGATTTTCATTAGATAATATCAGTACAACCCCCCACTTTTGCTCCAGAGATACACGGAGGAAGTGCAAGTGCAACCTTCTCTGTTGGTCTTGATGGATTTTCATTGTCAAGGTATACCTGTGCATTTTCTTTTATTGGGCATGTACCCCCAGCATGGCTTGTGACAGGATGTTGAACATAAGGATACCTACAATTGACTACATACATTTCTGCCTCGCCATGGCACACAGAGTTGCTGCAGCAGTGAAAGGATGATGAGCAACACATCTCCCCCTGTGTCTCGCTCATTTGGATGCTGACATGTTGTTCCAAATGTGTCCAACTGTGTGTGACCCACTGCCTATCCAAATCTCAGAGGCTCCATATCAGCAAAGCAGCTCTTGGTGTTTGGCATGTCTTCCTGGTGCTCCTCCTAGATGTCTCTCGATGGCAAGTGTTTTGTCCCCTCACTTCAAGAGATGGACATTGACTGTTATTTCACCCACTGCCAACCCAAATCTCTGCTTCTCCATCCCAGCAAAATCAGGTCAGCGTACATCTCCCACATGCTGCTCTCGGGAATTGCATGATGGCACATTTCTTATCCGCTTCTTTCAATAGATGGACATTGACTAGTATGTCACTGCTGCCTCCCAGAATATCTACTGCTACCTCCACCAAAATCAAGCAAGCATTACTCCCCCACAAACTTACTTTAGTCATCCCCAGTTTGTCCCAGCAAGTATCTCATGTAGCAGAACTTCAAAATCCCTACATTTTCCAGGGCATAATATTGTAAAGAGAGATGCAACCCAAAACCCGAAAGATAAAAGTAATCCAAACAACCAACTAATCACTGCACCTCTTTGCAAAGGAAAACAAGTTTTATCACATGCAAAAAGGTTTCAGACGGGCCCGTAGAACCGAACTGACATGGTGTTCATCACACCCCAAGATGTTACAGGTTATATGATAGAGAACTGCACATTTACATAGGTTAGAATATTATCTCTTCACCCTCTTTGACAACCACCTATAGAACATGCTAATGCCACCCTACAGTCCCTTGACTGATTGGCCACGCCTTATCTAAACCCATTCCCCTAGACACGTGGCCCTCTACACCATTGAATTTAACTGAATTGATATTTTATTTCTATCGTGCTCATGCACAAGTGGTTCAGAGCGCGACTAGGCAAGGGATAGAAAAAAGGGGGGACCAAAACAGCAATCTTACTAGGCCCAGTGTCATTGAGAACTTGTAAGTGCATAACTATTAAATCACTATTAAACCATCACTATTAAATCCAGGTATGGGATTGGCCATTGAATATATTGACACATTACCAGGCCTTCTCATTATACAAGAAACTGCAGCACACATGAGCTGCACATGAGCCGCACCCCCTCCCTTGTACTGAATTTATTGTCCTTCTATCCCAAATCACAGTATATTAAAGACACGCTCCCCACTAATCTTCTTCAAACACCAGGTGCCCAGTAATGACGTGAACAGGGCACCACTCTTGAGTCTGGATTTCAGGGATGTAGTAGTGCTCTAAATCTTCGCCTGACTTGTTGGCATCACAAAACCTCATGCCCTATTCCCATGAATTTGTCCTTCCACTTGTGGATCCCTAGCGTCCCTCCCCACACCTAGCATTTCATTCCCACTGCGTTCAGGCCCGGGCAGTATCAGAGGCTGCTTTTGGTGCCAGAGGTGGGGGGGGCAGAATATAGGGTGCCAGCGGGAGGCTGGGTGGTACACTGTGCACCAGGGAGAGCCAGTGGAGTGGCACTGGGCCCTGCAGTGGATACAATTCGTGTTATTCTGTGCATCAAGGGTGCCTCTGTTCTCATCTTCTCTTGTGGGGAGTGGAAAAGGGATTTGTCTTGGGGCTGAGCTAAATGGAGCCACAGCTCCAAAACAGGACCTGCATTCTATTGTGTTTATGTACTAGGCCTTAAGATCCAATATGGCAACACTCCTGCCATGTTAACACGCTGATCTCGCTCCTAACAAATTACCTTCCTGACTCCATCTTCCACCTTCCACAGCTCCCATCTAACACCTAACTGGAAACATTGCTTTTTGTAGTACTTCTGAACACAGGGCCTATACCACACTGCCCTATCTATAGCCTCTACAAATTCAACATGAATACATGTGTTGCTTCTTCTGTGTTGATATATGTGTCAAAGCTAACTACAAGCAACATGTGCACCTTCAGCCACGCGAAACTCATCCTGCTCACAGGGTGGCACGTGATAAAAGGTTTTTCTCTGCCAGAACCTTTTTGCCTGGCTGGGACACTGTACATGCATCCCAACAGTACCCACCTGGCCTTCTCAGATAATAGAGGCCTCCTAGCAACTACCTTAAATCAGGACAATAAGGAAGGACATGGGAACTCAGAAAGAAAATTATTGAAAATGCTCAGTTCATCAATCTGCTCCATGACTGGCTGCCAGGCTTTGGACCCGGTAGGGAAATTTGATCGAAGATGAAGGACATTCACAAGGACCATCGCATCACTCTAGCTGAGGGCCAGTCCATGGTTGTATTCACCTTTGATTTAGCAGGGTTTAGGACACATTTGAGCACCAGATAATGATCATTCCCTTGCAATATTGTTTTGGGTTTCAAGCTTTGCAATTGAGTGCATCCAATCTTTGCTGGCAAACAGACTGCGATCAGTTAATTCTAGTCCAGGGGTCTGCAAGAATTTGCTCTCCAGATATTGTGCACTGAAACTCCCACTTTCACCAGCCAGTGTAATGCTTGGTGAGGGGTCATGGGAGTCATAGTGTGACATATCTGGAGAGCCACATGTTTCACCCCCATCATCTATATCTAACCCAGGTGCTGGGTGTCAGATCATAGGGAGTTTTATGTGTCCTATTTTCCAATGTTCATTTGTGTCAATGCGCTCAGATCTTTGCACTCCATCACCTCCTTTTCTAGGTTAACACAAATGACATCCAGATCTACATACAGCAGCAGGGCAGATCTATGAAGAAACCTGAGATCTGTGAGTGTCTGGAACACACATTGCTTTCAGTATATGAAGGTTTCTTATGCCTGAAGAGAGTGAAAACAGGGGTGCTACTAATCAGAAATAGTTCCTGCAATGCATTACCCCTCTCAGGTATGGATCCCAGACACTTCTCCGCACCCAGTGCAAAAGGCCAAAACATATTGGTGTGTTGTTTTTCCAAAATTGCCTTGCAGTTCTCAGATAAATACAGCAGCAAAAGGGACATACTGCTGAACCACAAACAACAGGATTACGTCAGCAGTGTATACACCAGCCTGCCGGAGTAACAAACCCAAAAGCTACAATTGGCACCTGCATAATATATTGTCACTCAGGCCTACACCGGTTTCTGCAGAAGAAGGGATCAGGTTTAAGGCAGAAAATGCCATGGCTATACCTTTGTGGAGAAAGGCTACTAAATAGGTGCAGAAAGAGTTCCACACTGACTGCCCTCCACAAGACATTGTTGGATCAAGAAGGCAGGGGGTGTGCACTCTCCCCACCACGGGGGCCACTCCTTAATGCCTGGTGGGCTCCTCAGCTCCTGCAGGGCTGCGCTTTGCTCACACAGAGCACTGAATAAGTTTAATTAAAACATTGTGCCATATTGCGAATCAACCACGTGTCACTCTGCTAAATACCAGCCAAAACCACACAAGCACTAGTCCTTCTGGGGTACTGCCTGTTTGCCAGTTCATATGCACTCCCTCCTCTGCTGAAGGGAAGAGCAGACCTGAACATCCATTTTGTTAAAAAAAGTTGTTCTTGTACTGTATGCATTTATGAGTGCTAGAATTTAATATACACATGCAGTGTGTGTCTGTGTGTGTCTGTTCGCAGGCAATGTTTATGTGTGAGTCTATGCATGTATACATGTGTTATGTTACTGTCTGTGTGGGTGTGTGGGCGTCTCAATTTGTGGATATCTAGTCATGAGTGTGCGAATATATGCAATGTGTGCATCATTTGTTTGCACGGCGAGGAGGAAGGGCACATCATGAAAGCTGTGACTGCCATCCTATATTGTGTGCAGGCATAATCAAAGTGATATACAGTAACAATGGTGGCATATAATGAGGACACAACACGATGAACTAGTCGCAATGCTGATATTGTATGTGGGCTAAGCTTTAAGTGATGTAATGCTAGATTTAGTGGCATAGGTAGATTGTGGCCACAGATGCATGTAATTAATTTACAGTGAACATTACTAGTATGGATATGTTGAGGCTGCAGCTTCGAACAAGTGGTTTACAGGGGCTGTTGCAGACATAGATGGATTATGGTCCCAGCTTTGTGCAAGTGATCTACAGTGACCAACGCTGTCATAGATAGATTGTGTCTGCAGCTTCATCTAAGTGATTTACAGTGACCACTTTTGCCATAGATTGATTATTCTAACAGCTTTGCGCAAGTGTTTACAGTGACCATTACTGGCATAGATAGACTCTGACAGTTACATGCTCGTGATTTACAGGGACCAGCACTAGCCTAGCTAGATTGTTACCACAGCTTTCATGAACATGGCACATGGCATTTATGGTTTATTTATTCATTACCATAGAGAGACAATTGTAAATTGAATGGCTTTTTACCCCATTTTTCCAGAACGTGTGCTGTAACATGCACCGGTTCAACACATTGTTTAGGAATTCTCAGGGGGAGAACCCCAGGAAAACCCTTCACATTATGTGTGTCTCTCTTGATTGCTTCGGTTGCTCAGGTTAATTTGGGTGAAATATTTAGGCTCCTCCATGGAAATATTAACCAACCGTGACTGACCTTGTATACTTTAGAATTCTAGTGCCACCTCTGGATCCGTCCGTCATCCTGGCACTGAAATCTGCCTCTACGCCAGGAAATGTTCATCAAGGAATGCAACACTGACATGCCAAAGCACAGCACAGCAAATGAAATTGTGAATCTTGATTGCAATGTAGAGACCTATGCTCACAAACAACCTGGGCCTGATCGCGTGAACCCAACCATCCTACCTGGAAATACATGTTAATGTTAAAGGACATTTGTACCGCACACACCACCGGAGTGGTCCCCTAGCGCTCTGGCAGCTCTGAAAGAGGAGGGGAGGTTGAGTTAGTGGGAGTAAGCAGGAAAAGTGCAAGAGAGCAGTGATGTGCTGTTGGCGGCCTCAGCCCGTTGGGTCCGTTGGCTGGGCCTGGGGTGTCTGCGGCCGGTAGTCGTCGTGTACTGTTGTGCGAGTCTATGTGTCTTTTGTTTTGTTATTGCAATGTAGTGAAGTTTGTGCGGTTTGTTGTGCTGTAGGTTTGGTTGTGTTTGGTTTGGAGTTTGAGAGGTGTATGCAGAGGGGAAATTGTTAGTGGAGTTGGTTAGTTGGCATCTCTATACTGGATTGAAGTGCTGGCTTACGTAGTCTCCCCTGATTCGGCTCTGTCCTGATCTGGGTCCACCTGACGTTCCGATGTTCCTTACTTCTTTGGCCCCTACCTCTATCCGGCTCGCTCATATCCCACCCTGTCCTCCCTACATATTCCTGTGGCCAGTGCACCGGACGATGTCCAGAAGTCAGGTAGTGTGGTGAATTGCCAATATCTCGACCATTCCACAGCACTGTGGCATCTGGTGTTAACTAAGGGGCGGGTGGCGATTGGCTGGGGTGGTTGAACTCTGTCTCCGTGCATGTCGCCTGTGTTCCAGTCTAACCGGTGTCAGCCGTCCATGAGCCGCAGGAGCTTCCTTGTCATTTCTGGGGCTGTGTCCTTTTCAGTTTAGTAATCCTTTTTCTCTTTTTGTTTCAGTTTGGGTCTGAAGTGTTGAAGAGCCAGGTTTTTAGTGATTTCCTAAATTTTAGGTGTTCTTCATGAACACCAGCCTGTTCATGCAAACCTTTGCACATGGCCAATGGCATGGACTAAGAGCCTCATCCCACCTTATCTAAGTTATAGGTCAACACTACCCAACTATTGCTCACTTGCACTGAATTTAGCAATGCATTGTGTCTATACATTTCTGAAATTCTGTACAGCACGTCATAAAAGTGTGCATGGCAAATGTGGGCCTATACCGAATTCCACATTTGAAGTTTAGTAATAATATCATATGGAATTTAATGCTGAGTTTGAACATGCAAACCATATTCAACTCACATGTCAGGGACAGAGGTACATTCATAAATTGCATGCATTGCATAGATTTACTGATCTCTAACCAATGTCTTCAATGCATCCTCTCATATGTGTGTCTTGTATTTGCAATTGCAAAGTCTTATAAGTAGTAATGTCTTTTATTGCAGGGGATAACTTCCCACACAATGTATTCCTTAAAAAGGCTGCACACAATATTCAGGATGGGCAGTCCCAGAATTAATATTCTGGATTTCGACCGTGGTATACGCTAAAGGAGGGCCATGGTAAATTTACCACTGAATCTTGTAGGAATGTCCCAGCACATTCCAAGCCACACATACACCAAATTGTCTGAGGGGCTTGGGTGCTCATCCTTTTTCATTTGCCCCTCTCCTTATCCTACTGTATGTTAAGGTCTGTCGAGGTCTGTTGAGGGTATGGCGTCTTTTCACCGACACGCGTTTTTACGACGCGTCTTTTGCCGCAGGAGTAATTATGAAAAAACTCATCGAAATGTTTTCGGGGTAGGGCAAATAAAGAGTTGGTGGAAGGGAAATAAAAATAATAGTAAAATGAAGGGGGGCTTCCAGGGGGACCCTCCCCCCCGGGACCCACCCCCCTCCCCCCAAATAATGTTGAAATAATTTCGATTTGTTTTTTCGTAAAAACATCCACGGCAAAACACCAGTCGAAAAAACGGGTGTCGAAGAAATGACATGGAACCCTGTTGAGGGCACAATGCACCAACCGTCAAACCTGCCTAAGCACACTGGGTCTACTACACTGGTGATTTAGCACAATCTAAAACACATATGAACATGACTTAGCATGCATTGCAGTAGTTTCAAACAGGTCACGCTTGAACGAGTTTTTGAAAAAGGTATGGTTTTGGTAGAACCCGTTTAAGGACACATTTCTCAAAATTGTCTCAACTAATTCCAGTTATGTTAGGCTCACTCATTTTGCTGATGCACACTTTAAAAATGGCTGAAAATCACAATTAAGGTGACAGTATTAAACCTCTAAATGTGCACACTTTGCTGGGAGTTAGAGGGGTCTTCACACTTTGGGGCTCAAAGGAGACTGTGGGGATCATGAGGCATTTCCAATAGGGGATAAGGGCACTGCTTTTAATAGAAAATGCAAGCAGATATGGCATATCCCGGGGACGAGCAACAACATATTTTCTCACAGAGGGGTTTGAGGAGGTGGGGGGCGAAGCGGCTGCGGGGGAGGGGGGTATCGGTTAAAACGTTTTTCACTCAATGGGGAGCTCGGTGAAACACAGTGTGGGTACCACTGCCCTAGCACCTTCTAAGGCATGTTGCCAATGCACAAGGTTCTTACTGTTAAAGGATGCGGGCTGCAAATACTGTTGAAATTCGTCCGTGACTTTCATAGACAAACATGTTTCAAATCAGCAGGCAGCTTTATAGGGTTCATAGCCTAAAATGAATGCTTCTCGCAACAAATACACTTAATTGAATAGACTGTAACTTCATACACCTCCCTTCCCTTCAACAGGACGTTAATTGGATCAGTAGCAAAGGACAGATTGATTCCGAACACGCAGAGGCTCTGTATCAAATTGTACACACACATAATTCGATAAGGCATGTAATGAAAAATAACAGAAAATAAATAATTGAAAGAAACACGTTTCTCAAAGCGACGTCAGGCTACAAAAGTGAAATAAAATCTAAAAGGCGGTGAATTATGGTGCCAATTTGAGTGGTATTAACACAAAGAAGGAGTTTGAGGTCACCAGAGGGGGCGGGAGAGGGGGGATTAGATTTCTGCAAGGGAGCTCAAACTCCTGCCACGTCACAAAGAGCCCTATAAAATGCTCAAGATTCATAATCGTGCTTAGCAGGTCCCTTGAAAGCTGGGCACATTGGGTCATAGTAAACGTGGTTTCTATTTCCCGCTCCTTTCACTGAAAATAGAGAAAAAAAGGTTATACTGTGCTTGGGTTCTGTGGTGGGGAGGGAGACCTTGGGGAGCACTGGGGGTAAAAGGGCCTAAAGGGAGTGGGTGACATTTGGAATGTGGAGGGGATTGGTTTTCAGCCCTAAAAGTATTTCACAAACCTTTGCTGGAAATCCCATGTTTGGCTCTGTGTACCACACATTACCATGCGATACTTTTGGGGAAGGTGCGTACATATGGTATACTTTGCTCAGTGCCCTTATGGGATTCTATGTGTACTATACAATCCCCAGTTCACTTAATGCCACACAACTCTCCTACATGAAGGGGAATGCGTGTGCTCATGCATGACAACCCATCGCTGATGTCTCAAAGTCAAAGTGCAGGTGAGCCGCACCATGTAGCACCTGGCACTGAGGCGGGAACATTTACACCAGGCCTGGGCGTAGGACATGGTGGGGATGGAGGGGACAAATCCCCCCAACATTTTAAGTGAGGAAATAAAATAGCTTTTATCCCCCCCAGATTATTTGTGTATTTGCTATAAAATACGACTGCAGCTGCAGTTGTCATGTAAGCTTGCAAAAGTTAAAGTAGAGTCTACTTTTACTTTTGCAAGCTTACAGTAGACAGACTGTCTGCAACTTCTGCTGCTGCCCCACGCCTGCGTGCCCAGCCCGGGGAACAAACAAACTGCACATGCCCTGCCTGCGCAGTGCACTACTGCGCAGCCTCAGCCTTCGTTTTTCAGAACAAAGGAGAAGCCAGGCAGCAACGCGTGCTGTGGTGACTCGGTGCTCGTGACAGCGTGTGTGTTATCGAGTGAGAACAGGCTGAGCAGGCAGCAGCTACTGTAAGGTAAGTCAGTCAAGTGCCCCCACGGCCCCTCCTCTCCCAGGTGCAGGGCGGCATGGGGAGGATTTATTGGAGGGAATGTGTGGCTGTGCCAATGTCAGATATAGTTTCTAAATAGGCACTGCACATTGCAAAACTGATCAGGGAATTCTGGCATCTTAATAAAAAATTAAGAGACAAGGATTCCCTGACCAGTTTGCAACGTGCCGCGCATGTTTATAAACTGTATATCTGACGTTGGCAGTGGATTTATTTGGGGTGAATTCAATGTGCTAATGTCAGATATACAGTTTCTAAACATGCGCGGTGCATTGCAAAACTCATTAGGGAATCCTGGCCTCTTAATGTTTCAATGAAATATTAAGAGGCCAGGATTCCCTGATCAGTTTGCAACGTGCCGCGCGTGTTTACAAACTGTATATGAGACATTAGCAGTGGCATATTCTCATGAATTGAAAAACCTGAGGGCCTGCCATTGCCGCCCTCATGTTTTTCAATTCATGAAAGAGTGCCCCAGCCCTTTCCAAAGAGGAACATCACATTTGATTACTTGCCAACCTTCTGTGACCAAAAAGATGTAGGATTTTTCAAGTTTGAAAAATAATAATTCCATAACAATGTCACAGGAAAATACAAAACATACAAACAGCACAACATGGAAAGATGTTGAAATGTTAAAAATGTATAATTCTGAATTCTAACACCAAATTGTCATCAGATGATGTGTGATGGTGTTACACTCTGCCACTTGCTTTCACTGCTGGTTCACCTAAGTGTTTTACCGGCAAGAGTACAGGACAGGTGTCGGGTCAGTGGATTGGTCTGAGTGCAATCAAAGTAATCACCTACGAGTCCACTGTATAGACAGACTAATTAATGTGTTGCATGTTCTGTCCTGGAGCCTGCCTTAGAATCACATACATTACTTGCCGCTGTAAAAAGCATTAGACTCTGTCACTGAAATCTGTAGGCGGTAGGGCTGCTTCAAAAGAAGTAGCCTACTGCTTAAATCTGTAGGGTTGGCAAGTATGCATTTGGACAGCTCTTTGTTTGTTCCTTACTGATGGGCAGCCAGGGCTCACATTTAAGCTCCAAGCATTGGCCAACACGGGCTTGCAAGGCTGCACAAAAACATACAGTGGACATTCACCTATACAGCAGAGGATCAAGGGTGCACAATGGGAGCCGGTATATATTGACATGTACATCCAGTTTCTATACAAATGCCCCAACACTGTTTAATATATTATGTATTGCCTTTTGTAAGCAGAAGGGCGTGACAATTGTTTTTTCTGCGTACACTATACTAGTGCCCCTAAACCGTCAGGTTACTTTGAGATTGATTCTAATTTATTTCCTTTGGAGTTGGATCACACTGACGGCACCTGATATGTTTCTCTGCAAAAAAACATTACAAATTCTATATATCTATAACTACTTCCCAAAATGAGACCTGGCTCCCCAGATGGAGGGGACATCTATTGCTGTGACACTTTGTCCTTCTTCACACTCACTCAACATGCTTAGCATACATGGAGCAACAAGAAACTCTGTTAGAACATTTACGATTAAGGATTGTGTTATAGTGTACACTGCCAACTGAGTCACTTCTAAGTGATCCCACGTAAACATATATCGAAAATAATGCACAGTGGGAGGGTCACACGATTCACTCAGGATCACACAATCTGGCGAAGAGTGGATTTTCTCCAGGATGTCACTGTACCCCAGGCCTGGCTTGCAAAGTGCAGACACTGCCTGAGATAGCCTGACATTTTATACGAAATCCTCATGAAACCATATAAAGTAAAATGAGGATGAGCTCATCTCAAGAAGGACCGCTAAGTTGGATGTGTGCTCTTTTCCATAGTAATGTCTAAGGTAGGCAAGGGAAAGCACTTGATGTATACTCTAATATCAGTAGGCCTCACTTAAGGCACACCTCTCCACCTCTTCCCACCAACTCACACATGCTTGAGGTTTGGATGGTACCACACCTAAAGCTTGGTCTCTGACATGAGGGCTACCTGCATTTCGCTAGTTGAAACGCAGCAGCAGGGTCCACTTAAACTTTCATGAATTCAGTGCTGTTCAAATGAGGGCAATAATACCTGTCATTACATTGCCTAGAAGCTGAAAGCATATAGCATGAAGCGCTATGACCAAAGTGTTATTATATTCCATAAAACAGACTTTTACCAGCACAGACCTGAACTCTGTTCCTGCCCAAAATAAACCATTTGTTGGTGCCTATCCTGCACATCTCTTAAAAGAAACCAAGTGCTAATTTTCTGTAGGTCTTGGCTAAGCTTCACCCTGTTTTATTCAGCCTGGCTGTTTCTGTCAGCATACTTGAGTGGTCGCAGTGTGATCAGATTTTGGGGGTAGAGCCTCGGCAGTATGTGGATTTAGTGACTTCTGTGGCTGTCCCCACTTCCAAATATCCATGCTCCTGACTATTTCTTAAGAGTTAATGCTTGATGCTTGCAGGTATCAATGGGCCCTTGTAAGGTCCTGTGAAACCTGTGAAATGTAAGCTAGGATATCGAGGGTGCTCTGAAGACTGAGGAGAAAGTGCTGAGTAAGTGTAGATGAGAGTTGTGGGGTACTGGCTATGGGGGAATGGGAAGCGAAGGACTGGGGTGCAGTAGAGTGTGGGACTGCAAAGTGAAAAAGGGTAGAAAGGGTGCAGAGGACAGACAAAGAGGAGGAAGGGAGGGGAGAGATGGGAACAAGAATGGAGTGCAGATGAAAGATAGGGATGGTTTGCAGCACAGGGTGACCAGTGTGTGCAGGGGAGGGAGGGGTGCAGGAAAGACCAGAAAACAGGGAGAGTGGTGTAGGGCATAAATGGCATAGGAGGTGCTTCGGGTTTTGCAAATGAGAGAGAAGTACAGACAAGTGAGAAAGTGCAGCGGGCAGTGTGTCAGAGGAGTGACTTGGTGTGGGGTAGAGGGAAGGGACTTTGGAGAAAAGGGTGTACAGCAGACGAGAATGTGGAGTAGAAAAGGGTACAGAGGGGAGATTTGTACAAGGAAGAATGGTGCCTTGTCTCATTTTCTCAGATAAAGGGTGTAGTCACAAATGCAGGCCGGCATGGGGAGGATTTATTAGAGGGAACATGGGAGCTCGGGCTTGGCGCTCTCCCACTGCCGTAGTGTCACCTGCGCTCCGGTCTGGTTCCTCTCCAGGAAGAGACATTCACAGCAGGCTGTTCCTGCATCAACTCCCTTTTCACTCAATCCTACCTGCAGCCTAGGTCTGAAGTCAGGACTAACCTTAAATGAGGTATATATTCACCTCTGACCTGTCTTGTAGTGGGAGCTGGTGCCAGGGTGTGTGGCATCTTGCCTTGCGAGACAGCATCATGTTATTTGGGCTATCTTGGCAACTTTCATGGGTTTTTGGTGGATGGATGCCAGGCGGGCCGCAGACTCATTTTTCGCCATAACCTATTCCTTTAAAAAAAACACTGGAATGATCTATTAAGGGCACATAAAGTGCCAGTTCTGATTTAGATAAAACCACTGATTTAGGAATGTTTACTACAAAACCCTGTGTAGTTAATAACTTAATTGGAGCTGGGAACATACTACTGGTGTAATACAAATGTCGTATCCAGGGATGCCTTCAACCACTCCTTTTCTCCTTAATTGTTAATTTCACTTGCAATATCTGAAATGTCGCCAGGCTGATTATGATAGTTATTCTTAATTGTTTCAAGGACCTGTAAGAATGAAACTGTATTTCTCCCATGCTCCCTCCTCCCTTGAAGCACTTTGAAACACATTGTGTATAGGCGCTATACAAATAAACAATCAATCAATCAGAAATCAATCAATCACTCTATTAGCACTATGCATTTCCTTCACAGAAGCCCTGCTAAAAACCAGCAATGGCAAGTGTTTTCTTGTCTATACGTATTGGGCATTTGCCAGGCACTGCTATTACATGTTCAGGTTCTTGCACTATTTTGCAGCTGCTACCATCAGTGGGTACCTAACACCACTATGGCAGTGCTTGGCAAGGGTCTTTTCCATGCCTACATTAAAGCCCAAATGGTTGGTGTTGACAACGCTTGTTTTAAAATAGGGATGCAACTGCATTTTTGGTACCCACCACCAGCTGAATAATGAGTTGTAGACAAGTTTTAATAGAGGCCACCATAAGCCATCTGGGTGACCCAGAAAAAAATAAAGCCGAGCCTTGAGATTAAAACAGTGCTTGTTCCGCTATCCATGAAAAGCCAGTGAATACCCTGGTGCCAAGCTATGATTGCAGCCCATACACTGCTGTAAAGTGTTCCATCATTGAGGGTTCAGCTGGAATAGGATAGGAAAGGTTGGCAAAACTCCATAAAGCATCTGCGCTTAAAGCACAGGTGAGAGTATTATAAAAGATCTCTCTAAAGGTCCATCGCTGGGAGGATTTTATACTTTGAACTGCTTTTCTTTTTCTTAATTTTCTTCCATTTTTTGTTTCTTTCCTCTTGTTTTATACAGTGATGATATATGTAATTTAATACATACTGCTATTTTGATTTTGTGAAAAGTCATGTTCTTTGACTAAAACACAACAAATAAATTAAAAAAAAACAAAGTACCCAATGTGTCCCCTGTCCCCCCCCCCCAGGACGTTATGGGTCTCCTATGTCCTTGCCCAGTGGTTTGCTCTGTACCATCTTAAAGTAACCTACAAAAAACCTTAACTGAAGGAACCTGAGAATGTGTCTAAGAAATCAGCTTTATTATAGTTACTAAGGAAAGAAAATGAACAGTTGGTATATTGTGGAATGGACTTCGATACAGAAACAGGATTTTCAAAGGTGACCGATGAGGTTGCAGAGGAGTAAGGAACGCAATTGGATATGGATGGCACACTGTTTGTGCAGGTGACATTGGAAGTTGATGTTGAAGAAGAAAGGTTGATGGATCCATGATGGAGAATAGATGACCACTTTAATCTTTCCGCTGCTTGTGGCTGCCAATAACTCTCTATTGAAGAAGCATTACGATGTCCAGTGACAGGCATTATTTGATGAGATTCTAGTCCTGCATTGGATAGCAGTTGTACTGTGGTGGCATGAATGAAGTGATTGGTGTAATTTCCTTGAAGATGTGCGTGATGACTGATTGTCACCATGAAATTGCTGAGAGTATTTTACCCAGTGTTTGTTTGACTACCACATTTGTTCTGTTAGTACCTCTTGTTTTGCAAGACGACAGGTGGCTACAAAGAAACAAGGTGCATCAGGAGGGATCCTGGATATGTATTGGACCAGTGAATTCACTGGACAGTCAGGGGCATCAGGAATGGCATACATACCCCCACAGAGATTGATTTGTTGTCTTTCAAAAAGAGGATAGTGGTTTTTGGTGAGCTCGTTGAATGTAAGGCTGGCATACTGATTGCCATTCTCATCAGTCATGACAGTAAATGCATTGGCGGGTAACACTCTCACGCCCGCTTCTGACAACATATATCTGGATGTCAAACCACACCTTGAATTGTAGGGTATCTGGAGAATCAATGATGAATGCCCACAAAGTGCGTAATTTCTGTAGGTGAAGGTGAGGGATAGCATTTTTGAGTGCAGCAGTATCTTTGCCAGCTCTGCGTAAATGTTTTGTAATACTGACAAATACTTTCTTGGCACTTGAAAGGCCTGGTTGTGCATTATGTTGATGTTACGGCTGAATAGTTGATTGTTTAGATGACGACTGATGCCAGAACATAACAAAATCGGGATTTGTGGTTGGTACTCAGTTCCTGCTGCAGTGCAAACTTCTGAATAAAAGTGTGAAAGGAGAATTGCCAAAGACTGTACTGTGCCCTTTTTGACAAAGCCAGCTTTTAAATGTGTCAATGGCCCTTCTGGTCGCAACTTGGGTGTTTGTTTCTGCTTTGTTCACTTCAATTGCATCTAAATCCACATTGCCCACAGTAGCATGTCTGTTTGTTGCTGTTGACTCACTAGTAAAAATTGTGGAAGGACTGTTACCAGTACTACCGAAGTGGCTGTCCTTTGTTTCTGAATCACTTGTTTCCAGCCACTCCTCAAATGTGTGAGAACCAAAGATATTGAAATGTATGGTGCTCACCTTTGTCACCTTCTGAATATGGCTTGCAGCACTATGCTCATTTTGCTGTGCCATCAGGACCTTGTATAAAGTATGTGGCGTGATGAATTTTGAAGTTTCACAGAGAAAACAGCTGCATGTCACCAGTTTGCAGTTATGGCGTTTCGGAATGCAAACTCGAGGGGAAGCTGCAAAGACCGTTCACAGCTGTGGTGCGAGGAACATACAGTGAGGGTTTCCTTGTCAGGTAAAGCCCGAGTTTGGACCTATCGCGTTAGCTTTTACTGACTGTTCGGCACCCTCTGGGGTAATAATGCAGAGCCTAGAAACAGGAGTATTCTGACTTGATGCGCTTTGATATTATGATTATATTTGTAATATTTCCACTTGCTTTGGAGGATGATATCGGAGTGGCAAGATGTATGATCACAATGCACCTCTTCAACCTTAAAACCCTCAGACATGGGTCTAGCATTATCAACCTCTGCAATTATAAGAACATCACAATTGTATATGCTGCACTGTATTGACATCTATGCATACATACTAAAAAATACACACTTTAGTGTAAAGTAAAGCATCGAGATATATACATATTTACGTGTAAGTACTACAAATAGGCAAGAACCAAATAATGTTAAATAAATAGGAAAACGAGTATTGTGTTAATTACACATTTAACTACTTTAAAGGGCTTTAACACATAAAAATGCATATCAAATATCAGGCATTCAGTAGAAATCGACTGGGTGTTTCAAAAAATCCTTGAACACAACAGGAGCAATAGCTGAAGCAGTTTTACAGGCAAGTAAATGTCTCAAGTATTTTTAGGAAGTTCAGAAAAGTTTGTCCAAAGAAATATACACCTGCCTCTTGCTGATCCAGCTTGGATGTCCAGTGCATACTTGAAGCTCAAAACTTCTAAGTTTGAATTCCTACTCCTCACCAACAACACTGAACAGCCAAACAGACCTGATTATCAACCATGAACCCTGGGGGCTTCACACCCAAGCTCACCATGTGCACCAAGTACCTCAGGTTCCACATAGACAAACACATCTACTTAAAGACACACATAAGAAAACTCATACAGCTTGGTATCAGCTCTTCCTCCTGTGTAAAGTCAAACCCTTCCTCACTCCGGCCAGTGTAAGATCCACCGTTCAAGCACTGGTCCTATCCCACCTGGATGGGGGCAATGCATTCCTCAAAGACCTCCCGTTGTCCTCCCTTGTGCCCCTGAGAAGTGTCCTACATGTGGCTGCCCGCCAAATCAACAGTCTATGCAAATATGACCACATCACCCCGGCCCTCATCAACCTTCACTGGCTACCACTGCATGGACAAATCACCTTCAAGTCTTGCTGCATCATCTATAAGGCAGTCGCCATCAAGTCATCCAGCTACCTTTTGGAGAAACTTATTATCACCGGTGGACAGTGCATCACCAGAAGCCAGGACACATGCAGGCTTGAAATCCGCTGCTACAAAATGAAAAGGACTGGAAAACAAGCCTTCTTTGCCTACTCTGCCTATGCCCCAAGACTATTGAACCGCCTCCCGGTCAGCATCAGACTCACCCTCATGCTGCTACAATTCAGAAAAGAACTCATGACCCACCACTTCAAGGAGCCTCCCCTCCTCAACATCTAGGCCATTACGCCACCCCAGCTCCACCAGACTCACTAGAAGCCATCCTCCCTATTGCACTGATGTTTACCTCTGTAAAGCACTCTGTTGTGTATCTGTATTGTTGTATACCTCTGTAAAGCGCTCTATTGCATCTCAATGCTAGGTCTGTACTCAATACATATTATAATAATAATAATAATAATAATAATAATAATAATAATAATAATAATAATAATGGATAAAGTCTATAGTTAGCGACCGGCAATAGGAAAAAGGTAGGTAATTGTTACCAGCATTGCTTGGGTGCTTTAAACAATACGTTTCAGGCTGTCAAGGGTGGAGAACCTGACCAAATGAGTTCCACACAGATGCAACGACGAGATGGAGGGAAAAAGAAGAGGGCACAGGTGGCACAAGATGATCAGAACCAGGCAGTTGCAGTGGTGGACACTTGGAAGATGGTTTGCACACAGAAAATTTAAGGATCGGAGATGGCCACCAGTGATAGATTTGGGGCCGTACACCTCATCTGTGGACTGCACACCAAACGCATGGGCACAGAGGGAGGTTTTTAGTGGCCCATACAAAGTCAGAGGAGTCCCAAGAGATGACTCTTGCACTGCAGTAAGAGCAGAATGCAGGGTGGCCTTTAGCAGAAGGACATCTGGACATGTCTGGGTCCGAATGTTGCACAAATTAAGGCAGGAGAGTAACAGGATCAAAGCAGGCTACACCGGAGGAGGATACAGTCAATTGGATCAGATTGAGCAAGAGCCAGAGTGGTGTATTCTCCTGCATAGACAGGAGCAGAGCTTTACCATAAGAATATGTAGAATGTAGGCCCAGAACAAAGATCTTTAGGACAGCAACTTCTTGAATAAAACAGGTGTGATTCTGGGTAGGGTTCTGAGTAATTGATTGGGTTCCACACAGGTAGAGTCTCTCTCTCTCTCTCTCTCTCTCTCTCTCTCTCTTTCTCTCTCTCTCTCTCTCTCTCTCTCTCTTTTTCATGGTGAAGCACACAAATAACAACCATAACACAAAAAAATTGCTAGGTCACAGGGCTTAGAAATTCCATGTTAGTGACTTTGCTCCTTGTCTGCGAGCAAGTGGAAACCAACACGGTACAAAATCTGCAACGCTCCGGAGCCAAAAGAAAGGACAAAGTGGCCACAAACCTTTGAAACGAATTAGGAGAGACATAATGGGACAACATGAGGCACTGCATTTCCGACAGACCTGATAGCTATGTGGGCTACTTCGGGCAGCACATAAACATACAGTTGCCGCCCCAGCTACTGTAGAGGTCTCCCTGTCTGCAAAAAATAAGTTAAAATGACGTAATGACCTAACAAACAAGTATTCGCAAAGCCAACAGTTTGAATCTTGCATATGCATTAGGTCGGCATTTCTCAGGCACTTCCATCATTTGCTGAGGCACACACACAATTTCCATTTGTTGCCATTTTATGGCACGATTGTATCATTATGACTGTGTCTGCAAAATGCTAATACCATGTAAAATCAAAAGACAACATTGTTGGCTGTGCCAATGCTTGTTACACGGGCTGCCTTAATTCAGTTAGCATAGTATCCTTGTTAGATGCATGCACGCCTAGACTGACGGTGTTCTTTGCATCAGTAGTAATGTCCTGAAGTAAGTTTATTTTTTTATTTTTATTTTTCAAAATGGGGGGTCAACCTTGAACTCCGTTTTAGGTCTAGTGAGAGAGAGATTTAGCTCCCCCACTCCACCGAGCTCATGAAGACACATAGTAGGGCTGGATCCTGGTGTCAGTCTGCTTCTTTGTGAAACAGCAAAATGCATCCTAGACAAAGCTTTGTTAGATCGACAGCCATTTTGTAGGAGCAAGTGGAACTATCCACATTGGAGAGAACATTTTTCAATAAGGATTAAATAGGTATAGAAGGGTGAAGTTCACCAAACAGCCAACAGATATCCTCACAATGATAACATTGATCAAAGTAATGCAATTATATTCACTTCTATGTATCTTTAGTGCATTTAACACCAGGGATGGAAATCACTAAGCAGTAGTCATCTGACTTCTGGATAATGACCCATTTTAATATATAAATAAAACATCAAACATACTCTAAGGTGAGAATGGAAATAAGCTCTGTTGAATCAGCAGCCATTTTGTGGGAGTATGAGTGAGTGGAACTGCCCTAGTGTTACCAGATTTCCAAAACGAAAAACCGGGGCTGCCAACGACATAAAAAAGGACTACACCATTGCAGCCCAGCCATTACCGCCCCTGCCCCAATACGCCTCCACAACCACCACCCATTCCTATTTCTAGCACTTCTCATTTTTGTAAATTATATATGATCTAAATTGTGCAGTTGTGTCTGTGAATCTTGGCATGTTATTACATGACTTGCTGCACAGTCATTTCCAAGCCATTCTCTGTGGCACAGTCAGTAAGTGTTGTGACTTGTACCTGAAAGGTTGGGGGTATCCTCCAACTTCAAAATCCAGAAAGTATAGTGAAAAACAATTACAATTGTTGTCACCTGCCCTTTGCCCAAAACCGGGACAGGGTTTTTTGGTCACCCTAAACTGCCCATATTGGGGAAAAATGTTTTGAATTATGCATTTTAGACTATGTTTCCATAATCCTTGCACATTGTTTATTTTTAATCGTTTTTCTGCAAGGTGAACTGTCTTTATGGGGAATAATTTGTCCAATGATTTTACCCTCAACCTACCTCTCAACTGCCTGCTGGCTAACATTTGTCCCTCACCTCCAACCTGCCACTGTCACTCACATCCTCTGCCACTACTCTAGCACTTCACCCATGTTCATATGCCGAGCACAGCTGGATTTAGCACCTACCTACATTTAAAAATGTCGAATGTTGGTGATCCTCAATCTATGTATGTCCGCTTATGTATTGTCCTCGGTGACTGTTCCATTTACTCCACTCCACAACACGGTTAGAATATCCCTCAAATTCACCCCATTGCAAGAACCTAAATGCTTCCCATCAAATCTGATTTCATATCTATTGTATGTTCTTTTGCGATCAAAAGAGCATTGTTCGTCCTGCATATAAATAAATAAATTAATAAATACATCAATAAATCCATGTTTGTAGATAGACTTTGGGCTACATTACACGGAAGGCGGTAATCGGTAAATTACCGGCACCGCCTTGGTGGAAAGGGGAATTACCGCCCTATTCCAAGGTTGGTGGGGCGGTAATTCCCCCTTCCACCATTGCCCTTCCCCATTCCCATTTCTGCCCCATAGGGCATAATGGGAATGGGGAAGGAGCTAATTACGGTGCCGTAATTAGCAACCAGGTCCCTTAGCGGGTTGGTTTTTAACGCCTGCAAAAAGCAGGCGTTAAAGCACCAACCCGCTAAGGGACCTCGTAGTAAGGCGGTAATGGTTAACGGTCACCGTTACCATTAACGGTGGCCGTTAACCATTACCGCCTTCCGTGTAATGAGGCCCTTTGTCTTTAACAATCTACCAACCCGAGCCAAAGTAAGCCGAGTGAAGTGAGGGCCTTGTGAAGCCTGCAGCCTTTAATGGCCAAGCTAGCCAGTGAACATGGTTGTAAACACAATTAGCTCCACAGCCTGGCCCTTGGGGTGCTGAAAGCATATACTCTGTAATAAAAAATTAAATAACCTTCTCTTTGATGACGGTGCACATGAAGGAAGGCCACTTTAGATGCAACAGGTGAGTGGTAGGGCATTAGGAGGCAGATTCCAGTGGCAAGTGGATATGATAAGCATGAGGCTAAGGGGCGAGTGGGGCAAGGAAGGTGTGTGGTCAGGGAGGATGGCGGGGGCAAGGAATATGCATGAAGAGGGTGCAGGAGAAAAATGAGCCAGGAAAGACAATGATATTCAAAGTATGCAGAAGCAAACAGTTCACTCTGAGCGTGGGCTTTCACTGCCCATTCACACCTTATGTCAGTGGGAGTGGATTGGCTGGTAATAACAGGTAGTGTCCCAATCTATAACATTCATTTGAAGCAGTATTTATTATGGATGCCTTCTTGGAACGATTTCACATGCATTACAACTCACCTGTAGCAGCGGACTTGTGCATGTGAAATGCATACCCAAGCATTATATTGGTATTGAAGGCTGCAGTACACCAGACACAGTCAACTATATAACCCTCATTAAAAGGACACACGAATCAGGGACAAGCAGTAGAGTGACATTCTTCCTGACAGAAAGAACGGACAACACTTAGAAATGACCCTTCAGAGCAACATCACACACACTCACCTGTGGCGTTCCACAATGCTCATCCTTCGCATCACTACTCTTCAACATTTACCTGAATCCATTCATGAAAGTCATTCAGGGACACTGCCACACGTGCTACAACTGTGCCAATGATGTTGAAATCATCTACAAAATTGCTACCAGTGAGGACATGGATCCCACCCTGGTGAACTGCCTCTCACAAATGAAAGCATAGATGAGGAACAACAACCGTAAACTCAACACGGGCAACACTGAAATCATGATCCCACCCAACAACCTCTCTATACAACTGCATATACTATGGCTTACTGAAATGGAAACCTAACTCAAGCATCCAAAGTAGTTAAAAATCTTGGAATTTATGATTTTACACTGCAACCTTAAGTCAACACTGTAGCAAATAAATGTTTCTTCCACCTAAATACTATCAAGCAGATATTATCCTTTCTCAAGTTCCCACACAGAACACTTGCCATTATCTCTCTAGTCATGTCAAAAATAGACTACGCCAACAGTATATATCTTGGAATGCCAGACTCGCTCACCAACAACTGCAATGGATCCAGAATGCAGCAGCAAGACTCCCCCTAAGACTCAGTAAGAGTTGGGCATGATGATGATTTCTGTTTTATCCATTTTGAGTTTAAGGCTATTGCTGCTCATCCATTCATTTTCTGTGTGAGGCACTTGATGAATGCGTAAACAGTGCGCATATCAATGTGCATGCTCTCAATTTGGGTTCACACAATACATTCTGACTGGATTTGGAAAGTTGAGAAATAGTTTCAGATCACACAGCCACTGCAGTAATAAATTGACCTGTAACAGTACTTGTCACCAACCTCTGTACTATTGTCTGACATGTTATGTACTCTTTGCAGTGATATGATGCCCTAAGTCTCTGCAAGCAAACGTAATGCACAAATCCACTCTCCTCAGACTGTGGCACTTGATGCAAGCCTCACTGGTCATTTGCCTATCCAAGGTTTTAGCCATGTTCATTATATGCTCAGTGCCAGGGTCAAGATGGGATCTGTGCACATAGTGATGTACTGTACTGAACCTAAGCTAATATTTGCTTGTATGTAAGTCATGAGCAGAACACTTGCAGTGGAGAGATTAAAAGAACATTTTAAAAAAGGAGTTGTCAATGCTCTCTTTTAGGTTTGGTAATAGGGACCTTGAAGATACTTACTGGAAGGACCTTAGTGTAGAAGCAACGAACCACGCATATGGGTTCAACTATTGGTTTATTGCTTGAATGGGTAAGCTGAATAGTAGAGACCCCCAACCATCTCCACTGGGCAGCATTAACTGAATTAACTCAAACAGTAACATTCTAACAACAATGCTTAAGAACGAACATGGTGTCATCACTGAACAAGGTTCTATTCAGCATACAGAAGCTGCCCAGTTAAAACACCAACATAACACACACCCCTCCCTTATCTGAATAAAAAAACACTATTTACACAAAATGAAGTTCAGTTATATGTACTATTCAGTTAGATGAATAGTGCAGGACATGAACACTTAAAAATGCACTGTGTGTAATGGAGCGTATCACATCTCCTCAGCAGATCTTACCTCCTCACCCTTGCAACTCTCGATAGACTCCACACCTGTCCACTCTCCAATTTCACAGCTCCCTCAAAAACGTGTGCAACCTTAACAGGATCCGAATACAACGGATCACCCTTTTTCTTTATGACCACTTTCCTTATCCTGACTAGATCACCCACTTCAACTATTGTTCTTTTTCTTGGAAATTTCTCATTGACCTTCTTGACCCACTTCTTCTTTCGCTCATCCATACTCCTTTTCACTTCCTCCACCACCTTATCCGTTTCTTTCGCCCGGCCTAGCCAAGCCGGGGACAACACCGTGCTACTCCTCTGTCCTCTCATTAACTCAAATGGACTGACTCCTGTTTCAGCATTTGGAGCCATCCGCAAAGCATACATTTGTTCTTTCACCGCAACCTTCCTGTCTAACCCACTCGCAACTGCACTCCTAATGCCTTCCATTATACAGCGGTTGACCCTTTCGATCATACCATTGGCTTGAGGATAATACAATGCCGTCTTTTTATGTTTGACGCCACATCTGTACATGTACTCCTGAAAGAAACCTCCAGTAAACTGTGGACCATTATCTGTCAACACACTCCTTGGCAACCCTTCCCTCTCGAATATTTCTTCCAAAAATGCCACGATGGACTGACCCGTGACTTCTCTCAATATTTTGAACTCCGTCCACCGCAAGAACATATCCACTATGGCCAACACAAACCTACCTCGACCTCTGCCCATATCCACTGGGCCCAAAACATCCATGGCAAGATCCTGCCAGACACCCTTTGGACTTTCAACTCCTCTCACAGGTTGCACTACAGCAGATATACTTTTCCCCGACCTTATGCAGTCTACACATCCTCCTACTGCCTTCTCAATCTCGCGGTCCATACCCGGCCACCAATAGTCGGCCTTAATCACCCCTTTGGTCTTATATGTACCAATATGACCTTGATGAGCAATAGCTATAAGTCTTTTCCTTAGACACATAGGAACAACAAGCTTGTCCCATCGATATATTAGCCCATCTTTCACTGAAAGTTCAACTCTCACCTCCCACAGAGCCCGCTCTTCACCAGATAACAGTCTTTTCTCCGGCCAACCATCTTTAATGAAGCGTGTTATGCACCTCCACATTTCATCAGACATTGATGCTTAAATCCATTCCTCTTTGTGAAGCACACCTTCAACCGTGGCAAATACCATGTTCTCAATTTCAACAGACCCTTTCTCATCATCCTCATCTTTAACTCTTACTCTAGATGCATGATCAGCCTGCACATTGTCCTTACCAGCCACTACTTCAATGTTAAACTTGTGACATTGCAATCTTGTCACCCAACAGGCAACCCTTCTCGAGACCTTGTCCAAACCTTTGCTTTCAAATATGGCCTTCAACGGTTTGTGGTCCGTTCTCAACACAAATTCCTGACCCCACACAAAGTTTTTCAGCTTTTCTATTCCCCAATGACATGCCAAAGCCTCTTTTTCCAACACTGAATAGTTTAGTTCGGGACCTCTCAACATGCGTGATGCATGAAACACCACTGACTCTCCCCCATCAATTCCTACTTGTGACATAACCACTCCAATGCCAGTTTCACTCGCATCGACAGACAATATTGTCCTCTTCTTGGTGTCATACATGGCCAAAGGTTTGGCCATATCGATTTTGGACTTAATCTCAACAAATTCTCTTTCGCATTCTCCGTCCCAAACAAACTCCACCCCTTTCCTCAATAATGCTCTAAGTGAGTTCACACTATAAGCATAATTTTCTATGAAATGGTGGTAAAACTCTATTGTTCCCAAAAATGATCGTAATTCTGCCTTATTCTTTGGAGACTGCATTCTCTTTATTCCATCTACTAGCACTTTCTTAGGCTTTAGACCTTCCTCCGATATTTCGTGTCCTAAATAATCCACAACCTGAGTAGAAAAAACAAATTTCTCACTTCGCAAAGTAATACCTCGTGCTCTGAATATTTCCAAAACCATATTCAGTTTCCTTTTCAGATCCTCTTCAGTACTTCCACAAATTAACACATCATCTTGGAAACACCAGACATTTGTAATACCGTTGAATAATCCATCCATGACTTTTTGGAAAACCGATGAAGCTGATATTAATCCAAACGGCATGCGCCGAAACTGGTAGATGCTTTAGTATGTAATAAAAGCCGTCAGCTTTCGTGACTCAACATCTACGTTAATCTGATGGTAGGCACTCGCCATATCTAATTTGGCAAAGTATTTGGCGTTTCCTATTCTAGTCAAAAGTTCCCCCATATTCGGGAGCGGATGCCGGTCAGCTACTACACACCGATTTAATTCTCTTAAATCTATACATACACTCAAATCCCCACCAGACTTTTTCACAACCACTACAGGAGAAATCCATTCAACAGCCTTCGCTGGTTCAATAATGCCAGCTTTTTCTAATTTCTCCAACTCCACTCTCACAGCATCACGCATTGACAAAGGCAACAGTCTAAGTTTTGCTGCCACGGGCCTGCAACCATCCCTTAAAACAATCTTATGGATCATCCCTTTTAAGCAACCAACACTCTTGTTAAATACATCAGGATATTTGGCAATCAAACTCTTGGAACCATCATCCAAACCGCAGTCCACAGATATTCTTTCTACAATACCTGTTCTTTGCTATTTGGATCTAAATTAATACATAGTCCCCTTTGCTCTTTCCATCCCATCAATGTCTCACCTATCTTGGTGATGTATATTTTACCATAGGTAGCCCTGTCTTTAAATTTGAAAGTTGCAGGACAGCATCCTAACACATCAATTCTACTGCCACTATATCCCCCCGGAAATTTGTCCGATGGGCTTAAATCATCCATTCTACCACCAACCACATTTTCATACACAGCCTTCGACATCAAGGTAATTTTGGAACATGAATCTGCCAGCATTTTAACCTGGCAACCGTTCACTTCAACCCAAGCTGAAGGGTGCTTGCATTCATCAATTTCTGAACATTGAACCATATTTACAGTAACAATTTCATTTTCAGAACCTTCTTATTCATCTGAGGATGGTCCATCAGCCTCCTCAACTATCATGACACTACTCCCAGCTCCGACACTGTAATTGGCACAACAATTTTCAAAATGCCCCCATCTTTTACAATTATTACACAAAGCTCTTCTCCCAGGGCATATCGGAGAGTTAGATAGGTGACCGGCACTCCCACACCTAAAACTTAAACATTCCTCTCTCCTTTTTCCCCCTTGTACATTTTCTCTTTGCATGGCCTTATTCGCTACTTGGGCATTATTGCCACCCTTCCCCTGATACATGTCGCCCCGTTTGGACGTTTTGCCCTTCCTTTTCTTTTGGTCCTGACCGCATCTCTTTTTCTGTCACCAACTTTCAGGACTTCGATCTGTTGGACAGTTTTGGATTCTTTCACAGGAAGCTTCGCCACACATTTCAAAGTATGCTCAATTCTTTTTGCAATGCCAACTACTTCATCTAAGCATGGGTCATCTTTTAGCCATACTTCCTCCCTAATCTTGTCATTGGAACAGTGTAACATGAACTGATCTCTAATATGTTCATCCAGTCTTTCACCAAACTTGCAGTTCAGTGACAAATGCCACAGCGCAGTAATGTATTCCTCTACTGTCTCACCCTCATGCTGAGATCTCATGCCAAAGTGATAGCGTTCCAACACAGTACTTATTTTTAGTTCGAAATGTTTGTCCAGTTTTGCCAATGCCAAATCAAAATCATTCACACCTTCTTCAATATCCAATTCACTCAATTCAGGCAATGTTTCAAAGATTCTCTGCCCTTCATACCCAAGAAGATGCATAAGCATAGACACTTTTCTTTCTACTGACATGCCATTACCACATGTAGCCTTCACGTAATGTAGGAACCCTCTCTTCCAGGGCCCCCATTTAATTCGTGTAGGGCCAGGGGTCGGTAAGAACATACGCGGCCCCGGAACTCCAGACAAAGCCATGGCGCTTATCAATTGTCTGTAGAGCGCTCCAAGTCTGCCCACCAGACCACCAAGCACAGATGAATGTATAGTAAATGTTCACCTTCTATGGAGTCAACGTTCTCAAAAAAATTGCATTTATGATAAATGCACGGTCCCTATGTGCGTCAATGCTCACCTCCATCACGATTCTAGTCGAAAATCCACCCTGCTGGATAACGCTCACAGTAAGCGATGGCAGCGTCGGAATCCGACTTCACGATCCGAATTCGACTTCACGATCCGACATCAAACGTGATGCAGCACACTTCCGCCCACGCGATGCTGCGCGTGATGTGCACCCGGCTGCCCTCCAATGCGCAAAAGACCTTTGTGGACGTTGGACTACCTCACGCACACGTGACCGCTCGGGCTGCTCTCCGGGCACGTGACCGCTCAGACGCTATTCAGCAGCTCCCCTCGAGCGGCAGCCCTCGCACAGTGGACACCTTCCGCACACGTGACGTGTCACGTGTCTTCAACCCAGGTGCCCTCCTCGAGCTCTCTGCGTGCGCGCGCCTTCTCCTCCCCAAAAAGATATGCCGCCGGCACCAAATGCCAAATGGGAACGGTTCACTCACCCCGCTCACAGGCAGACCGCGAGTGATGTTGCCACATTAGACAGAGCCTCGGTGTGTGCAGGCAGTCTATTTGGGCCACGGCCAGCGACCATATGCAATCATCACAGGTAAGCGCGGATGGGTGCAGGCGCTCTCCCTCGATCCAGATGACACAGGGGGGGTTTCGAGGGGGGCAGCTCCTCTCCTGCAGGCCTGGCGGTTGGGGTTGTCAGACTGGATGCAGAATCTGCTCTCACTCCAGCCGCTGCTCTTCTGCTGCAGCACATCCCATCCTCGTCGCCAATGTAGAAGCAACGAACCACCCATATGGGTTCAACTATTGGTTTATTGCTTGTATGGGTAAGCTGAATAGTAGAGACCCCCAACCATCTCCACAGGGCAGCATTAACTGAATTAACTCAAACAGTAACATTCTAACAACAATGCTTAAGAACGAACATGGTGTCATCACTGAACAAGCTTCTATTCAGCATACAGAAGATGGCCAGTTAAAACACCAACATAACACTTAGATTCAAATAGCTGTTCTGGGAATCAGAAAGAGTATGCCTTGGTGAAACTTGGCGATTTTGTAGAAGTGAGTGGAACTGTTTTAGGGTTCGAAATTGAGATTCGATGAGCAGGAGCTAAAACCAGCTCCTGGATGTCGGGCATCACCCAGTAGGCAGGATCTACTTCTGGGGAACCAGGAGCTACCAAAGATGCTCCTTAAACTTTTGGTCCAATTTGTATGAACTATTGTGTTTAAATGTATATTAGATGTGTTCTAAGTCTTCTTTATTGACATCTCAAATACTTAAAGTTAATGTCACATTTACAGCCAAAAAGTAGCTACTGCTAGCGGTAGGTTCCAAACTAACCAGGCTCTACCGTGCTAGAAGCAGCAGCTAAATGGCTCCCAGCTTCCCTCATTTTCGAACCCTGTTTTTAAGTTGGGGTGAAATTTGTTGAAAATTGGTTTTAAAAATAACAAAAAGAGAAAGATTTCACTATTGGTATGTCCTTCCATGTGCGGCCTACCACTCCATGATCACATCCATGCAGACGTGTCTTGTCCTTAGCGCCTATTATTCTATCAACATGTAGCCATTCTCTTACCAAACACACCCTATTTGATCTGAAGAGTTCAATGTAGCTTTTGCTACTGCTGCTCTGGTGTGTCTCCTTCCACTTCTTGAATGAACTCATTGATTTATCTCCACTAATTCTACATTAGGACTAGTTATTCTACAAATTCTCTATCATACCCACTGTTTCCTCCAAAGCATCCCCTCTGCTAATTTTGTTTAGGAATTTTAATGTGTATTTCAGACCTCGCTCATCAATTTGTCCATTGTATGTGGATGAACAAATTGGAGAGATATGATATACACATTCTGTGCTTTACTTGCTAAGATTATTGGTTCATATTAATTCTGCAATCCATATTTGGAGAGTCTCAATTTCCATGCTTACTTTATAAGATGTGAGCTTCATATTATTTCTGCAATCTTTTTTTGGGCAGTCCCCAATGCTGTGGCTTTCTTCGGACAGTCTCCATTTGCGTGCCTTTCTTCCTAGGATTTGTTGTATATATTTTTGCAATCCGTCTTTGGACAATCTCCAATACAGTATACTTTTACCCTCCTTAAGATTATGGCACCAAAAATGTACACCGTACTGGAGATAAGTCATTGTCAGTGATGTGTGAAAGATTAGTGTTGTGACTACGCCTGGATGAATGTTCCCAAAATGAAATCAAATCCCTGCATTTTTGGACGATTTATTAAAAAACAACCCTTGAATACATTTTTTAAATGCTTGTCTGAAGTCTGTCTACATGACGTAAATGGAGGCAAGTGGCTGGAGTGCCTTACTTAGTCTAACACAAGTGTAATCTCAATAGATTTGGGGGGTGGGTGCAGAGGTGGACTCACCTACAGGAAACCCTGGAGATTTCCCGCTGGGCCTCTACAAAATCAGCCTCTTTTGTGGGTAGCCTAGTGTTCTGCTCCTCTTACCCTCTCTGACACCCCAACCCTGTCCTTCAATCTATCCCACCTCCTGAACCCTTAAGAAGTAACACATTTTGTATTAAGCTTCCATTGACTTATTCCTCGCTATTAACAAATGTTTTATGTCCGTTTTTTGTTACGTTTAACTATTTTGCAATCCCTATAAGGAACAAATGAATTAAAAAAAATTCACTATTTGAACCTATTTTTCCAAATGTTCTTGGGTGGAGAACCTCCTCAACCCTACTAAGAGGGGTTGGGTTGGTTCCCTAAATTATATGTAGCCACTTTGAAAATCATTTCCAGGGACAACCCTGGGCGGTCAATACACCAGTCAGTGCCCAGCCCTTGAAGCAAGTAGATGAAACACATGCCATACATTGGCACATGGGCAGAAATGCATTAGGAACCAGGAACCCCAGATGGCAGCTTGCGGGAGAGTCTGGCTCAATTAACTTTGCTGGGAGAGAGCATCAGGGATTTGGGCAGGTGGCGGATGACACACCAGTCAATGTCTGTCTCTAAAAGCAAATGGACGAGACAAGTGACACACAGAAGAAAATACTGGAAGAGTGTGGATCACCTGAAATAGATTCAGCAACGATGGTGACACACATTTGGAAGAACATGTCATCACCAATATGTGCTAGAGGCAGGGGGATGTGCTGCTTGTGGGATTTTCACTCCTGCTGTCACACTTGCTGTGTACACTCTGGAGGTTAGAATTGCAAGTGGAAGATATCATCCAGCTCACGTTCAACACTCTGTCTCACAAGTCACTCTGAGGCACATGCGCCAGCCCAAGAAAATGCATGAATATTGCAGAAATGAACAGGTCTGCAGATCATTGCTACAAAGCAAAATGGAGGATCAACAGGCAGAGGAGGTTGAAAATATCTGGTCCCTATATCCACCAGTCAGACAGTAGTGAAAATGAGATAGATGATCAAGACAAAGAATGCATTCTGTCAGAATCCTGATGGAAACCAGCATTACTGCTGTTTAGACGCAGAAGCTATAGTATTAATAGATATGTAACGCCCACTCGCCTACAGTCTATTTGAGAAACAGGCGCTCCATCTCAGAACAAAAAGCACATCACACCATTATGTGGCATCGAGAACAACACTATCACCATCAATAGCATGCCAACATGAACCCAGGTTGTGTGATAACCTGCTACGTTAGACAAATGTGTGGCAGTCCATCACATAGAATAAACTGCAGCCTAATTGTGCCACTAGTGAATGGTGGCCAACCTGCTGTGGGGATGGGCCCCTAATTAGCTCAGCCCGAGCGGGCCCACCACCTGAGGAACAAGTGCATGTTTTATACATAAATCAAGTTTATTGCACAAAGATCCGGGGAGCAGTTAGATGTTGCAGTGGAACCAAACAAACCCAAGTCTCAATGAACCACATAATTTGACAACTTATATACAGTTTTGCATCAGTTAAAACACTCCCAAATACTTTATTACAATCCATCTCCCACATGTAATTGAAAAGAAACATCTTCAAAGAAATCCCATCTTTCTCCAATCCCTATACTCTAAATGGCCAGTGTTATCTTAATTGCCATCTTCAGATGATATGTATAACACACCCCTTCTTGGGACTTGTCTGTGGTGTGCCATTTAATTTAATTTAATTTATTTGATTGAGCATTTGTTAGGCACCTATTCAACAGAATTGCGTTTCAAAATGTCACACGGCTTAATAGAAAGGGAACAAGGGAAATAATAACAATGGCAAAAACAGTAATATATGGTCATGGTCCTACAAGGCATTGTGGCAATCGGATGTGTAAGTGCAGTGAGTAGAAGTGCAGGAGATAGGGAGGGAGAAGTGAGGGCAGAGGAGTGGACAGGTGCTGGTGAAGGTCCCGGGAGGGAGTGCTAATGGGAGGCAAGGAGGAGAACCTCATGCTAAGTGCTAGTGCAGGTGTCTCAAAAGAGGAGAGAGACTTGCCCCCACTCTCTGCTTGGAGAAGCGTTTGACAGTCAAAGAGTTGGAGTTAGAGGAGCGAGGGCTCTAGCTGGGGACAATTTCTTGAAGGAAAGTTGGAGATAGCATGGTCCCAGGCCCCAAAAAGCCTTATGGGTGATGCAGGGGGTCTTGAATTTGCCCTTTGTAGCCACCAGGAGCATATGGAGAGATATGAGGGCTGAAGAGATATGGTCTATGGGCTTGAGGCCAAGGAATAGTCTTGCAGCTCTATTTAGTATTAGCTGGAGGAGGAGTAGGGAGGAAAGAGGCAGATTGATAAAGAGGCCTGCCTGGAGAGGACCAGAGATCTGGAAACATTGAGCTTCTGGGGGAAGGTGAGGAAAGGAAAAATGCCTCTGAGGAGGTGGAGCTGGAAATGAGACTTCTTAGTAAGACCCATGATATGAGGGGTGAAGGAGAGAGAGGAATCAAAGATGACCCCCGAGGGTTTTGTCCTCAAAGGATTGTTGGGGTAGAGGGCCCAATGAGGGTGGCCAGAGGTTAGGAGGAAAAGATGGTGCAGGTGTCCCAATTAGAGGGATCTCCATCCTACTGGTTTCACAGGTGTTCAGGAGAGCGTTTTTCATGCCTCTGGATGCCTGAATCCAGATTGATGGTCATGAAGGCATCCAACAGGATAAGTGTGGACGGTCAGTTGGGGAGGACCAGCTTCTCCAAGAGTTTACCCATGAAGGGGGTAATGGAAACAGATTTTAGTTAGCCAGGCAGGAGGGGCAGTAGACAGCTTTTTTAATAGAGTGTTGACAAGGGAGTGCCTGAGGGATAGGGGAAAGATCCAGTGGTGATGGAGTGGTTAGAGAAGTTAGCCAGAGCAGGGGCAAGAGAGGAGATGTTGTCCTTATTGGTTCTAGAATAGCAGGGGAGAACTTGTTTGGAAGAGAACATCAAAGCACGGACCGTTTTAGGGACCTCAACCAGTGCTATGGACAAGAGGGAGGAGAGTGAGTGGTGTTGGAGGAGGGGGCCCAAGGAATGCAGGCTAACAGGCGCTGGAGTGGAGATGGGGTTGGTGGAGCGTGAGGACAATATGTCCTGAGTTTTTGATGTGAAATGGGAGGCCAAAGCAGTGGAGAGAGCCTGAGAAGGAAGGAGAGAGGTGGAGACTGCATCTGGATTGGTGAGTTCTTGGCATATTGACATTAACTACAGTTAAACATTTGTATGCAAACATAGTTCACTACTAGTAATAACTGGCATTAGTCCTTTTAACCTTATCTTAATTGCACATGGTTCGCATAAATATTTCAAGCGATATGAAGAAGGTTGAGTAAACAAGTTCCCCGGGTTACTGGGGAACATTCTAATCTCAATAACTGTCATTTCATCACACACAGCACATCTGAAAATACAATCAAAACTCCTGCGTTACAACCACTTGTAGCCTTGTGCATTGATTCACCCCAGGGTTTTATTGTTGGTCAGAACATATTGCGAAAACCCTCTGTCAAGCTCCCCTGCATTCAAGAGATTATATCTGCCTTCTGTTATACTTACCAGACCATAAAACCCCTGGCCTGCTCCCCCAGCTGAGCTGACAATCACAAAGGTTGAAGTTAATTATTTACCTGTCCACTGGTGTCTGAAACTCTGCAGGCTCAGTTTCTCGAATGTAAAGGTTCACCTTGGAAAGAACCCTTACTGCTGTGCTTTAATCCATTTGTAAAAAGCCCACTACATTTAGATTTGCAAGTTCCCTATATATTTGTATCAGTGTGCATGCATCTTTTATTAACTGTCACATTTTCTTCACAATGTGTTCTCTATAAACTGTCCTCTTACTTGCATTTGCATAACAAACCCTCCCTGTCTCTTAGTTTCAACATACTTCAGAGCACCTCATGTGTGAATCATGTTTATGTTACATTTGGTGGTTTAACATTTTATCTTTCTGTGCACGTGTAAGGCTAAGATGTATCCGTTCTTAAAAAAAAAAAGTAACACTACAGTAACATATCCCATTCACTTTTAACTATACTGGATACATATACAATTATAACATAGCTCCCCGGCTCCCGATCCCCAGACATTAATATGGCGTGCACAACATAAACCACCCTTGCTTATGGGGACGTTCCCTGACAACCCCAACACTGATAACACATATGCAGCAGCACGATGCACAGACATGGAAAGAATTCAAAAGATAAAAGGTGTATCCCTCCCTGTAGCATCAGAATAGCAGCATACCTCCACCAACCTGCACAATTACCCCTGAACATACTTCAGTTGATTCACTGTTTGGGACTCCAAGCTCTACCACTGAAACCCCATTGATATACTTCAGCAATCACCCATTCTGTATGGGCAGTGCAATAGGAGTGTTTGAGTCACAAATCATAGGTCTTATAGCAAACCACTCCTGCTCAATGCTAACCTGGCTAACATTATGGCAACAGATCTCTTGCCCTACTCATTAGTGGAAAATGCTGGACTGCTGAACCTTATGGGAAATGTCGATCTGCGCTGGTAAGTTCCTGGCCAATGCTTTTTCTCTTGCAAAGCAGTACCAGAATTATACAACAAGGTTATGGCTACAGTCTGGTGGGTAGTCCAGCAGTCAGTGCGGCAAAATGTCCACAACACCATGGACATGTGGACAAGTGGTCAAAGCATTAAGCGCACCTGGTGGCTGGCATTTCCATCCTCTGACAGCAAAGATGGATCACAGAGTAATTGAAGGGATCAGCAGGTGTGTGCAATTTTGTACCTGGCAATTTCACCCATGCATGTGTTTAAGGTCAGAAGCCCCTGAGGAGTTTTCATCTGGGAGAATGGAGAGGAGGTGAAGCGCAGTGGCTACGGCTTCATAGTTTGCATTTGGGCTTTGTTGCAGCAAAAAATGGAACACAAGTCCTTGCTGTCTTATGACAATGCTTGTTCCTTCCTTTTTGCATTTCCTTCAAATTGTGGTCAAATAATACTTTATTAACAATTGTGAGCCTTGATAAGAAATGGACACTGGGCGTAAGAAGATCAGCCCACCACACCATTTCAGCTGGGCTTAAGTTTCCAAAAATGAATTGCACCAATTGTGAGTGCAGCACAATTTGTGACTGCACAACCTGGAGACCTCAGTGGTGACACATTGGCACTCTACTTTGCACATGCTGAACCGGTTACTTGAGCAGTGTATTACTTCAAAAGATACTGCAAAACCTACAGTGGAACTCTAGATGGGGCATTTTTAACATTTGAAGTGGCAATTGCTGTCTAATATCTAGACAGTGCCGTTACCTTTTGAGGAAGTAACAAAGCATGTAGCTGTCCCAAAGCATCCATGAGTGAAGTTCTGCCTCTGCTCTACCTGCTTGCACTCAACCTGACCAGCATGTCGAGGGCCCAAGCCTTAGCACGTGATGCGGATGCAGCATGGCTGGTGAGGGACCTGCTTCTAGCCTTGCACCATGATGCAAGGGCAGTGTCCCGATATATTATACAGCACAAGCAAGTCAGGTATCTCTCCCCCACCCACAATGAATGTGGCGCACAATAAAACTGATTTTTATTTTTACAATCCCAATTTGTTTTTAAGGAGGCCTCCAACATGGCTCCCACCCAACCTCCACAAGCACCCTGTGTCACAGTACACTAGGAACCAGGCCAGTTTGTTATCAATTAATATGTTATTAATGTATGATTTAATGGGAACATTGAATAAACAGTTACAATGGCCACCAAGGTATGCCAACACAAATTTAGAGTCTGTTTAGTCAGTGGCACACTGAGACAACTCAAATATGTATAGCACAAGGATTTATTTTTTAACTTATCTCACCAATACCATCAAAACAGTTAAAAAGACCATGAACATGAATGCAATTCACAGAAAAGTGCAGGCGCACACAGAGGACTCTTGAGTCCCAGGAACCCTCACCCCATAGACCTCCACTTGGCTTGTCAGCTTTGGGTGGAAGTCAGTGGCAAGGAATGGGAACACAAAATTCAAATCGGATTTTGAGTGGGGTTTTCAGAAACAATATGGTGAGCCAGCAATGAATGGGGCAATTTTGTTTTTCTGCACCAGGAAAAATGGGTTTTACTTAGTTAAGACAACTGCTATGGTACAGCACACAAGGTATGTTGTGCTGCTTAGACTAGATGACAAACAGGGCTTTAGAGCATACTAACCAGCACACAATATGAAAATCGATTTTGGTATATGCAACACATGGGCAAAGGGAATGCTATTGGAAATCCATTATCACAGTACAGTAGGGGAAGAGGCTAAATTTCCAGGGAAAAGAAAATGCAAATGACACTCGTTTTTACTAAGGCTGCAAATGACAGGCAATATTTAAGCAATGTGGAACTCACGATAGGAAAATCTGTTTTCAGTTAAAATGACAGAGACAAATAAGAGGTGGGCTCTGGGCAATGGGACAGCACTCAATAGGAAATCGGTTTGGGTTTAAAATGACAGATGCAAATAGAAATTTATTTGTAGGACACCATTTAAACACATGGACACATTTGTTTTTCAGATCACAATGAAAGGACTTCTTTGGGGAACACTTTATAACTATAACAACTCACAAGACACTGGGAAGAGATAGTTTTATTTGAATTCCAACTATCCCAATTTGTGAAATAAATGTGGAAATTAATTGATTTACTGCAATAATTTATTAGGGATCTACACAAGCAATGGGTGATTCTTCAATGGAAAATGACTGGAATGCACAGGCAAACAAAGGATTTTTCAAAGGGAAACTTACTACAATGCACAAACAATTAAAGGATTTTCAATAGGAAAATGACTGAATTACACAAACCAATAAGATAGGGGATTTTTCCATGGGGGACTCTGTATGGCAATGTTGAAGAAAATAGGGCTTGTTTAATCTATTTATTTATTTATTTTTTGGATTTGTAAAGCGCACTGCAGCCCTCTAGGCAACGAGGCGCTATAAGTATACTTAAGGAGGCTTGCTTGTGGGTTACAATAAGCGGCCCAATGTGTGAAACCTAACAACATACAGTTACTTATAGAGTTGAATTACAGAGTACAATGTTCTACAGTACAGAGTGTGTTGAGTACAGATTATGGCAGTGGTAGAGGCATAAAGTAGAAAGCAGAAAGGCTCTTTAGACAAACAGCATTGTCTTTAGGGCCTTGCGGAAGGCAGCATGGGACTCGATGGATCTAATCTGGTCTCGCAGTTTGTTCCAGAGAGTGGCAGCCATAGTTGGGAAGCTAGAACCTCCAGCACGCACTCTGCGTGAATGGGGTACTGTGATGCGGTTAGCATATGCAGTTCTTGCGGGTCTGGAGGCTGTTTGTCTGGAGATCCTTTGCATAAGGTATCTGGGGGCAAAGCCGTGAATACATTTGTGGGTAATGGCTAGTGTTTTGAAGACGACCCTTTCCTCAATAGGTATCCAGTGTGCCTGTCTTCTGATCGTGGAGATGTGTTCCCTGCGTGAAAGGCCAGTGGCTGCCCTTAAGGCGTTGTTCTGCGCTATCTGAAGTTTGGCCAAGTTCTTTTGAGATGTGCCAATGAAGAGGGCATTGCAGTAATCAAGTCTAGAGCCGATGAGGGCTCTAGCTATGGTGATACAGTTCTGTTGGGTAAGGAATGGTCTGACAGCGTTGATCAGTTTGGCGTGGTAAGCTGCCGAGGACGCGATGGCGTTGACCTGCCTGTCCATGGTGAGGTTTGGTTCAAGGTGTACGCCTAGTGTTTTGATCGTTTGTGATACTGCGATATGGATATTGTTGATTGTGAAAGTATGGTATTCCTTGGCAAGTTTATTTGGAGTCAGGGGGATCCTATAAGCAGGGGTTCTGTTTTGTCTCTGTTTAAACAAAGCCAATTGTCTGCCATCCAAGATTGTATTGTGGAGTAGATGAGGTTGAGGGTGTTAGAGTCAACTAGATAGTCTCCTGTGAGAGGTATGAGCACCTGGGTGTCATCTGCATAATTAGTATATGAGATGCCCAGTGAGTCTAAAATTTTGAATAGGGGTCTAGTGAAAAGGTTATACAGCGTAGGGGCTATGCATGAGCATTGTGGGACCCCACATTTGATAGGACTCGGGGTGGCATTGGCCGATTCGGAAAAGACCTTCATTACTCTCTCCTGAAGGAAGGAGTTAATCCAGTCACAGGCCTTAGGAGAGAAGTTTGCCGTGGAGGTGAGATGGTGACATAGGGTTTTGTGCTCAACGAGGTCGAAGACAGCGGAGAGGTCAAGTAGCAGGAGGAGAGCAGGTTCGCCTGCATCTCTAAGGTCATCTATTTTGTTTTTCAAGTCTAGTAGTGCCGTTTCTGTGCCATGGCGAGGACGAAAGCCAGACTGGCGAAGCCCAAGAAGGTGGTTGTCCTTAATGTATTTCTGAATTTGCAGGTTGGCTGCTTTGTCCAGGATTTTCAATAGAAACGGAACCGTGGTGATGGGTCTATAGTTCCCTGGTGTCATTGGATCTGGAGAAGGTTTGTTTAGTAGATCTCTTGCTCCGATGTATATACTTACAGAAGAGGGCTTGATGGACATCAGGGTTGCACCAGAGCATCACTACCTTGACAATCAAGGGGTCAGTCAAGGCTTCTCTCTGTCCTCCAAAAGGGTCTCACTCCAGCTACTACAGCTCCTGGCTTCACTCCAAGATTTAGGCCTCACTCTGCAAGCATGGTTCCAGATTTTGTCAGCTGCACATCTCAAGATTTGGTAGGGAGAGTCCTGATTTGTGGCAGAGTGACTTATTTATAAGGCAAGTGACATCAAAAATGTGTTATAGTTCTCACAGAATGGAGTGGGCAGTTTTCCAGGGTTCCCTCCCCTTTGTGGGTTGATAGGGCAGAGACAGGGGGCTGGGGCTGGTTTCTGCACATGGAAATCTCACTGTACGACAAATGCCCTTTCTCATCATATTTGGAAACATATGCCAGCATTTTGGAATAATACATTTTTTGTTGAATCGCATTATCAGGTGTCTGTCAACCTACTGGTGCGAAGCCACAGTATTTTCTCGTCTACTCCCGATGTATATTAACGAAAAATATGGAACTCGGTGGGCGGAATATGGAATCATATTTTACATTTTTCCTCAAAATCTTATGATTCTCACATTTATATTGAGATCCACATCAAGTTTTTACTCATAACATTTGGTATATTGATGTCACCAAAATCGTTTTTATCTAACCAGGTGCGGCTCACTGACAGATTTCCAGAAATCCGAACATGAATAGTGTGCAATAAATATTGCCAAAGTTATCCGATATACAGCAAATCCCCCATTCTGTACAATGGTTATGAAACTACTCCTTAGCTCTTGACCCCACCCCTGGAAGGGATCTGTTGCTGGCTCTGACGTCAAGAGGAGTTCCTGTGCTTAGATTATGACAAGGTTTCAAGGGCTAATGGCCAGTTTTATGATGGCCTAAGTGGTTTTACCAGCCTTGATTTGTATTTTTACCAGAATGGGCTTTTGTCTGAAGGAGGGCCAGACTTTCATCCCCATGACAAAGGAGCTTTGAAATCTGGTTTCACATGTGGGGGACCTACAGCAGAGAAATGAAACCAGCAACCAAGATTTGGGGCCTGCCTCGGCTGAAAAACATTTTACTTTTAACCAACCTTAGCAAATGCACACATTCTGAATATGTAACCCTTTGCAAACGTGGCTTTCTGCAAACAGTGATTACAGAAGGGCAACATAATATATATTTAAATACTTTAGCTGTACATCTGAATGCTTAGAGTGTTAATTTTAAAGGCACAATTGCAATGTCAATGGGTGAAGTTTTTAACCGTGAAACCTTTCATTCTGCTGCAATTCACATCTCCTTGTAGATTCTATGACTTATGGCTTCCTCTGTAATGGGCTCCTTATGAACGGAATTCCAGTTCCTTTATCACAAGTTTGCACCCATTTTGAGGAGCATATCTTTAACTGAAAGGGAACAACTGATTTTGCATTGATTTTTTTTGTCATAGTAAAAAGCTCCATTTTGCTGCACAAGCTTCCACACAATCTTGCATTTTCCTTTAACATTCTGGACACTGCTATTTCTGACAAGATAACATCAGCTCTCCAAGACTTTTGGCAAATGTTTTCTCATGTCTTTCCCTTCTGTAAGAAAATGAACTTTTTTAGGCATCTTTAAGTTTTGATGTCTAATTTTTCTCCTTTTTGCTTTGAAATTGCAGAGTCTAAGTGACATGTTACTTCAACGCAGGCCATTCATTTTGGGGAGCCCTCATACTGACTCCGGCCTTTGGTTGTGGCATTCAGGGCTATTTCACCCCACAGTAGTTGGATTTACAGGTAACCGTGAGTAACTGCTGGCTTGGTTGGTGGACCGATGTTTCAAAGTAAAATTCCCAACTTTGCATCCACATGCTTAGCTGCAAGAGGAAAAGGAGACACTGTGTAATTGGACAAGAATGCTTTGCTGCATTGCTTACCACCTCAATTGGATGAAGAATCATGTTACTGCAGAGAGAATAGCCTTGCATTGGCTCAGAGTGGAGGAGCGTATTAAATTCAAAGCTCTCTGCCTGGTGCATAAATGCCTGTACGGCTCTGCTCCTGAGTATCTGAAAAAGGGCTTAGTGCTTCATACCCCCAGTAGGAACCTTCGTTCAAAGGGTAAATGCCTGTTGATCGTCCCCAAGTTTAAATTGAAATCAGGGCTGGGCAGTTCCTTTTTGGTGCAGGCCCCCAGCTTGTGGAACAGTGTTCCAGAAACACTCAGAACCGTTACCAACCTTACTGTTTTTAGGAAAGGTTTGAAGACTCATCTTTTCAGATGATGAACTGGGATACGGGGGATTATGACCACCTCATGGCTTAGCGCAGAAGTTCCTATTGTATTGTTTTGTTTTTCGTTGTTTGCCTAAGTGCCCTGATGCCCACGGGCTATCGGCGCTATACAAAAATAAATGCATGCATACATACATACAAGAACGCAGGCAGCAGGAAAAACACTGACCAGCCTAAATTTTGCCAACAACACTGGGCATGTCAAGCTCATGGAAGACGGCAACATCAATGAGTAAGTTCATCCTGAACACCAGCTGAAAGCTTTGCGAGTTGTGTGGGCACAGCATATGGGGAGGAAATCAGTGGGACACCCTCCTTGGTGGCATCTTGAATACAGACAGGTCATCAATAGGAATAGGAAGCGGATCACCAGGTGAACAGGTTCTTGATGCCTATCTACTGAACTCTTCACCCTTGGTATGGGTTGATGACCCATCATTCTATTGGTACAGGAAGCAGTCCTTCTGCCCAGTGACAACAGTTGCTGCAGAACTGCTCAACTTTCCACTACAAGTTTGCCGTCCGAGGGCATGTTATATGCTGTTGGAGCTATTGTTGCTAATTGCAATCAACATTCATAAAAATGAAAAAACACTTCTTTATAGTAGACCAAGGAACAACCTCTACCCACAGACGGTCAACCAACTTGAGTGATGAAGACTTGTTGAAATAATGAAAATGGAATGGAGTTATTTCATGCTGCATGTGGTTGGGAAAATGTGAATTACATCAGTTATGAGCATCCATTCAGATGATGCTGTCACTGTAAACTGCCATTCGCATGGAACACCGGCAAACATATTTATTCTGTGACATCATAAGTGGCAGAGCCATACAGGGCTGTTATTGGGTGGACTCCAGGGCTTTGAAGTAGCAAGTCGTCAGAATGAGGTTTCATCTTAACGAGAGTGAGAAAGCCATACACATGTGATATGGATGGTAAATGAGAAGACTATTGCAAGGTGTTAGTATATGACCCACTGAGATTGGGCAGGTGGGAGCTGGGAAGATGGAGGATTGGACATGTTAGACTGTGCAGAACAATCATTAGAGAAGACGCTCATGCGATAGTCACATTTCTTAGGACAAGAAATCTATGAAAATTACAGCAAAAGTTTTACCTAATTAAACATTCCCTACTGTACCATTGTGTGGACAATGCTAACTACTGTGTACTAGAAGGTGTTGGGTATTCCTTTTTCAGATGGTATATTTGTTAATATTTTTCTTGCAATGAAATCAAACTCACTTTGTTCCTGTTGAATTGTAAATTAGAGTCCGGAATGTTTTTTTCTCCACAATCTAGTGCTGTGACCTCGGGTCGCTATCGCCCAGTGAGATGGTGATATCTGCTGCTGATCGCTCCACTACCTCTCCCAGCACCTACTTTGAGAAATAAGAAACGTAATATCTCTGTGGGGCTTCAGCGGAGGGCCACGCATAAAGTTAATGGGTCTCATTATGACCCTGCTGGTCTGGAAGCAACGGTGGCGTTAAACCCACCGCCACTGTTGTTTCCGGACCAGCTGATTCCGAGTTCTGCAGGCGGGAGGTGTCACTCACGCCAGGTCTAACACAACCCGCCTGCAGGCGGTAGTAACACAACCCGCCTGCAGGCAGAAATGGAAACACTGGCTCCGTCATAGATGGAGCCAGTGTTTCCACTGTCCCCATCCCCATGGAGTCCTACCGGACTCCATGGGATATGGGATTTACGGATATCTGCCTCCGGAATTACCGGGTCACCGGGGTTGTAATGCCACAGTGATTCCGGCAATCACAGAGGCGGAATGGTATTACGGGTATGGCGGCAGCCTGCCGGTTTTTCCGGCGAGGCTACCGCCGGACTAGTAATGAGGCCCAATGTCTTTTCTTGGGCTTACCCAATTACCACAATTTTGTTTTTAGCAACAGATATAGGATCAGCCTGTGGAAGGATAAAGAGTAGAATATGGATCACGGTGGCGTCTGAACATGTCTAGGTCCACAAACAAATAGTACAGAAACAGAATATTGTGTAATGCTGGACACTTAACTGAGAACTGTAACTGACCCTCAAGTTAGGATAGTGGTATATCGAGTAAAAGAATGAATGATGAATGGCTGTATAATCTACTGACTGCAACTGGGACTAAGTTGCAAAGAGAAAAACAGCTGCGCATACCCCTCCCTAGCTTTCTTCTACTGCCCCTCCCAGCGATTCAGCACCATTGCTGCCGCACATGGCAATGCTGAATACTGTGTTTTGATGCTCAACCTGAGTCCCAATAAGTATGCAGCCCTAACAGAATCAGAAATGGGAAGGAATGAGTGCATAACCTTAAGTGAAAAAAAAAGAGAACACATAATCCTACTCCTAACAAGTACAACTGAATCTAAAACACTTTTATTTGATGTATTTATTTATTTATTTATTTATTTATTTATTTATTTAGTTTGCTCTTATTTCAGCACAGAAAACCCTGAGGCATCTAGGCGCTAGTTACAGAAAGTGCATGGTACATTTAGTGAAGTGGAAGAACAGGCATATAGGTTACAGACTTCATATGTGTGTGTACACAGACTGGGAAAGCCTCACTCATGGTATGGGGGTACATATGGTGTGCGGACAAAGCATATGCGAAAACAAGTAGTTAGAGTCAAGATAGGTTTCATAAACATCGCAGGGCTGCCAGGTGAGTAATGGCAACATTAGTGTGTGTGCTACTCTAGGACAGCCTCACCTCATGGTACTGGGGCTACATCAGGCATGCAGACAAGTATATAGACAATACTAATATATTACTACTACAACGCCACTATACAAAACAGTGCATTACAAACACACATAGGCGAACGTGTTAAAATGTTGTTGCTTTTGGGGATATTTGACCTCTGATTGGCTGAGCAAACTCGCTGAATTACCAGAGTGGCCCCTGATTGGCTAGATGAACCTGACGAAAAAAACAGTATTCACCACAAAATCCACATTTCCTAATTCGATACATTTTTGCAGCCGTTTTTTCGATTGTAGCCAAAATGAATTTCATTAATGGAATCATTTTGAAGCAGTTAAGTGTGTCCATTATGTCATTCACAACTGCACGAGAATGGTCATTGTGCAGATATAATGTCATTACATCTGAGTGAAATATTAGTTTTTAAAGGAGCTGAACCTGTAAACATACCGGTTTGCTCATTAGTTCTTTAGCATATCGCATACATTTGAAAAACATTTATGAATGTTCAGCGCCAGGTGTTTTCGTAACTTTAATGCAATTATAGTCAAACAAGTTGTAACTGCCTCTAGGTTAGTTATTGCTGTGGTTTACTATTAAAAAGAATATTTGATTGTATTACTGTGGGTTTATATTTCTCACCAAGAGCCCATTTCTGTAAAAAAAAGATGATTGTATAGGCTTTTTAAACATAACTAGTCATCTGGCCTGCATTATGAACGTGGGTGTTATTTTAAACCTGATGGTTAATGTGCTAGAGACATGGGGACAACACAAATTGACAACGCTGATATAACTGGCTTTGTAAAAGTAGTATCATCCTTTTTTGACCTGAGGTGACTTGAAACAAAAACAAGATTACTGCCTCCAGTTACAAAGTCAAACCTATTGCCTTTTGCAATGCTTGTTTCCTTTTATTTTTTCATGACCATTCTTTCGAACTATCTTTTTTGTTGTAAAATATAATCAAATACTACATTAAAGGCCCTGGCGCAAAGAAATACCAGCAGTTTTGCCCCAAAGTAAAGACTGAGCACATCGCAAGCGCGCCGCCTGGGCGCATCACGCGTGCTAGACAGTGTCTTCAGTTTACAGACTGAAATATGCAGAGCTGTCCTCGGTATGTCGCTATTCATAGATGACACTGTTTCCATTATCTCCACCGGCATTCATGAAATGGTCTCCGGGGGACAGATTATGTTGTGTAAGCAAGTCTTCCTCGGATAGATATGCATGCATTTGGATCTCATTAATTCTGCTTCCCCCAGGGAACCTCTTACTGAATCCTAATTAAAGAGACTATCAAGCGAGACAGCAATGGGGATCCAATATGCTGCCTGGGGATTTCTGCTGAATCCTGCGGTGTTACTATTATTACTAAGCACCTTGCACAGTATGTGAACGAGGCAGCTGAGAGGCATCAAGAATGGGTAGAATGAATGACAGTCAATGGCATTTCTGAACTCGGGTGAGTATTAACATATTACTCCCACATGCATATCACACACAGCACCGTCTTGTATGTCGTTATGATGACTGGACTGTTTTCAATATTTGCTTTGTTTATTAATATTCTTTTGCTTAAAAAAGACCTCATTATCATTTTGTTCTTTTCCTAATTTGTTCTCCTGTCATTTTATGTGAACCTGCGTTACTCTTGCGCTCTTCTTCTCAGGTTCTCACAGTATCTTTTTCCTTTTTTAGCTTTGACTAAAAGTTTGTGAAGCCAAGTTTGCCAAAATATTATCGCATATATAGTGTGTACTTTCTGATTCATGCAAGGATAGACAGTACTTTGCTGGTTATGTGAGAAAGGTCCCCAGGATAATGAAAAAGTTTTTTTAAAAAATGTAGTCATTCAGTACATGCAATGCAGAGTGTGAAAATGTTGCCAGAAATAAGGTTGCCAAACAATCTATTTTTAAATACACTAAATCACAAGACTGCAACCCTAAATAAGTCACAAACCTGTAATGAAACCTCCACATTCACCCTAACTCCATTCCTTAACCTTCCCCCAACTCTAATTACAATCCTTATCCTACCCTGAACTCTCATAGAACACTAACCCTTCAGTGTGATAATGCGTTTTATTTGCATATTACTGAATGTAGAAATGAATAGATTATGAACTGTCAACCTGTGTCCAACCCCATCACCATCTCGCTACAAATTACATTGACCTTACCGTAACCCAAACCGTTGATGTAAACATAACCTTACCCTAAATCCAACTCTAACTCTTACCCTAAAGCTTACTTTAACCTAACCACTAGGTTTATCCTAACCATTGTCCTATGTCAATATCACCAGCCATTTCCAACCTTTCTATCCCTTTCTTTAACACTTAGCCAAACACTGACCCGAACACTTAACCCTAACACTAACCCTGACACTTAATCTACCCTAATCACTAACCAAACCCCAACATATTTACTCTAACCCATACCCCTATACTTACCCTAAACCCTACCCTTCCCCTAACCCCTATCCTAACCTTAAACCAGGCAATCACAAGCCCATTAAACCCTGCATAACCCTAACAGTTACCCTAACAGCACTAAGTTGTTGGCTACTTTTCAGTTACTACTTTTTGCTTGGCAACTTTTTCACTCCAGAGATATTTTCACCACAACTTTTTCACTGACTATATTTTTGTTGGCTAAAGCAAAAGCAAAGAGGTATTGGCTGGAAGGTTTGGAATTAATCTTAACCTCTAGCATTGCTCTGGGCAACCCTCCAGACCATTGTTCTTTGCCTGCCATGCCATTACATAAGGTGAAAGACCACATGCAAATCAGGCTTGGGCCAACCACAAAAGGGGCAGACCTACCCAAACTGCTTGGTCACATCCCTTCTGCACGAGACCACACGCATTCCCAGACATGTTCCAGACTGATTGGGCATCATCTGTGAGGAGTAGCTTGGGTCTCTAGGCCTGAGAGGCACAGGACCCACGTCTGGGCATACCCTTCTCACTCAGGGTAACTAAAGCAAAACAAAAGAGGTGAGTGATGACTGCAAGGTTTTGAATTAATTTAAACCTATGGCATTGCTCTGGGCAACTCTAAAGGCCATAGTTCTTCACCTGCCAAACAATTACAAAATAGAAAAGACGATATGCAAATCAGGCTTGGTCCCACCACAAAAGGGGCAGTCCAGCCCGAACTGCTTGGTCACATCCCAATGCGTTTTCCTGAGAAATAAAGTAAGGCTAACCTTTTACTAAAGTGAATATTGTGCAAATTCACTTTGGCTACAGAGGATAAAACATACTTTCTTTACACCTATATTACTGTCTGGGTTGATTTTTTGAGTGCATTCCCATCATTGGTAATTAGCACCATTACTGGAGGTATGTAAAGACATCTACCTAATGGCTGAAATACCAGTGTCCCAGTGGTAACAGAAGTGGTTGGTCTGAAATATTGTTGCAGCAGTCACAGAATTCCACTTGTTTCAATTTTTCAAAGTAATGTTTCTATCCATGTTCACACTTACATTCAAGATGGTAATGAATAGTGTGTACTAGCAGTTTATAGCAGTACTGTACATATGTCTTCAATGCAGAACAGTGTCAATGCTGAACCTTTTATGAAATACACTTGAACGCGGGTGAGAGAGGATCATCAGGGATGGCCACTTAATCATCACCTTCCAAAGCCTCCAAGACAACAGATTGTTTACTGCATTGAAGGGCAGTACTCCACTCTCCTTCTGTACAGTATGAACACTTTAAAATAATTCCCAGTACATTTTGCAGTTCTGACATATTTCATGGGAGCAGCTGCTGCAACATGCCAGGCTTACAGTGTCAGTGAAGATGTATACTGTGGGCAGCAGTGTCTTACATGTGTTTTACAGTAGGAATGCTGGCATATGTTGTGTGTGCATCATCATGACAGTGTCTTACTGTGACAAAGCTGGCATCTATTGTGGATAAAGGCATCATAAACACGTTTTAAAATGCTATTCTATACTGTTAGTGATCTGGCATGTCCTAGATTTGTTCTATGACTTCCCCTAGTGTACTTGTTGTAAATGGTATAACTTTGTACCTGTTTACTTCAACATGGTGCACCATTTCACCCCACTATTGTAGCAAGATTCTTTTAGGAAATCTCCCAGATTTTGCCTAAATTACTTACGGTTCCATCGGTGCACCTAGTCTCCATACTAATTTGGAGGAAATATGATTGCACCTCCAATGAAAATGTTCATCAGCAGCCAGCTATTAAATCATTTAGAATGCCTATGGCTATTTAGGAGCCATGTTCCTCCATGGCACATAATGCTCCATCCATCAATGCGTGGGTAGAACACAACAGTCTCAATTCCATACACCCTGGGACGGGATGCTGGTAGAGTGGGCAGCTGATTGCACACGTCACTCTTCCATACATTTAAACTGGGGAAACAGGTTCTGCGAGCAGCTGTTTGAGGAACTTCATGCATCCTATCAAGTTCTGGGATGTTACTATGTTGCAGGTGCCTTCGCTGCTGTATCCTCACATGCTGTGCCACACACACTCAAATGATTTGGCCGCTGCACGGTAAACAGTGGGATCATATGACATGGCACGGCTGTCAGCCTCACACTGTTATTCCCTCTGTCATTCATTCTCCTTTACTCACAAAAATATATCTATTCCTCCATCCAGATTTAATAATCCAGTTCATTTTACCGGGAGAATAGCGCAGGGGCCATGCGTTTGCCTTGGAGATGCGGAGCAGCACAGGTTAGATCCCAGGGTCTGCGCTTAGAAACCTCTGGGTATTAAGAGCTTTATAAATAACCAATTACAATCTATATCACAGTTATTTATTTTTCTGCCCATGCATTCTCATACTTTTGTATTCCCTTAAAACTTTTCTTCATCGATTGTATTAATTAATTATTCTTTAAATTACTATCCATGAATCCACTCCTCCTCCACCCTCTGTCCAATTTGGTTCCTTTCTTCCAAACATGTCACCCGTCTGCCTAAGTGGGTCTGTGTGCATGACCTCCGAACATGTTCCTGTCAAACAACAATCAGAATTACTGACTTTGTCCGTGCTTGTTTTCTTAGCCTCTATCCTTCCTTTCACACGTCTCCCATCCTTTTACTCACCTTCCTCTAACTCCCTCATTCTGCATTTATTCTGGGTTCTTTCCTTTAGTTTCATTGTCCTTCTCTTTATTGGATAACGCTAACCTTTGGTTCTAAGGGATTCATTATGAATTTGCTGAGATATCATTTGGCGACAATGACAATGGCCCTCATTAGGACCCTGGCGGAGTGGGTTTCCGCCAGCGCTAATCGCGGCGGACCCGTCCGCCGTACTACGAGTTCCCTTAGCGCCATGGAGGTTTTCTCCGCCTGGTTTTACCGGGCGGAGAAAACCATGGCGCTAAGGGACCTCGTTGTTAATTACGCCGCCGTACTTTTCGGCGGCGTAATTAACTCCTTCCCCACTCCCATTATACCCTATGGGGCAAGAATGGGAATGGGGAAGGGTAAAATGGGGATTGGGGATTTACCGCTCCGCCAAGGTCGGCATGGGGTGGTAAATCCGCCAACCCCCATGGCGCTATCGGCGGCTTTCCGCCATGCTCCGCGGTGCATTTAGCACCGCGGATTCCGCCTGGGTCGTAATGAGGGCCAATATCTATTATCATTGGGGATGTTGTGTCAACAGGAAGTGGCCCTTTCATAAACGGATGGTAATTTGGAACAGTGTGTATTACCGCTCGGCTGGAATTCCAGAGGACCGAGGCATAGCATGAGAAGGACTGTCTCCTAGTTTCTCCATGCGAGCAGGTCTAGTTTTCAGTCCGATGCATGGTCTTACTGTAAGATGATTGCGTGCCACATGATGATTTTAGTTTTCCTTCCAAGTAGGTAGGTGCCAGCGGTGGTATACTTGTAGATGAAGTATGCCGTTTCCTAGCCGGGATAGGGAGCCAGTGCAATCTGCGCAGGTGTGGTTGATATGGTCATATTTGCTACAGCCAGTGATGAGATGATTGTGGTGGGCAGCTTTGAAGGGGGCAAGGTAAGCAGCAGGGAGCCCTGTGAAGAGGGAATTACCCCCATAGACATGCCAGATGACAGAAGCATCACCACCTTTCAGACGTCATTGAGAGGGGAGAAGGGCTTGATCTTGAGGAGTAGTGGGATCTCATGGCGGGCCTTCTGAGCCTTTTTCACAATGTGCTGTTGGAATGATAAATTGCTATCCACAATGAAGCCTGGGGCTTTTGCTAAGTGGGTGAGGTGAGGGTTTGTGGGATGTTTTTACCCATGCATCCAAGCCCTACCATAAAACTGTGCATTACTGGCATTGAAAATATCATGATGGCCAGAACTCCCCAGAGAGTGCACAGGGAAAACATGGAGAATAGGCTGCCACCCATTTTTGCCTATGTTGTGAGCACAGGAGGGCACTGCCTAAAACCACCATTGGGCTACACACACGGTAGCCTGAAACCATTGGGAATGGCAATGCTGATTGCCAAAAGCAACCCAGAACTGTGGGGAATTCATTTTTTTAATGTCAAAAATGGATGCAATACTGGTGCTCACCACTATCAGAAAGCCGGCGTTTTAAAATCACCAGACTTTTGTGTAAAACTGAACAAATGAACCCAAACCAGGCCAAGGAAAGACTTGCTAAGAGGTGGATACAATGTAAAACTTTATTCTGAAATGACTTGAAGGAAGTAATTATTTAATGTATATATAAAAAATAGCTGGGGATGTTATTGTTATTGTTATTGTTATTTTGCATTTATATAGCGCCTTATATACCATTGGTATGGTCTGAAGGTGCTGGTAGGTTGAACGCCCTTGGGAACCGAAGTTCAGGTCAGTAGAGAGAGTAGAGGGAGTCCAAAAGTGCGTGTGCGCACCAGGTATGTGTGCAGCTGGTGCAGAAATCGAGTGGTAGCTGCTTCTTAGCTGTAGGTGTGGTGGTTGAGCGGTCAGGAGTATGTGTTCGCTCTGGTCGGTTTTACCCAGAACGAGTGTGGCTGCGTTAGGCCTGAGGAGAACGCCTGGCTGGGGGGTGTGAAACCAGCAATGATTACTTAGAGTGATGTGGAGTAAGCGGGAGAATGTAGATATGAGAACAGATATACCGAATGGTGTCATAGTATCTCTGTGTTCTAGATGAGTGGTGGTGTAAGGGGGAGAGTAAGCATGGGGTGTGGTATGATGTATGTTTTCAAGTGTTTCCTTCATTCCAAAGCATATTAAGTATCGTCCGTTGCACATATTCGTCCGTTCCTCATACTCGTCCGCTCCACACATTCGTCCAGTCATTATCATCGTCTAGTTCACACCCTTGTCCAGTCCGCACACTTGTCCGGTCCGCACGCTTTCTTTGCTGCGATTGGTGTGAGAGAGGGTAGGCGGGTCAGAGGGGGGGGGGAGGTGGCAGGGGTATGATGGCAAGGCGGGGGGTGGGTGATTGCAGGGTGGGGTGTGGTAGTGGGGGGAGCGGGCATGGGCAGTGCTGGCGGGTCGGCAGTGGGGTTCAGGAGATGAGTGGTCTTGGGTTTCTGATGGGCACTGGTGGAGTTGGTGCGCTCATGATTGGTGTGAGCTTTGGGTTGATTTGGGAGGGTTTTCTGATTGTAGTTCTAGGGTCGGTGACTCACACTTATAGGTACACTTCTGGGCTCAACTAGTCAAGGACTAATTGGTGCTTCTAAGCAATTGGGTATACTTCTAAGTGCAACTTGGTACGGTTCTAAATGCAATTGGGTACACTTTCTTAATGCAGTTGGGTATACTACTGAGTTGAGCAACTTTTCAGAGAGGCTAATGGGCGCAACTTCAAATGTAGTTGGGTGTACTTCTAAATGCAGGTGGGAACAGTCCTAAATTCAACTTTCTCAGAAAGGCTATTGGCTGCAATTTCTAAATGCAATTGGGTACACTTCTAAATGTTGGTGGGAACAATTCTAAATTCAACTTTCTCAGAGAGGGTGCAGGGTACAATTCTAGATGCAGGTAGGAACAGTTCTTAATTCAACTTTCTCAGAGAGGCTAATTGGGTGCAGCTTCTAATTAACATTGGGTATAATTCTAATGCAGGAGGGAACAATTCTGAATTCAACTTTCACAGAGAGGCTATTGGGTGCAACTTTCAAGTGTAACTGGGTACACTTCTAAATGCAGGTGGGAACAGTTCTAAATTCAATTTTCAGATAAGCTATTGGGTGCAGCTTCTAAAAGCAATTGGGTACACTCCTAAAATGCCGTTGGATACACTTCTAATTGCAAGAGGGAGCAATTCTAATGCAACTTTCTCAGAGAGGGTGCGGGGTACAGTTCCAGTTGCGAGTGGGAACAGTTCTTAATTCAACTTTCTCAGAGAGGCTATTGGGTGTAACTTCTAAATAAAATTGGGTATACTTCTAATTCAGGTGGGAACAATTCTAAAATCAACTTTCACAGAGAGGCTATTGGGTGCAAACTTTCAGGTGCAACTGGGTACACTTCTAAATGCAGGTGGGAACAATTCTGATGCAAGTGGGAACCAATCTAAATTCAACTTTCACAGAGAGGCTAATTGGGCGCAGCTTCTAAATGCAATTGGGTACCATTCTAAAGCAGGTGGGGACAATTTTAAATTCAAATTTCTCAGGGAGGCTATTGGGTGCAACTTTCAGGTGCAACTGGGTACACTTCTAAATGCCGTTGGGTACACTTCTACATGCAAGAGGGAACAATTCTAATTCAACTTTCTCAGAGAGGCTATCCGGCGCAACTTCCAACTGCAGTTGGGTACACTTCTAAATGGAGGTGGGAATAATTCTAATGCAGGTGGGGACACTTATAAATTCAACTTTCACAGAGAGGCTAATTGGGGGCAGCTTCTAAATGCAAACAATTCTAATGTATCTTTCTCAGAGGGCTATCCGGCGTACTTCTAAATGCGATTGGGAACAGTTCTAGATTCAATTTCATAGAGAGGTTGTTAGAGATTCCATCTAAGTGTGGCGTATGCTAGCAATCATTAGTTGACGTTATATTGCGGGCCATTGAAATGCAGGAGTGGGCAGGCTATTGGGAACACTTCTAGATTCTATTTACCAGAGAGGCTACTGGGGGCACTATTAAAATCAGTTTTCCAGAGAGGCTATTGGGCACACTTCTAAATGCAACTTTCACAGAGAGGCTATTGGGTACATTTCTAAATTCACAGAGGCTGTAGGGCGCACTTTCTAAATGCAACTTTCACATGCTAACATTCACAATTTCATCTAAGAGTGGACATGCTAACATTCACAATTCCAACTACGAGTGGACATGCTAACGTTCACAATTTCATCCAAGAGTGGACATGCCAACATTCACAATTCCATCCAGATGCGATGCAGGCCAATATTCACAATTCCATCCAAGAGTGGACATGCTAACATTCACAATTCCATCTAGATGTGACGCAGGCCAATATTCACAATTTCATCCAAGAGTGGACATGCCAACATTCACAATTCCATCTAAGAGTGGACATGCTAACATTCACAATTCCATCTAAGAGTGGACATGCTAACATTCACAATTCCGTCTAAGAGTGGACATGCTAACATTCACAATTCGAACTACGAGTGGACATGCTAACATTCACAATTCCGTCTAAGAGTGGACATGCTAACGTTCACAATTCCATCTAAGAGTGGACATGCTAACATTCACAATTCCGTCTAAGAGTGGACATGCTAACATTCACAATTCCAACTACGAGTGGACATGCTAACATTCACAATTCCGTCTAAGAGTGGACATGCTAACGTTCACAATTCCATCTAAGAGTGGACATGCTAACATTCACAATTCCGTCTAAGAGTGGACATGCTAACATTCACAATTCCAACTACGAGTGGACATGCTAACATTCACAATTCCGTCTAAGAGTGGACATGCTAACATTCACAATTCCATCCAAGAGTGGACATGCTAACATTCACAATTCCGTCTAAGAGTGGACATGCTAACATTCACAATTCCATCCAAGAGTGGACATGCTAAGATTCACAATTCCATCTAGATGTGACGCAGGCCAATATTCACAATTTCATCCAAGAGTGGACATGCCAACATTCACAATTCCATCCAGATGCGACGCAGGCCAATATTCACAATTTCATCCAAGAGTGGACATGCTAACATTCACAATTCCATCTAAGAGTGGACATGCTAACATTCACAATTCCATCTAAGAGTGGACATGCTAACATTCACAATTCCGTCTAAGAGTGGACATGCTAACATTCACAATTCCAACTACGAGTGGACATGCTAACATTCACAATTCCATCTAAGAGTGGACATGCTAACGTTCACAATTCCATCTAAGAGTGGACATGCTAACATTCACAATTCCGTCTAAGAGTGGACATGCTAACATTCACAATTCCGTCTAAGAGTGGACATGCTAACATTCACAATTCCAACTACGAGTGGACATGCTAACATTCACAATTCCATCCAAGAGTGGACATGCTAGTATTATGGCACTCTGTTATTGGTAGGTAAGATAGAGTGGCGGGGGATTTCTGGAGTAGAGTGATTGCTCTACTCCCCACCCATGCCACACTCACGGTTTATGTTGGCGTTTGTTTTCTTCCTTGGCGTCCCTTGTGGACACCTGCTGACACGTCCTGGAGCCGCCTCTGTAGGAGCCGCCCTTTGCCTTGGGGCCCTTTGCCACAGGGGCTGCCGGGCAGTGGGCTGCCCTGGGAGAGTCAGGGATAAAGGGGAGGTGGACGAATCAGGGCCAGGGGAGGACAAAGGGGGCGGCACTAAGGGAGGAAAGCTGCCGTGCAGAAGGGAGGCAGCAAGGGTCTCCTAGCCCCAAATTGGTGGCCGGGAAGGAGCGGAGAGAGGGGGACGCAAAGAGGGTACAGGGGCCTGGGGGCACAGAAAATACTTTGTGGGGGGGCATCTGGGGTCAGCTTGCCCTGCGTAGCACTCACCTGCTTCCTGATGGTAAAGGAAGCAGGGAGGCTACCGCGGGTCGCTAGACCCGAGACCACGAGCCAAGTTAGCCAATGGGGAACGGGGGGCGGGATGGGAGGCGGGAGCAGGGTGATCCAGGAAGGAGCGGGGAGAGGGGGACGCAAAGAGGGTACAGGGGCCTGGGGGCACAGAAAATACTTTGTGGGGGGGCATCTGGGGTCGGCTTGCCCTGCGTAGCACTCACCTGCTTCCTGATGGTAAAGGAAGCAGGGAGGCTACCGCGGGTCGCTAGACCCGAGACCACGGGCCAAGTTAGCCAATGGGGAACGGGGGGCGGGATGGGAGGCGGGAGCAGGGTGATCCAGGAAGGAGCGGGGAGAGGGGGACGCAAAGAGGGTACAGGGGCCTGGGGGCACAGAAAATACTTTGTGGGGGGGCATCTGGGGTCGGCTTGCCCTGCGTAGCACTCACCTGCTTCCTGATGGTAAAGGAAGCAGGGAGGCTACCGCGGGTCGCTAGAGGGCAGTTGAGGGCGGAAGCCCGACTGGCGTAGGCCGAGGAGGTGGTTGTCTTCAATAAACTTTTGAACCTGCAGGTAGGCTGCTTTGTCCAAGATCTTTAACAGAAAAGGGATGGTGGGATGGTTGTGATGGGACGGTAGTTCCCTGGGATGGAGGGGGCGAGAGGTTTTTTTTTTTTTTTTTTTTTTTTTTTTTAGGAGAGGTTTGACCCAAGCTTCTTTTAGAGAAGTCGAGAAGTCGGTACATGGGATGATTGGAAAGAGGCGTTGATGAAGGCAGTGATGTTAGGAGCCAGGGCTGGAGCGCAGTCTTTGCTAATGTGGGAGGGGCAAGTATCTCCCTTGCAGTTAGAGGGCTTCATGGATTTAATGAGTGCAATGACCTCAGGTTCAGTCATGTTCGAGAATTCAAATTTAGGTATTTGACTGGGAACGTCTGGCGATTGGGCTGGAGGAGCTTTAGTGCGATCAAGTAGAGCGGATGGTGCTTTTTGGTGCGCTAGGATTTTGGAGTGTAGGGTGTCTAGCTTTGGTTGCACCAGGTCTCATCTTTGGTGATGGTAGAGGGTGGTACGGATGGGGATTCCAATTCCCTGAATATAGCGAAGATTTCCTTAGTATCAGAATTGGCGTTACTAATCCTGGTGTTCTAGGAGTCTGCCTTAGCCCGTGTAGTGGCTATTTTGTAGTCTCCGGAAGTAGACTTGAAGGCAGTTTTGTTTGTCTCGGAGGGGTGCTTTTTCCAAGTGGTCAGTAGTGCTCTCTTCTTTGTACGGAGATCCGCAAGTTCTTGTGTGAACCAAACGTTGGAATGTTTGGTTTTTTTTAGCTTTTTTAGCGGTGAGAGGTGCAATGGCATCTACCGATGTGGTTATCGCTTGGCTGAATGTGCTGGCTAGGATGGTGGGATCGTTCGGGAAGGGGGATTGAAGAGCTGGTGTGAGCAGATGTGGAAGGAGCGAATCCTTCGTTAGTTTTTTAGAGCTCCTTGAAAGCCCTGCCGGCAGAAGGATGGAGGGCCTTGCAGGTTCAGGTGAGGTGTCGACGTGAAAGTTGATGCAGTGGTGGTCAGACCATGGGATGGTATGTGGAAACAAAGTGTAGGGCACTAGCATGGCTAGCTTAATAGGGAAAGGGGAAATAGACATTTGTTCTACTTGAACTTAAGATACAGATCACGCTCAAACGAAAGTTTTCAAACACTTCTATTAAATCACCTATTTCAATTAAGATGTATCCCAACTAGATGGAGTGGGTGCACCAACTCTATTCTGAAAGTACCACAAAACCATTCTAAAACTGCAATATGGAAAATAACGGATTTCTACAATGACAGACAGCGATCGGCCAACTTCTAGGGGGAAGATGTGGATGAACATGGCACCCCATATTTTGTGATTTTATGAGAACTCACTAATGGGACAATCTCCCATAGTTGAATGAGGCGAAAATCAGTATTGTTCATATCGTCCAAGATTAGAAATTAGCCAAAATAAATAGTTATCGTCTTACATACCCGAGATGATACACCCCGACTAGGTTAGTTGCAGTACACTCAACTGAATAGAAGACATCTATTTGCTACAGTCTACTTTAGACCATCTAAAAACATAGTGGTTGTTTTTTTTTTTTAAGCACCCAAAGAAGCCTTCAATTTGATTGAGTGAACCTCTTAACTTTATTTAGGTTATTCAAAAATAAGTACAATTCAGAACAGACAATCAAAAATGGAACAAATAGAGCATAACATAACTAAATCAAGGAAAATACAGTGAGGAAAAAAAAAATCTCTACAAACCTTAATTGCCAATTCACCACTAACCAATTATCCTAAACAGCACTTTTACACTTAACAAAAATACAACTTCAAAGACACCACAAACATCAACCCTACCCTCCCACCACACACAAAAATAAAAATAAACACATTGACAGAGCATCAGTCATAAAACTCATTGAACATTGTTCATTGTAAATTTTTTTGTGTAATCTACCCAATTTCAATTTCTCGAAACGAGAAAGAATTTGCAATTTAACTAACCAATCTACACATGGCTTTTTCCTAGTCTTCCAGACTCGTAATATCAGTTTGACAGCAACTAGAAATACTATTAATCCAACACAACATCAGGTATTCAAGATGTCCCACACAACTCCAAGATTTCAATATCACCGCTAATGGGTTTCTAGGAAAAGAAATCCGACACACCAGCTTAAGTGAATTTGGGTTTAAAGCCACTAAAATCGAAATGTTTAGAATACATGAGTGACCTACTTGTGAGTGTCACATAGGTTGCAATTGTTTAAATGTCATAGTTTTGAACTTAGAATCAGCATTCTAGCTGCATGTGCAAAAATTGTAAGTTGGATTTGAATGTAGAAAACTGGGAACTAAAGTGACAGTTAGCTGAATTCTGCCTGACAACTACCCCCGACAGGAGAAACCAGCTCAGCCACTCTTCCCAGGCCTAGCTGTATCCTGCTGCCCCTGCCAAAAGGAGATGACACCTCTATGATTGGAAAAGGGGAGGAGCACCTGGGGACTGCAGGAAGTTGAACAAAGCCCTGTCCTGGACTCAGGCAAATGTTATATTGGGGGGTCGTAAAATGGCTTCCTCTTGGGAGAAACTGGGAGGGGCAGTGCCTGTGAGAGCCAGCTGAGCTTGGGGGAAGTAGATAAACCAGAAATTCCACCATGTGCTTTGGAAAACCACACCCCTTTGGGGCCAGAGCATGATTTTAAAAAGATGGATAATTCACAGTGCGGACTTGTCAAAATTATATAAATAACATCATCATTCTTGCGATTTTTCTGTGCACATTTTAAGAGGTGTTAGGACCCTGTGGTATGTTCTTGGGGATAGTAGCGGAAAAAAGGCTGTTACTCCAAATGTATGCATGTTAAAAATCTGACACTTTATCATCTGAAACCCATATCCCTGGTGCACATTTGTGTAAAATCTGGAAAGGTTTAGAGGTTGTTATCTGGATGAAAAGGGGAGAATTCTGTCATGAGTGGACACAACATCGTACAAAGACAGGGATTGGATAGTTTGGTGCTCCAGAAAATATGTTAACTGGACCTATAATATTAGAAAAATGGTACATAGATAAATATGTATTTGGGTCAGAAATAGATGTGTGTGCAATTTGACAAGGGGAGGTTCCTCTGACCATAAAACCTACAGCATCACTCTGACACTCCATTTCTTTCCCCCAATCAAGGGAGAGAGGAAAACTTGGCCAATGATAAGTGAGAGGGGCAGGCTTAGCTAGGCCCAGGCACACACCCATTTTCAAAACACATAAAAGGAACATTGAAACCCAGGTAGAGATTCACTTTCCACTTTCTTGCGGGACGCTTTGCCGGGAGACTTCAGACTTCACATCCAGAGATCCAGACTTCAAATCCATCAATCTCCAGAGACCAGAAATTAACTGCAGAATGTGTAGCAGAGAGGCCTGAATCCACAAGCTGAATCCTCTTCAGCAGGCCTCAAAACCAACCAAACTGTTCAACAGCCGGACGAGCTGTTTGAATTCTTTGCCAAGAACGTTTGCAAGAACCTGTAGCAGTATCCAGAAAGCAGTGCTGTATCCAGAACCAGAGAGAACCAGAGACCAGATCGCTGTGAAGAACTGCTATCAGAAGTCCAGCCAATCCTGATCCGATCGGTGACGAAGTCGCATTCCTGTCCAAAATCTAGTGTGAGTACCCAGCTAGCACTGTGCCAAAACCAATCTCTTAGTTTAAAATAATCTAATCCAAACTATTTTAGCCTCTTAGAACTGCCTCCTAGAATCGTGTCATTCTGTCATCTTTAAAACTGAAAACTGTCATCTGTCAGTCTGAGCTTTAAAATTTCAAATCCGAAAAACTACCTTTACTAAATCGGCCATATCTCCGGAAACGTTTGTGCTAGGAGTGAGTTTTAAAGCGAGTCTTAAAGCTAAGATTCTAAGCTTCCCAACGAGCCTAGAACCGACTTCCTACTCCTTATAGTGCCTCCGTAATTGCGCTCGATGTATGCCACTAAATTTGCCGCGATTTGACATTTTGCTTAATTTCAGCCACGTGTAAAAATATTTGTCCTTGCTTTCCTTGCTGAAATTCGTGTGCAACATGACAATCATTCATAGAGCATTGCTAAAGTGATCCTGAACTAATACCAAGTAGCTGTCACCCACCCTGAACCTCTAGAGGGAATTAAAATCATTTTAGCATATTTTTCACTTCTTTGCATACCACATCAAAGTATATTGCCTGTGTTTAAAACTCCTACCTGTTTTCCTCTAAGCTTGCTGGGGGGGAACTGAATTATATTTGATTGCATTCCTGAGAACTGTGTGCTTTCCTCCCATCTCTTTACCTTGCATAAAGGGGGGGTGGTGAATTGTCAAAGAAAAGTGATTACATTGTCTTTTGTTGAAGTCATATCAAGTTTATTTTCTGTACTGCATTTTCATTCATCATGCATTATCCTTGAAGCCATAAAAACATTCTCAGCTACGTTATCCTCTCTATATCACTTCTAAGCCATCGAAAATAGTGTACCACTGTAACATTATCCATTGTTGATCACTATCATCTTCACAAGTGTGCTATCAAACATTCATTTATTATAAAAGTGTGATATATATTGTTTAATTTTCAAATAAACCTTTTAATTTGCAAAACAAACCTACTTCTAGGCTCAGTGGGGTCAGGGGGATTCTAAGAGAGGGGTGTTATATAAGGGTTGTCATCCAGAGTAAACGACCTGGACATAAACAAATATATCAATAAGGGTTTCCCTCAGCATCCCAGACTAGGCATTGATTTAGCTGTAGTGTTGAATTGAATCCGCTTACAGGTTGAACCAGTTGAAGCACATTTTGCAAGTGTAATCTTTATTAATGAAAATTAAGCAAATTCAATAAAAGTACAAAGCACAATGATAAATACTAAAAATTTAAAATCATCAGATACAGAATGAAATATTCCAAAGATGAATACATTATTATATATAAACTAACATTAAGCAGCGTTTTGTGACTAAGGGCAGGTACGTACTTCGGATTTGTCAGGTATTAATGATTCATATGTTGTTCCTTAAATAAAGTGCATGTGTAATATAAAGATACATTATATTTGCCGAATGTTGCTCCGGTGATACGAGTATACAACTCAAGGCCAGGTCTACCCAGTTAATCCCTGCACTTCTGAAAAGGGGAATTAAGTACTTTCTTATTGCAGCAGCGTAAAGCGGGCACAACAGTACAATGTGAGTTAAGTCTTCATTTGAAGGGTTTTTGCAAATAATTTTCCACAACTCCCAGACCTGGTATCCCATCGCCCACTGGAAGTGGCTAGAGAAAGTATGTTTTTTTTTTGTTTCGCTATGAGTCCCACCATATGCAGAGATTGCCTGTTAATGCAATTTTTTCAAGGCTTGTTTGAATGTTTCCTTAGGGTCATCTGTGGTTTTCAGGAATAGCAATAACAAGGTCAATTCTCTTCAGAAGAGATGTTCTTGGGCGTTTCTTAAATACACTCTGTTTACAAGGGAAGCTTTGGAAAGATGTTTTTGGCCTTTCGACGGCCATTCCATTCCAAATAAGGTCATTAGACACAAGTTCTGCCTCGTGTCTCTGAAGTTTAGGTATGTTTGGAGACAGATCTCCTTATATAGAAGAATGATTGACCACCCTAAAAATTCCCTGTGTGTGAATTTAAACTTAGCTATGCAGGCTGTTACTGTTCCTTCATTAGATGATTTTAGATAAAGGATGAGTTCAGTACCGGTTTTGAATGTGGTCTCTGATGAAGACCTCGTGCAAAGACCGGGGAAGATCAAAAAGATCTTATTAGGACTGATTGGGCAGAGCCAGTTGATTGCATTTCTTCTTATTCCACCTATGAGGATTACTCCAGGTTTATCCATGCAAGAGAATATTTACCGTTGTACCTTCAGCGATTTCCTTGTCCCATCATACGCATGACCTACATGCACTTCAGGCTCAACCAATTGCCGGTTTACGAGAAGATCAGGCTTTGTACAGAGCCTTCTACTTTTGATGGAACTCATACATCCGATAGCAAATGTAGGATCTGCGGAGTGTTGGATTCTTTGGAAACCTTGAGGCACTTGGTTGTCGTGTGGCCTTATTTTGAGGAAGAACATGCTAAGTGTTTTAAGAAGAAGATCGCTGGCAATTCAGAAGTGTCCAGGAATTTGTTTTGGTGTAGGTGTATTTTGGTACTAGTATTTATTTGGTTCTAGCTTTGAATTTTGTTCTTATTTTCCTTAATTCTGAATTGGACAAGAAAAATTTGAAATAATCTGATGTTAGTTTAAAGAGATTGGAACTTGTCAAATAGATTTGCAATGAAATGTATGTTCTATGCGCCAATGTTTCCTTTTAATAAGGATGACATGTGTTTTCATGTGATCTATGTGTGATACATGTTTTACTTTTTTCTGTCCATTTTCTAATGTTATTTATGTTGTGTAAGGTTTCTGGTAACCTATATATGCAACAATAAAAAAAAAAAATATATATATATGCTTTGTTTACTTTTCACCCATTTTGGGGTTTCCGAGTTTGGTAATTGTGGTAGTCTTTCCATCTGGTTTATTTGGAATACTGAGTGTATACTTTAAGGCAGGGGAAGGAATATATTAGGACTCGCACCTCCCCCTCTTATAATGCAATTTGACACAGCAATATTTTCAGTGTCATTATGATCACATTGTAACTGGGGACAATGCCGAGTTTATAGAAATTACTCAAAAATGAGGAATTTTAGGGACTATATTCATTTCACGCAGCTTACAGTTTAGTCAACATTTATCCACGTCTTGGTCTGTCCTATAGCCACCTCATATTCCTTAGTAGTGCTTTGAAGCCGGTCGTTGGTATGTGTATTCCGAGGTATTTCATTGATCTCTCCTGCCATGTAATTGACAACTGGGTAAAGTATTTCTTCTTCACTGTCTTCGTGAGCGGCATTACGCTTGACTGGTTGCAGTTTCTTTCATATCCATACACAGAGCCATGTTAACTGCCTAGAAAAAAGAGGGAATTTAGGGTCTGGGGACTTCCGGTTGTGAAAAGCATGTCATCAGCAAACATATATTTTGCATTCTTCATTGTTTATCTTTATTTTAATGGTGCACCTGCTTAATCTGATCCCTATCGCTAGAGTTTCCAAAATGCAATCAAATATAAAGAGTTTGAGAGGGCAGCATATCTCATGTATTTTTGCATTTTTATCATTTTTTGTGAGTAGACAGACCATTTGTTTTTATCATTGCAGAGCTAACTTCATACAGAGCATTTACTGAGATGCAGAATTTGTTCCCAAAAAACAGCGGATGAAAACACCCCAGACAGGTAATCCAATGACAAGGTGCCAAATGCTTTCTCAGCATCTCAATTTATTATCATTCTGTCTTCCATTTTTTTGATGTGGAAGTTTATGTTTAATACATGACTGATGTTTCTTGAGCTGTTTCTACGTTTTATGAATCCTGTTTGGTCTGGATTTACTTGTGTTTTAAATGTGGAGCTGAGTTGTAATACCCACAAATGTGTAGTCTACCTTGATGAACACATTCTGTCTACAATTGGATAATTCCTGTGGACATCTGATTGGTATTTCAAGCAGGATCTTTTCACTGTGGAACAGTTTATCTGTCGATTGAGTACACTTTAAATAACATTGGAGCGATTTCAAGTTGAAAGTGCTTCAACAATTTCACTGTCAGTCCATCCAATCCCATGGAGGCTCCAGGGTGGAGTTCTACAATCGCTCTCTTAGTTTCTTCCACAGTTATTCCTGTGTCCATGTTGTATTTATTCACTGTGATTAGCAGAGGAATGTTTAGCCTCATTCTATAGTTAATGTAGCGTGCTTGTGAGCTATGGCTTTCTCAAAAAAGTTGGGTGTAATTACATTCTACCACTTGTTGATACACTGAGGAACTACCATTTCTGTGCTCGTCTCTTACAAAGACCTCTGTGCCTCATTCATGGAATTGTTTGCATGGTGCAAGGGGAATTTTAACTGTTGCAAAGTGACTTTGCACTGCAAAAATACACTTTGCACTGCTCCACCCTGATTCATGGAACTGTGCAAAGTGTATTTTTGCTGTGCAAAGTGACATTACACGGAAAAAACACACTGTGCACTGTCCCATGAATCAGGGTGTTTTTTGGCAGTGCAAAGTCACTTTGCACCAGTGAAAATTAACTTTGAACTGTGCAAAGAATTCCATGAATCAGGGCTGTGTGTGTTCACGTTTCTTTTTCTTTACCTATGGAGCATTTTACTTCTCTATTTTTCCTCTCCCTTTCCAGTACTTTGAGCCTCATTGTGAGTGTGACGCTGCAGGGAAAAACCAGTGGTAATGTACAATAATGTAGTGGTATGTTACCATTGCATTATCGGTGCATTACTGCAATGCTGTACTACAACTTCGGTTGTAAGGTGGAGGATTTTACTGCAGCAAAATGCATGCGAGGGTCATTTCTGGTGCATGGAGGTGCTGTCACTAGTGTCAAACCCTCCTTGGGATATGATGCTGCTGTGAGGCCGCCACACTGCCTGCTCCCTCACTACTCTCGTGATTGACAAGCATTTCTCCAGCATATTTCTTCCAGCCCAGCCGAGTGGAAGCTGAGCAGACTTGTGTGCCGGACCTTGTCACGTCAAACAAGAAACAGTACCGGACATTATTTAAAGTGCTCATCTACTTACGGGCTGCTTGTGTTTGCTTTTTGCTTTTTATTATATATTTGTATTTGTATTTATTGTTTTTATAGAGCGCTTTACTCCAAAGCGCTTTACATTATAACAACAAGATACATAGAAGATTATAACAGTAGAAGCAATTTACAAAACATGAATCAAACCAACAAAACAGTGTGTAGCGCAATTAGCCTGTGAAGGTAAACAAGAGAAGGAGGGGGTGAGGAAGGGTAAGGAGGAGGGAGACAGGATGGGGATTAGGGTGAAGATGAAAGGAGGGGGAAGTAAGGGTAAGAGGAAAAGGAGCAGGTAGGGAGAGGTGATTAGGGGGAGATGTGAGGGGAGAGAGAGGAGAAAGGAGGATATAAGGCTGTCAGGGAGGGGAATGGAGAAGAATAGATTTCAAGGAGGCACAGAAGGAGGAAAAGGTGGTAATGGAGCAGATAGAGAGAGGTAGGAAGTTCCAGTGCAAGGGGGCCAGGAGCTGAAAGGAGCGGAAACGAGAAGAGGCACATGGGGGAGGGGGAAAAGTGAGTAGGAAGAGATTGCCAGATCGGAGTGAACGGGAAGGGTGTAGAATGAAAGGAGAGAGGAGAGATAAGATGGAGCAAGATCGTGAAGAGATTTAAAGACAAGACAGAGGAAATGAAATTTAAGTTGGGAGTGAAAGGGAAGCCAACTAAGGTAAGAAAGCTAAGAGGCAATGGAGTTGTGAGGAGTAAGGAGACAGAGGGTATGGGTGCCGGAGTGGTAGAGGGATTTGAGGGGGGTGAGATGAGATGCAGGGAGTCCAAAGAGGATAGAAGAGGAGAGAGAAGATGAGGGAGGAGATTAAGAGTTTAGTGGCATGGAAGGTGAGAGAGGAGCAGACTTTACGAATGTTGAAAAGGTGTTAGCGATAGGCGCGAGAGGTAAGAGAAATATGGTGGGTAAAGGAGAAGAAGGAGTCAAAGTGAATGCCTAGATTGCCAGCATGGGCAGAGATGGGGGGATTAGAGGGAGGAAGTGAATAAAAGGAGGAGGAGAAGGATGGGGAAGAGTGTTGGAGGGAAATAATAAGACTGTGTTGAGAGAAAGAAAGTGGAATAACATCCAGTTTTTAATGGCAATAAGACAAGAAGAGAGATTAATGTGGAGCTCAGGAGTGAAAGAAGAGGACGAAAGGAAGAGCTGGGTGTCATCAGCATAAAACTGGTGAGAAATACCGAAGGAAGAGATAATGGGGGCAAGAAGGGAGGTGTAAAAAGAGAATAGAAAAGGGCCAAGAACAGAGCCTTGGGGTACACCGTAGTCCAAGAGGAGAGTAGAAGAGGTAGGACCACCCCAAGAGAAAGCAAAAGAGCGAGAGGAGAGGTAAGAGGAGAGCCAGTTGAGAACAGAGTCTTTAAAACCAAAGGGGGAAAGAGCGTTGAGAAGGGGTGATTGACGGTATGAAAGGCAGCAGAGAGGTCAAAGTGGATGAGGACAGAGGACTGCTTAGAGTAGGGAGTGGTGAGGAGGGAGTTGAGAACATAAGTGAGAGCCGATTCAGAGGAGTGTTTAGGTCGGAAGCCAGATTGAGAGGGGGGAAGGAGGGAAAGGTTAGTGGCAAAAGCTGAGAACTGGGAGTAGGCTAGGAGTTCAAGTAATTTAGAGAGGAATGGGAGAAGCGAGATTGGACGGAAGTTTGAAGCAAGAAGGGGATCGGCAGAAGGTTTCTCCAGAATAGGTATGATAGTAGCATGCTTGAACGTGGATGGGAAAGTAACAGAGGAGAGACAGATGTCGAAGAAGGAGGTTAAGTAAGGAATGAGAAGAGGGTAAATCTTCGGGATAAGGAGGGTGGGGAGAGGATCGAAAGGGGCCACAGTAGGATGGGATTTGGACACACGTCAGAAGGGGAGACAGGCGAGAAGTCAGACATGCAAGCTGAAGGGGAGTGGGGGAAGGGGGAGGGGGGAATATGAAGGAGAGCAGTTGAAGTTTTGGCGAAGAGAGAGAATTGTGGAGGAGAAGAAGTCAGTGAAATCAGAAGGAGAGAGGGAAGATGTAGATGAGGGGACAGGAGTGGGCGGGGAGGGAAGACGAGAGAGGGTTTGAAAGATATAGTGAGGATGAGAGGCTTAGTGGAGAATTTTAGAATAGTAGGAACGTTTAGCAGAGCTAAGGCAGGAGGCAACAGGGCAAAAATGTGCCTCCTGTAAAAATTAAAAAAAATAAATTCAATGTATGTTTGCACCAGGGCAACGTTTGCCCAAGTGCAAAAATTAAGTGAAAATGTATCTTTTTTCACTAGGTCAATGTTTGCCCTGGTGCTTCTACCAAGTCAAACTGCAGTTGTCATAGTGCAATGGGTTCCTAATATGTCCCAGTGATTTTAGAAATAGGGCACACTTTGCCCTAGTGCTAATACCATGCAAATCTGCACTTACACAGGTTCTGTAATTCTGTAATCTGGCCCCGGTACTCCGCACCACACATGCTTCAATTGCTCTGCCAATTGCAAGAGCTGAAACACAGTGGAAGTAATTTGGCTTACCTCCAAAATCCCCACATGGAGTTTGCAACACTCTAATGGTTAAAGATCTGACTAGGAGTCTTGGAGAGCCCCCCGCCTTTCTATTACTGTGTGAAGCTTCCTCAGGTGAACATGTATTTTTATGTTTGGCTGTTGTGTGTCTTTTTCCTGTTGCTGGGGGTTACATAGGCAGTTTTGATTTTCACTGCCGGTGCAAAACTTGCTTGCTTTTCATTTTGCTAAGACTTGAAATGGTAGGGACTGAAACATTGCAATTTGGTCTCTGCGTCTCTCAAATTGTTTTTTATAATGACTTCTCCCAGAGCGAGGACTCTGACCTTTAATTGAACAACGCTGGCCAAAATGTGTCTGTGGGAGACAGATTCGTTTGTTCTTTCTGCTCTCTATATGCTGTTTCAATCTCATTTAGCCACTTGCTCTTGATTTTATGAACATCTGTCAGCAGCTCAGCAATTAATTGTGTTGGGTCATTGCCAGAGGAATTCTCCAAGTCCACACGAATACCTATACAGGGCCTGTTTCTTTTCTTTTAGTTTACAATCAAATTGCACATTTTCCTTTTACAGATACTTAGGGCTTGATTCAATGCATTTTTGCACAGTTCAAAATGACTTTGCACTGCTGAACAGTGACTTTGCACTGCTGACACAAATCCTGATTCATGGAACTGTGCAAAGTGTATTTTTGCAGTGCAAAATCCGTGCAAAATAATGTTTGCAGACAGCGGGCAAATATTTCATGAATCGGGCCCAATGCATCTAACCTAACAACATCAAAGTCTTGGCTACTGGCGTTCCACCAGGGCACAGCTTGCAAACCCCAATTTCAAGGTGAATTGTTTTAACTTTGGTAGCAATCGTTCATGTCACAAAAATGTTCATATCTCCTCTTAACAGGGATATCTATTTGAAATGTGTTGTTAAAGCTTAAAGATCTCCATTTAAGAAGACCCTGATCCCGTCTCCATGTCTTGGAAATGAACATTCACGGGTGTTGTGCTCTTAAAACTAGTCTCTGCGATCTGTGGTATCCCAGGTGTGTTGGACTTCAACTCCCATGATATCCACTGACGATCCTGGATTGGACTGATGGGAGTGGTAGTCCCAAATATATAGAGAATCAAATGTTGTATATGCCTGCCTTACCATTATGTTTGGATGTCCAACTAAGAAGACTATGCTCCTTTCCTCATATCTTGGAAATGAGCCTTTGGTGGTACTCTGCTTTTAACACAGAGTTCTACAACTTGCAGTGCTCCAGATGTGTTGGACTTCATCTCCCATGATACCTCATCTCTGACTATACTAGCTGGGTCTGAAGGGAGTTGTAGTCCAAAGCATATGAAGAAACAAATGATGCACACCTACCTTACTATTATGAATGTGGAAGGGAGGTTGCTTACTTTGTTTTGAGTGGTCATTTGGGGGTTTACATTTTCTTTTACAGTCTGTCATTGTGAGGAATTGCTAGCAAGGGTGCAAAGCCCTGGCATTTTTATTTTTAATAATAAATAAAATGATGTAGCCATTTCCATCAACAACAGGTGCCAACCAGATCCCCCTTTTCGTCAGCTCCATTAGAAGAACATTGTGTACTTGTGCCCTGCTGCTTCAGAAGAGCAGATTCAGACATTCGCACTCAACAGCCACAGCAATGGCCTAGACTCTAAACCACAGTAGCAGCATTTAAGATATGCCCGCTGTACCAAAACTATGATGGGCATAGGCAACCCATGATGGTGGCAGAGTAAATTCTAAAATAAAGCTATGCCTATTGATCATGGATGGCACTTCACAATTGATTTTACACATGTGCCGGCTCCTGTGAGTCAGTTCTGCTGTGGAAATGATGTGTATTCTGGTCAGCTGGGTGGAGACTACCTGGAGGGCCGTGCCACTTCTTTAATCTCTTTGTGAAGGGTAGCTAACACTCTTTGCCAGAGACAGCTGCACAGCAGACAGCTGTCCTAGGCCAGGGCATCAAAGGAGCAGACCCATTCAAAAGGAATAGCCGTACATCAGGGTGCTGCATCTCTAAAGGTCTTTGCTCTTAGCAAGGTGGGAAGGGGCGGTATTAGAGTAGGATGGAGTGCTCTGCTCAATGGAAGGAGACTTCTACAATTTTGCTTCTCTCTATCTCTAGTTATCTTTCCTGTCCCATCCACTTCCTCTGGAGCAAAGCACTTTGGGTGTTGCATCAGAATGGCAATGTCGACTCCATTCCAGAGCAGGGATTGGACCACTAGTGATGCTAGCTTTAGTCCAATCACCTGTGGACCTTTGCTTTTAAAAGAAAGGGTTTCCATGCCCTTCTTCAGATTTTTTCAAGACATCACAATTCGCTCTGAGGCACAGTTTCATTTGGAAAAGTTCCACTTTGCAAAGTCCTCAGCCTGAGGTGAACACCGTCAAAGTCAAAAGAGAGATCTGCCCCCTGTACATTCACAGGGCACATTGGAAGCGACCTTTGCTGTGGACCAGGACAAGGACATGTCACTCTGCACCAGAATCTCCTAAAGCTGGGAGAACAGATCCAAAATTTAAACATTGTGTCCTCAGGTGCCCCTGAGTGGGCCTCACAGGAGCCAGAGGGCGAGATCAGCTGAAGCATTCTGTTATGCCACATGGACCTGTGTCTTCACTGACCTGTACATGGACACCCCCAAGATCAACTCTTTGACGACAATCACCCAATGACTTGAACCACTGGAAAATCATGCATTTCCCCTCCCATCAGCTAAAGCCTGACTTTGCCTGGCCCAACTCTGGGACCGCCCAGACCTCCATCGTTGAGAGCCCTCCTTCACTGCAAAAAGCGACCACATTCACTCCTACTCGATGCTAGCTTGCTGCATGGGCCTCCCCGATCCAAGGTGCCATAACTTAGCTTGATCTGCTTGCATCTACATTTGACACCAGGGTTCAACACTGTCAACACTGTCAACCCACCCAAGAACCAAAACCAGGCACTGTTGACCACAAATGGCCCACTCGTCCACTGGGACCCTTGAGACTGGTTTGGTCACCTCAGCACCTTCTTCAGGTAAAATATATCCTTTCTTGGATGCTATTTGCCTACAACTCTGTACCATCCTCAAGGATTCTCTAGTCAATTACTTCCTCTCTGTCTTTCGAACGGAACGGTTTTTGGACAGTGTTTCTATTTCATTGTATTACAGATGATATGTTTAATTAAATTACGGCGGAGTCCGGAGCAGAGTCCAGTCTGCCTCCAGTCCCTGTGTTTTTTTCTCTTGAGAGGAGCTGCATGACGCGCTACAGAGTTTCAGTCCTCTCTCTACTGGCACTACATGTTTGTTTAAAAACGCTCCCAAAGCGCAGAGCGCGGCGCTGTGTCCGGAGCAGAGTACAGTCTGCCTCCAGTCCGCCTTCAACGTCCTCAACGTCGAGGAAGTCATCGAGAACGTGAAAAACAAAGAGTAGATCTGAGACCGGCATCCGTGGCTGCTGACGGCTGGTACCTGTAAGAACTAACTATGGTTATTGACATTCGACCGCAGACGCGGCAAACGACTCAAAATGCCCGAAATCGTGGCGAGCCTTCCGCTTATGTCGAAGTCACCTCACCTGCGCAGAACGTGACTGAAACCATTCCCCACTCCTCCCCCTCCCTGCCCATCGCATCCCTGGGTACCCTACCTACCTGCCCGTTTCCTTCCTCCCCGCTCCTTGCCGCCCGTGGCCTCGGAGGTCCTCCTTCTCCTTCTTCCTGTGCCCTTGCGGTTTGGCCGGATGCAGGGGGTCCGCCTCGCAGCCCGTCGCGGTCCTCGGGGGTTGACGAGGGCAAGGCAGAACCAGCTGCTTTCGATCAGGCTGTGGTACCGGTGGGTGTGTGCGTGGGTGAGGAGTCGGCTGAGTCTGAAGCAACAGAGTCAAAAGACAAGACTCCACAGGGACTTTGTCCGGCAAATGTCGCGAGTAAAAAAGCAGCTAGTGGGGCAGCGCAGAAGATGACTCTGCCGATAGAAGAAAACATAACTGCTATAGTGGCAGCCGGAACGGCTGATCAAACTCGGCGGCAACCTCAGGCGTGTGGAAGAGACTGTGAAAAAAGTGAACAAGCTGTGGAAGCGGCGATCCAAAACATAGTTCTCCCAGCAGTTGTTTCAAGGTTGGTGGCACAAACGGCGAATAGTCCGTATTCTCGTGACTCAACCATGACGGTTGAAATTGAGACTGCTTCCTTTTTGTCACTGTTTGATGTAACGGATACTGAACTCATGGCGCTAAAATTACCTAATGGGTCAGATATTCATAAAAACTTCTCTTTTGTTCCACCGTTATATGGCGAAACATTAAGCAATCTATCAGGAAGCAGAGTCGAAGATGAGACTGAAATACCTGAAAAGGAATCACATTCACAACAAAGAGTGACGTCATGTTCAATGGAAACTGCCATTCTTTTGCCTCCCTTGACAGCACTATCCACTTACAACCATAAAAAACGCTTGGAAACAGATTTAGTAGGGCGAGAAGCACGGCTTACGGAGAGGCTAACTGCGGACTATCAAGCTGTTAAAAACAAACTTATACACAGCTTTTCTACAGGTTCCCAAAGTGCATCCTCTCTAAAAGATAAGCCGCTGAGAAAGAAACAAAGATGCTCTTAATCCAAATGAGATGCCGAAATCTTGGACCAGTACACCGCAGCAAAAAGATATACAGATTGTCAAAAAGATGAGTACAACTCTAACAAATAAAACACAATCGAGCATCTCAAAAGAACTGATTGAAAACTGACGTTTTCATTGTAGCACAAAAGCGCCACATAAACAGCAAGAAATGATGGATGTTCTGACAAACCTGATGATACTCCGACTCCGGAGCTCGAGTCGACGACCAATAGTAAAGAAATTCTTTCAGTGGCAGCTGGAATCCAGATCCACAATAACATTCTGGCCGCAACATCATTAGCTCTGATCCCATTTATCAAACTCTTTGAATCACTAAATGAGTCTGTTAAGAATCAAAATGCCTTGCTGCATAATTTAACAAACAAAGTGACTTCACTGTAAGAAAATAATACCCTGCTGACATCAAGAGTTGAACGAGAAGCGGAAATCTCATTCCAATGGCAAAATCGACTTGGAGATCTGGCATCGAAAGACCACACAGACAAAAATGATCAAATGGAGGCCATTCTAGAAATGATTAAGTGGTGTCGTCACTCGTTTTCCCGGAATAAGGGTGACCTAGAGGGTCCGTTTAGAGAGAGCGTCCTACCTCATTCGAGAAGAATTATCCCTGAGGCTAAGCAGTGTGTAAATCAATGTGAGGCAATTATCACCACTACGCCTAGCATAGACATTACAAAGGGCTCGGATACACCGCAGCATAGAAAAGCAAATATTGAATCTACTAAGCCCACAGATTCTCAGCCGAGACCCGTTTTAGAAGAGCAGTCTGGTGTCTCTCTTTTAACCAAACCACTTGAAAGCACGAGTGCAGCAACATACCTGAGGTTGCTACGGTGCAGGCAAATAAAACAAATCAGGTGCTAGCTCCGCTAGCAAAAGGAGCGGTGTCCTCTTTCGACATCTTCACTGGCGCAGCTAAAATGTTTGTTCCCTCGATTAAGCCTAAAACAAATGAAAGATCTACAAAAGTTCAAGTGAAAAATCGAACAGCAAACAAGCGGCAAATGCCAACGAGTACCGCCAGAAACAAAACAAAACAGTTTGTGAGAAATCTGTCTACACCTCAAAAGCTGGGACTCTTCTCACGTAATCAATCAAATATGCAAATAGATGAGCCTGAAGGTGCTCCCACAAGAAAATTGGCATCACAAGAAATTTAAAAAATAAAGGTGGTGGTACCGCCTAATCCAAATAAAAGACAAAGACTCGAATCTGACACTGGTTCGAAGATATCTGATCAAAGTGTCACTGACTTATGTGACCTGTCGACTTATTCAGTTGATTCAGCTGATTGGCAGCAGTCTCAACAAATTGAGGAAGGATTTTGTCCTGCTCCAAGAATTCCTCAAGAGCAGAGAAAATCAATCCACGACCAAAGAGAGAAAGATGGTGAAACAAATAAACCCAGGTTGAGGGCATATCAACAGGATATTAATGTGGGTACACAACAACAACAAAAAATTGACCACCACAAAATTGAATCCTAAAATGACAACTGCACAATGGAAAAAATAAAAGAACTTAAAAGATCTGGTGTCTGAACAACCAGTACGAAAACAAAAATTCTGGAAAATAAGACTCGAGAATATCTTCTCTGACGAAAACGAAGTAAACCTAAACCGGCGTAATGTGATGCGCCTATTACATACTTTTCCTTCCTTAAGAACGATAACTACTAACAATATAGCCATTGTCGAATATATTAATGAGGATTCTCTCGACATGGTTTATCTGCGCATTACCTTTCAAGCAGTGGAAAATACCCTCCTAGCAGCAAAAGAGGAGGTGATGTCATATGGCTTCGACCTGACAATCGAAACAAAAAATCAGAGAGAAGAAAACGGAAATGACGTGTTAGTTGACCAAGAGCAAACTCATGAACATCATCGAGAAGCCCTAAGGAAACATTTTAACATCAAAGAAAGACCAGCAGAGAACCGAAATATCCCCCCGAAAGCTACTATCCAGAACTATTCAAACAGATCTTAGCCATTGCAAAACAAAAAGGAGGAGGAAAATGGCTTGATCTCATGGAATACCAGAGGTTTCCAGCATTTGTTCCAGAAGTTTGACATCTCTCTGGGAAACAACATTGCAGTATGTCTACAGGAAACGTGGCTTCGGGAGGCTCCAATAAGAGATGGCTATGCAATTACGTTAAATCCGGCCGGAAAAAATCAGTTCGGCCGACCTTTCTCTGGTCTTCTGACGATGATAAATAATTCCTCGGGATGGGAGATTATTAAATCGTTTTCTCCCAATTTGTTCGTTCAAGGAACACTTCTTTTAAACAACGGAAGATCTAGCTCGACATTCAAACATCTACTGCTTCTTAACATCTATTGGAACACAGCCATGATTTCTTTAACCAAGTTTATTCGATCGATAACAGACTTAATTGATGATAACATGGAATCGTTGGCAGATTTGCAGGTGATTGTTTGCAGGGACTTCAATTTCTCGTGGTTTGACGAAAATCTGAAAATAAAAAATAACATGAACCTTGCCTACTCAATCTGTAGAGGATTTCAATTTCAGTCCGCTATGACTGCAAGAAACTGTGTTATGCTCAATGGGCAAACAAAAGGAGACTGCCCACCAAATTATACATGGAAGCGTGATGGATCTGAAAGAATTATTGATTATTTCTGTGCTTCAAACACCTTGCTAAATGAGATCATACAGTTGAAGGTTCTGAAATCATCAAGTAGCGACCATATTCCACTTAAATTGACTTTAAAGGCACATTCATCAAGAAATGTAGAGCTCTTTAATCAAACTGTAAAAGTGAATGAAAGAGGAAATAGATTAAAAATAAATAAACAACTGAGGGCTCTAAATGAAATGATAGTCTCGGAAGAGACAGCGGCATGTGTCAAAATAAATTATACGGCTCTGTTGGCAGATTATCACATCAAATATAAACATCCAAATACCTGTTCTTACACTAAAAAACATGAGTTTAGTCCATTAGCGTCGCTTAAAAAAAACAATTGCAACGAGAACTGCGAAAACTAAAAAAAAGAGACGGATCCAAAAAAATGGATGCAAATGAAACAGCTTAAGGCGAAATATCGAAACTGGCTGAAGAGCTTTAAAATGATGAGAGACCAAGAACGAGGAGAACGAATCCTGAAGTTGATGATCTGTCATCGAACAAAGGACATTTGGAATTTTATAAATAATAAATAAATATTCCAGCAGGCAAAGACTCACCATGGCATCTCTAAGTCTAGTTGGGAACAACATTTTTCCAAAGTCTTTGGAAGCACTGCAAATCTGCTGAAAGAGGAAACGCCGGAAACTAGTCAGTTTTGGAACGTTGTCGAATCAAGAGAAGATATTTCTACAGCAATCAGACAACTAAAAAACTCTTGTGCGGCCGTACCTGATGGCCTTTCCAATGTTACACTAAAAGCAAATAACGAGCATTGGACAACCTTTATATATCATCTATTTCAAGTGATAGCCACAACAAAGATGGTCCCCAAATCTTTGAACACGGCTATTATAGTGCCTATCTTTAAAAAGGGGAGCCGTGACGATCCGGCCAATTATCGACCAATTGCCCTTTTAGACATCCTGGGTAAGATTTTTGCGTCCTTTTTACAGCAAAAGTTGTCCAAGTGGGCGACTAACTCTGGTCACTTCGATATACGCCAAACAGGCTTCACTAAAGGAGTCGGAACATAAGTAAACCTGACGATACTAAATCTGCTGAAATTAAAAGCCTTACATCAAGGGAAAAATCTTTTCATTGCTTTCATTGACATGAAACGAGCATTTCATTCCTTAAACAGAGCAAAATTGTGGAAAAAACTGTCAACTTGGTCGTGTCCACCTGAACTACTGCAGCCCATAATGGCTCTATATGATGAGACTTCGATCAGGGTGCGAATTAATGAAGCAGGCGAGCTTACAGAGAAAATATATACTAACAAATGAGTCAAGCAGGGTTGCCCTTTAGCTGCTCTGCTATTCAAACTATTCATATCTGATATATCTGAAGATTTCTCTCAGACTCGATGTTTTCCCCCAAAGATTGATAGTAATAACATTAGTTGGACAATATATGCAGGTGATATTGTCCTAATAGACAAAACACCAATTGGGCTGCAGAGACTTCTATCTGCATTGGAAAAGTATCTGAGCGTCAATTCGCTGTAAATACATTTTGAGAAAACAAAGATTGTGATGATCGGGAACACGTCTAAAAGACTGACGAAGAACTTCAGATGGACCCTAGATGCTGTACAGATCCAACATACACCATCCATACGATATCTAGGCATTGTGTATAACACTTCAATCAGAGAACACGACTGGATCTGCGACCTCAAACAGTGCATGTTGACCTTTGCGCTGCAAGGGGCCAAACTACATGCTGAATATGGTAAATTTTCACTAAAACCAGTAGTAACCTTTTATTCACAAAAGGTGGTTCACTCAAGTACATTTGGAGCAGAGGCTAGTTGGAATCTAGATTACCAGATTTGGGCCACCCTCGAGGGTACTTTCTGGAGACGTATCCTGAAGTTACCAAAGGGCGTTTCAATGACTGCCATAATATACGAACTTGGAATTGAATCGATGAACAACATAGTTGTATGGAAATCGTTAGCAATGCTATGGAAGATGTCATTGAAAGATCAGGCTCCGGCATATCAAATTTTCATAAACATGGTTCAACAACAGCGTTGCAGTATCATGCAAAACTGGTCCAGTGGCTTAAAAAAGATTCTTGATTCGGCTGATATAAAGTGGGAAACGCTTATAGCAACGCCACAGATTGCCAAAAAGAAATGAAGGAAGTGGAATTGGATCCAGAATTTAGAACAAAGAAACTGCCTATCTTCGTCAATTGACTTGGGTCCTGTAACAAACTTTTTACACTGTCTGCCCAGATATCTCCAAAAATTTCCATCGAGAAAACATCGAAATCAATTCATGAGATTGCGTTTGAACGCCCATAAAACTAAGGAGATTCAATGGAGACGAAGAGCGTTTAACATTGTGAACAATCTTTGTAGGTTCTGTGAAAGTTCAGTGGAATCAATCAAACATCTGATTACTGAGTGTCCAAAAATTACGCATCAACAAACTCATCATCTTGGTTCCTTTGCTCCAGTTGATGAGGACATGGTCAAATGATGGTACTGGATACTTTCAGGAACAAACGTGTCGCTCACATGTGCTGTGTGTGATTTTGTAGAAAGTATTCTAAGCGAGGACCAGCCTTAATTGATTGATTGATTAATTAATTAGTTAGTTAATTCATTGGGAACTTGGATAGTGGTGTACAATATCTACATAGTTTCTTTGTGGGGATTGTTTTAGATATCTATGCAGAATACGTGAAAGTTGGATGGTATATTGTTTATTGTAATTGAAGTTTATTTGTAAACTAATTTTTACAATTAAAATAAAAAAAAAAAAATAAATAAAAAAAAAATTAAATTACTTATGTGTTTGCAGAACCTTGATTGGACATTCCCTTTATTTTGAGCTGTGCTTCTGTGTTGTTTCGGTCACTACTGGATTGCATACACACCCCTTCTAAGAGCATAGCCTTCCCCCGGTCTACGTTAACACAAAAGGCGAAGGAGGTATATCTCTTAACTGTCCCTGTTTTACCTTTATGATTGCATTGGGTTTTGGTTTGTAGAAGTGTGAGGGATGAGTCGGCCATGTACCCCTACTCATCCTTATACTCCTGCGCAGCAGACTTCAATTTGTCACAGTCATTCAAGGGAGAGAAGATCTGTCCTTAAGATACCACCTCCATCGAAGCCAATTTTAGAATCAAACCTACTGTGAAGATTTTGAGGGCTGATGTAACGCTCACCTGGCTCCCACGGAGGCGCTGGTCTGGTCTGCATTGCTGTGGCCTCTTCAAGCGTGATGCGCAGAATTCGGACCATCGATTGAACAGGACCCCCAAATCTTGCTTGTCTGGCCCGTAGGAATATCCTTCTGCAGATGAGAAAGGGGATTAACTGTCTGCTGAATAGTGTGCTTGCTCCCCCCTTTCCCCCTTCGTTCTTCTCTCACTTCCTCCAAACCCCCGGTTTAAGCTCACCTTATGGTTTGGAAGGATGAACTCTCCATCCTGCTTCTGGTGCAGGGGCGCGCGTTCGTCCAGTTACTTCACTGGTTTTCAGAATGGCGCTGGCAAATCCACTTGACTTTTCTGAGTGATACGTCGTAGGTATGAAGATGCAAAAGTTCAAGTGTGAGCCTCCTTTTATGTTGTTTTTCCTAACCTGTGATCTGTCCTTTATTTCAGGAGCAGAACAAAGGCGATGCGTTGAGGGGTTAAATTGCCGGTGGTAAAATCTGGTGAGTTAGTGCTGAGGGCGACCCCTCTAAATGTCTTTATAATTCCCCAGTAATGTCTTTTGTCCTTTCCCCATAGGGGCCGGGGTGCGGTACCTGCCAAAGATGCGGCGCCGACCCGAGATGTGGAATGGTTCACCAAGAGAAGCCGGTAAGTAATAACGCTGAAAATTCGGCTTTCCTCCTGTGTTCCCTTGCTCACCTTTTGTCTCTTCTTCTCTCCCCTAGGTGCAGAGATGTGGCGACCGGTGCTGAGAGCCGCGATGGAGCCAGGCGGCGTCTCGGGAACAGGTGAGTGAAGCGTGGTGCTGCAGCGAGCAACGCGGTGCTTTTAAATGGAAGTCTTCCTTCAGGAATGCTGGCGTGAAGATTCCGGATGCAGGTAAGAAGGTTGAATAAGTTCTTGGTTTTCACCTTTCTCTTCTCTTCTTTCCTTACAGGTGTTCCAGGTTCGAGGCGGGCGTGGCTGGAGTCCAGGTGCAGGAGCAGACACGGTGAGCGTTCAGCTGCTGGGATGCAGAACAACGCGAAGCACGTGTGGCTGTCCGGGCGTGGCTTAAATAGCCTTGGAAGAAGTTCCAGGTGAGTGTTCTTCCACAGCCCCACCCAAGTAACAAAATAGTTCCTTCAGAAAAATAGTCCCTCCTAAGCCTCATTTGGCTTGGTTCTTCATGCAGCATGGTCTGCATCAGGTGAGTGTGCAGCATGGTCTGCTTCAGGTAAGTGCACCCAAACACTTCCCCATATGAGCCTGGCGCCTATGGCGCCAGGACTGATGTCCAACATGAGCCTGGCGCCAACGGCGCCAGGACAGAGTCCAAAGAGCCCCTATAAAGGGCCGCTGGGCTTATTGAAATCATGTTTGTTTGAAAGGCATGTGTTTATTCATGATATGGGTTGAACCCCATCCTATGTGGTGTGCCCCCACTGAGTAAACTGGTGGTACCTTGTAACAGGAACTGGCAGGGGCTGGTGACGGGGACAGTTGAGAGAGTTCTATGGTTAATTGTGTGGGAGCCAGGGTGTTAAGCTTTTCTCCTGAGAGGTATATGGAGTCCGGCAGTGAGTCCAGTCTGCCCAGAAACTCTGGTGGTTTTCCTAGAGGAGCTTCAGCTACTATGTTCCAGTTCTCTTTCTCTGGCGACTATATATAGCATCTTACCGCGCGGAGTGCGGCGCGGAGTCCGGCAGTGAGTCCAGTCTGCCCAGTCCGCCTCAGACCGCCCGCAGAGCACCCTAGAACGCCAAAGACGATGGAAATGTCTCCAGGTGGTGCGGAGACACCACAACTGGGAGTGGGAGCACACACGCGTAATCGTCTACATCAGCTACGGAAGCAGCACTCCAAATCGGGAAAATGCAAGGTAAGCGAGCAATGCCTTATTACCGATGTGCTGCCGCAGAAAGACGACTCGCGAGCAATTGGCTCTATATCCTCAAAGAATGCGCTCTCGCTTCCAAAAGGAATCGATGAAAGACTGAGTATCGCTCAGATAGACATGACCGATACGTTGGCGGTATAAGCTGAATTTGCTGAGGTTGAGGCTGAGGCTGGGGCTGAAATTGTCGAAGCCACCGTCGACTACTCAGCGCACGCAGGTAAAGTGGCTCCTGCCACTGAGGTTACTGTCATTGAAACTGATGCGGCTCACCAATCGATTGCAAAAACTCTGTTGCAACCAGCACTGAAGCCAAAGTTGACTTCGGACCTAAGTGCAATCACGGAACATTTATCAAGATGTGAAAGAAAATATTCAACGTGTGAACCGACAAATCATCCCCAACTCGTTTTAGAAGACCCTTTGGGGCCTCCTCCTACAGCACACTTAGATGCATCTGAAACCTTTTCGTTCGATATAACTGATGCCGACCTGCTGGCAATGCGGTCCCCGTCAGTCGGAAGCCTGAAATCACCTTTACTGGAATCTTGTCCCAAACAGTCTGACACACTGACAAAAAAAAAATGTGGCACAGCATGGTCACATTAACACACAGGAACACCAAAAAATTACTACACAGACTGTCATGGGGCTTGACACCCAAGAGGGTGCTTTACAATTGAGTGCAACAGAATTAAAACTATCATGCACCTCAAACAACGATGCAGGAAATGCACCAATCAATGAGAAAAATTTAACGACATTGTACGCACTGGAAATAAAACAGAATGCGGTGTCCTTGCCAAGACTGTTGCCGATTTCTAATACGAGCACTTCATTGTCTCATGATGTTGCTGCTCGCGAAGCACGGCTGACTGCCCGCCTAAAAGCAGACTTTAATCTTATGAGTGAACGTCTAAATGACAGTTTTTTAATTGATCCCGATAACGGGCGAACCCCAGCCTGCAAAGCAAGCACCCAGCGGAAAGAAGCAAACCATCTAGTCCACAAAGCTGTAGATCCGCTTAACTTGAGTGCAACAGTGGGTGCTTTCAACCTGGACGTGCTGGATGACTCCCAGCAAAAAAATCGTTGGAAACAGAGAACAGATAAAGAAAATTCCGAGGAACCTGAACTAGGTCAAAATGAATGCAATCTTTCAGGAAGAGGACACTTTGAAACTGGTGCAAGTAAACCCGTAGATAATTCCACAAATTCGAAAGGAAACATTTCTATCGCAGCTGGAATTCAGATTCATAACAATGTCCTAGCAGCAACATCAATAGCACTGATGCCATTCATGAAATTGTAGGAAACACTGAATGATACAGTACGTGATCAAAACTCAATTTTGGCACGGCTAAATAACAAATTGATGGCACTGGAAAAATGTTATGAGCAGTTAAGCAGTCGTTTAGACTTAGAAGCTGCATCTACACACCAATGGCACTCTCGTCTAAATGAAATAACAAGCAGGGAGTCCCATGAAAAAATAGATCTTGCTGAGGCTCTCGTGGAATGTACCAAGTGGATTAGGCATAATGTTGCTGTTCAACCTCGAGGCAACATGATGAGAGAGTCTTGTATCTGCAATTACGACAACCCCGACCAAGGTACGAAGCCACCGCTTAATGCGCAACTTGAACATCTTCTGTTGCCATTTAATGAAACCGAGCTAAAAGCAGCAGAAAAAGAGATCAGTGGCTCAAAAATCATGAGTATGATTAATATAACCAAGGAACATGCAATTGTGCCCACCTCCGTTGCTATGACAACCAACGAAACCAGATCTACAGATAGCGCTTCAACCCTAACAGATGCCCCTTTCACCACAACCTTAACAGATGTCCATCTCACCACAACTACAAACAATGTGGCTCATACGAACTCAATCTCGCAGACTGGTTCATCAAATAATGCAACATTAACAGAGAATAAAAAAGTCTCCTTTGACATATTCACCGGAACGGCAAAATCAATAAACTTAACAAAGACTCGGGCCATGCCGAAGGCAAAACCATCTAATACCTTGAAAACATCAAGGAAAGGTCCAGCACCAAAATGACCACGTACAAATGAGGCCAAAAAATTCATAAGGAACTTGACCACGCCGCCGCGCCCTGAAGCAGGAAAAGCCACAGTAGTGCCAAAAAGACTCGCTGACCAATTCGTCGACAACAACCAAGCAAATGATAAAGTCGGCAACCGTGGAGAAACTTCAAAACGTGGATGCGACGACATCAGTCCATCTGTTGGCCAATCTACTGATGATTCAATCGATCTGTGTGATTTATCTACTTATACAGTTGACGAGGAGAATGAACTAGAAGGTGACTCACAAGCGAGGGGTGATCTGACAAAGAAAAGTGATGGGACAAAACAACCTACCTTTAATGAGAGAATTGTGCAACATGAACGTTTCCCATTGGGCCCAGTCAGAGTACGGTCGTTGGGACGCACAAAGGATCAAGTTGCATTTTCCAATAATAGGTCTGATACACAATGAAAACGTTCCAGAGCGCCTGAAAAGCCAGTATTGAAACTCAACCCTAAATATACAAATGCGCAAATGAGAAATCTAAACCAGCAAAGCACTCAAAGTAGAGCTGAGCAACAGATGCCAACTAATGGAAGTAGGTGTAAACTGGAACTCAAAAACATCCTAGAAGACATAAATGAAATAAATCTAAATAGAGCCAATGTGATCAGATTGCTGCATAATGTACCTACATTGCGAAACATCCGATCGGATGATATCGGAATTGTGGAATACAAAAATGAGTCAAGATCAGACTGGGTAATTCTGCACATGAGGTCCAAAACTGTAGCGAGATCACTACTGGATGCAAAGGATGACTTATTGTTCTTTGGCTTCAATTTAACAACTGCAATAGAACAACAATCCACTCCTCATTTGACCATCGAAAAAGGCCAGCACCAAATGTCGAACATTACCAAAAGGGAAGTTTTGAGGAAGCAACTTAAACATCCATCGACGTATGCTACTGATGCTAACAGACGAAGAAGCAACGTATAGGATGACGCAGGGTTAAATTGCACAACCCGATTGTTAACGTCATGGAACACCAGAGGATTCGCCCATTTATTCCAAGAAGGAAAATCCCAAGAAATTAAAAGCCTGTTCATCTGCCTGCAAGAAACTTGGCTCAGAAAAATGCCTTCTTGTGACGGCTATACTATTTATCTAAATGATGCCGGTAAAAACCAAATGGGCCGTCCTTTCTCCGGCCTACTTGCAATGATAAAAAATTCCTCGGGATGGGAAGTGATTAGAACCCAAAATCCGAATTTATTCGTACAAGCGATCACTCTTCAATCCTCAACCCACAACCAACAGGGAAATAAACAAAAACAACAGCTTCTGTTGTTAAACACCTATTGGAACTCAGCAATGATTTCTGACGTAGATTACCTGACGTCAGTAACTACGCAGATAGAGAGCTGCTACGCATCGTTCGTCGATCCATTCATACTCATTTGTGGAGATTTAAATTACACTTGGTTCGACAAAACAAAAAAATGTAATCTGAATGACCTGCATGAGATTCCAACTGAAGGTTCTGATCGTAGTACGAAATGGGCCTATGAATTATCAATACGAAATTGTGTACTGTTGAATGGATGTACCAGAGGTGATATCCCTGCGGCCGCAACGTGGCACCGTGGTGGCATAAACAAAACCCTAGACTACATCTGGGTGTCTGAGAATTTACATGCTTTAATCTCAGACCTACATGTGAAGAAATCATCCACAAGTGACCATAATGCTCTTATTCTATCTTGGCATACAAGCAACACAAGAACTCAGTCAAGTCATACTGCACAACTGGACATTAATAATACTTAAAACCGGTTGCAAAAAAACAGTAAGCAGATTGACACATTGACAACGGATTTTATTCACACATGTTCTACCAACCTATATGTAGAATATGCATCCCTACTAAAACAGTATACCAACACAAATAAAAGGACGATTAGAGATTACATCCATCCCTTTAGTCCTGAACTATGTGAAGCAAAACAATCATTAGCTAGAGACTTGAAAAAACTGAAGGCAATTGTTGGTACCAACTTGTCTCAGCTAATAGCCAAAAGGCGTCAATGGTACCGAAATTGGATAAAGTCTTTTAACAACATACGCGACTAGGAACAAGCAGAACTAATGTTGCGCCTCCTAATTCAAAAAGATAGCACTAACATATGGAAGATAATAAATAGTGGCCATTTAAAACAAGACTGCTTTCTAGCAAATGGTGTGAACGCAGCCACTTGGAAGCAACATTACAATGCAGTATTCAACAATGACAGTGCCGACAACATTCTAAAGCCCAAAATGGAAGAGTGCAACTGGGATGTCATTGAATCAGTTGAGGAAATTACACAAGCAAGGTGTCTCAAACGTCATGCTAAAAATGAACAAAGGAAAGTGGGCACAATTCATCAAAATTCTATTTGACTAAATTGCCCAAACAACAAAGATCCCTGACTCTTGGACTAAAGCGATCATAGTCCCGGTGTTCAAAAGAGGAAATCGAGAAGACCCAGCAAATTACCGGCAAATAGCGTTGCTAGACACTATGGGGAAGATATTTGCAACATTCCTGCAAAAGAAAATCTCAAAATGGGCAGAAAAGTATATGATCTATGACGTGAGACAAACTGGGTTCACCAAAGGTGTTGGTGTGGAACTCAATCTGCTGCTATTAAATCTGGCTAAATTAGATGCATTGAAACATAAAAAAAGATTGTTTTTGGCTTTCATCGATCTAAAACAAGCTTTTGATAGCATCAATCGCAACCTCCTGTGGCAAAAACTGAAGAGGTGGGGCTGCCCAAACGAGCTACTATCACCGTTGATGGCACTACACGCTAATACTAGCATTCGCGTGCGCCTAAATGCAGAAGGCAAACTATCAGATGAAATAAAAACCACAAAGGACGTAAAACAGGGTTGCCCTCTTGCAGTCCTGTTGTTTAAACTTTTCATTGCCGATCTGCCTGAGGCTCTTTCACTAACACAGTGTTTTCCTCCGAAAATAAATGGAACTCATGTAAGCCATATAATCTATGCGGACGACGTAGTGTTGCTCGACAGCACCGAAATAGGCTTACAAAGATCGCTGGCAGCTTTACAGTCCTACTTAACAGCAAATCACCTAATGATAAATGTGAAGAAATCTCAAGTGATGGCTTTGGGACGGAACACTAAATCAAACAAAGCGAGGTTCACTGGAAACTGGAAAATAGACAATGAGATACTATCCAAAACAGATGCCACTCGATACTTGGGTGTCTCCTTTAATATATCGATTAGAGAATGGAGTTGGGCCAATGAAATCATCTCACGTATGCAAATGTTTGCCTTGCAAGGACGAAAACTGCACACAAACTACAGGAGATTTTCACTTCACCCAGTGGTAACTTTTTACCTGAAAAAAGTGACACCAGCAGTATGCTTCGGCAGTGAAACGGGGTGGAACATCAGTGCAAGGCTCTGGACACAACTAGAGGGCTGTTTTTGGCGCAAAGTTCTTCACCTGCCACAATGCGTCCCAATGGTGGCATTGAGGCACAAATTGGGTCTCGACTCCCTACATTCCACAGTACTGTGGAAATCCATTGCGTTGTTAAGGAAAATTAGATTATCTCCTGCATCACAGGCATATTCAATCCTGGCCACCAAGAATCATGACACATCTGCCTCTTTAATAAACAGCTGGGAAGAGAAACTATTAGACAATTTGGAGGAAGCAAACATAAAAATGTCTTTGGTCATAAAGATACCGCAATTGGCAAAAGTCAAATTCAAACAATGGAAGTGGATCAAAAATGCTGAAAAGCGAGTCGCATTAACCTCAGGAATAGATCTTGGTCTGAGCGCGCAACAAATGGGTGTACTGCCAAAGTATCTGGCCAAATTTCCATCTAACTACCACCGGAATCAATTTCTGCGGCTACGCCTTAACCTTTATAACACAAAGGAGCGACAGATGAGAATAAAAGACCCAATGACTAGGAACGATAAATGTCGCTTTTGCAAGAAGGAGTCTGAATCCGAAAAACACCTAATAATTGAATGTCCACAGATAAACGGCCAATGTTCCCTGTATCTTGAACGTTATACCCTAAAAATGGCAACATGGCAGAATGGTGGACCCATCTGATAATGGGAACAAATGTGCAACTAACCTGTAATGTGATTAACTTCATGGACAAGATCCTACCACGATAATTGTAACTGGAACCCTTGACTAGCCCACGTCTGCAAAGTGGAGAAGTGCAATGCATAACGACGTGGGTTATGGGATTGGAAATGGGAATGACAAAAAGTGTGTTTTCTTTTACAAAACTAAAAGTCAATAAAAAAATATATATATATTTTAATAACAGTTTTATGCCTCATCTCGAGTTGGGTGTTAGCCCTTAAATGCGGTGGTAACTGTATTACTGCAGCATTTAAGGGCTGGCCCTATCACAGGACTGGCTTATTTAGCTCCAGTTCTAAGCTGGGGGAACATTTGCAGAAGAATTTCCCATTTTCGGTGCAATTACCGCTGGCGGTATAACCGTACAGTAATTGCACCTTAAATTCGCCATTGGGTCCAATGAACCCCATGGAGAATGGAGATTAACAGTTAGGGCCCAACCTGTGATCCGGAGATAATACCGCCAGACTGGTGGGTGTTAACGCTAATATAGTTGGGCGGTATCCCACACCGGGATACTGCCCAACTCGTGATCAGGCCCTGGTAGGAAGCGGCACAACACTCTTAAATAGGTACCTTCCATGGATTTTCTTTGCATTTTGTGACTTGCGGTTCTTATTTTCTCACCAGAAATCCGGGACTACTATTAACCGAAGACGGCTAAAAAAAAACAGGACCGGATAAACATCTTGCGATTGGATTGGGCCGTCTTCGATGTACGATTATGGGAAAGCACATCTAGCAACGCCAAATTCTAAACCCAGTGCGGGCTTTGCATCTTCTATTAAAGAAATTGAAAAGTTTGCTCCAGTTCGGCCAGAAATCCGTCAGAAAGTTGGAGACAACAACCTATCAACTTGCACCGCTAAACTCGCTATTGAAATGTAAAAAAAAATGCTTAGTTTTAAATTGCTGAAACTTCACAGCAAGAAACAAAATTACTTGTAGTGTGCAGTAATTGTCTGGTCTCGTGAATGTTACAGCTACTTTCAAAGGTTAATTTTGAGGGCTGATTACAGTTGTGACTACGAGTCAAACTAAACAAGCAATTGCATTTAAACTACATCCAGTGGCAAAACATGCACAACGTGTACAATTTAAATGACAAAAAATGAACTCACGCCAGCAGGAGAACAATGTTTAGCTAAACAGGTGGGCGGAGGTCTGCTTGCAATTCTGACAGATTGTGGAAATTAAGCAATTAGCCCATGTCCCCTCAATTAATACAGGAAAATACTTGTTAAAAAAAGCTAAACTTGTCTACATGTTTAGAGCAAATTGCTAAACGTAAAAATCATTCCGGGTGGTGGGCCGTTAAGTGGAGTCAGCATTTGCTTTCTAGGACCTGTGAAAAGAGAGTTTAGTTTCTGCTTTTGTGCGGTGTTCTGGTAAAGGTTTCCTAAATTGCCCAATGTCCTCCACAAGTGTCTTGTTAAGGGCTGCATTTATCAATGTTCCTTCTGCTACTTTTGTTTTTGCTACTGGTTTTGAAGAACTAGAGCTGCCAGAATACAATAAAGAAGTCAGCACTGGAAATGACAACTCGAGACCACTGTTGTTCTTTGATTCCCACACTGATATTATAGGTTAATAGAAACAGCTATAATGCACAGAACCACTACTTTACATCTCTTGGTCGATGTGAGTAGTTGCGCAAGTCCTGGTTTTGTTTTTGGGTTCTAGTACTTGTAATGTAACTTTTTTTCTATAATCCACCTGCCCAAGGAATAATGAGACTGGAAATCACAAGGAAACATTGGGAATTGTAAAGGGTTATCTTTGCCATCAGAACATACTATCCATGGACAGCAAAAACGACTACTGGGTTATTGCAGAGAACTGGCATTGCTTGGTGAAAGAAAACAAAATGTACCTTGAAAATAGAAAATACGTCCACCTTCATTAAGAGGCCACGAGCAGATTGTCAAACCTTTTATAAGGGAGAATTCAGGCACCACATGGACTCATTATGAGCCTGAAAGTGCTTGCTTTACCACTTTTTTGGTGGTAATGAAATTGTCAACAGCTGAACTACACCACCGACCGCTGACTTTGGGGTGAAGTGGCAGATTAACCTGCAGCTTAATTCTGGGAGTAACTCCTCCACTTTAACTCCAATATAACTTCTTTGGTCTGGAATCTGAAAGCACAGTGAGTAACAGGAAAGGAGGACTGCAATCAGCATTGCAAAGCTGCCAGGGAACAATTCTGGTGAAACATTCTGGTAACAATCTGGGATCCGTGTGATTTCCGCACAGCCATTCCCTCGCAACCCATTTGCTCAAATTGTTATTACCATATTTTACTGCAAAACATGTGGGGTAGATCTGCTGCGCAGTACTCCCATATCACTTGTAGGAGAGTATTAACATGCAACGAGGCAACGTGTTCAATAAAAGGCTTCAAGTCTTCCTGTAGAACACCACAATGCCTTACGGTGGATGTTGTGCTGATGAGTGCAGTTTCCAGTATAAGGTGTGTTAATTCGACATCAATGTAAAGAAAGACTGTTTTCCTAAAGTAAGCTAATGCCAAGAAACTGCTCTGTCTCTTCCAAGTGTGGGGCAAATGGTTTATTGCTGGGAGAAAATGGGACATGGAAACTGTCTCAATTTGAAGTGAGAGAGGCACCAGAAAAATGCATCACAATCTTTTTGATTTCTCTACTCTCTATCCACCATGACAAATGTGCACTTATGGGATACACATACTTACCTGCACCACTGGCAAAGAGAACCCCATGAATTACACAGAGTTTCACACATACACCAGGAACTCCCATGTAAACTGACTGCAGAGTCTGAGTTTTAAATGCCCTTAAATCAACAGCAGGTTGGGATCCAAACTCATTCCTTGCAAATCATGTTACTGCATATCAAAAATAGAACATGGCCTTTTCTACAGAAATCTCCACTGTGAAGTGAAGTTTCCATGCTATACCTGAAAATGAAGCCAACATGAACCATCACTCTATTTGTTTTTCCTAATGTAACAGTGTATTAATGTCTCTAACCTCTGTCAGATTACTATACAAAGCTTATAATAACATGGTAGACTTTAAATAATACCTTGCAATGTAAATGAAGAGAAAAGCAATGGTTTTTCTTGACCTTGAATAACAAATGTGGTCCTCTAATTTTAATTTTGTGCTGATTTCAGTTGACCAGAATTTCACCTTAGAGCAAATTAGCCAAAACCCATGGGATCACCTTTTAAGACGATTCTTAAAAAACAATGTAAAAATACCAACAACCTGAGAACTGCAGTGCGATTGGTGATTAGCATCTGCTGGTTAAATAAAGGCTGTACTTTTTTATCGCCAAGCATCCAAAGGAAATTCTTTTTTTACAGTGATGCCTTTTAAAGTTTGCATTGTCTTAAAGTCATATAGATGGTCTGCCTAATGTAGAAGAAGAGAGAGTGCCATTTATTTCATGTTACTCAATTATTGAATGAAGCAATTAACATAGACTTATTTGCATGAGTAATTTTGCTGAAATACAAGAGCCTGTCCTATGCATGAATAAAATATTACGTTTTAGATACAGAAAATAATTTGGCCTATACCTTTGTATCCATGTGACTTTAACACATTGGGGTGGATGTGTTGTTACAGTGATCATCTTCTCTATTTAATGAGTATAAACACATCTTTTACGTCTATTAATAATGAGACAATAATGAAGATTATAGCTTTATGAATAAATATTCCACATGTCTATTGCTTAGCTACATGAGCGTGTGGGCCAGGGGGTTACATAAATCCATGCTTCATTATTGTACCATATTGGTACTGTTAGATATAAAAGAAAAACTCAATTAGAATTCAGTATTACCCATAGAAAATATGTCCCCTTAATTTTCATATTCAGACATATGAACATTCAATGGAAATTGGGTGTGTGCATTTTCTGGGAGTATCTGACTGTTGGGAAAGCCAATGGAAAAATATGACAGATTAAATAGTGTGACATAAGCATGGGAATATAGCACTTTTTATAAAGCATGAACACACAGGGAAGGGCACTCTGACTCTGGAAGATGCTACAGGAATGAATACTGGCCATTACTATTGGATGGGTGCTGAATATGTATATTATCTGGAGATGACTAAGCCTTATCCATGAAGGAGTTGGAACCAACTTAACCTGAGGCTTAGCTGAAAAAGGGAGGAAGGGAACAGGAGGGGCCTGCTGACTGGGAATTCCCTGGGAACATGAGAGGGTCTCTGCTTGTTCCAAACCTTTGAATAATTACACAAAGGAATAGGATAATTCTCTAAATGAAATGACGTATTCTCTCTAGAACTATTTGTATTGTTATGGGCCAGACAGGTGTGGTTTGGAGGGGGACTCCACAAATATAAAGTGTTTTTGTAATCGGAAATTAACAGTGCATTTTCACTGCATTTAAAATAAAGTGAGATGTCATTTCAATCCAATCAACATACATTTCTCAGTTCTGTATGCATTGATAGAGATAGAACTTCTATTTAGCCTGCACACAGCTCTTTCTAAATAATAATCTCATTAACTTTGTCTTGGGAAGATAGCTCAGGGGTAACGTGCTCACCTTGGAAGCAAGACAACAAGGAACAACGCAGGTTCAATCACCGGATCCGTGCTTAGAAACCTCTGGATATTAAGCGCGTTATAAGTAACCAATTACAATTACAAATGGTACTCAGAGGGGTTTCACAGAGATAGTTAACAATAAACTGTGATACAAAGACATCCGCACCATAGCCTAATGAAGATTTGCTTGATAATGTGTGTTCTGTGAAGGCCACAGCTTTCTAATGGTTGGGAAATGTGAAAAAGTTGAATTATCTCATTTCTACTCCCATAGAAAATGATGATAAACTTCATCCCATGCATCCCCTCAATCTTGACTTTACATAATAGAGAAAAAAAGGATCTAATGCCAGTGAGCCTCAATCTGCAAAAATAAAGGGGTAGGGCACACCTAATTGTGTTAGAATATCCCAAAACTATTTCCCTAGGTTGGTTGAAGAGACCGACTTGTTGTGCATTCTCACGCGATAGCAGTGCTTCCCTAATCAAAACCTGAAGAATTGTGATGCATTTCATTATAAGTTTACTTTAAACTGCATACACATACTAACAAACCACAGCATCATATGTATATGCGAAATGGGCAAACATGCAACAATTCACTGATTTACACATTTGTTGGTGATATGAGGGAAAGGCAAATTGTTTGTATCATTTGTAAATATAACTTTATGTGTAATTTGGAGATGTTTTGAAGTCAAAAGAGTTTTGATAAAGTGATTGACAAGCGACAGAAATATGGCTCGAATGACTATTGCTATTCAGGAATTAAACATATAGAGATGTCCGTATGTAAACGGAAGCATGTGTGTGAGTAATAGCGAGATTTATGCATGCAGATTATTTTGTGTAGACAAGCTTGCTTTAATTGTGTAATATTGTAGTGACTTCACCTACATAAAACATGGGGACTATCTTTCCATTGATTTCATTTTAATAAAATAAAATATTGATTCCTAAATTCACCTGTCACCAGAATTGTGGGGTGTAATGGTACGTCAGGGGCATTTAACCAGGGATTCCCGCTTAATGAAACAAACTAACATATTGCACTAAATATATGTGACAATTATTAGCAAGCTTATTTCAGACTGTGGGGGATGGTGCTGACAAGTAAATACTCTGGTACCAGGTTTTGCAGTAGACAAAGTGCATGTTGGGAGTTGTAGTACGTTTATCTTGAGCATGACACAACATTTTGGTGATGGCTTCTTGGGAGAGGGGAGGCTGACTTTGCAGCATCATCTCTCGCTGTTTTTTGCAACGAGCGAAATTAAGTGATGCACCGTTAAGGGGAGGAGTTGGGAAGATGTGAGAACTACGAAGAAACGAAAGGTTGAACTATTACATGGCTCAATATATTATTGTATATTAGGGTCCGACACCCGCTGCAGAAATTCTCCATTCCTGAACTGACAAACAAGAGTCCATCTTCTGCTGCTACACGCAGTGATCCTGAGACACTTATCTACCTATCCCAAGAGGAACTTTGCAGATGGTAGAGGTGCCTCAACTCACTGCATATCCCATAATTCCTTTGACGCAGAAGAGAGAATGCTGAACCTCAGCACATAAAGGGAACACTTCAGCCCTCCCAGTCCGACCCAAAATTCTCACCAATACTCTCATTGGTTGATGACAAGGGAGTAGGTTTGGGGTATGGATGGGTGTGTTGCACTGACTCGATCAAAGAAGACTTGAAGAGATTGCCAGCTTTTAGGGAAGGGGGGTTTTCCGTTGCCCCACAGCCATGCAGATCTTTCATAGAAGGCGACACAGTGACCTACTAATGAAAACCAATGCATTTTCTGCTGACCTCATGCAACTGATTTGTTTTATTATGGAGCCATTTTCTCATGTGTTTTCTTTTCTCTTTTCAAATTCTTCTATCAGCCCCAAAATCTCTGGCTATCTTCCTAAATGTCTGGGAAATATACCAGGCCACGGACGTTCTTTGGCCCGCGATAGCCAAACCAATTCTTTGGCGACCACACTAAGCATCATTGCACATAAACGATATAGGTGAACACATTTGAAAGATTAAGACTTCACATGAGGGAAAAAGTGCAACAGCCCTGATGGCTTGGGAGCCTCCCAAGCAATTTAACCACAGCCAAGACACAATGGTATATGTCAGGAGCCATTCCGGAAAGGTGCAGAAATCTACAATGTCATGGGCCACCATTGCCCATACCAGCTGTCGCCAGCCTGGTGTCCTGCACCACAGATTAGCACCCCAAACAAACAGGGCAGGACACCCACACACCTGGTGATACTTAGGATACTTAGGATGGTTTGCCCATTCATATAGGCATCAATTTAAAAAGTGCCTTATTTAGACTTCTAAGCACTTCCGGTAGGCACAATCATTATTAACCAACGAAATTGGCCCTCATGTTCTCGAGTAGGCAAATATTGGGGATCCAATTCTGATTGAGGTGAGGAGGCAAGGTTCACGGCTCGTCTATGCTTCTTTATTTCTGAGATTTCTGAGAAGTGACATGCTGAGATCATGCCAGCCACTCTCGCTTAATAGAATCCCTGTCCCGAGCCTTTAACTGCAAACACTCTCCTCCGAAGCAGCCTTCGCTGACCTCTTAATAAACTGTGCCGCAATAGGCCCTTGTCATTTCCAGAGAGCCGCATCAGCCTTTGATAAGAGCAATCAGTGACAGGCAGCTGCGAGAGAAACGGCATTTGCAATCCACGATCCGACCGGCGTGTGGATATCAGCAACTCCCCTAAATACATCAGAGGATGTGTGTAAGGGCTAATCCGGCAATTCAACCAGCAGAGAAAAATAGCAAAATGTTCAGGTGAAGAACATTAAACCGCAGGGGATTCAGTCGCACGGTGATATTTAAGGTGACAGAATCTGGGAATCAAAATTCAAACTCGTAACCTGGACCAACTCTATATTCATTTCAAAGTGCAATGCTGGCCCACTAAATGTAAGAAACGATACATTTACACATATGGGAAACCAACCAGCCATAAACACCTGATTCCAAAAGAGCTTTCACGTTTCCCCATTCCATGCAGGAGTATGCCAGCCCTGGTATTATTCTTTGCATTTTGGAACATGTAGCTGTGCTGCTTCTATTTTAATTCTACAAGTTCCAGAATTCAAAGAAATAAAAGCACAACTGTATAACCTACTCACGCACACATAACTACATCCCTCAGAACTAGCCATAACAGTCTACTGCAAAACCTAGAAACATAATCTGTACTTTAGATCACTATATCCCCAGAGAACACAATGCTAATCTAATTGAAGAAATGAATGCTAAATATACACTTTTCTACAACACAGTATATTGTTCAATTGTATTGGGAGACGTGGTTGCGAGATCCTTCCCCAGATTATTTAGCTCCCTATCTTTCACAGACGAGAAATATCCAAAACATATCAGTCTTTTGTAGCACTTCACCCCCTCATTGCTGGTGTCCTCCAAGATCTGGAACTGGTATCTGCTATTTCAGACCTGCCTGATACTGCAAGGCAAAACACAAGGGGGTGGGGGGTCCTGGGAGTCCCTCTGCCAGACATTAGTCCTGGTTACAAGAGCCTTAGCCAGGTTCTTTAGCTCACTATCTTTCACAGAAGAGAAATATCCCAAACATATCAGTCTTTGTCCTGCCCTGGGGCAGTCCAGCACCGAAATGCTAGGCAATTCTCCTCTGAACAAGAGTACCAACAGCAACCCCAGACACATGTTTCGGTCTGGTTGGACCTCATCAGTAGGGTGGAGCTGTGCCTCTCTAAAGAAGAGTGAGCAAGGGGTCCACGTCTGGATTCCCCTAGTAATTTAGGGTGGGACCCAAAGTTGCTTGCATATGCAAAAAACAAGGGGAGCCTGGGAGTCTCTCTGCCAGACATTAGTCCTGGTTGCGAGAGCCTTACCCAGATTATTTAGCTCACTATCTTTCACAGAGGAGAAATATCCAAAACATATCAGTCTTTGTCCTGCCCTGGGGCAGTCCAGCACCAAAATGCTAGGAAATTCTCCTCTGATCAAGAGTACCAATAGCAACCCCAGACACAGTTTTCAGTCTGGTTGGACCTCATCAGTAGGGTGGAACTGTGCCTCTCTAAGAATAGAAATGACTTGCTTAGTCAGAGCTGATCCACTACAGCAGTTTCCTGTGCTCATGGGGCTCGTTTCCAACATAGCACAGGGCTTTTTGTTGCCTGTCCAAAGTACCTTTATCATTTTGTGGGGTAGTGCATTTGTTTATGAGATCTCTTGGGAAAGTGTCCCCTCACAAACCTTGCATTGGCTGGCTTCTGCCTTCTTAATGGTTTGAAAAACTGCTGGGGGTCTCTCAAGAATGGAAGCTGCTTGTAGATTCTTATAACAAAGCACTGCCAGCATCCAGAGCATTAAACCTCTCACCATTTTTTCTGTCCAGAAACAATATGTTTTGTTGGCATGGGTATGAACATTATATTGTGTAGCGAGGGTGAGTCTTCACTTGCATCACGCCCCACATATAAACCAACCGCTGGGAGTGGTATTAAGTGATCTGAGGATGCATTAAAGATAAGTGACAAGTAATGAACCATCCTCCAAATTCATGACGTAATGAGTACATGTGTTCATCTACAGTGAAAGCAGGTGGAGGTCAAGACTGGGAAGACAATCCAAGGCATACTAAATCCTCTTAAACGTTGCATGACAAGAGGTATGAAAATCCAGATATCATGCCACATTGAATGAAAAAAGAATGCTTAGCATTAACTTGACCCCTGACGAATGGCTGACTATTGAAGCAATTTACAGACAGAAACATGTTGATTTGTTAACGGTAGTCCATGCCAGAAATAGACCTAGGCACTGAAAGATAGCTTGTGAGAAGCTTGGAAGAATGGGTACTATTGGAATGTTACAGCTGAGCTCTACATTTACACCATAGACCTCATTATGTAATGTGTGGTAATATAAAAATGGGCAGCATTTGAGAATGCTGCAATATTTACCACTCAGCACTATTATGTAATCCATATTATTAGGAATGTACCTCTTCCGAGACATGCTCTGTTGTTGCCAGGTCGCAGGTGGCAACCTAGGTGGACTCAACATTATCTGACTGCCATAGGTAACTTGACTGATCATCGTCAAATTCCCAATCGCTCACAGTCACTTTGCAACACTGCAACTACATGGTACATTCAAGATTGCACTCCATTATGGACATTTGGTCCATTCCAAGATGGCTGACTTACGCGATCACCTCCCATACAAAACGAGACCTGAAACACGCAACTTGCAACCCTTCCACATGCTGCAACTTGCAACCCTTTCACATGCTACTTCCAGAGAAGCTACAGATTGACTATTTCAGACCTTTCTACAGAAATCAGTGACAGTGTATTTTCACTTTCTAGAGAGAATGCACACACTCGTATTCCCTGACATTTAGTCCTCCGTGCAGATTCACGAGTTCATTGTGACTCGAACAGTAGAACTCTCCATGTTTGATAGAAGCAGTGTTTATACTGCTATTTTTTGCATCCACTGTGAGAACAACACAGGATATTCAAGGGCACCAGAGGTGTTTCGAGCTCTGGGGCAGAGTGTTTAGGTAAGGAATTGTGCAAAGGGAAACAAGGGGGATTGTGGTAGATGAAGTGTAATAAAACATGATTCTTTTATCTGTACCCCACAGCTACAGCCCGCAATATCAATAGTGCCCCCCCTAACAAGAACTGCATTACACCAACCGCTTCTGTTTGCACTACAGGAAGCACACCCCAGTGTTAGAACCCAGTGGGCCAGTTACTGTTTTCTAAAGAGGGAACAGGCACTGCTCTGTGACTTTTTTTTTTTATATATACAAAAAGAAAGTCCAGTATTTCAACCGGTGTAGCTTAACACTCTTCCCCCATCAACGATGGAGTCAAATATCCAAAATACTTTATTTAAATCTCATCTATTTCATAAAAACAATCATAAAAATGATCATAGTACATAAAACATATATCCTATGTTAAAACCACACAAGTAAGAACACCATAAGTGAAAAATGTTATAATCATTTCTTTAGGATCATACACTCTGATTCCTATGCCACACAATTGATGGCCTATTTCCTATTGGTGTAATGTAAACAACCCGACTTGTACAAGTTTCTGTCCTTCAGATACAATAATGTAGGACATTCTTCAGGGGATTTTTGACTTGTGCCGGAATTAATAATTCTTCTTTAGGGGAGAAACCTTTCATCCCATTGATAAATCCTGGGCCTGTTCTGTAAATCACCGCAGATTCCCAATTTCTTGAGGAATTCTTGCGTTTCCTTAATCTCTCCTTTCTATCTCACTGTTGGTCTGTAATATAGTGAGGTAAGCGCTCTCAGTCCTGTGTCTTATTATTCCACACCCGTGGTAATTGGACCCATTCCACCACTCTTTGAGGTTTAGTATTTTCCAAAAGTTCCTTATTCCTGCCTCACTATTACTGTGTCTGCGTCCTCATCTGGAGATTCATCCATGGCACAAGTCAAAAATCCCCTGAAGAATGTCCTACATTATTGTATCTGAAGGACAGAAACTTGTACAAGTCGGGTTGTTTACATTACACCAATAGGAAATAGGCCATCAATTGTGTGGCATAGGAATCAGAGTGTATGATCCTAAAGAAATGATTATAACATTTTTCACTTATGGTGTTCTTACTTGTGTGGTTTTAACATATGATATATGTTTTATGTACTATGATCATTTTTATGATTGTTTTTATGAAATAGATGAGATTTAAATAAAGTATTTTGGATATTTGACTCCATCGTTGATGGGGGAAGAGTGTTAAGCAACACCGGTTGAAATACTGGACTTTCTTTTTGTATATATAAAAAAAAGTGTATGCTCACAGAGCAAGAAGTCTATCCCTAGCTGTGACTCTGAACCATTCTGATAATAGAAACTACTCTGTGACTCACAGGAAGTTATGGAAACTGTCATCATGGCCTATATCTGACACACTTGTGTTAAACACAATTTGCTCGTGAGTGGTGGTCTTAGTTCCACTTACAATAGCAGTATTGCCTCAAACGGTTTTACCTCAGTGGTACCACTGCATGTCCCCAAAGGGGTCAGAGGGGACTTTAAAATGTAGAATTACTGAAAAAACTCAAACTAATCTGGTACCAGCACCACATGAATTAATATAAGCTCAGTTTGAGTTTGATGGTTATACAACCAATCTTATAATCTGTCCTAATACGATTAATTTGTGATTCTGGACAGTGTGTTACACATGATAAGCAATTTAGTAATCAATATTCGCACTTTAGAAGGTGGTCAGGTAGGGCTTTAGGACCCCATTTGGAGTGACGTCATAACCATTCCATCTTCACGTCACATGCTGGTGCTGACTGAAGTTTTTAATATTAAGGTAAACGTTGTGAAAAATGAAATAAACAGTCAGCCCAAGGTCCAATGTTTAATTAGTTATTTAAACATCCAACCCTTAAATATATGCCTACTATAAAGATCTGTTCTCATTAGTATGTTCCCAAAATGCACTATGGATACCTGGATCTTTGAGGTTTTCCAGACTTTTTTTGGCAAAATACAGTCCTGTTTTTCTTTTTATGAATTGTACCACACTATTTTACAGCAAAATGCCTTGGAACACCTCCCACTTTGCCTGGCCGCCCCCCTTATCCCACTTTCTACACACCTTATTCAGAAAAGTGCGCACTACCGGAAACCTCACTAGTGCTGTTTGTCGCCTTCCCCTATAGGGCCTCATTACACGGAAGGCGGTGAGCCATGGCGCTATTAGAGCCATGGCTCATGCCGGTAAAATACCGGCACCACCTTGGCGGAAAGGGGATTTACTGCCCCATTCCAAGGTTGGTGGGGCGGTAAATCCCCCTTCCGTCATTGCCCTTCCCCATTCCCATTTCTGCCCCATAGGGCTCTATGGGAATGGGGAAGGCGCTAATTACGGCACCACAATTTTGCGGTGCCGTAATTAGCTCCGAGGTCCCTTAGCGGGTTGGTTTTTAACGCCTGCAAAGAGCAGGCGTTAAAGCACCAACCCGCTAAGGGACCTCGTAGTAAGGCGGTAATGGTTAACGGTCACCGTTACCATTAACGGTGGCCGTTAACCATTACCGCCTTCCGTGTAATGAGGCCCACTCCGTCTTGGAACGACAACTTGGTTGTATGTCAGAGGTGTGAATTGCACGTTTTTGCCACTCCCAGAAAAATGTGTTTAACATATGATTTTACTTTTTACCAACATTTTAAACTTTTTGTTTCTCTCTTTGTTCCACTTGTTTCTCTTTTTTTCCCCTTTTCCACACTTTTACTTACCATTACCTGTGAAATTCAACCAGTATGTAAGATCAAAATGGACATTCTTCAAAATGGGATTGCGATATTTGGATTTGCACATTTGTATTTCGTTTTTTTCTGAATGCAAGACTCATAACATTATTTCAGAAAATAATTTACGTGGTTATTATATATTTTGATGACGTGATGACTATATTTTACTCAGTAAGACAGGTGTAAGACGGTACAATTTAAGAAAATAGCCAGCTGGCCAGCTGCCCTTGTTTGTCCAATTAAGCTGTGCATGTTTTCATAGCTGCTTTACTGAAGAGAGCTGTGTCATTCTGTGGCTATGCAATGTTCAGCAATGTCTGGGGGGGCTTTAGCAAATGTGCACCTGACAACACAACTTTCACCCACATAGAAAGGGAAGATAGTTATAGATCGAGAAAGAGAGAGTGTCTGTGTGTGTGTGTGTGTTAATGTTAATGTTGAAGGACATTTGTACTGTGCACTATCACCATCGTAGTGGTCCCCTGGCGCTCTGGCGGCTCTGAAAAAAAGGGAGGAGAGGGGGTGGGTTAGTGGGAATAAGCTGGAAAAGTGCAAGAGAGCAGTGATGTGCTGTTGGCAGCCTCAGCCCGGTGGGTCCGTTGGCTGGGCTTGGGGTGTTTTATGGTCCGTAGTCGTCGTGTGCTGTTGTGCAAGTCTATGTGTGGTTTGTTTTGTTGTTGCATTGTTGTGAAGTTTGTACGGATTGCTGCGTTTTAGGCTTGTGGTTGTGTTTGGTTATAGGTTGAGAGGTGTATGCAGAGGGATGGCATTGTTAGTTGGTTGGTTAGTTGGCATTGCTGTCCTTGCAATTGTGGGATTACATCTAGGCGCGGTACATGCTAACAGTCACATTTCTATCTAGATGCCGTGTAAGCTAAAGTTCAGAATTCCATACTAGAGTGGCACATGCAAACAGTCACATTTCTGTCTAGATGCGACACAAGCTAGGGTTCAGAATCCTGAGTGTGGTGCATGCTGACAGTCACATTTCTATCTAGATTCGACGCAAGCTAGGTTCAGAATTCTAAGTGTGGTGCATGCTAAGAATCACATATGCTAACAATCACATTTCTGAAATTCCATCTAGGTGTGGCATATGCTAACAGATTTGGCGCAGACTAAACTTGAGAAATTCCATCTAAGTGTGGCTCATGCTAGTAATCATATTTCTGTCTAGATTTGGCGCAGACTAAACTTGAGAGTTCGTCTAGGTGTGGCACATGCTAACAGTCACATTTCTGTCTAGATGCGATGCAAAACTGGCAAATGCATTGTGCAACAAAAAAAATGAACCATGAGAACTCAGCTGAGTAAGGTAAAAGCACAGAAGAGTGATGATAAAAAGTTAAACTTCCAAATGAACGAGTTCTTGCATGGAAAGGGCAGTGGTACAGCAGAACACTATCGGATTCTCCTTAAAGATGTGGTGAGGATTTGGGGTAGGAACCAGGGTTTCAACTGCCTGTCGTGTTCTATGTTATCAAGGAATCCAGCCATAGCTGCATGTCGAATTTAATCCTCCAAAATTGTGCAAATACCCAGACTTCTCTTCGGCATTGTGGGAGTTGACCAGTACTGTTACATCAGCTTTAATATAAGCAAGGAGTGGAAAGCACAAACGTTTTTTACCTGGACAAAGAGTCAACACCATTTTAAAGAAACGAAAAACTTTACAAATCCTTTAATCGTAAATAAATTTCGATGTTTCAGGCAAAACACAAAGTACCTCCAGGAACCTTATACCATAGGCATGGAATAATTGTAAAAGGTAGTACTGGCAATCTGGAAAATTTCATGAATGAGACTCCTTTCCCAACCAACCTCTGCCCCAACCGCCACCATTTGGTGCCATTTTCAGGTTTCTTACACACACGTTGGCCTCATGGCTAGGTAGGCAAGTACATTACTACTGGACTATCTTAAATAGCTTATTTTATCTGTTGGAAACTTTCTTTCCATGGACTTCAATGGAACCCCAGCTGATTAGTACGGCTTGAAGCCTGCAGTGACATTTGAAGGTAGCCTTGTTTACTTTCCTTGCTCGACACCCATTGTCAGGGCAGTGGTCAGCCCTTCTGGTAACCAGTGCATGAAGACTATTGTTTTTACTGCAGCACACATTACCTTACAGCCAAGTGTTGCAGGAGTACCATGCATCCCTTTTTCTTTAATGAGGGACAAGGCGCATTAAAAGGTAACCCAGGAGGGCATGGTGGCAGTCTACCATTTTCTTTATGTTGTACTTTTATGTATTTTTATAGCCAAGGTAAATTGCTTTGTAAGAGACAATGTTGGTGCCATACTCCACATGATCATTTCTGTATGGAAGTACAGCATTCCAAGCAGTCTAAACGAGCTGCCCAGTCACTGGCCAGAAAGTATTCCCGCCACCTACTTTGCTCCCCAACTAACTCCACTGCCCCACCCCCAACAAAATCTAGGAAGGCAACATGTGTACAGCTTGGATGCAGACAAATGTGCAGTAGAGTGTGCACAGGTGGCAGTTCACCATTACGCCAACCAAAATCTGTAGGTTTGGCAAATAGGTATGCCCCGCTTCAATAAAGCTAATCTATGGTGGAACAATGAGGGTGTCTGGGATGAGAGCTGCTGCCCCAATCTACATGTTATGAGCAGGTGCAAGTTATGCCTGTTCTTTGGAGATGAGATGTGATCGCCTGGATAGCCGGAGGTGCTAAAAAGCCACCCATGAAATATGTGCTGCTATTGGATCAAATCTAATGAACAACTGTTTTTGCCAGAGTGCTATCACAAGTGAGAAGGTTGAGGCTTTGATCCATGAAACAAGAGCAAGAATCACCACTGGTCTTTTACAGTGCCCTGAAATAATGTATCAGAAGTCAAACATACCTTGCAAATTCACCTCAGGGTTTGGTGGACAAGTACATTAAAAAAAACAAGATTAAGGCCAAAACTAGTGAGTCGGGTTGAGAATTGCTCCCCTCTAATGCACCAAGATGGTATTTAATGGAAAGTCCACAACCCTGTAAAGTCAAACGACCAAAGCCAGTGCAGACGAGCAGTCCCACCAGAATTAAGGAGCTGTTCCTCATCACATTTGTAGAAACCCACAGAAGAAAAGTAGGCTGATGGGAAAGGAATCTCCTGGGAGGCCAGAGAACACTTCCTACTCATTTAGGAGAATTCCAAGTGTCAATCAGGGCTACTAGTGTCAGAGGGATTTTTGGGAGACGAATCTCCCTGTGGGACATCCTGTAATGTGTTCTGCATTATTAACTCAAGCATGACGAATGAGGCAAGTACAATCATTAAATCTCTTGATGTGATAACATGTCGTCGGCAGAGCAGGAACACAACTCTGATGAACGGTTGGTTACTGAAGTCTTAGGAGGGTAGGATTTATCAGTTCAGCCCCACTGATGAGATTACGTACATCACAAGAAATATTATGTTGATCGCAAGCATCCTTAACAAGGATCAAAACAGACTTTACCAGCAGGAGCTTAAAAGCAGCTCTGGGGGAAGAATGAGCCAGTACATCGCAGGCTACAAACCTAAATTGCATGGGAGATGCAAGTTATACCTTTTTTATTATAATTGTTGTTTTATAACGTGCTTAATACCAACGTGTGGTTTCCAAGCACAAGATCAGACTTGTAGTCCTAGTGCTCTTAGAACACAACCCCCAAAACAGAATGTGTCACATGGGTGTTACTTCATTTTACCAGGAAGGACTGGTGACAAAGTAGCTCGTCAGAGCGTTCATCAAAAAAAACAGGCTCTAAGCTTATAGGAGCTCAATAACTCAATTTGCCCTCTCCTTAGTCCGATGCAAGATACTAAGTAGCCAATGATTCCCTGGAAAGCATCACGAGGAAGACCTGCCCCTTGCTAAAATGTGCAGCAGGTTTGTCAGGAAAAGTCCATGCCCGAGGTGGTAGCAAACCGTGCCACAATGTGAGCAGAATGTTACAGGATAGTCATGTACTCTGCAGCATTCATAACCATACAGATCACCAAAAGGAGCCTGAAGAGGGACCTAGTCTGGTCATGGGCTCTTCCAACCAAAATAGAGTTACATTATACAGACGGTTTAATGCATACAGTGGTCCTAGTACACCAGTAAATGGGTATGGTCTTGTATACAGCCCTCTAGATAAGGAGCGTATTGTGCCCATTTACACATGCAATTATAGGAAATACGGATGATTTTTGTTTCTACTGCGTACCATGTACGCTGTGTTTATTAATTTAAAAACATACTTTCCACCACTAGATGGCACTCTAGCAAGGAAGCTCCTGCTTGGAGGCAGGCAGACCCTTCCCTTGCCAGTCTGAGACATGGATCCTAATCCAGGGCTGAACCGACCCCCTCGGCCCTGGAAGACCTTTCCAGAAATGCATGTGTCCTTCTGCTGTGTTTTTTCATTTGCAGAGCAAGCTGAGACAGGAGGCCACAAACGCGGCGACACCAGAGATACCAGCCAGCTAAGCATCCTGCCTTTCTGCTGCTGACGCTTTTCAATTGCATTTTTATTTTCTCTACGACAGCCCTCTCTCTCTCTGTGAGAGAGAGAGGGCGAGAGAGAGAGAGAAAGAGAGAGAGATAGATGGACAGAACGAGAGTGCTAGACTGTCGTATGAAACCGAGGGTACAATTACCTTGGATGTATATCACATTTAAGATACATTATGATATTTTTAAATGATTAGAAGGCATATTTATTTGAACCAATCATTTTGATTTATAATACTAGAGATCTCAAAGGAGATATAGTCAATATTAATAAGTATTTTGATTTCATAATACAAAGCTTCAGCACCATGCTTTAGAGATCTGAAAGCAGATAAAGCCAATAGTAGTTGTCATTTGTTGTTCAGGAAAACAAGGAATGCCCTATTAAGAATTAGCTGGTAACCTTAAGAGAGCATCTGTTCCCCCGTCCCCATGTGCCTCCTCTCGTTTTCGCTCCATTCAGCTCCTTGCCCCCCTCCACTGGAAGTCCCTTCCTCTCTCTATCCGTTCCATTCCCACCTATTCCTCCTTTTGTGTCTCCTTGAAATCTCTGCTTCTCCACTCCGCTCCCTGACACTCTTATCCCCTCCTTCCACCTTACCTTATCCTCCCATTTACCCTCCTCTTCTTACCTCTCCCTCCCTTCTCCGTTCCTCTTAAGTTCCCTCTCCTCCTCTGTCGTCCTCAGCTCATTCCTTTTCCTTTTTCCCACTTCCTCCCCCTTCTCCACCCGCTCCTACCTCGTTTATCTTCACTGGCAAATTGTTCTACTTACTGCATTACTGGTTTGATTCATATTTTGTAATTGCTTCTACTGTTGTTATTGTATCCTTGTTATAATGTAAAGTGCTTTGACGGAAAGCGTTATTTAAACACAATAAACATAACATAACATAACATGAATAACCCTCTGATCCCCGATGGTTTCTTGTGCCCTCCTACCTTATTATGCCTTGTGCTCATGAAATCTTAGGAAGGGACAACTTTAAGAACCCGGATGCAAAGTCAATAGCATAGCTGGATAAAATGCTTATACTTGACAAGAAACATGGCAGGGCTATGAATGATAGCTGCTGTTTTTATTAACAAACTCAGTGCTACTCTGCAGGTTCAGTGTAAGATTTACAAGGACGCAGCCAATGTTTCGAGGTTAGGGGGCTCCATGACAGTTTTTATATCTGGCTGTGGCTAGGGCCATTAACCCATTGTGCTGTTGACCGCCCCGCCCTCTGAGCCCAGGAGGCTGAATAGCTATTACACCTACGTTTGGCCCATTAGATGCCTCTTTCATCCCACCTCAGAGGCTATTAAGTTACCGCCAGACTTTTAATGACCCCCATTAACCTCATAATCCGAGTCCGCCAAATAAATGCAATGACACTAGCTCTCAAAGGAACGCTCCGGATCCAAAATCGTCATCAAAAGGTCATCAGCATAAAGGAGCCCTTTGGAAATGCAATCTTCAGCTGAAATACTTTTTATGCCTGGGTGTGTTCTAAGTACAACAGCTGGTGGTTCTATAAACAAATCAAACGATAGAAGTGATAAAGGACAACCCTGACTTGTACCACTCTGAATTTCAAAGAATTCTGGCCCACAGCTATTAACAGTCATCAAAGCCCTTGCACCATTATACAAAGCTTTAACCCCCTTAACTGCTAAGAGCTTTCACTCCGAGTGTTAATCCATTTTTTAGACATTCCAATATATTGGCATTTAATCCCTTGTAGCTTTTTTGTTACAAACGATATCCTGACCAAATGCGCACCCTTTTCTTCCCAAAAGTAGGTGGTCGTAACTGTCTCTCTGCCATTAAATCATGGATGGCATTTCACTTCCTCACTCTAAATGCTGGGAAAACTGAGGTCCTATTCTTCCCCGTTAACACAATTCCTCCTCAACCCCACACTAGTGTCTAGCTCCCCCTTCTACTCTTTCTTTCTCCCCTACTGCACACAATCGTGGTCTTTATCTGCACTCTAATCTCTCTTTTACTCATCATATTTCCTTCACGTCCCGTTCTTGCTGCTTTCATCTTTATAATATTCATAAAGTTTGCTACTCCCTCACCTTCCATGCAACTAAACTTCTTATCTCTTCTCTCATCTTTGAAATCAAATCTACCATTCCTCTGTTTGTGTACTCTGTCTTCTCTTCTACCGTAATTCTATCTCAGCATCACTTGCTCCTCCTGTCTTTAAGTTGACCGTTCTCCGTCCTCTCTGCTCCCAGTCCTGTTTTCGTTCTTTCCAGCTTCTTACTCCTCTTCATTGGAACACTCTTCCCCTATCTCTTCAGTCTACCAAGGTCTACTCTCTCTTTCGGGTCTCTTTGAAAAATCATCTTCTCCACTGTCCATGATTGTTCGCTAGCAGAATTGATGTTTGATTTACTCCACAGTTCATTATTTTTGCACATTTGGTTTTAATTTTGTGCACCGCTTTGGACAAAAGCGCTATATAAGATTCAATAAAATACAAATACAAAATAACTCCACCAAGGATTTGTGGTTTGCTGTAGTGGAGTGTGAGAAAGGAAAGTGACAAAATGTTGTGCTTTTTCAGAAAATGGTAATAAAATTATGCACAAAGAAGCCTGTGTTTGTTTCTTTTTTCTTTTAAGAGCTATAAGCAAATGTTTTGTGGTTCTGAATACACCATCTTCCTAGCTTTCAAGAACAGGTTGAGTAGAAACAAAATAAAATATTTTTCATAAGTGTACTTTCAGTTGTGTGTAGGCAATTCGTCCCTTTTTATTCAAGCTGAATGGGAAGACAGAAAGGCATACATTTCTGAAAAGTAGATACAATTCCAGGTTTAGGAAGGGGTCATTTGCGCAGATCGCAGATCAGACAAGACCTATTTACACATAATTGCCATTATTTGCCAAAAATTGCAAAATTGACTGAAGCAAAAGTATGTGCTGGACATGTTTGCACTTGTAACGTAATGCCTTCCATGAATATTCAGAAAAGCAATGCATCACTACATTCTCCTGACTCTTCTAGTTAGGAAAGCACACATTGGTGTAATGTTTATGAAAACATTATGTTTATGCTGACGGCCTTAAGTGACCTACTTAGCATTTGAAAATAATGAAAAAAATGTGGTGAAGAATGTGAAGCATACATTTTTGGAAAGAACACAGGCTGACAGTTTGAAGGGTGTGTGACGTTCGCATGTCACAAAAACATGCAGTGCCTAAAGCAACAACTGAATGTATGGGACATTGGGGAAACAAAAGAGTTGCGTAACAAAGAGCAGTAGCACATGTATGAAAAACATTATTAACACCAAGAGAAAACAATGAATGTCCTGCCATCCCACATTCCCACAAGTGTACCGATAGAAATGGTACCTCACATGTTTGGACGCACTGTCCCTGGCCTAAAAGGAAACAGCTAATCCACGGGTATGGCAAACGCTCTGGGTAGAGTGTATTGGACCTTGTGGCATCACTGCCACAAAACAAAACAAGGAACACATAACACATACATTTTCAAAAAGTAGACACATGTGGGAATTACAAATACACCAAGCGTGCACTACAAATACACCCAGATGCTGTGCATCTCTTACACAGAATGCAAAGCAAATTTGAATAAGTGGAAAATATACATTATTTTGAGGCATTTGCTACAGGGGAATCAATGAAATGCTCAGCGAACAGTGCATGGTCTACCCTTGCACTTTACCGTAGGTGTCCCGATGAAAATGGTGCCTCACATGTGTGGGTACACTGGCTTTGGATGAAGGCAAATGGCTATACCACCAGCATGGAGATGATCCATATAGTGCATATTTGGCCTTGTGGCAAGCTCATGCACTGCGGGCTCTGGCATCACAACCATCAAGGAAAGGTGGGAACCCCATGCAGTTTTGAAAAGGAGAAACCCAGGGGAATCCAAACATATCTTGCTTTTGTTGATTGCATATCATTTTTTTTTTAGACAGAATGCATAGCAAATCGGAACCGCTGAATTTTCCATTTGGAAAGCACAACAACAGACGGGGGGCCTCATTAGGACCCAGGCGGATTTCGCGGTGCTAAATGCACCGCGAAGCACGGCGGAAAGCCGTCGATAGCGCCATGGGGGTTGGCGGATTTACCGCCCCATTCCGACCTCGGCGGAGCGGTAAATCCCCAATCCCCATTCTGCCCTTCCCCATTCCCATTCTTGCCCCATAGGGTATAATGGGAGTGGGGAAGGAGTTAATTACGCCACCGTAAAATACGGTGGCGTAATTAACAACGAGGTCCCGTAGCGCCATGGTTTTCTCCGCCTGGTAAAACCAGGCGGAGAAAACCTCCATGGCGCTAAGGGAACTCGTAGTACGGCGGACGGGTCCGCCGCGATTAGCGCTGGCGGAAACCCACTCCGCCTGGGTCCTAATGAGGCCCGGGGAATAAAATATTATTTTAGCTTGCCACGTTACCACAGGTGTCCCAACAAAAACGAGATCTCACATGCATGGATGCGTGCACCTGGGTGGAAAAGGGTAAACGATTGGTATGTCAACTGTTCTGCTTTTAGACTTGTGGACACCTTGCAGATTTGGGCATGGGGTGTAACAGCCACAAAGGAAACCGTAGCACCCCCTACATTTCTGAAGTGAAGACCCCCTTGACAATCTAATGAGGCAACACCTGCATGAATTGGAAATGTGACAAAAAATACACTACTTCCATGCATTTTGCATTGTGAAATGACCAAAACGCTCACAAAACACCACATGTTCTACCTTCCCACATTCACACAGATGTCTCAATGAAAACCAGACCTCACATGTGTGGGTGTACCCACATTGGGTGAAAAATTAAAAGGTAAGCCATTGGTCTGCCAACTGGTCTAAAAATACAAGATGCATCCTGCCTTGGGCCTTGTTGGCACCCCACAGATTTGGCCCTGGTGTGTCACAGTCACCAACGAAACCAGGGAACTCCCTGCATTTCTGAAAAGAAGAAACCTCTGGGAATCCAAAGGGGCATCACTTGTGTCAATCGCGCTGGAATTTGTCACCCAGAATGCACTGCAAAGTTTTAAATGACAACACATACACTATTTACACAAATTTCCCAGTGGGAAATGACCGAAACACCCTCAAAACACCACATACCCTACCTTTCCACATGCACACAGATGTACTGAGTAAACCAGAACTGACATGTGTGGGTGTACTCACTGAGCAGAAAAGGAAAAGCGAAAACTATTGGTATGTCAACACTTTCTGAAAACACAAGATTCATCCAGCCTTTGGCCTTGTGGCCTGGGGTTGTCACAGCCATCAAGGAAACCAGGGAACACCTCGCATTTCTAAAAAGAAGACACCCGTTAATGCCTAACTTGCAAGATTTGGGCAAGAACTTCTTAGCCAGAATGAACGGCAAAGTCCAAAACATAGGGAAAAAACAAATTTCTTTTTAGATATTTGAGACCAGGAAACCCCCAAAACACATGGGCAACAATGCATGTTCTACCTTCCCATGTTCCCACATGTGTCCCAATGAAAAGGGTACCTCAAATGTGTGGGTGCACTGATGTAGGGGCAAATCGGAAAGGCTAAAACAGTGGTACACCAAATGACCCAGGAAGATTAAATATATACTTTAGTTGGACAACCCCCAGATAATAACAGGGAACCGCCTGTATTTCGGAAAAGAAGAAACCCATGGGAATCCAAAGACACCTAACCGGCGAGGATCAGGCAAGTATTTCTTACCCTGAATTCCCAGCAAAGTACAAAATGTAGAAAATCAAGCAATTCTGAGATATTTGTGATCAGGAAACCACTAAAACACGTTTGCAAGAACGTATGTCCTACATTCTCACATTCCCACACGTGTCCTGATGAAAAAGGTACCTCAAATGTGTGGGTGTACTGACCTGGGGAAAAATCGGGAAAGGCTAAAACACTGGTACACCAAATGCTTTTGGACAACCTAATTCCATACTGTGTTTGAATCAGTAGACAACCCAGAGATGATAAGAAGGAGCCCTCTGCATTTCTGAGAAGATGACACCTGTGGGAATCCAAAGAGGCATCCCTTGCATGAATCATGTAAGAATGCACCCAGAATGCACTGCAAAGTTTTGAATGTGACATAACATACAATACTTTCACACATTTCCCAGTGGGAAATTAACTAAACACTCGCAAAACACCTGAGCGCAAGAGGGTAAATCATCAGTATGCCAACTGCTTTGGAAAGACAGGAATCACCCAGCATTAGCAACCACTGGCAAACACAACAGTACCAAAACATCAAAAACACATTGAACAGTATGTATCATGCTTTGCACAAGCATGAGACATAGTTTCATGTGTTTATGCTGTGGAGTAGGGGGTAATCACATACATGTCTCGGGAAGATAGCTCAGCGGCAACGTGCTCGCCTTGGAAACAAGACGAAACGAAACAACACAGGTTCGATCCCCGGGTCCGCACTTAGAAACCTCTGGGTACTAAGCGCGTTATAAATATGCAACTAAGAGACATATTCCTGTAATAGTGCCTCGATGCCCCCGGGCTGTGTGAGCGTTTAAAAAATGCAAATAAATAAATGTCTGTGCTAGTAATGCAAACATGAATTCCTTCTGAGCATGCAGTGCACCGTTGGTATGGCACACTTTTCCTCTCTCAGAATAGTGTGCAGAGGAAATGAGCACCATACCAACTGGGCATTGAATGCTCAGAAGAAATTAACTTGTGCATTACTACCACAGAGATGTTTGATAAATTGGTGGTCATTCTTATCTTCCCAAAATGCACTTTGTTTTTTAAGCAAAGCAGCCAGCATCCAATATTCAGAGCACACACATCATTTAACAAATAGGTCCGCCATCCAGTTTCACGCACACAATTCACTATGCGGGCCCCAGTCCTGCCCACACACTACTAAAAAATCCTCACACCGCTCCCAGTAAAAGCCTTGACAATAAAAAATAAATAAATAAATAGCATATATGGACCTTTCTAGGGGCCGATCGGCAGATTATATTGCGAGTCTGCCCCCAGGGAGGATAAAATCTACTGCCCCACCATTTTTGGCTCAGGAGGGGGAGAGGACCACTTATTAATAATAATGTCATAATAATGTATGTAGTAAAGGACTTTGCAGCAAGGAGCTATATACATATCAAAATATTATTATTATTATTATTATTATTATTATTATTATTACTATTATTATGCTAAGAAACCACTCCCCCCTCAAAAGAGGCATCCCCGGTGATCATGTGATATTGCTGGGTGGAAATCGAATGATCTGAGCTCAGCACATTTTTGTGGGTAGGTGTGGATGGAAAGGTGCATCACTCCCCTTTCAAATGAGACCCCCCCTAAATCAAAATAGCATGAAAATGGCAGAGGTTGAAGGAGAAACCTACCTTCTCCTTCACACGCCACAGCCAACATGGCTGCAGTGTGTGAATAACAAACCGTCTCTCATTACGAACGTTAAAGCCTCCTCCTACAAAGCCCAGGGGTTGGAGTTACAGTTTGAGCGATTGCTGCGCTGCAGCGATCGCACAACCTGAAGTGCTTAAAAGGACGAGTAATCTCGCCCTACGTACTGCAGAAGAAGTGTAAAAGGACGAGATACCTCATCCTTAGTACTTAAGGAGTTAAAAAGCTGCATACGTCACTGGCCATAGAGCACCTGAAGTAAAACTTGATGGAGATAAATTCAATATACCCTATCAAAAGCCTTTTCGTCATCAATACTGACAGCTGCATAAGCATCTACAGAATGTTTCTTGTGGTGAATGATGTTGAACCGCTCGCTCAGATTGTCATAACTATTCCTACCACTCACAGACCCAGTTTGATTCCTGTGGACCAGATATGGCAGCAAACCATTGGGTCTCCTAGCATACATTTGTACCAAAAACATCACATTCACATTCAGTAACGAACTCAGGCAAAAGTTGCTACAATCAGAGTGATCTTTCCATGGTTTCAGAATAACTGTAATCAACGCAGATGGCATGGAATCAGTAATGGAATCATTTGTTCTGGATACTCACAAGGCATAGTAGGTTTGTCCCTTCTACCTCACCCCTGCTCTTAAATATTGTGTTTTTAATTTTTTTCCCACCTTTGCTCCCTCCTTGCCCTGTGAGCACTTTGAAACACTATTTTCTTATTGTATAAGCGCCTAACAAGCAAATAATAAATAAATAAATCCCGAAACAATCTCTGTGTACAATTGCATTACAAAAGGAGCAAGAATGTGGCTAAAAGTGTTATAGCATTCCATCGGGAACCCATCTGGTCCCGGGCAGTTCGCTGCTGTTATCATCTCCATAGAGTCCACAACTTCCTGAGTGGATATTTCCGCATCAAGACATATGTTGTCATGTTCCTCTAAACCAGGGACATCTCCCCTTATCTTTAAATTTCAGACAGCTCGCCAACAGCGTACCTGATTTCTCACCCCACTCCCAAAAAATCTGTCCGGTATGAAACAAATCCCTCTATGCCCTCCAATGCAGCTCACAATTAAGGGAGCACTTAGCATTCAGCACAGAAGACATGGTAACAGCAGAAGGAGAACAGTAATATTGCTCCTCAGTCAGTCTACACTTATCTGCAAGCCTTACTAGTTCTGCCTCTCTCTATTGCCTCTTGTAAGATCCAAAACGAATCACCTTGCCTCGTAGTGTCGCTTTTAAAGCATCCCAAACAACAGATACATTATCAACCGTCCCTTATTTGTGAAATACCGCAAAATTTCCCACTCAATATACTTAACGAAATCCAAAACCAATAAGAGGCTTGTGTTTAATCTCCAATGCTTCCACTCTTTCAGGCTTCCAACATTTATCTATAGCCAGGTCAATAATAGCATGATCAGAAATTACAACATTATGTATACTTCACTACACACATTGCCACAAATCTCCCTACTAACCAAAAAAATAAATCTATTTGTGATGAATATCCATGAGGAATCAAATTAAACATATACTATCTACTTCCCTGATGCAAATCACGCCAGACCTCATGTAAATCCCATGCATGCACAAGCTCCACATTACCTTTCCTAGCCCTAACTTCAGCACAGTAGGTAATTGCCCTCGAATTTTCCAACGCTACATGCAAAGTTGAGTTAACGTCTCCTACAATTATGACCTCTGCCTCACAGATACTAGCTAGTACTTTTTTAAAATTCTGCCTGCGCCAGATTTCATGCATAAACATTCAAATGCACCAAGCATCTATTCTCCACATGTAGTTTAATTGCAACGTATCTACCTTCCGAATCCACATCCACTCTCTCTACTGTATATCTTAAATCTCTCTTGAGCAAAATGGCTACACCTGTGGAATTGCAAGTGAGCTACCTGCCGAAAGGAAAGTTCGGGCGTTTTCCTATTTAAAAAAGTAAGTACTTTGTCCTTTTTAAGAGGACTTCACATTCCAACTCAAACAATGCGAGCAGTTTGTCATCTTGCCAACCCGGGATAAAATATATCGTCACCCAAATCACACTCATCACTCATCATGTAGTCCATAAAGCCAAGCAGACAATATAAGTGATATAAGTCCTACTATTGCAGCATGCACAAAACTCAGGAGCACTGCCGTATAGAGAAGAGACAATAAAACACACACACACACGGACTGGAACGTGGAATAAGAATGACAAGAGAGTAAGCAGTAACAGCCCTTTACTAATGCACCACTGACAGAATAATTAAAAAACAATTAAATCAGAAAAAGACAAGAGGAGCCCTTGCAGGGCCCAACATTGTCATCATTAACAGCTTTGATCATTAACAGACTTATCCTTGGCCTCAAGCACAGGGACCACATCTCTCCACCGCTGAAATCCTTTCGCTAGCTCCCCCGTGGCTGCAAAGATCAAGTTCAAGACCCTCTGCATTGTAAACAAGGCTTTCTGGGGCCTGGGACCTACCTACCTGCAAGCTGCAAACTTAAATACTGTCCTTCCGGGCCCTCCGCTCATCTTGCTCCAACCTTCTGCGAGTGAGCCGGTTCGCCAAGCAGACATTTGGAGGGAGATACTTATCCTCAGGAGGGGCCTCCCTCTGGAATAGACTCCCTTCCGCCCTCCATCTTGAGTCTGATCTCCTTAAATTCCGGAAACTCCTTAAGACATTCCTTTTCTCATCTTCCTTTGCTCTCGCTCTACCCTGTTAACCTCCCTCTATGTTCTATCCCTCTCCCCCTCCCCTTCCACACAGCCTGCTGACTTGCCCCCTGGTGTACCTCAGAGTCTCACAGGTCCCTGGCACCCTCGCCAGTCCTCTCGCACTTGCATCTGAGCCTGCACTTGCCTCATCACTACTGCACATGGCCAAGGACCCACTAGAGTGTCATCCCTCAGCACAAACCCAGCTTCTGACTGACTGGGTGAACTTACACCATTCCCACCCCCCTGCAGTTGTACTCTCCTTTCCCCCCTCCCTCCACTGTAAAGTCTGTGACTTGCACAATCTGAACGTATCGTCCTTATTGAAGATCATCTATCTATCCTCCCAGTCTCCCCTTCTTGCATGGTGGCACCTAAATGCACTTGGAAAAACTGCAGAATCGTCGACAGACGTGTTTGCTGGTTTCTACACTGTTAACTGTACTTTATGCACTTACCCTGCCTTTGCAGATGTGTGATGTTGAGGAATTCAAGGGCTCTGAACGACTGTTGTTTTTCTCCCCTTTTCCCTCCATCCTTGAGCGCTTTGAAACACTGTCTTGTGTATGGGTGTTTTACAAATAAACATTACCATTACCATTATATTAGAATAAAAGAGAAACTAAAGCAAACCAAATGCAACGCACTCTCAACCCCAACCTATCCTAACGTGTATTAGCCCAGCTCAGTCTGAGGCACATCCTAAGGAGGGCATAAAGCCACCAGAGCAAAGGGAACCATCAAGAGTCGCATCAAAACCTATAATCCTATAACTATGCCCAGCATGGATCCTGGACTGGGGATTGTTGTAAAATAACAGACTTGAGAGTAGTATGAGGCTTGCATGTTATTCGGCAACTCCACGCTTGAGGTTGCTTTTTACTCCCAAGTGAACTGATTGGGTATTGATAATGCAGGCTGCTTGAGCTCCCGCTCTCTCGCAAGCACCTTGGGGTCGACACATGGAGTGGATGTACACAGAACGTGTTTTGGGTATATGGTCAAATGCGTCTTTGTGGTGTTTGTTCCCACCTATTCCCCTTCAATTCATTAATGATTCTTTCATTATAAATTATCTGCTCTCCCAGGTGTACATTTGACAGGATCTTGGTAGCACCCCTTTTCCATCGTAACCCCGGTCTACGCACTATGTCAGATTGCTGCCTGCTGTCTGCAAGCTATTGAAATTGGAAGGATCATACCATGGATTGGATCCACCCCTTGCAGATTTAGCAAAAAGAACAGTAGTGTCCTTGATTTTATACTCTGTAGCTCACACCGCCCTAATTTCTTCTTTGCATTCTGGAAATTGTTGTCCACCATTTACAATGGAGAAATCAAACCTACAAGTACCAAAATCCTAAGTTATAATAACAGGCATGGACAAGCAGCTCCCATTTGACATTTTAAATCATGGGAGAGCTGAAGCAGCAACTAGCACATAGAAAACAAATTTCCTCTGCACAGGTTTTAAAAGCAAAGCAGAACTTGGGAAATGTAAAATGCATTCCTGGTATTGGAGGAGAGTACCTCTAAGGGGAAACTGTCATAGAATAGTTTTTTGTAAACACTGAAGTAATTACCAGTGGCACCTTGGTGAAAACTAACAGACTTGTAAAAAAAGATTTGGAGCCAACTCGTGTGTCCATTTTTGGGGATTTGTAACCGTTTTTTTCGGCAAGTCTGTTAGTTTTCTATGAGAGAGCGCTGGTAAATGCTTCAATGTTTTATAATACATTGGTAACCAGCCCGGTGCAATGACAAAAAAAGAAAGGCACTTAGCTATTGGTAAATTTGCGAGCCTTACCTTCTGGTAATCCTGCTCACGTCGCACTGAATCCCTCGTGCCGGTCCTCGCCTTTCTTCCGTGTTTATTCAGGCCGGCAAGGAAAGGGAGAAGGGACTACAGGTAGTCCTTCTCCCCGTTCCATGACAGCAATTATTTTTGTTTACCTTTTTTTACAAGTGAGTCATTGGTCACCATGGAAGGGGATAAGGGGCTACATGTAGTCCCTTCTCCCCTTCCATGGATGGTGGCCATTTTCATTGTTTACTATGGCAGCCACGGAAAGAGAGAACAGACTACATTTTCCTGTCCATGGTGTTAAGTGACCTCAATTCAGCACTCCAACTAAGTCAATGCTGAGTCTGGGATGCCCAAGGGAAGCCCTTAATTATATATTTGTATGACAAGTTCATAGATCTGGATGATAAACCCTTGTATAACGCCCCTCTCTTTGAATCCCCCTGACCTCACTGAGCCAAGAAGTAGGTTTGTTTTGCAAATTAAAAGATTTATTTGAAAAATTAAACAAGATATATATCACACTTTTATAAATAAATTAATATTTGATAGCACACTTATGAATATGACAGTGATCAACAATGGATAATATTACACTAGCACACTTTTTTAATTACTTAGGAGTTGGTATAGAGAGGATAAAGTAGCTGAGAATGCTTTTATGGTTTCAAGGAAATGCAATGATGGAAAAGAATGCAGCACAGAAATAAACTGTGATGGTTTCCACAAGAGATAATATGATCACTTTTTCTTTTGACAATTCACTTCCACCCTATGCAATATAAGGAGATGGAAGAGGAGGACACAATTTTCAGGAATACAATCAAATGCAATACCAATTCAGTTCCCCCCTAGCAAGCTTAGAGCAACCGGTATGCTTTTAAAACATGCAGAAATATTTTTAATGTGATTTACAATGAAGTGAAAATATGCTAAAAATGATTTTAATTCCCTTTAGGAGATTCAGGGTAGGTGACAGCTACTTTGAATTAGTCCAGGTCAACACTAGTAATGATTCAGGAGGGATTATCAGGTTGAAAACGAATTTCAGCAATGCAAGCAAGAGACAGCCATTTTTTAACGTGTGGTGAGATTGAGCTAGTTTTCATTTCGTGGCACTTTTTCCGAGTGCGTAAAGCGCGATTATGGAAAAACTATAAGGAGTAGAAAGTCGGTTTAGGGCTTATTGGAAAGCTGAGGATCTTAGCTTTTAAATCTCATTCCTAGCACGTGCGGTTCAAAAGACATGGACAATTTAGTGGAGGTTGATTCTCAAAATTAAAGTAAAGCTCAGAATGACAAATGTCACTTTCACAGGTTCGAAATCACAGAATGGACACACGATTTCTATGCAGTTCTAAATAGGTGGAAATAGTCTGAATTAGGTTAGTTTAAACTAAGAGATTGGTTTTGCACAGCTCTGGCTGGATACTCACTCCTAATTTTGGAAGGAATGGGACTCGTCACAGATCTGGTCAACAGGTTTAGCTGCGGTTCTCTCTGCTCTGCTGGTCTGGATCTCTGGTTCTGGCAAAAGTTCTGGCACTGCACAGCGGTCTGGTCTGGGTCTGGTCTTCTATTGGCACTGCACGGAGGTCTGGATACAGCTCTGCTTTCTGGGTTCTGGCACTGGCAACGCGGTCTGGTCTGGGTCTCTGGTTCCGGCACAAGCTCTAGCCAGAAGCGAACAGCACAGCCTGGCTGTTGAATAGTTTGGTTAGGTGGCTGAATTCTGAGGCCTGCTGAGAAGGATTCAGCTTTTGGTTCAGGCCTCTCTGCTTCAAGTTCTGGAGTCTATCTGGAGTCTATGGTCCTTCTGGATATTGTCGGGTCCGGCAAAGTGTTTCGCAAGAAAGTGGAAAGTCACTCCCTACCTGGGTTTCAGTGGGTCTTTTTATGTCTTGTGAAAGTGGGTGGGAAGGCTGACTTTCTATGCCTAACCCTCTGAGGATCCTGATAGGCTATAGGATTCTCTGTCGCCTGACTGGGCAACAGAGTTGTGAGTCATCCAGGGCTACCAATTTACAATCTATTGAAGAAACGCCCCTTTGCTTTTACTTAGAAAATGAATTTTTCATAACTAACAGGTTTCCCAGATACACACGTCGTTGAAATTACATGTACACATCACAGATTGCTTAAGGTACAGTTTGGTTCAAGGCACATGTTTCTACAAGCTTGGGTTTAGAAACGACAACATTTTGCGCTTTTTAGTGACTTTTGCCATATTGGTTTTTCCTCAAGATTTACACAGACCTGCACCCTCTCCCTGAGCATATTAATATAAGTTATCATGTCTCTAGCATAAACCCAGTGTCTGCAAGATTAATAAATCACAGGGTTCGGTCTCAGAACATTGTATGGAGTTGAGTTTAGTCTCAAATTGTAGGTACATTTTTCATATAAAGAATCTCCAAATTGTACATTTCTGTAAGCTTAATACAATACTTTATAAGCAATTAAATAAAACATGCATTTGCCCTTAATGGAATTCACATCTAAGTCTGGGCCCGCCCCCAGGAGCTTGGCTTGACTCAGAGATCAAATGTCTTCCTTGCCCCAGAGCAACTGTTGACAATTACACCTCAAATCAGCATATCCTATTCAGCTGAAGAGTCTATTGTGTTGACTGAGGTCAGCAGAGCAGGGTGCCACTCTGCATATGGTTAACAGAAACCTGTGATCTCCGTGTTCTGTTGCTGGTAAGGGCAGGTGGGAATGCTTCCAATGGACAGAAGCCTCTTGAATTTTAATTAGATCAGACTGCCTTCTGATGTGAGGCCTGGGAACAGAAGGTGTTAAGAATTCTCATTAACCAGCAAGGCTTTGAAGTTTCCAGCTAACTCAGGTTCCTTGTCAGCTCCTGAAAGGGAGGCCTCCTGTCAGAGTTTAGACCGCTAGCGCCAGTTAGTGTCGAGCACCGGTGCTGCACCCCTTTTTGGTAGCTGTCTTGAATTAATACATTTCAGATTTTGAACAGCACCATATTTCTTTGCACTGGTTTTTGCTCTGTGTGTAGCCAAAGGATAGGGCCTGGCAATGGTCTCTTGTATTAATATTAACAGAGGCAAAAATGGATGGCAACCTATTTTTCATGTTTTCCCTGGGGAGTTCTGGCCATCATGATGTTTTCAATGCCAGTAATGCACAGTTCTGTGGTAGGGCTTGGATGAATGGGTAAAAACATCCCACAATGGCTGCCAACACATCTTGCAGCTGTAAGAGAAAACACCATTAGTACCCCGGTCTAACGGACCGGGGAACTAATGGCAATAAGCACATCAACTGCGGGCCATTACCGCATATGGTAATGGACCCGGGGACATTACCTTATGCAGTAATGGCCCGCAGTCTTGGGGCTTATTGCCTATTTATTTTATGACAGCCCCACTTTAGTACTGTCTGAGTTAATGTTATTGCTTTCTCTCAATAGCCATCCAATGTTTGTTTTTTTTACCTTGTCCTGTATTGATTGGCCACTGCTGGGGTTATTGCTTACTGATAACAATTTGTCAGGAAAGCATAACAATCCCTTTACTTCCCTTTAAATATCTTTCGGCTGGTAATATACCTTTATTTTATGCTGTTCAGGTGCTAAAATTCTTCATACTATGCCACCAGATTATGTTGATAGTTGTGTACCTAAGAGAAACATTTGACCATGTCGTTCTTTGATCTTGACCAAAATGGTTGATTCATCCACATGTTTCCACTCATTTCGCTCCAAAGTCTCCCGAGTTGCGGCTGATACAGATAAGTGAGGTGCTACCTGGTGTGTGTGCATTAATCAGTGGAGCCCTCTAAGTGCTCATGGACATACTGTGCCGTAATGTTGGTCCCAGTCTTGGAAGAAAAGGTTCAAATGCACTTAGACACACATCATTGCCAGAGCGTTAGTGGTCACCATGTCGGAACATTCACCTGGGAAGGTAGTAGCTGCAGGCGCTTTGGGTTATATCTTCTGCACTAAGGAACTATGTAATATTCTTTTGTGTTCTTCTGCCTGTTATTATTAATAATAACCATTAATGTTCCAGTATAAATATATCTTAACAGTAGTTATTCAGTAAATCAACTTTATTTTGGTCAAAAGTCCATACAAGTACAGAAAGAAAAAAGCAGTTTGGCCAAATATGAGACAATAAATCACAAAATGCAACAACATGCAACCATAATCATCAACGAAACACATCAAAAGAAGTTAGATAGGAAATATGTAAACATGGTTAAATGGCTTCGGTCTGAGTCACTGCAATTGATCGAAACCGTCAGGCTTTTTAAAAAGCTGAAAACTGCAAATATGGTATCCTCATGATTAGTCCTTTTGCATAGGAAATATGCATCACATGCTTATAAGGCCTGATATTTAGGGAAGATGGGATGGACCTATCTCAACTGCAAATGTACGTATGCTGCGCATGTTAATAGAAAATGCATGTTTGATTCCTCTTTGGTAGAGGAAAATTGGCAAGACTGGGGTGGAGCCCTGGGACAATGTACAAGTTAATTGTGTGCTTGGTAAAATGGTCAGTCAAAAAACTTGATGTGTAAACCTCTGCTAGTGCCTGGGAATATAAAATGAGGATAGGCTCAGGATTTAAATTAGATTTAAACACTAGATAGTCTGGGGAAGGAGCATATTAATCACCAATTGCTCACTGTTCTTAGAGAGGCACAGCTTCACCTCACTGATGATGCCCAACAAGGCTGAAACACGTGTATGGGGTTGCTGTGGTACTCTTGTTCAGAGGAGAATTGCCTAGCATTTCAGTGCTGGACTGCCCCTGGGTAGGTCAAAGAATGATATGCGGGGACATTTCTTCTCTGTGAAAAGAACAGTGAACTAAAGACTTGGTTGAGACTCTCCCAGGGGCTATCCACCCAAGAACAAGTCAATGGGCTGTGTTCGTGCTGGTAGAGAGTTTCCCAGACACCCCCTTGTTTTGCATACATTAACTTTGGGTCTAACCCTAAATTACCAGGACAATACAGACGTGGACCCATTGCTCACTGTTCTTAGAGAGGCACAGCTTCACCTCACTGATGATGCCCAACAAGTCTGAAACACGTGTATGGGGTTGCTGTGGTACTCTTGTTCAGAGGACAATTGCCTAGCATTTCAGTGCTGGACTGCCCCTGGGTAGGTCAAAGACTGATATGCGGGGAAATTTCTTCTCTGTGAAAAGAAAAGTGAGCTAAAGACTTGGTTGAGACTCTCCCAGGGGCCATCCACCCAAGAAAAAGACAATGGGCTGTGTTCGTGCTGGTAGAGAATTTCCCAGACCCCCCCTTCTTTTGCATACATTCACTTTGGGTCTAACCCTAAATTACCAGGGCAATCCAGACGTGGACCCCTTGCTCACTGTTCTTAGAGAGGCACAGCTTCACCTCACTGATGATGCCCAACTAGGCTGAAACACGTGTATGGGGTTGCTGTGGTACTCTTGTTCAGAGGAGAATTGCCTAGCATTTCGCTGCTGGACTGCCTCTGGGCAGGACAAAGACTGATATGCGGGGAAATTTCTTCTCTGTGAAAAGAACAGTGAGCTAAAGACTTGCTTGAGACTCTCCCAGGGGCCATCCACCCAAGAACAAGTCAATGGGCTGTGTTTGTGCTGGTAGAGAGTTTCCCAGACACCCCCTTGTTTTCTGTGAAAAGAACAGTGAGCTAAAGACTTGGTTGAGAATCTCCCAGGGGCCATCCACCCAAGAACAAGTCAATGGGCTGTGTTTGTGCTGGTAGAGAGTTTCCCAGACCCCCCCTTGTTTTGCATACATTAACTTTGGGTCTAACCCTAAGCTACCAGGGCAATCCAGACGTGGACCCCTTGCTCACTGTTCTTAGAGAGGCACAGCTTCACCTCACTGATGATGCCCAGCAAAGCTGAAACACGTGTATGGGGTTGCTGTGGGACCCTTGTTCAGAGGAGAATTGCCTAGCATTTCGCAGCTGGACTGCCCCTGGGCAGGACAAAGACTGATATGCGGGGACATTTCTTCTTTGAGAAAAGAACAGTGATCTAAAGACTTGGTTGAGACTCTCCCAGGGGCCATCCACCCAAGAACAAGTCAATAGGCTGTGTTCGTGCTGGTAGAGAGTTCCCCAGACCCCCCCCCTTGTTTTGCATTAATTGAGATTACAACTGAACGTGAAGAATTCATTGAAAACTTTTGTTTGGGAAGATTTGGAAATAAGGACTGAATAATGGTTTATGCGCAGTGGTTGAACCAATACTTTGTTTGTTGATATACCACTTGTTAGGCCCATAAGGGACTCTGGGTCTAGATTGGCAAACCCTGCAGCAACAACATAGTAGCAGTCCCCTAACCCTCGGTGCCTGAAGGGGAAGTTGTTTTCTTTTGTAGTCTGGGGAACTGGTTAAGTTAGAAGTGTCTAAGAGCATTAACTCTAAAAACAGGGTATCCAATTTTGACTTGATTACCCTCACAGGCTTTTCGGTAACTGTAACTAATATACAGTCATCCAATAGGTGTGTCATTCCTATTCTTACTATTGGGCTATAGTCAGATGCTTATACGAATTCCATGTTTTACCATTAGGGCTAATAGTAGCCAGAAGTGAAGGAGTCTGCTCAGGGCCAGACAAATGGGTCTAACATCAGTTTTCGTCATTAACTAAACTGCTGATGTTCTTGTGGAAAGACTTAGAGTTTTCATCATACATTTATTTTCAGTTATAGTCCTAGTAGAGACAGAATCATGCCCCCAAATTACACTGCCCCATAAGGCAGCAGACCGTGCTTGTACCACATAAACCTCTAACACTGCTAGTGGAAGTTAGTGGTCAGTATGCACGTTTATTATGTGTATTGCTCCAAATTGTCTTTTGAGGGTGAGGTCACTCTTATACAGTTGTCCACTATTTCACGTTGTCCTGAAACCGAACCTGCATATAATCATGAAAGCTGACCTGTTGGAACAATATGCATTCAATGCAAATATTAGTTTTGATTTTGCTTGAGGCGTTGCACACCATTACCACTGTTTTTGAGTGGTCAGAAGTCTGTTAGTACATATAGCTGTTTTAAAATACCCATCTTTGTCTTTGAGATAAGGACAGTGTTGTCTGCGCACATCAGAATTGCCACTGTACGTTTAGCTATCTTAAGAACATCTATATTTAAAATTCTAAAAATCAGATTGTTGACATACATTTAAAAAAAGAAGGGGGTGAGCATACAGCCCTGGGACACTGATTTCTCAACATCAAATGAATTCGTTTTTTCTCCTCCTTGCCATATTTAAGAATACAAGTGTTGTTTTATAAAGTTTTTTATGGGGTCTAAGATTTTGTGGTGTATTTTAAATTTGCTGAAACATCCCACAAAATCAAATGCAGATTTTAAATCAACAAAGAAAGGGGTTCTTTTTTAATAATCATATTTACTTAGGATGGAAAATAAGCAGAATGCATGGTCATTTGTGCCCAAGCCCCTTTTGAAGCCAGCTTGCAGATCTAACATAATTCTCTCATCCTCCACGCATCTCTCAAAGAGGGATACAAGCATTTTCCCATATACCCCAGAGAGCCCATATTTGTGTTTATAAATAGACACAATCGCTGCCTGCCACCAACTAGAGGGGACATAGTCAACAATGTTCAGACAATTGAAGAAGCGGGCAAAGATCAGGGCCCAGTGTGGTTCGTGTTTCTTTAACTAGATTTCTTCAAAATCTAGGGAGCCCAGGGACCATTCGGTACTGGGCATGGAATCATATATTTCTCTTCAGCCAAGGTAAACAGGAAGCTGAAGTGTTGGAGCCAAACGTCCTGAGGGATGAAAGATTCCACTCCTCAGTTTGTTGGAGAGCCAGATCATATGTCCAAGATAAGATTCCAGAAGGAACGGGAATTGTTATTCTCTGATGCGTCCATCAGAGGTTTCCCTTTTGATTCCTCAACAGCCCCATTTTTTCACTGACCAAGTCCTTATATGTTCTTCTCAGGGCAGGAATCTGATCAGTTTGCCTGTTGTTTTTTATCTCCGTGAGTCGTACCATGACTAACAAAACTGCACTTGTGTGATAATTGTTGCTGAGGGTTTTCTGACAATGGGGGTAAACAATGCTATCAACGCGGAATGGAGATCTCCCATTGTAAATGGGGGGTTCTGATCTAAAGTGAAAGCTGATTTGAATATATGGAAAAAGAGTCTCAAAGGTCAGGGGAGAGTTACTGGCAGAATCACAACCGACCGACCGGATCTTCTTACAGTTCCTTGTGAGATCAATATCAGCACTACTATGCTGTACTGTGGCTATCGGGTCAATGAAGAAATTCCTGTCTAGATTCACATACAGGGTCATGGTCGCTCTCTGGTCGACAGATTACCTCAAGCAAGTTCCCTATTTTCCATGTATTCACATCCAAAAAGATTGAATCAATGTGATTTATGAGTAAAGTTCTTAAATTACAGTACTGCAGCCATCAACTACCCACCAACACCCAGACTGTGTTCTGTAAATGATATCATTATCAAGTCTGGAACACTCAGTTTGCCTTTTCAGCATGGGGAGAAAGTTGGGCAACAATTGTATTTACATTCTGGGACTTGCAGTCCTGGAATTATAATGGTGAACAAGGTGTCTTTTTTTTTTTCTCTACATGCAACTTTACAATGGAATGATGCCTAATGCACGATGGGCAATTGCAAGGTCTAAGTTGTATGGTGATGAGAGTTCGTGTCTTCTGGCTCTAGTACAATAATCACATACCACAAGGGGCTGGGCCGCTACCCAGTTATATTTTCTTTAACTTGGATAATTGTGTTCACACCATACAAAGAGACTCAGAAATAAACATTTACACTCTCCTCCCGCAAAAGGACATGGGGCCTCATTACAAGTTTGGCAGTAGCCTTGCCGGTAAAACCGGCAGGCTGCCGCCAAACTTGCAATATTTTCCAGCACCCGCGAATGGGCAATTACTGGGGCATTCCATCCCCACCGGACCCGGTAATTGACCATTCGCGGGCGCCGGAAAAAAGATGCTCCACATTCGGCCCCATAGGGCTGAATGGGAAAGGGGAGGTCAGATGCACCGGCACCGTTTATAACGGTGCCGGTGCATATGACATGCTGTGCTCGCGGGTGCAGGCAAAAAGGCACCTGCAAGCACAACTCATAGTTTGCCGGTCCGGGAACTACGGTACCGGCAAGCTTACCGGTACTGTAGTTCCCGGACCAGCAAACTTATAATTAGGCCCATTGTGTGGGATTTACAATTGCCATTGTGTGGGGAAATGCACGCCCGCGGTGTGTGGTGCTCTTTTATCAACCTCGGAAAGTATGAAATGCTGAGTTTGGTCCTGCCGGTATTTCAAACTGGTTCGCATGGCTCTACACGGATGTCAAAGCGAGGGCTCTACTCGACCGACCGCAGTCTGATCGCAGAGAGGCCAGTTGTGAATAACGGATGACTTGTAAATCTTCTGGGTTTGCGGAATAGATGCGTGCCTTATTAATAAATTGCATAAAGTGCACTTTGTATCTTCTTTGGCAAAGTATGTGTGGCGTTCCAATCATTCTTTTATCCCCAATCCATCTAAAAGTTATTGCAGCCATTAAGGACGAATCTTGCTGTAAGCACATGGCGTCTGTCACTTTCCTTTTTAGGAATCGTCAGAGTCTAATCTGCTGCGACGTGTTATCGCTGCAGCATCCACTTTAGCTTGTCTTATTTTATGTGTTCTCTTATCGGCTATAAATGCAATCGTTAGAGAGTTATTTTATGTCCCACTAAAACCCACCTGGCCATCGCCACTGTGTCGTCCTCTCGTAAAGTTGCCATGTGCATGTCTTGCAAAATGAGCTGCGTTTTCCGAAATACAGCACAATGTTCCCATTGGCCCACAGAGGGTGGTGCATGTTTAATTGTAGCGATCAGAACTTGTGGAGCTGTACTGTAAATCTTGTCCTTGGTCATAGTCATATTTCTTCATAGTTGTTTGTCACAGACCTTTTCCTTTGACATAGAACTTCTTGATCCTAATTGCTCTCCTTTGTCACAGTTCTTTGTCTAGGTCCTTCATCATGGTACTACTCATTTGTTACAGTCCTTCTATGTCATAGCCCCTGCTTCTTCACAGTCTTTCTTTATCATAATACTCCTTCATCACAGTACTTCCACGTCACAGATCTCCTTCATCATTGTACTTGTACATCATAGACCATCTTGATTACATTCCATCTACTTTGTCCCACTTCGTCAATATAGTAATTATCCTTCCTTTGTCAGTGCTTATCCTTCATCACAGTCCTTTTCTTTTATTATAGTCTTACTTCACACAATCCTTCATCATAGACCTTGATAATAATTATACTTTAAAACAGACAACTTCTCCTTCTTCATCAGTCCTCCTCTATCATCACTGCCCTCTTTCATTGCAGTCTTTCTCCATCATAATAGTTAGTTTTCATGAAATTCTTTCTACTTCCTCACTGCCCTTTATCATAGTCATTCTCCTTAGTCATGGTCCTTCATTAGTCCTTCTTCCTCACAGCCCATCTCCTTCATCGTTGTCGCAGCACATGTACTTCATCACAGTCCTTCATCATAGTCATAGATGAAATTCTTTTTCATCATCACAGTCCGTCTTCTTCATCAAAGCCCTTCTCTTCTTCATCAATCCTCCTCATTAGTCCTCTTCATCACAATTCATCTTCCCATATTCCATTTCATCATATTCCTTGATCATAATTTGTCACCTTCGTCACAGTCCTTCCCCATCAGTTCTTACACTTCTTCATCACAGCCTTTTGTTGCAATTTTCCTCCTTCATCACAAACCTCCGCCTTGATTGGAGTCCTTCTCCTTCATCTCAGTCCTGTTTATTTTCCTTAGTACTTCTTCACTAGAGTCATTTTAATTTGTCACAATCCTTTTACTTCTTCAAAGTGCTTAATCATAGTCCTTCTCCTTTATCACAATAATTCCCTTCATGAGAGGCATTCTCCTTTTTCAAAGTCGTTTGTCATAACAGAAATAATTCACATTCCTTTGTCACAGGACAACTCTGTCACACTGTTTCTCCTTCATCAACCTTCATCATAGCCCTTCTCCTTCATCACAGTCCTTCTTCTTCATCACATACCCTCATCACAATCCTTCATCAGAGTCTTTTTCCTTCATCACAGTCCTTTGTCAGAGTCCTTCTCGTTCATCAGTGTCCTTGTTTACGTTAGTCCTTCTCCTTTGTCACCATCTTCCCTTATTGCAGTCCTTTACCTTCATCGCTGCCCTTTGTCACAGTCCTTTTCATTTCGCACAGTCCATCATCACTTTCACCACAGTCCTAATCCTTTGTTGCAACACTTTTGCATAGAAGGTCTTCATCACCACCGTTTTCCTTTATCATAGTCCTTTGTCACAGTCCTTGTTCCTTCATTGCAGTACTTCACCTTTGTCACAGTCCATCTCCTTTGTTATAGTCTTTCATCAAAATCCTTCTCCTTCCTCATAGTCCTTCTCCTTCGTCATAGTCCTTCTCCATCATCACAGTCCTTTCCCTTCATCACTCTCCTGTGTCAAAGCCCTGCTCCTTCATGGGCTTCAACAGGTTTTCTACTTTGGCATAGTCCTTCATGTGAGAAACCAAAGGTGTCTCACCCACTAGTCCCCAGGGATTTGTCATCCAGGTGACCGGGACACAGCCATTGCTTTTGGATCCAGTTCCTGAGGGTGGACCAGTGCTGGAGGATCACCTGGGTGAGAGGTCTTTGGGGAGTGGGACACTGGATGGTGAGATGCGGTATCCCCTTTCCTAAAAACACCTTTACCCATCCTACCAGGTAGGATATTTAGGAACTATAGCCCCCGTCCCCTTTTACAACACAAACACTTTCACACAGACCGCCCGCTATGAGAGAAAACAGACTAATACCTGAGCAGTTCATAGTGATAGTTTCGACAGTCAAAGTTTCAACATACACAAAAAGTTTTGAATGCATTTTTTTGTTCATGGGGGGTTTCCCCCCACCAACCCCCATTTTCTTTTTTAAGCAAACTTTTTTTTCTACACGATACTAAACAAAAAAACCATAGCATGAAAAAAATAGATTCAAAACTTTCTTATTCGAAACTTTGTATTAGGAACTTTTGTATGTCGAAACTTTTTTTTAGAAAGTATGACTGGACATCACCTGAGCAGCATACCTGCCATGTCCCAATACAATGGTCAGACGAGGTCAGGCAATTACTGAGCATCACACACCCCTCACTTCCATTAAGCTTCCCCACATGGATAAAAGGCGGAACATGAGAACACTCTGAGCGAAACAAAGCACACGAGGAAACAGCAGTTTTGAGACACAGTTTAACGAGAGAAGAAAGATGGCAAAACAGAAGGGGATCACAAGGAGGGGAGTTCCCTTGACCTTTTCCACAAGGAACTATTACTTTCCAGAAACCTCAGGAATAGAAAGCGTAAGACCAGGAAACCAGGCTGAAGAATCGTGCATTGTGTGTCAGAGATACACCCGGGCCACTCCTGCATCAATATTCAAGGCGTGGAGAAGCAGCAGCTGCTGTGGTACTGTCCTTGGCTCCAAAAACAAAATAGCATCAGTGAAATCAACACAGCCGGTGAGTTGGGGAGACGATACATGACTGGTCCGTGTTGGAGCCAAGGTTGCAAGCAGCAACATTGTATTGCAAATGCTGGAATGAACATTGCTAAAACACATGTGATAAGAGACACAACCAAGGTTGAACTGCTGATGAGTGATTGAACTTTAAAAGCAAGATTCAATACCTTTGACAGAGTGGTCCGGCACCATGTGGGTGCTCAATTGAAGGTCTCTTTACGGTATCCAGCTGAGGAGTGGCAAAAGTGAAAGTGAGAACAAGGTTATATCAAGAAGAGAACGTGTAATTGTGAACTGAAGTGGTCCTGCAATGGGTCGAGCAAAATCCTGCTCACAGTTGAAAGTCTTCGATTTTGATGAAGTAGAGAAATTTGGAAAAGTAGTTAACTTTGGTCCGAACCTGGCAGAGGAGAACAATTGAAGGTTTTGTGATGAAGTGGGTCTGAGCCCAGCACAGGGGGACCTGGGGTGAACCTAAAATCACCTGAGAAATTGTACTGTGTGAGCTCCTAAGAAGAACGGAACTTTAATGTTTGTTGTGTTGTATCAGGCCCTGTAAAATAAGAGACTGTGAATGACAAATAGACTTTGGCACAGAAGGCCCTGATGTTGATGTTTTGAGCTCCATCCTCATGCTAGAGACGCTAAGCTCGAGTGTGCCATATTTTCCCGTGCTGAAAATGTGGGGAAGGGAGGCCAACGGCTTGAATATCTTGACATATCATTTCTTGAACACTTTTCCTTTGCAGAACATTGTTTCCCGCACTATTTGTATTTGGAAGTAAGGATTGGCAATAGGTTTATTACTATAGGCCCTTTAATTGTGACAGACTCTATTAGGACTGCGTTATTATTATTTGATGATCATAGCTTGCTCCCATCTTTAGATTTAGGATTAGATAGGCATTGTTCAAACCCAATTGAAGTTCAATAACCTTAAACTGTAATCACTTGTGTCAGTCTTACTGTTTGATACCCTGCATTCCTTACATTCATCACATGGCTCTCCTTCAACACATTTCATCATCAGAGTCCTTCACCTTTATCCCAGTCCGTCTCATTTATCACAGTCCTTCTTCATCACAGTCCTTCATCACAGTTGTCCTTTTCCATAGTCCTTATCCTTCATCCTAGATGTTAACTTAATCATAGTCATGCATTTTCGTCATGCCCCTTTGTTGAGTTCTCCTTCATCACAGTCCATCTTCATCACTAAACCTCCACTTCATCACAGTCCTTTGTGACTGTCCTACTCTTTCATCACAGTTATTCTCCTTCATAACAGTCCTTTGTCTTAGCCAATCTTCATCACCTTTAATTTCTTCATCATAGATCTTTGTCATGGCCCTTCTTATTCATCACAGCACCTTTTCTTTGTTATAGTCCTTCACCTTTGTCATAGTCCTTCATCAGAGCCCTTCTTGTTCTTCAGAGCCTACTTCACATTCCTTTGCAGCCAGTCCTCCTCCTTTGTCATAGTTCTTTTTTTCACAGTCCTCCTTTTTCACCGCCCTTCCCCTTCATCATCATCCCAGTCCTTTCCCTCATCAATGTCTTTTGCCACAGTCCTTCTGCTTCCAAACAGTCTTCTGCATTTAGTAAAATCCTCCATTGCAGTGCTTCTTCCTCATCGCAGTCTATCATCACAGTCCTTCAGCAGCATCAAAGACTTTCATCTTAGTCATAGTCATTATCTTTGTTCACAGACTTTTGTCGCGTCCTTCTTTGTCACACTACATTGCCATCATCACTGTCCTTCATCATAGTACCTTTCCTTATGCACACTAGTCCTCCTTTTTCACAGTGATTCTTCTCCATCACAGCCCATGGATACAGTCCTTCACCTTCATCATAGTTTTTCTTCGTATTCCAAGTCCTTCTCCTTCCTTACATTCATTTGTCATCATCCTTCTTCTTCACAGTTGTCTGTTTTTACAGACTTTCTAATTTGCCACAGTCTTTCTCCTTCATCCAGTGCCTTCCCACTGTATTCCTTTCCTCTAGTACCTCTCATTTACCCTGCTCCTTCACATTCTTTTTTCACAATTTGTCATCACAGCCCTTGTCCTTCATAAAAGGCCTTCTCCTTCATCACATTTTGCCTCAGTCATTCTCATTTGTCACACTTCTTTGCCTTCATCTCAGTCTCTCTCTCTCCTTCAGCACAGACCTCCATCAGCCCTTGCCCTTCGGCGGTTCTTCTTCTTCATATGACTTTCTTCTTCAACACCTTTCTTCTGCTTCATCACCATCATTTGCCACAGTCTTTCTTCTTCATCATTTTATTTTGTCACAGTCCTTCCCAGTTGTTACAGTCCTGCCCCTTCATTATTGTCCATCACACAGTCATCCTTTGTGCTAAACCTTCTCATTCACCAAAGTCCTTCATCTTCTTCATAGTCATATACCTTCATTATTGTCCCACTTCTTTTGCCAGAGTCCTCCATCACAGTAATGTGTTCATGACAGTAATTCTCCTTCACCACAAATCTTTATTACACTCTATTCTGTTTGTCTAAGTCCTTGCTCACAGTCTTTCTCTTTCGTCAAATCCCTTCCCTTTCATCACAGTCCTACATAAGGCCTTCCCCTTCATGTTATGTTATTTTATGTTAAATTATTTATAGCATGCAACCAATGGCCCTAAGGCATGAGGGCACGTATCCAACAAACATAATACGCACAAGCAGGGCGGGGCACACCGTAAGACATTAGAAGATATTAGGATAGCCGGCAAACATTACTGAAACATATGTGTCTTTAGCTTCTGTTTAAATAGGTCTTTAGAATCAATGACCCTGAGGTCGGGACGGAGAGAGTTCCTTGCAATGGGTGGGGCCACAAGGAAAGCACCTTTGCAAACTATAACTGAATTAGTTCTTGGAGCCAGCAGCAAATTGCTCTCATTAGATCTCAGTAGTCCAGTGGCTGATTTTTTTTAGAAGGGATTCTAGGAGATAGGTGGGACTCTTGTGTGTAATGGCCATTCTAAATATTCTCTCTCATTCTAATTGTTCTCTTTCATCTTAGTTTTTTCCGTTTCATTGTAGGCCCTCTCCTTCATCCTAGTCTTTCTCCTTCATTATAGTCCTTCTTGTGTGTCATAGTCCCTCTTGTTTTGTCACATTACCTAGTCACAGTTACTTTCCTCCATGAGGCTCCTTGTCATTAATCAGAATCCTCTTTTGATTCTCCTTCAACACAGTTGTTCTCCCTCAACCCAATTGTTCTCCTTCAGCACAGTTCTTCCTCTTCAACATGCTTTCCCTTCACCACAGTCCTTCAACACATTCATTCTCCCCGTAACATCCCTTCTCTGTCATCACTCTTCAGTCCTTTTTAACAGTGCTCCATCATCATCACAGTCATTCCCCTTCATCACAGTCCTTCTTCTTTGTCACAGTCCTTACACTTTGTAATAGACCTGGTCCTAATCATACAGTCTCATGCTCAGTCTCTCATTCAGTCACAAGCGTCCTTTCTCTTCCCCCTTTGTCGCTTCATATTTCTATTCTATGTTCCCTCCTCCATATGTCCTCCTTCTTAGTCCTTCTCCTTCATCCCAGAACTTCACCTTTGTCATAGTCCTTCATCTTCATCATAGTGCTTCTTCTTTTCTCAAAGTCCTTAATCACAGTCCTTGCCATTTGTGACACACACTCTCCTTTATAATATACCTCTGTTACTATCCTCCTTCAACACAGTCTTCCTTTGTCAGTTCTTCTCCTTTATTACACCACAGTGCTTTGTCAGACTGCTTCCCCTTTGTCATTTCATACAACCCTACGCCTTTACTAGATTCCTTTTCATCACAGTACCTAGACGTTATCCTAATCAGACTGCTACAGGCACATTCTCAGACAAAGACTTTCATGCTCTAGCCCCCACTCTGTGTTACTTCATCTGTCTTTTCTTATTTTCCCCTTCCATATGTTTCCCTTTGTCTTTTCCTCTGTCTCATTGTCTCTTTTGCTTGCAGTCTTTGTTTCTGTTTCCCTTCCTGTCATGGGAGTGTGTCAACAACCATGTTATAGTTCCAATCATCATTTGTATAGCCATACACTTTACTCTTTCTAGATTGGTCTATTCTCATACCTCATATTACTTTATATGGCATGCCAAATCCAGGAAGGGGTTACTCATGGCCACCTGTTTTATTAACCCCACATTGCTTCTTGCATAATCATTTACATGTTCTTGAAGAAAATGAGATACACCTTTTGTGCAGCTATGTCCAGTGAAGGTTTCCCACGTTGAAGTCAGATCATTTGAATCTGCACAATCTGGCTAGGACCCAGAGTGTGCTTCTAGGACCTAGACTCCATACCATTCAGGTCATGTTTACCCAGAGGATACCAACTCCCTGCTCCATAGACTAGCACTGCAATCACCTAACCTCTCTCTATTCATGTTGGGAAATGTCAAACAATGCAATCCCCGATATGTGACAGTAAATTGCCCAAAGAGTGCACCTTTACATTTAGTTCTTTATTTAATGCAGTAGAGCAGTGGCTGCAATTTGTGGCTTCATTGACTATGCTGTCTAGGGTTGATGGGAGTTGTAGCCCAAAACATCTGGTGATCCAAAGGTTGCAGACATCTGCAGTAGAGCCAGTGACATTTTGTCTATCTGAAAGATGCCCTTAATTGGTAAACTCCTTTACCAGGTGAAGCCAGATAATTGCAATTGATTAGAACATTCTCATATCCATCTTTGCCACCATAATCTTTGTTTTCTTGTCATTTCGATTTAAATCCTCCAGAAGAGCCACAATTTGTCAAGGTACACAGTCAGATGCTTACAGAGGTATAGGCAAGGGGAATTTCTGAGAACTAAGGAAAAATACATTAGCTTTCCTAGGAGCAAGTGGGATTTTGTACCCATATAGTTTAAAAAGGCTGGGAGCTAGAACATAACGTTGCAGTAGGTCCAGTATTGGTGCAAGTCCATGCAGAGAACCATCCTCTATCACCCACTGCCACCCTGTGGCATATTGCCATATTTCTTTTTAAGAACAGCCCACCCACAGCTTTGGTCTGTATTAAAGCTTATCTAGTGATAAACTATGGGCCTCTTTACGAGCATGGCGGTAGTCGTGCCTGTATGGCATGGCACGGCTACCGCCATGCTCGCTACCGGCACTGCCTTCCGCAATTGGGCAATAACCGGCCCATTACGAGATGATTGGGCTTGTAATTGCCCATTCGCGGGTGGCGGTATTGCCGGGCTACCGATCCCCATTCTGCCCCATAGGGCAGAATGAGGGTGGAGAGCATGGCTACGCCGGCACCGTTAATAATGGTGCCGGCGTCATTACGAGTTCTGCTCGCCAGGTAATACCTGGTGGGCTGCCAGGAACCCGCAAGCAGAACTTGTAATGCAGCAGTCCGGTATGAACGGTGCTTGTGCCTTACCGGCACCATTCATACCGTGACCGCCACATTTATAATGAGGCCCTATGTCTTTAGCTAGACCCAATGGATCACTATTTTAATTATGTTTTAGAAAATGTAATTCGTAGAGAAATGTGAGCTTTTTATTGAGCATTTTTCACCAAACTCAAACATAGAAATACCCACGTCGAATTCTGTTTTCCTGAGAGACGAATCTTCCACTTTACAAGTCATAGGGGAAAGTACACAGTGAGGGAAGCTGATTGCATGGGATCAATACAAGGGAGCAGGAAGCTAACAATGGGGCATAGGCAGCCTGTCCTGGAAGCAAGAGGTGTACAAGCGACCAAGGGAGGATACAGGGGGTATAGATCACCCACCCTCAGGTTATGTGTAGAGTGGAGGGTGTGTGAGCCTATGTGTTATGGAGGATCTTTGAAATCCATCTTCTAAATATACCACTTCAATGGGCAATTTGCCCATGCCCCACTCTCCATTGTTGAGAAGCAGAGAACGGGGTGAAGCTTTCTGGCTTACAGCAGGAGAAGCACCACTGAGACAGACCTGATTGCTGTTTGCAGCAGTCCAGGTTATGCAATCTGATTGTAACCATAGACATTTACTGCACAAGGCTTGTAGGGCCCTGGGCACTTGCGTCCTCCACCGATAGCGGTATCCATAGACACATTTACCTTGGCCTCTGGGAAAACATTTATCAGTGTTACAGAGAGGGCAGAATGCAGCAGCAAGACTGCTTCTTATAGTGAACAGATGCAAATCAATTTTGGCTTGGCTAGCATAGCCACACTGGCTCCCGATATATAGAAGACATTTTTTTTCAAATCACTATCCAATGCTCACAAGGCGTTATATAATTCCTGACCAACAATCGTATCTACCCATGTAAAAAAGTATCATCCTGTACGAGGCCTCGGATCAGCATACACTGCTTACTTATTGTACCTAGAATGAAGAAATAATTAAGGTGGACAAATGTTAAGACTGGAGGGGAGTATCTGTACTTCTGTCCTCTATTTGGTTGGGACAAAGGCACAGAGCGCCCCATCAAGGTTCTCTATATGGTAGCTTGGACCAGCAACCAAGGCTTAAGCACTCAGAAGGTGATGCAGGCAGGTTCTTAAGTACAGTGAGTCCCCACACCCACACAAAGGAATGTCCACACACTATGTTAGATGATAACACAGCTTCTTCACATCAAATAAGGTTCAGCAATATATATAAACATATAAATAATAAGACTATGTACTCATGCAGTTCTATTGAAAGCATGGCAAATATATACACTTTATGTGGTACCACACAAAACTTAAATTCAGTAATACATACACCAACTACAGACAGTTTCCAATAGGCATGTGAATTCTTAAGTGAGGTGTAAAAACATATCAGGGAAGAAAGGCAGGTTAGTTATGAACAGTGGCAGAATGCTTTCTTTTGACTAGATAAACAATTCTGTGTGAGGATCCCCCCACCTGGGCAACCTGAAATGGAAAAGTTAGGGAGTAATTTATTTTGTCTTTTGCAACCCAGTCCAAAAATGTTCAAGAACCCTCTACTTTCTTTTTTAAAAGGTTGTACCATCCCAAGGTACCTGAGAGGCCACATGAGAACAGGATCCAAGGCAAATCTGGAATGCCCTGGCAACTCCTGAGGCTGAAAGATGCTCTTCCTCATCACAATACCTTTTGTACCCTGGCAGAAGTGGCAGAGTTTCTCGGTTTCACTCGACAAATCCCTTTTAGGGTGGACCCCTCTTGAAAGAAGGAGGCACTGGGATGCTGAGTCCAAGAAGAAAAATAAAACCAAAGTCTCTCTGAAGTGCAGCAATTTTACTCTTCGCGATGCTCTCAGTTTCTCGACAATTTCTTGAGTCCTGGGAAGATGAAACTTGCTGTGGGCTCCTAAAAGGATTTATGGATTAGAGTAAGACCTCTGGGCACCTTTGATGACCTCTGGCGGTGACGGGTGCAGTGGTCACTCTCGGTATTGGATTTTGCAAATACAGTTTTCTGACTTTTTGTTCTTTGGTGCTGCAGCTGCAGCCGCCCACGATCATCTGGATGGCTTCTGTTGACCTGGAATCAGCCACTGGAGTGGACCACCAAGTATGGAAACCCAGGACATCTTTGTTGTGTTTTGGTGGTGGGGAACCCACATGCAGACCTTCCCCTGCAATCAGAAACCCTGGATCTCAGCAGTTTGGAACTTTTGCAGCTCTGGTGTCAAGCAGCACTATTTCAAGGTAATCCCTATTCTGGGCGGTAGACAGCAACAGGCTTCCAGGGATCACAAACTCTCCTCCAGACCCTGGGTGATACTGATGCACTTCTTTAATTCGAGATGTCTAGACACTCCTCTTCAGGATTCAAAAAGACACCTTTTATCGATGGCAGGCACACAGGACTGGCTTCCAGGCCCCCTTTCATCCCTTTGCCACTCTCCCTCCTCCTTCTGCCTTCTTCTCCTTCTCCTCCTTTGCACCTGTCACTCCTGAGACCTTCTGCAACGCACTTTGCCACCAAAGCACAAGAAATCCTGAACACCCTTCTAACTCACCCGACAAACCCATCCCACACCCCCTGCCTCCCCTGGTCACTCTCCCTCCTCCTTCCGCCTTCTCCTCCTTCGCACCTGTTACTCCTGAAGAAGTTATCAGAGATGTCCACTTAATGAAGACCAAAACAGGTTCCCTCTGCTTGTCAAGACCATCAAGTACAAAATTGGCTCTCGTGCACCCGTGTCGCAGATTTCTGCAACAACTCTTTTGCTGCTGGTTCTTCCCCTCCTCCCTCAAGCACCCCCTTGTGCGTCCGCTCCTGAAAAAAATATCAGAAGACCCCACCTGTCCATCCAACTACTGCCCTTGTTCAATCACCCTCTTCCTGGGGAAACTGTGTGAAAAGCTGGCGTTGCCCCAACTCAACTCGCACACTGAACTTGTCGGTGGTCTCCACGATCATCAATTTGGATTCCGAGCATCCAGAGGCACAGAAACTGCTCTTCTGAACACCTGTGAAGAACCGCTTGCATCACTGAACTCGAACTCCCCAGCTGTCCTTATCCTACTTGATCTCTCCTCTGCACTCCACACTGTCAACCATTCCATCCTCATACAAAGGCTCCACGATACCCTTGGTATCTCAGAATGGGCACTGGAATGGCTGTCCTCTTTCCTAACTGACCACTCTTCCCATGTCGTCTTGGGCACCTTTTCCTCTTCTACTTCTTTCTCCACCTGTGGTGTCCCCCAGGGATCTATCCTTTCCCCTTGGCTCTTTAACATCTACCGTGCTCAGATGTAACTCCTCATCTCCTCCTTCTCCCCCAAATTCCAGTGTTATGCAGATGATACTCAACTCTTTTTCAGTCTTCCTACTGACTCACTCGCACCTTCCTTCTTCCCTGACTGCTTATCTACCATCCAGGGCTGGAGCACTTCCAACAATCTCTGCCTCAATGCCAGCAAAACTGAGATCCTTTTGATTGGGACCAGTGCTACCTCCTTCTTCCCATCTCTCTAGCCTCCCACCTTGGGTTCTCCCCCTGCTCCTTCTTCTGTAGCCAGAAACCTTGGAGTCATCTTTGACTCCTCGCTCACACTCAGGACATTGCTAAGAAGTGCCACTTTCAACTCTTCTTTCTCAAAGGCATTCTCCCTTTTCTCTCTTTCCCCCAGAAGTTCAATGTTTCCCAAGACCTGGTTCTCTCTAGGCTTGACTATTGCAACAGTCTCCTTCTCAGTCTTCCTTCTTCCACTCTGCGACCCCTTCAGCAAATCCAGAATAGAGCAGCAAGGCTTATCCTTGGCATTAAGCCCAGGGACCACACCCCTCCTGCCCTAAAAACTCTCCACTGGCTACCAGTGGCTGCACGGATACAATTCAAATTCCTCTGCATCATCAACAAGGCTGTCTGGGGCCAGAGACCACACTATCTGCAACTCTCTCTTACAAAATACTCTCCTTTTAGACCTCTATGTTCCTCTGGCACCAACTCCCTGTGTGTAAAGCATTTTGCTAAACAGAGAGCATGAGGTCATTCGGGTTTCTCAGCTGGATCCCTCCTATGAATCAGCCTCCCCCTCCCTCTGCATCTTTAGCAGTACCTTCTTAAGTTCTGAAAGCACCTCAAGATTTTCCTCTTTTCCTCCTCTTTCCCTTCTTCCCTCCTCTGCTAATCTCACAGTTGCTGTGATTGGTGTCTTGGACCCTTATGCATCCTCTGGGCCCCTGACCACTCACACCCAATCTCCCCAGCTTCTATCTAACTAGCACTTGCCTCGGCACACCCTCTGCACTCTAGACTCACACTTATCCACCCAATATGGCTCCTGGCCGCATAGCACTTACCATACCTTGCACTTCATCTGTGGCTCACCCTCGAGCATGGACACCCAAGCACCTACCCCACTGCCCTCTTCCTTGCTGCACTTGCACGTTCTGAATACTCACAAGGCATAGTAGATTTGGCCTTCCCTTCCCCCAGTGTAATTTTCTGTCTATTAAATGATACTGCAATCCCATGTTCCTCCCTCTGTCCTGTGGACGCTTTGAAACAGAATGTATTTACTGTATAAGTGCCTAACAAGCAAACAATAAACTAAACTAAACTAAACTTCTGGTAAAGAGCAGCAGGTTGCTCAATGGTCCCTCATAGTTCGGGGAGAGGTCTCCTTTGCAGGTTCTCTCTTGGACCAATCCTTGGAGCAGCACAGATTTCGATGACTAGTAGCAGCCGCAATCTTTGTCCTCTTGCTGGACTCCAAGGATCAGCTTCAGGTTCAGCTTCTGAACAAATGGACCCTAGTTATACACATTTGTTCCCCATTCACTCAGGCTGAGCCAGACTCAGTCAACCAATTATGCAGAAGGGCATTCATTCAGGCAGGCAGCCAATCAGGCTCACAGGCATTCAGGCCATTCACTCCACACAGACACCCACAAAACAGAATGTGAGTTGACTCCCAACTCCATTCACACAGGTCCCACCCCAAGTGTGTATCCACAACACACAGGCCCTGGGAAGGCTCCAGTCAGTCTGACAGGAGGCAGCCCCAGAGCCAAATGTGGTATTTCCACCCAAAAGCCAGTCAGGGGGAAGGGACTGAGTAAGGGCTTCCCAGGAGTTTGGGAAACAAGGTAAAAGGCATAAAGGGCCTGAGTGTCTCAAAATGAAGGACACTCAGAGCCACTGCCAAGTCAGCATGCACACACAGGTGCCAGAACATACATAAGGGGTACAAGACTGTACCTCCACCCATGTGTGCCATAAGGGTATCCCATAGGTGTTCTTCACCAAAAGGAAAACATTGAAGGTTCCACTGCCAGAGGTCCAGGCTGGACATCAGCGGGGGAAAACATAATGAAAACACATACAGAGAAGTGGTAGGACAAGGAAGGAATATTAAGCCCTGTTACTCCAAACAACATGTCCAGCATCAAAACACCCCTTCTCCTATCTAATAGCCAAAGACTGGAAAGCTCAACCCACTCAATAACAGGTCTGTCACCAACTTTTCTGAAAAGAGCTGAAGACATATCTGTTCACCAAAACTCTGCAACATTGACCTACTGGTCTGTCGCTTGATTGTCTAGTTTGTTGTTTACTTGTCTGGTATCACCTTGATGCCCTTAAGGTGATACCCTTCTGCTTACATAAAACTCCCAAATTAAATATTTAAATATTTGGGCCAAATGAAAAACTTTTCAAATAGCTCTGCTGTACTTGTACCTTTTAAGTAGTTAAGGTTGTTGAGAGAGTGTTCTTGTCCCAGTTTTTCTTTAATAATGTAATGTTATGAAATTGTTGGCATATTACGATGTTTTTGCATTCAATGTGGAATTGCTATGCGGTGTCTGTTTATGGTATGCAGAAAACCCTCATCTAAGGGTAGTGCTACTGAATAACATTTTGAAATTAAATTAAAAGATAAACCCCAGTGGTGGGGATCTATACTGATATATCTACATTTAAGATTGAAGAACATCACTTTTTATTGCAGTTTCATGAATCAAACAGCACTTGTCCCTTTGTCAAGTATCTTCTGGTGTTCATTCCTCGCTCAATTTTAAGTTATACTGTAAGTTTAGTTGTAGATATGTATGTGAAACATACGAGGAATAAACAGATATGTGCAATATGTACCATTGAGCAGAGCTGCTCAATATATTAGCGTTTGAAACTGAGAGTATCTTTGTTTGTTTTTGTGCAATAAAATTCAATGTATTGCATAAAAACATCAAATGACAAATCAAATCATATATGTTAGCTATTGAAACTGAGATTATGGTTTTGTTTGCATAAAAATGACATATCACGTTGAATAATACACAGCACAAGAGAAGGGAAACACCACATGTCATAGTCATTACACATCCAGTCAATGACCATAATATGAACATAAATGCCACCAGTTAGCTCCCAAAATCCAGAATATTTTCCTTGAAATTAATGAAGGAAATACTGGTGCACTCTAAAGTGTAAACTCTACAGATATTTAACAAATATGAAAAAACTGTGGGCCTGATTCAAGGAACGTTTTCTTATGGGATTGCACCATTATAAAACATGTCCATGAATCAGGCCCTTAATCTAGATAAGAGTTGAGATTAGTGAGCAAAAAATCCAATATATTATGACAGAATATATGTTCTCCTGTAAAATAAATTCATTACAGTAGTACAATGTTTTTTAATTAAATTACACCTTACAAATGGTGTCAAAGGATCTCTTTAATAGGCGATGGTAAATGCTCCCCGAATGCACCAACCTTTTCACATCACCAAAACATGCACTGTGGCATATCCACATTGCCAACATCTTTGTCTATCTGAGAGACCATTTTATAACCACTAGATTGCTAATTACTGTGATGTCTCTCTGCACTGCAGTACTCACCTATAATGCATTCACTGCTGTTCCTCCTACCACCCTCTCCCTGTGCTTTCTCCACTCACACTACAACTTCCTCCTTTCCTATCCAACAGTAATTAAGATGTGAAAGGACAATGGTTTGTAGCAGTATCCTCCTGGTGGAGGTAAAGGTCAGTAGATAGTACATTTTCCGAATGTTAAAGAGATGGAAGTGACATGAGTGAACAACAGTGGCAAATTGAGTCTGGAGAGAGAGAGGAGTCCAAAATGAAACCAGGATTATGCATCTGATGGCTAACAGAAAGCTAACAGAGGGGGAAGAATATGGATGGAGGCGTAATAGAAGCAGAAGCAGGCAAAAAATGATTTTCAGTTTTGTTGGAATTTAAGCAAAGGAACCGGATAGCCACCCACGATTTGACAGCAGAAATACAGGAAGAGAGTTGCTTGCTGATAGAATCAGTGAATGAAGGACACAAATGAAAGATTTGAGTGTCGTTGACATATAGGTGTATCCATAGTCAACAATAAGCATATCCAGAGGGGACGTGAAGAGGGATAAAAAGAGGGCTGAGGACAGAACCCCGAGGGACATCAAAGGGAAGGGGGTGGGGGGAAATCCTTTCCAGGAGATATTGAAGGAACGATTAGATAAGTAGGAAGAGAAACACTTAAGCACAATGTCTGACAATCTAAGAGAGGGGAGTGTAGAATGGAGAGTAGGGTGATCCATCGAAAGCGGTGCTATGGTCAAGTAAAACATACATGAAGGAGTGCTTGATAGGATGAGCATGTAGAGTTGAATTATGAACAGAGAGTAAAGCGGTTTCTGTGTAAAAACTGGGATGGAAGTCGGACTAGTGAGGATGAAGTAGAGTATGAGTTTAGGTAGGAGCTAATTCGAGAATGGACAAGTCGCTCAAGTAATTTATAATAATATGGAAGGAGGGGGATGGGGTGGAAATTGGATGGGTCAGTGGGATCCAAAGAAGAATTTTTAGGGAAACGAATAATCGTTGCGACTTTGAAAACAGATGGAAAATAGCCTAGAGATAGAGAAAGGTTCATGAAAATTGATAGAGATGGGGCAAGAACAGGAAGAATAGACTCAATTAGCGAGGCAGGAAAGGGATAAGGGGGCAGCATTAGAGTGAGACCAGGAGAGGGAATTAATGATGTCAGTCTCAAATATTGAGCTAAAAGTAAAACAAGAATGGTCAGGGAAGGAGGCAGAGAAGCTAAAGGAAGGAACACGAGAAGAAGAGACAGAAGAAGTGAGGCAGCATCTGATTTTCCAGATTTCAGAATAGAAGAAATTCTCAAAGTCATTAGGTGTAAGAGAAGAACAGGTGGAAGGACCAGGAGAGGGAGGAGATTAGAGTTTATTCAAGGTGGAGTAAAAGAGTTTTGTAGAGAAAATCCTGAATTGAGTAAGGTTCTGGACATAGTCTGCTTTAGCTATTTTGAGTTGGAAGGAAAAAGATTGGACGAGGGCAGAAAAAGATACAAAGGTGGAGAATCTTGCCATTTCCATTCAGCTCTCCGAAGCTGGATTCACAGATGCCTCACCTACCACTAAAAAGAATTATGAACCCTTGCCATTCCATCCTTTCTCTCTGACCTAATGTTCTTACTCTCCTCCTCCACACCTGGTGCCCCTTCCACAATCACTGCCTTCTCCAGCTTCCAAACCCTACTACATGACTCATTCAACTTCCACCCCTAAGTCTCAGTGTCCTCAACCATGTGTCACCCATTCTTATGCTGTTTTTGAAGAGACATGTGTCAGCTGCTGCACAAAGGGAGGCATACACACTGACATGAGGACCTGCAACTCTACATCTCTCTCATGTCCTTTCTTTTAATAAAGCGAAGAAAGGGAATTCTACCTCACCCTCATCAACTCTCATTACAACCAACCTCACTGGCTGCTGCGCACTCTGAACTCACTCCCCACTCCTCCCAAACCTATGACTATCAACCCACAGTCACTGCTAATGACCAAGCTAAATACTTTGCTGCAAAGATTTCCAAAATTAGAGACTCTTTCCTGACCTTCCTCACACTCCCGCCTCCAACATTCTATTCTCCATCTTTACCATCATTCTCTGCCTAGATCTCCCACACTAATAATTAAGAAGTCCTATCTCTACTGATAAATGCTTACCACTCTTATGCCCCTTTCAGACCCACTTGCTCCTCAGCTAATCAAGCCTATTGCCCCTTTAGTGGCCTCTCTCCTCGCAGAACTCTTCAAACGAAATGCACTTCGACTCTGCTTGCTTTCGCTCTATTTTCATAAAGGCCATGGTCATCCTTCTCCTTAAAAATCTAGGGGCAGGCCCAAACTTGATGGCAAACTTTCACCCTATGTCTCTCCTTCTACAATACTCTAAAGTGCTGGAAAGTGTTGTGTTCAACCATCTTACCAAATTCTTAGACAGCCACAACATTCAAGTCCCCTTACAAGCATGCTTCTGCACCTTTGGCTCCAAAGAAACTGCTCTCATTAATGTCTCCCGCATCATTGCCTCTGCTAAGCACTCCAAAACTATCCTTTTTCCTAATTTTCCTTGACCGGTCCACTGTCTTTGACACTGCATGTCACTCCGACCTCCATGATAGTCATCTTGGGTTTCACAATCGAGCCCTTGCCTGGATTAAATCCTGCCTAGTGCCTCGCCATTTCTTTGTTTCCATGACCAGCACCTCTCCACTCACTCCTCTAACTAACTATTGGTGTTCAACAAAACTCTATCTTGCATCCTCTCCTCTTAACACTCTACACCTCTGCTCTTGAGCAACCCGTCTCTTCCTTTGGTTTCCTGTACTAACTGTTCGCGGACAACAACCAGATCTTCTCATTTTCTGACTTCTCCTCTGATCTCGTTATCAAAAATATCCACTCTTTCTGTGCCATCAAATATTGGATGGCTTTACACTCTCTGATGTTAAACTCTTCCAAAATAGAGGAGCTCATTTTACCTGCCAAATACCCTCTTTCATCTCCTCTCCTGCCTATGCTGATACTCTCCCCTACTCATCTTCAGCTAAAAACCTCAGCTTCATCTATGCCGCTTCTCACAAATTATCTACTTTAATCTCCTAAACTGCAATGGTGGCTTGCTGGATACCTCCTAAATATTAGGAAAATGGTGGAGGCACCTCATTCTATTCAACTCCACCAAGCATCTATTACCAATTTTGGCTTTTCTAAACTGGACTACTGTGTCGGCATCCCCTTTGGTTTCCCCAACCATGTTTTTACTCCTCTTAACAAAATTATTAACTTCGCTGCTAGGCTCTCTTTGGACTTCCTCATTTCACTCCTACTTCCTCTTAGCATCACCATGCTGGCTGGCTGATGATGCAAAACATTGGCAGATTTAAATCTCTGCTTTGCCTGCCTACTCAACTACCCCTGTGGCTCCTTGCCCTCCCTGTGCTTCCTCTCGCTTTTGCTCTTTCTCTTTACTTGCTCCACTTGCATGAAGTTCTCTTCCCCTGGATATCAGAGAAACAGTCCACACTGATTTTTTCAAAGCCAAATTCAAAGACCTCCTCACCTCCGAGTTACCGTCTTATCCTACTTCTTCTCTGCCTTCTATCTAAAAATGTTCCCTCACTTTTAACCTGCCTGTGTCCCTCAACTCCCCTGCCTCCACTATAGCACTTCATTCATCATGATCACATCCCTAACAAAGTGGGCCATACTGTCTACCTGCACTTAAAAGTGTCTAATGTTGATTGTCCTTAATCTATATAAATCCACCCCTGTATTGTCCCTGGTGATCATTCCACTTACTCTCCACCACAACCTGGTCAGAATGTCACTTGAACTCACCCCATTCAAAGAAGCACTCTGCTTCCCACCAAATCTGATTTCTTGTACGTTATTTTGCAATCAAAAGAGCATCGTAATAAATAAATGCATTAGGTGTACTAAACTACTTGCAGTTAGTACGTTAATTAATGGACCTGCATACAAATCGTTGTTTGTTTCGGTGAAACTGGTATAGATTGGGTCAGAGGATTGCACAATGCCCAAAATTAACACTATGTTACGTGGCGCGACCATCGAAATGAGAATACTCCACCACCAGCCTCTGCTGCACAACAGATATAAAGAAGAACTAGAAGATTAATAAGTAGAAAGATACAAAATCAAGGCAAAGCAAGAGAATTTGCTTACATGTATGTTAGAGGTCAAGGAATGAATCATAATAGGGAGAGGTTCAGAAGAACAGCCCAAATACTGGCCTCAGTGACAAAGACTCAAACATCATTGAGGCAACCTACACAATGGCACAGGGGTTGTTGATAATGATGCAGCATTCCAATAAATGAATGTAAATTTCCCATTAATAGGGTAACTAACAAAGGCATCTAGGTTACAGAAATGACCACCACCCATGACCTATTATCACCCCCATGTAATTCCCCCACTCCTATCTGTGACTGTTTCTCCCGACACGTTCAGTCTGTGTCCACCAACCTGCATTCAAAGCAACAGCTGATGAAGCAAAATATCATGGCATCAACCTCGCACTGGGTGTGTGCTCCAAAATGCACCTCTCACCTTTACAGTATATAAAGAGCGCAGATTGGAATAGGGTGCCATAAACAGCCTTTGCTAATCCCCCCCGCCGTCCAATAAGCTATTACCACCAGCATCATCACTTCAGGGGCAGATCTAATAAGTCATCCTATCTCTGTGCCCTGTTGAACCTGGAAAAGCCCCTTGATGGGTGCAACATCGTGGAAATCCACATACCTCCATGTTAGGATTTACCCGGAAGCACTCACAGAAGCTATATAATAAAGGACAGTACCAGTACTCAGGAAGGGGAAGTGTAAAGAGGCAAATGTACACGTCATCTCTAGAGCCCACCCCCTCACCTCTATCATATTGGAAGAACAATGAGCATGACACCGTCCCAAAACCAAATCGAAGGTATGAGAGACGTTATCCACTGAGACAATTGTATCGAATGTACCCTCAAACGGATGTGGTAGCCATGAGTCTGTAGGCGCCGCTGGCCGTAAAAGAACTATAAGTAAAGTATGACAGGTGTGAAGTGATGTCATGCAGAGAGAAGACATGTGGGTGCCCTAAACCTGATGTATGAATATCTAGAGAATGTAGATGTGAGTAAAGTGATGAAGAAAATATATATTCGAAAATAAAGAAAAACCATATATACTTAGAAAATAAGTAACAAGAGATGCAGTAGATTTATATACGCAGACATGCAAGGTAGATAAGACAATGTTGAGGTTTGCTGACATAGGAAATATAATGCAAGTAACGCAGCCATGTTGAGAAAATGGAAGTCAGCATTGTATGATAGTAAGCGAAAAGCCTCGAGAAGGGAAACCAAGGCTACAGAGTTAACACGTGCTGGAATACAGATTGGTGCAAGAACAAAGAATATTTGTTTGTCTCAGAATCAAGGATGCCAAAGAGGATGAGCCATGTGCGTAAGACATATTTATCTTAGATTAGGGTAAAGGAGTGAATAATTGTCAGTGCCAAGTGTTCAACAATCAAAGATGCAGAAAGGATATGCAAGACGGAGCAACAAAGGGCCTGATTCACTGAAGTGTTTTATAATGGAACAATCCCCTAGGAAAACACTCTGTGAATCAGGCCAAAAGTCTCCAGAGGCAGAGTTAAGTAATAGCACCCAACAAAAGGACAGAATGGAGAAAATCATGGTCTCCTAACACGTGGTATAAGACCAGAAGACAAGGCCTATTCATAAAGCTCCAGACAAAGATAGCAATGTACCTTGACTTACTTTAACTTTCAGAGGAAGTGCACAGTCAACAAGGACAACTACAGAGAAGAAGCCTTAGTTTAGGGCCTTACTGATGAGGGATGGTAGGCTAATTAGCTAAAGAGGGCAGTTGTCTGACGTTGTTACCCTACACCTGGGCTCTGTTGCTTATGTGCTGCTAACAAACCAAATGGCCAAGTTTGGAAGAGAATGCCAACCAATCATGAGGGCCTATGTAGTGATGACCATACATTGATGCAGGAGCCTGTCCGCTGCTGTCGTTATGCTATTATCAGTATTTTACATAGTAAGAGGTTGGTCACGGTGTGCCTATCAGATAAGGGGCAGTCAATGATGATACTAAAGCTTATAGTGTTCCCTTAACCATTCCCTTCACCCCGTAAGTTTTTACTGTTTTCCAAGCAGGATGACATCATAGCTGACGTACATTGAGGTATAAAGACTTTTGCGTGATTGAAATGTGTTGAGAGTGTGTGAGCTACAATCTGTTTGTTTGCTAGGTTTCCCTACTTTATTGAACTGATAATAAAGTAGTATGTTGCCATATTCTTTGAGTCTGTCTGGTTATTTTGGCTTGAGATCATTTATTTGGTAATCCCATCATTCTGCACTTGGAATGCTCCAGGTGCTATTGCACAGAGGAAATAGTGACTTCTGCTGCTACCAGCCCGCTGTACGGTCTCAGATGGTGCTGGCTATCAGTAGGCTCTCTACAATATAACTGGTATTGCTTAGCTTTTTTATACATATTCTCAATCTCACAAGCTGGTTACGCAGCTCCTGTAACCTTATTAGGATATGCAAGCATTTTGGGGTGTCTATCTGTGCCACGCCAAACCTGGAAGTACTCGCACCCAACCTGCAAATGCCGGAGCACCCAGCACAGGCTCGGACTGCCCTATAGGCCAATAGGCCCGTTGCCAAACCAAAACTGCTATATGCTGGTGTGGGCTAGTTATTTTGGTCAAAGTGGGTCACTTTTTGGCCTTTGTGGGCCAGTTTGATGAGGTACTTCACCATGCGGTTAGTAGTTTTGACGGGTGTTGCTAAACAAAATATTATTTAAAATGCACAATTTACGTCGCATTTTATTTAAAAAAATAATTTAAAAAAACCTTGGGTACTATTCAAACAGTGTCACCAAAGTGATGAATTGCCATTTGCAACTGAGGGCCACTTTTTTATTGGTGCCCAGGTCATTTTTATGGCCCAGTCCGACCCTGACCCAGCCCCATGGGCACTGGCATGTGTGCATGACCACGCCTCAGCGTTACACTTCCACAGTGGTGCCTGCACCTTTTCAGTGCCCAAGAATCTCCCACAGGTCAATGCATTAAACCCACCACATGAACTTGTAAGAGCATGCAGGTGACACAGACGGTTAAACCATGTTGGCCCCACAGAACCATTTTGTCAACTTTATCCATGCCCCATATATAATGAAAGTGTGAAATGACAATGGCAGGAGCAGTGATACAAATGTCATTCACTACCCAAGACCCACAGCCATCTCCCGCATCATCTCGCTATTTGTCAGGCTGTCCGACTCAAAGGTCTCAGGTTAAGATACCAAACGTAAAAAAGATTAGTGACTAACGAACAATGGGTTGCTTTGTGGGATGTATCAACCCACTGATCTAAGCCCTGCAACATCGCTGTGCATTGCTAGCAGCAGAAACATCATAATGGCCGCCGGAAAGCATGTTGCTCGCCAGAAATCACCAGAAAGTGCGCAGTGAAAACCTGAAAAATAGGACACCATCTACTTTTGCCTATGTCAGTGGTAACACAGGAGACCCCTGCCAAAACCCACCATTTGGCTGCTCAAAGAGCAAAATCATTGCAAAAGAAACAGAGCTAGTTTCAAAAATCTGTTTTTATTTGGTGTCAAATTTGTAGAAATCATGGCTCACAAACCACCCAAAAAGATCCCACCTCCTTGTTGGGTGGTCAACATCATTCTCCTGCAAGAATCTACATGAATATAAGGTCCACAGAAGCGTATCTATATCTGAACAAAGTATATTTTGAGGATTGCTTGCTGGAAGAAATCTGTCAAGAATGGGTGTAATACTGGTACTCGCCTCTACCAAGAAGCCGGCGTTTTAAAACCATTTGTGTAAACTTGTACATTGAACCCCAAACTATGCCCAAGAAAGACTTGCTATTAGAAGCCTAAAAGGTGGATACAATTTAAAACTATACACTGAAAAGTCTTGAAGGAAGAAATTGTTTAATTTATGTGTTAAAAATGTGGGTTATATTATAAGAAAAGACAATTTGAAGACATTGAGTTAAGAATTAAAAGTTCCCACATTGTGCTTCAAACAAATTTCACACCTTTAGCCTGGACAAAGGAAGCTTCCCCAGCCCTTGGCCAAGAGATTGGCAGGCTGGTGTGAAGAGGAACTAGCAGAGGCACCCTGGCCTGTTGCTCTCAGTCAAGACAATGGATTCTTTGGGATGAATAGGAATACAGGACATGTGACCTCTGAGTCATCCCAGACCCTGGAAGCGGAGACAAACCATTGTGTGAATTGAATTGAAAGCAAATGTATGTTTTATAAAAATGCTTATAGCAAAGTGTACCAAACTGACAAAAATGTAAAACTTTGAGATTGTTAAAATGAAGAATTCACTCACAGTTTGAGACTAAGCTGAACTTCGTGCGATGTTCTGAGACCAAACCCTGGAATTATTCCTATTGTAGCTGCATTGTTTTTGCTATAAACTTGAAAACTTACAGTAATATGCTCAGAGAGGATATGCATGCATGTATCAAATTTGGTGCAGAATGAAAATTGAGAAACCCTCAAAAAGCGCGAAAATGTTGTCATTTCTGAACCCAAGCTCGTAGAAACATGGGACTTGAACAGAAATGCACCTCAAGCAATCTGTCATGTAATTATGTATTCTCAACAACTTGTGTATCTGGGAAATATGTTTTTTGGGAAAAATAGATTTTCTATGTAAAAGCAAAAGGGAGGGATTTCTTTAGGACCAAACACAGCATCACTCTGACTCATTCTGACACGCTGATCCTTTCTCCAATCAGGGGATAGGATATCCTCTAACCTATCAGATCCTTAGAGGGTTGGGCATTGCAGAATCAGCCTCCCCACCCACTTTGGAAATACATAAATAGGGACTGTGGGGACAGATAGGACACACACATTTTCCACTACTCAACTGATTTTTTGGCGCAACACCCTGCAGGAAGACTTTAGACTCCAGACTCCAGACTCCAGATCTAGAACCAAACTCTAGAACCCTGAAGCAGAGTCCTAACCCAAAACTGAACTCTTTGAGCAGGCCTTCAGAATCTTTTGCAACCTGATTCTAACTCCTAAACTTCCACGGGGCCTAACTAAACCATTCAACAGCCTGGCTGAGCTGTTTTGCTTCTAGCTAAGAACCCGGTGCTAGAACCAAGATCCAGACCCAGAAAGCAGTGCTGTAACCAGAACCCATCAGATTCAGTCCAAGAAGCCACCCAGACCGCAGTGCAGTGCTGAGAGCAGAACCCAGAGTGCCTGAGACCTGTCCGGTGGCGAGAGTGAAGCCAAACCCATGACCAGATCTTTGACGAGGCCCATTCCAGTCCAAAGCCTAGGAGTGAGTATTTAATCTAGAACTGTCCATAGTCATCTCTTAGTTTAAAGTAATCCTCTTCCATCCGTTTCAACCTGTCCAGAACTGCATTATAGAATCTTGTGTCCCTCCTGTTGATTCCAAATCTGTAAACCATATCAAGTTTATTTCTGTGTTGCATTCTTTCCCATCTTGCATTTCCTTGAACCATAAAAGTATTCTCTGCTACCTTATTCTCCTATTACTACTCCTAACTGATTAAAGAGATTGTGGATATTGTGATATTACCCATTACTGATCACTGTTCATATTCATAAGTGTGCTATTCAGATATTATTTTATTCATAAAAGTGTGATATATATATATATTGTTCAATTCTTCAAATAAACCTTTTTAATTTGCAAACCAAACCTACTTCTTGGCTCAGTGAGGTCGGGGAGATTCAAAGAGAGGGGCGTTATATAAGGGTTCATCATCCAGATTTAAAGAACTAAAATATATAAATAAGGGCTTCCATTGAGCATCCCAGGCTAGGCATTGACTTAGTTGGAGTGCTGGATTGAAGTCACTTACAGCTTCATAAACAGACTTAAAAACAAAGACGAGGTCCAATATATGGACTCTCCTGTCCCCTGCACACTTTCCAATGTTGAAAAGTTCAGCCAATTCTTTGAGACTAAAAGTCATACAAATGTGTAGAAAATTAGAACAAGCGTTATATCACACTAGTTAAAATAATGGAGCTGTTTATTGACTTCAATTTCTTCTTGAGATCTGTCAGTCTGACAAAATTTGACGTGTTTCGCGGTCAAAACCCCATCTTCAAGAGCAATTCAAAGTGCAAGAAAATACCAAAACAAATTTACAGAGTCTGTATACACTTGTTAGTCACAAGTAGTATAACATATTACTTATAAGCCAGTGAAACTCCTGTGTTTTTCATGCCATATTTATGTTCAAAGTTGTGTTCAAGGACAAATAACTAGGTTTGCCATATATAAAACTCAGAATATACATAAATAACCTACAGCGACACAATGCGCTCAGTTATTTAAGGTCATGCTGTCCCTCCTTCTAGCTCCAAGTCAAAGGCATTGTTCTGGCATGGTCTGCTGTCGTAGTTGTCCCCGCCCCGGCAAGGAGCCTCTTCAAAGTAGCTTGCTTGGTTAGGCCGGCTTAGATGCACACCTCTCCGGCAAATTCCTTTGCTTCGCCAAAAGAGGTCCTCCTATAGACCACCTCCTTAGGGAAGTCGGGATATAAGACGATCTGCAGTCTACCACAAAGCACAACATTTGCAGCCATCTAGCTATATGGCCACATGAAAACTGTTCATGATGAGATAACTGCATATAATGCAATCTGTTGGTGATATTCCAACTGGGCTAAATTAAATTTGACTATGATGGCCCTTGCTGTGCTTAATAAAATCGGGTTATGCTAAACTAATCACATACATAACCTTTGAATGGGTGTACTTCCTTTGCACTACAGAAACTGGCGATTATGTGCTTCATGACCAATATAGAAACTGTTTAAGATGTGCCAATTGAGGACGATGGAAACTGGCAATGATGTGCTGCATGACCAATATAGAAACTGTTTAAGACGTGCCAATTGAGGACCATGGAAATTGGCAATGATGTGCTCCATGACTAATATGGAAACTGTCTAAGATGTGCCAATTGAGGACAATGGAAACTGGCAATGATGTGCTGCATGACTAATATGGAAACTGTCTAAGATGTGCCAATTGAGGACAATGGAAACTGGCAATGATGTGCTGCATGACTAATATGGAAACTGTCTAAGATGTGCCAATTGAGGACGATGGAAACTGGTAATGATGTGCTATGTCATGTGGGGCTCATTTTATGCACATCCATGTCTGGCTGTGTACTGTCTCATGGCGACCATGTGGCACACTATTTTGTGCTGCCGAATGTGGGTCATTATCACCTATACGGCCCGATGGAGTCCACGACTAATAATTAATTGTGATGATGCATTACTAAAGATTCCTATTTTTTCCAAAATGTCCTAGGTGAGAAATCTCATGAAACAACTTTTACAAAATTACTACTGCCCCGCAGGAGTACAGGGATGAGTCGTGGTTTCTGGACTTCTACTCATCCCCACACAACTACCAGAACAGCTGTGACCTCAATCGTAAAGGTGAAAGTGGCACAACATGAATGGTATAAGTGCTTCACCTATTTAAGTTAGCAGGAGCCGAGAGCATGCTATACTTTTAAAGACAGTGTGATCCATCATGTAAGCATCCAAACAACAGTAGTACGGTATGAAGTGGGAGAATGGAAGAACAGACTCCCGCCCTTCCCCTCTCGCGCTTGGCCTAGAGGATCACGGCCTAGACACCCGCCACAAGAGGAGTTTGCCTATCTACCAGACGACCAAATACCCTGGTACAGGAACATACGGATGTGCCCACCTACCTGCCCAGCAGCCCGCCCTGCCCATGCCGTCACCTGCGGCATGGATCAACTCGACTAAACCTACACGTCGTTAGAGATGCCATGACGACCTAGCCAACGGTCAGCACACCTGTGCACACATGCACACCGGACACTCCCACACCAATCCACACGAAGAACATACTCAGTGCTATGACATAGGCGACAGACATACCCACGGACGTGCATCTTTATTATTTTCCACATAGGCTCTCAAAATGCAGAAACGCAAGACGCATAATGAACTTATCTAAAAAGGCTTGCTCACGCTTCTTCTAAGAACCATGTACCATAATGAAGAATATAACGGAGACACGATACTGAGGATAGAGCAATATGATACCGTAACCTAAAGAGCTCTGCATCAAACGGTTCCACCTATGCACCAGTTCCAAGTAGGCCGCAAGCAAAAGTTTCCATGAACATTGAATGAGCGAGAGCTCGGTTGCTGACCCTGCAGAATGAGCCCGGTGAAAGCACACCGCCAAGGGCACGATGTTGCAATCTCGCACGCTGCAAGCTGACGCCAAGGTCGCACCTGCAAGATAAACCAGGCACACAGTGGAAAAAACAATATTAATTGTGCTGAATCCTGCCTCAAACACGGTCCCACCTCACGTGACAAAGCCAAACCTGACAGGATGCCAAGCCCAGGAGGAAGGAGACGCCTGAATCCCACGTTTCAAGACACAGGCAGATACAATTAAAAGACTCATTGGACATCTGCAGCAGTGGGAGTAGTCGACCTCCCAACATATGAATAAATCCTTTACACTTCCCATAGTAAAAACATTGTTGCAAATGACAGGTGCACCGCGAGCTGGGAACAGCGATAGTCCCAGACTGGGAGGCTCGCGAGCGGACCAATCAGAACATGGGGCTCTTATCACTGACGCCATTAACATTGACCAATCCTCAGAGGTCTTCATGTAACAATTTTCATGTATCAAATTGAACGGACAGCCCAAGTATATCACCTGACTAACCCTCAACCACTAATACCGTTCTCTATATGTATGCTATACTAACCCTACCACTCGAGTAACCAATCCAGAGTGGAAATAGGTTTTTTGCTAAACTTTGTAAGATGACGCAAGTAGCGCGTCATACTAAGGTAAAAAGGGCCTGCGAGCCCCACGATTGTGTGTGTGTCAGGACAGACGCGTACGATCCTTGACCCATCCCTGCCGTTTTGTCTAATAAACAGCAGAGTCACCTTGCTTCTTGCGTGTGTCTCATACTCTATCTCTTTTGGGATATACGGGAGGAGTTGGGGCCTCCCTGCCCGGAGGTCTACGGACGGCCTGGCCGACCCCGGCAGAATTTCCCCCCGACAAGTTGGAGGCACTGCTGAGATCTGTTTAAGATCTGCTTTTTTATTTTTATTTTTCCAGGTACTCCCGTTGTGAGGAGGCCCGGCGGCGCGGCTCCATCTGCCGTTGCCCCCTTCTGAGGACTACAAGACCATCGCGGAACTGCGAGAAGACCGGACAGCGCAATCCGGATATTGGCCTTCGGGAGCCGGTTGAGAAGTATCCCGCCTGCGGTTGGCGAGTGTCCAGACGTGGTCCAGACGAGGGGAGGTGGCGAGCCGCTTGGCGGGGTGCACGCAGTCGAGCGGCCCCGCATCAAGAGAACTTGGTGAGCATGCCACGCACAACAAGCAATGTGAAATTGTGAGGGAGGGGGGAGGAATTAAAAACGGGAGGTGGGAGGTGTTTCACAGGTGCGCGGCGAAGGTTTGACAATTTAGTGTTGGCAATGAAATGAATGGTAGCCGAACGAGTGCGAGAGCAGTCAGCTACGTTGCGCGAGAGAGGGGGGTGGAGCACGAAAACATCACGTGCGGCCGCTCGTAGACACTGATTGGCCTAGGTCGCGACTACGTGTAAAGGTGTGTGTGTGGTTTCCTACGATTTGGCATTTATTGATCAATGAGTAGATGAGGATCCCTATTGTTCGAGCAAGAAACTCGATAGGTAGATGACGTTTCCCTGTAGGCGGTAGCTAGTTAGTTGCCCAATACGGAAGATAATTGGCTGGTTAAGCCCTCCTGTCGAGGGGCGTATCACACGCGAGGCGACCCAGTGTGCGCAGTCCGATTATATTATTGATTACCTTGTTCCAGGAGTGACAGGAAGACAGCTGTGAGGTTAACGGGGGTAGATTACAAGTGTATTTTGGACTTAAAGAATATATGAAGAACTTACCAGTAGCTCGAAAAGATCGGTGACGTCACCAGTAGGGCTTTCATAGGATATCCCGAGCACAAGGCATCTTTCTTTCTGAGAGTGGTGGGGAAGAGAACTGTGGTAAGGGAGTGGAAACGGAGATAAAAGGTAATGAGTTGATCGGGGAAAGGCGAAACGGGGGACGTGGCTGCGCACGGAAAGCGCCGGCCACGGCGAGTGTAGAAGAAGGAGGAGGAGCAAATGAAAATAGGGCGACTGTATAAGAATGTCACAAGGGGTACGCAGCTGCAGGGGGCTACGTGCGCCTCGGCCGCAGGGGGCCGTAAGGGTGTTGTGTAAAGGAAGAAAGAAAGAAGAAAATATACAAATGTAAATACTATATTTTAATAATTTTCCTTAGCGGACTATCGCAAGTCCCCAAATTTACGGGGCCAGGTAAAGGTATAAGGCTGTGTATTGTAAGTGTTAGCAAGATAATAGCTACCAAATAGGGGAAGGATAACAAGTGGAGCGCTACTATGTCACACGGGACAGGATCGGGAGGGTGGGGGAACACCCTCACTACCCCACTACAACACATATGTACCACACTGTCACCCCATAGGGAGAAACTGATCAAGTATAGCATAGAATGGACACAGGGGATGGACAACAAAATGATAACACCATGGCCGCCTAATGGTAGCTTCGATCCATATACCCAACATTCACTATTAAACCATCTGCATAATACATACAAAGGGAAGAAGTTGACAAACCACGTGGAGGTGTTTAACTTATGGAGGATGTTCCAAGGGACCCGACCAGGACCAAATGGAATGTTCACTGTGGGGGAAATACCGGAAGAAAAAGAGATTAAGGAGGAAGGAGAGAATGGGAAAAAGGGGAGTGAAGACCCAAGGAACACGGGGAACGGACAAGAGGGAGGAGAAAAGAATAATAACTCAAAAGAAAATGAAATAAAAAAGGAACAGAGCAACGATATACCCCTAGCAAAGGTAGTGAAAACAGAGGGAGGGGGATTGTACCCTTTAAGAGAATTAGGAGAAATAGAAAGAGGACAGTTAAGGGCGGCTGAGGGGTACTCGAACCCGGCATACAGCCCGCCACCATATGTGGCTCATAGGAAGATGCCAGCAGGGGAGGGGAGGACTGGAGAAGAGCAAACTGTGGAAATAGGACATGATGAGTGGGTAGCTGCGCAGATACTATTAAAATTACGAGGTTCATTAACAGGAGAAGAGAAGGAGGTAGTAAGGAAAATAGAGGAGGATAATACCAGGGAGAGTGGAATGAGAGGGGAAGAGCTGTTATGACAAAAGGAAGAGATTTTGGAGGAACGACTAGCAGAGTTAAGGGATGAGCAGAATGAACTGATCAAACAGCTCGAGAGGGAGGAAAGAGAGAGAGCGAGGGGAAGGAAAGAAGGTAAGAACGAATTGGAAAAAATAAGGGAACGAACTGAGGAGCAAAGGAGAGAAGCTGAAAGGGTAAAAGCAGCAGCAGAAAGGGTATCAAGAGCAGTGCTACGAGAGAGGAAAAGGGAAGAAGAAGAGAAAGAAAAGGAAATGGCAATGTGGAAGAAGAGATTACTATCAGAAACGACTAAGAAATACGAAGAAGGGAGGGTGATAGAGAGCATATTAGAAAGGGAGAGGGTGAGATGGGAAAGGAAGAAAGAGGATGAAAGGATATTGGAAAAGGTGAGTAGTGAAGTAATGGAGGAATTAAAAACGAAAATGGAGGAAATTGGTAGAGAGATGGAGGAGAGAAATGAAGGGGAAAGAGAAGATAGGAGAAGGGAGAGTGAAGTAAGGGGGTATGTGTATAGAGACGCAGAAGTAGCAACAACATCAGCGCAAAGGAGAGCAGTTGGTAAAGGAGAAAAGGGAGAACCGGACCTAATAGACTTAAAAACAGTAACAATCAAGGGGAAAAAGACAGAGTGGGGGCTGCCGTTTGTGAATGACTTTTGTAGTGAGGAAGAAGAAGAAATGGAGAAGGAAGGAAGAAACAGTGAAAGGGAAAGTCTAGATAAACTATATACCACCCGGACCAATACAGACTCACCATGGATCTGTAGGAGAAAGGATGAACTGGAGAGAAGTGAGGAGGAAGAGCAAGGGATAGCGGAAAGACAGACACATGAAGACACATCGTCACCATCACACCCTCTCCCATCCCACCCTACTTGCTCAACCACCTCACGCTCATCACGTACAATCAAACTTGCGCCCTTCACAAACGAATTGACACCCTATGCAGGTCGGCTTAGAGACCTCCCTAGACGCAGGCAGGAAGGACGAATACACACGCCCACATTAAATACAGGAAATGATGGAAGAAGGGGAAAAGATGGAGAAGAAAGAGTTACGAGCAGGGGAAATACGGACGAAATTGACGATGTAGGAGAGAGGGAAGAAGAGGAGGGGTGTGAGGACTCGATTTTATGGAACCCAAGGGATAAATCGAGACACAACTTAATGCCACTTCTGGAGAGGGGAGGGGTTAGACCACAGTACGTCCCTTGGAAGCATACAGACAAAGAAAATATAAAATGCAGGCTCCCATCATTAAGTGGAGGTGCGGGTAAATGGATATATGAAATGGAAAAACACACCGCAGGACAGAAACTGGCAGTGGGAGATGTAAAGGGCCTTCTAATATCGATATTAGGGGATGCAGCGGATGACATTTGGAAGAGAGCGGGATTCCCTGGGGTAACAATAGCAAACACATCGCACGATGGGGCACCATTCGCAAACTGCAGACATGCACTATGGCAGGCACTGAGGGTACAGTACCCAGACACATCAGACATAGGAGCAATTACCTCACGCAAGATGCGTGAGAACGAAGATCCTGTTGATTATATCCAGGAAATCCAAGAGAAGTGGCGCATGGAAACTAGAGAACAATGGGACAAAACACCAGCAATATTTTATCATATACTAGTACAAGGGCTCCCAGAAGGAGTTCAGAAACAACTGAAGAAAGTAGTGGGAATGGAAGCAAAAGCATGGCCAGAAATACAACTGACAATAGTGCATCATTGCAGGACATGGCAAGGAAAAATGAAACAAAAGGAAGAGGACAGGAAAACGGAAGAGGCTAAACTAGTACAGAAAAAACTTACTAAATACATAATGGAAGGGGCACTAATAACTACACCTACAACAATGACCCAAAGCACCACACAAGTAGTGGCTGCACAAGATCCCTCCCAAATACCACCTTCACAGACTATACCACAACAGGGGCCGCCACTCCAACCATACACGACCAACATGGGAGGAGGATACTCAATGCCAGGAGCTGGGTATTATAATTACAACAGGGGAAGAGGAGGAATTATGAGAGGGAGAGGATACGGATATAACACACAACAGCAGATGGGAGGACTTAGAAATTCCTACCCCACCGGACAACCAGTATACCAGGACAACACAGGAAGCTTTCCATGGCAGAGTAGGGAACCACCGGTGTGTTGGAGTTGTGGATTAGTAGGGCACATGTCACGCACGTGTAGAGTAAGACCAGGAACACCATCATGGAGCGAACAGGGACAACCAAGGCCCACACAGGAACAGCAGGGCATACAGCAACAGCAGACGTTGCAACAGGGAAATGAACAGCAACAACTAATAACACAACAACAGCCACAGACATATTCACTGCCATAACAACAGGTAGCGATAACACAACAACCCCAAGCACAACAAACACAACTGGGTAGGGTGACGGTCCTGGGACACAACCCTTACATAGGAAATGGTCAATCGTTGTACCCTCAATAGGACAGCCCACAGACGCCCTTGGTGTGTCCCATCCTGTCAGTAACACCTAATAGTGCGGAGGAACCACGCATAGAGGTAACGATAGGTGACAAAAAATTATCATTCCTTGTTGACACCGGGGCGACCCGGTCTTGCATAAGGGAAGGTAAATTTAAGATGTCGGGCGAAGCCATGAACACCCAAGGATTCTCTGGGGCTAGAGGGTTGGTTCCCTTTACTGATAACATTCCCTTATCTATAGGAGATTATGACATGTCAGTCCCACTTTTATATTATAGTGCCTCACCAGTAAATATACTGGGGAGAGACATCATGAACAGGTTGAATATGACGATCTCCTTTACAGAGGATGGCATAATTTGCTCTACTCCAGGAATTAACATGCTCACAGCACGACAGATTATGCAAGCATACTGCAGACAGACAGCGATTAGGGCTGAGCCAGTAGATGGTGAACTATTCCAGTACGGAACAGACATGGCATTTGCATGGATGCCAGGGATAGAGGGAAAGATCTGGAGGAGGCCAGCCGCCTATTTGTTCAGACCAGAAACACCAGTCAATGAACCAGAAGGAAAGGTGGTTCCAGTGGACATTGAGAGCATTATAGCAACAGCTGATTACATTGCGGTACATGCCCAAGACAGAGAAGGAAGAGCATGGAGGGCAGTGATAGCACTAGCAGAAGGATGTAGACTCACCCAGGTGTCAGAGGAGGAGCTGTTCTCAGAAGAAAAGGAGGAAGGTGAAATTGTGTTTTTGATGAGTGTGGAAATATGGCTAAAAGTGGCGTACTAACAAGTGGCACAGAAAATTGCAATGGCACTTGAGGCACCCACATCCACCCCAGTTCCCTTCTTTGAGGAGGATATGACAAAAGTACCCACATCATTATGGACTACCGGCCCCTATGACGTGGGGTGCATAAAAAGTATAGGGGGAGTAAGGATAAAATTGAAGAAAGGTGCAATACTCCCCAGAGTGAAACAGTACCCACTATAAAAAGAGGCAGATGAGGGCATATATGAAACCATAACGGCCCTTATAAATAATGGCATATTGTTCCCCTCAGAATCACCATGTAACACGGCTGTATACCCAGTGCGCAAGGCTAGAGGGGGGTCTTGGCGCTTCATACAGGATCTCAGGCCCTTGAACAACATAGTAGAAGCAGAATACCCTATAGCCGCAAACCCGGCCACAATATTGTGTGGCATTCCAGCAGGAGCATCACGATTTACAGTGATCAACCTTAAAAATGCTTTTTTCTCAATACCATTGCACCCAGACTCACAAGATTTGACAAGCTTTACTTACAGAAACACAAAGTGGAAACACACCAGATTGCCACAAGGGTACTGCGAATCACCCTCAATATTCAACAGAGTAATACAGATGGATTTGGGTAACATTGAAGTGGAAAGCACAGTGTTGCAGTATGTCGACGACATAATATTTTGCAGTACAAACGAAAGAACATGCAGAGAGGACTCATTAAAGATGCTGACAATACTGGCTGAAAAGGGTTACAAGGTAGACATGGAAAAGTTACAGTACTGTCAAGAACAGGTATTTTACATTGGTCAGCTCATATCCCAACATGGAAGAAAGATTGCACCACAAAGAGCACAGGCCATTTCAAACATGCCAGTACCACAAACAGTGAGGGAACTGCAGCAGTTCCTGGGTCTGTGCAACTACTGTAGAGCATGGGTATTTGATTATAGCTCATACATAGGACCCCTGCTTGAGGCGTTAAAGGAAGCTAATAAAGGGGAGAGGAGAAAAAGTTGGGGTGGACAATGGAAATGAAAGAGGCTTTTGATGAACTGAAAGATGCGATATCAACTGCTCCGGTACTGGCGACCCCAGACTATGAGCGACAATTCTTTATATTTTCACATTGTGACTCAGCAGTAATGAAAGCAGTGTTGGCTCAAAAAACAAGCATGGGCTACAAACCAGTAGCATTTTACAGCGGCCACTTAGACCCTGTGATGTTAGGTCATTTCCCTTGCGAACAAGGTCTCGCCGCAGCTGCTTTTGCGGTAGAGAAAGCATCAGCAATCACCATCGGGTGCCCGACTACACTGTTTGTGGAACATGCACTATTTGCAATATTGAATAAACCTAAGTCCACCCTAACTACGCAAAGGGCATCAGGTTATGAGATCATCTTATCCAGAGCTGAACTATCAATTGTTAGATGTAGCACGGTCAACCCTGCAAGGTTCCTAGCAGAAGTACTTGAGGAAGGAGATTATGCACACGATTGTACGCAAATCACTGAAATGTACTCATGTACTAGAAAGATTGAAGAGAACGCACTAGAGGGAGGTGAGCTCCTGTTCATTGATGGGTCATCCACTATCGATCAAAGGGATGGTATAAGGAGGACTGGGGCAGCAGTGGTAAAAATGATGGAGGTACCGGTGTGTGTGGCAATGAAATGTGTACAACTACCACAGCATTATTCCGCTCAAGCAGCAGAACTAATTGCACTAATCTTGGCGTTGAAGGAAAGCTTTGACAAACGAGTGACCATATATTCCGACAGCGCATATGTTACGTCCACTGTCCACTCAGGGCTGTCGAAATGGAGAAGAAGAGGGTTTAGGAGAGCTGATGGCACTCCAGTGCAACATGCCCTCCTATTGGCTGAACTAATTGAAGCAATAAATGACCCCCAAGAATTAGCTTTAGTGAAATGCACCGCACACACCAATGGTGAAGACCACATCTCAAAAGGGAATGCAGCAGCAGACGCACATGCAAAGTATGCTGCATATTTTGGTGAGAAATGGAACCCCCCAGAGTCAGAGAGAGGGAGAGGGAGGGGAATGGCTAAGGAGATGTTGATAAGAGAAGGGTACACCCATCTCCCAGCCACACAGATAATGGAGCTACAAGCGGCTGCACCAATGGCAGAAAAAGAATTATGGGTAAAAAGAGGATGCACAATGTCACCAACTGACGCACTATGGCGCCAGGGTGACACTGGAAAGATTGTAATACCACTGGCACTATTGAACACCGCCCTGAGCCAACTACACCACCCAGCCCACACAGGCAAGGAAGTAATTGCAGCACGAATTAGGGAAGACTGGTTCTGCCCTGAGTTAAATTCTCATGTGTCAAATTTTATCAGCAATTGTCTCACATGTCAACAGTTTATGGCCGGTCACACTCTGAAGGTGATAAGAGGTACTATACCCCAGCCAGAGGGACCCTTCCGACATCTCCATATTGACTATGTTGATATGATCAACGTATGTCAAGGAAATAGGTATATGATTGTAGTAGTATGCCCATTCTCGAGGTGGATTGAAGCAGGGCCTGTTCACACCCAGATGCATTCAGAGCAGCTAAATTCCTAGTGAGGGAGGTCTTCCCCAGGTGGGGAGTGTGCGAGGTACTGCGGTCAGATAATGGCCCACATTTCGCAAACGAAATGTTCCAGCACATCACATCCTTACTGAACATCAAGCATAAATTTGCATGTGCATACCACCCACAGGCCAACGGTGTATGTGAACGCCTGAATGGCCTATTAAAGGAGGCAATTGCAAAAATACAGCAAACAACAAAGAAGAATTGGTTGTATTGCCTTCCACTAGCCCTATTTGAGCTAAGGAATAGACCAGGTTCCGACCACCACCTCACCCCTCACGAGGTGGTTACCGGACGTCAAATGCGCCTTCCCCTAACGCCAACATCAAGAGCATTTACCGATCACGAGAGTACTGCAAATGTCCTTGGTGATGAAATGTATCAATATGTGTCTTCTTTGATTACTAGTGTAGTGTTTGTGTCTCAACAGCTCGAGTGCACACGGGGCGGGTCTAACAGCGATCAACAAAAAGACGCGGATAAAGAATTGGAAAAGGAAAGACTGTGCAAAGTTGCTAAAGTTGACCACGTACTACTTCGCAATTTCAACAGAAAGTGGAACAGCCCACGCTTCACTGGCCCCCATCTGGTAGAGGAGGTATCAACGAGAGCAGTAAAGCTACAGGACAAACGTGCTTGGAACCACCTACACGACGTAAAGATCTACAAACTCCAGACCCGCCCCAGCGCCACCGACAGGGCCACTGGAAGAACAACAACAGCGTCACCAATGGAGGAAGTTACTTCTACTACAACTAACGGCCTAAGTGTCCCCATACCCTGCCACCCCTCAGATTCCCCAGAGACAACTACTAGAAAAGAAAGGGGTGATCCCCATATCGCCCACCCTATGGTTACACGATTAAAGAGTAAAGAGACTTCCGCCAGTTGAGCCCCAAACCGTCTGCCCATTGACCCCCTACCCATTGTAGTAATAACTGAACTGAGGGACATTGTCTTGCACATATACACATGTAAACAGCTGAATGTTCTCTTTCTTTTCTCTCGCACATGCAGGTACAGCGTATTATTGTACTATTAAGAAAGTAGATAACTAACCAATTCACTGCCCAGGAGTAGATGGTACCCTCAGACGATAATTACCTGGAAGAATTGTCACACCAATTTGTATATGAAATAAAAAGGCCAATGTACCTGAAAAGAAGGAGGGTACGTGTCTACTACACAGCATTCCTCTTGGCCATAGAACATTCAATGCCCCACCTCCAACCATACTTGCCTGCCCTAAAAGATAGATCGCTTAGATTGGCGTGGGAACAGCTCTTCGCCTGGGCACTGAATGACTACTTGATAGGGAGAGCTTAAAAACAACAACTAACATTAATAACGAGCATATTAAGAATTTTCAGGCGGGCTACTGTAACGTCACAAGAATAAGCTGCCGGACTGCAGCAAGGTAAGAGCAAAATGCCGGTGAAATTAGCATTTGTAATAAAATTGATGGGGATTTTAATGACCACCGGATTCTTGGCTGCCTCTGTATGGCAGTACTGCTATGCTATCAATATTATTGCTGTACCCAAACCTAATACACCCCCACCCCCAGCTGCAACAGGTGTTACGTCAGGTGGTACTAGTAAAATCCCACACAAGGAAAATAGAGTTAAACGCAGCACATACTCAGATAATAAAGGTATTGATGATTACATACAAGATTCAGCACACGTCTCAAACAACATATGGTACCAACACATGACCCACATAGGTAAGCAGACAACAGAAGACAGCTGCTACGTTTGCTCATTAATCCCATACGCCATGAGCGCTTATTGAACATTTGTTGCCACGGAGATAGATGAAAAAATAGCACGATGTATAATATACGTGGCACTGTTCCAGACGAAAGGAAGATTTCAAGGGACAGTGGTGCAACTGGTGTGGAAAACACGAGATACATATCCATATGAAAACAACTTCCTCAAGACTTATTTGAGTTACCACAAGAGCAGTTTACATGCTGAAGGATTCAGATACATAACAAGTGGTCCTGAAAAAGGAGAAACAAAGAAAGTAACACTACAGTACCTACCATGTGATTGGTACGCCACTGAAGTCCCTGGTAAGAACGGATGTTGGGAAAGACCACTGGTGATAATAACAGGGAAGGTGTACATGAACAACAAATGGGACATAGGAGTGGTTGGTAGCAACATGGTAACAAGAGAAAATATTTCAACTATTTATGGACACAACCATAGATGTTGGATGACTTGGGTCAAGTACGTACCCATGCTCACGTGGATGGAGAAGGATGAAGACCCAATAACAATACTGCCGCTAACTGCGCCTAAGGTATGCTACCAACATAAAGGGGAGGTGGACGTAGGATACAACACCAACTGTGAAAGCGTGATGGAGTTACCTGAGGGGGAGCAGGAACAGCAGTAGTAATGGACCATTACTGGGCCTGTGGAGAAAAAGCATACCACACACTGCCCCCTCTGTGGAATGGTATATGCACAATAGTGCACGTTAATGTACCATCACTAGTGGTACCCCAGAAACATGTCAATATGGCGAACTTCCCCAAAATGGATGAAGGGAACAAAAGGAAGAAGCGATCTGTACAACCTCAGAAGGAGCCAGAGAGCAAAACCGACGGCAATAATACTGTCCTGAATAGAAAGAAAAGACAAGGAGAACCTCTGACAGGAAATTACCTATGGGGAAGGTCGGAAACAGCACTCACTTCAATTCCACCAGAGCACAGACTATTCAGCAGAGCAGCAATGTTCTTCTCCTCAATAATACATCCAGTACTACAGGCTTACGCAAACGCAAAATGGCTCCAGATAACTCGATGGGATCTAATGATGACTATTAATTCTACGGTAAATGGATTCAACGCAATAAAAGAGGAACTGCGAGCTGTGAGGATGGTAGCACTACAGAACAGATATGTACTGGACCTCCTCACAGCAATGGAAGGAGGGGTTTGCGCTAAGATAGGACAATCATGCTGCACATTCATCCCTGCCAACGATGCTGACAATGGTACACTGACAGAAGCAGTTTTACAATTGGCCCAGATGCACTCAAAAATGATGGATGAAAGTAAAGGTGTGAAAAAGGATGAGAGCTGGTTTTCAATATTATGGTCATGGATGCCATCTTGGCTGTCAGATGGACTGAAAATTATAGTTGGATGTACTATTTTGGCTGGAGCTACACTGATCATAATAAGATTTTGGAAGGCCCGGAAGGCACACACCACAGACGAGATGATCGAAATGGTTGGTATGCACCTCTTGATGCCAACAGACGACGGCCAACACACAGGCACAATCATAAAAGAGAGAGAGAAGTTGCGCAACCAGATCATCACCAACCACCTGGACCCACCATCTGTGAAGCTCGAAAACCCAAGAAACCCAAGGAGCTACATAGGGAAATGGGTATACTGCACTCCTGGAGGAACCTGTGCATATATGTATTGGTCATTTGAAGACCATGTTAACCACTATGGACATTTGGGAGGAATAACTAAAATATGGAGAGTGAGAGGAGATAAAGAAAAGGATATGTTTGTGGTCGACAAGTCGACCAGAGGGGGGACTGAAGTGGGAGAATGGAAGAACAGACTCCCGCCCTTCCCCTCTCGCGCTTGGCCTAGAGGATCACGGCCTAGACACCCGCCACGAGAGGAGTTTGCCTAGCTACCAGACGACCAAATACCCTGGTACAGGAACATACGGATGTGCCCACCTACCTGCCCAGCAGCCCGCCCTGCCCATGCCGACACCTGCAGCATGGATCAACTCGACTAAATCTACACGTCGTTAGAGATGCCATGACGACCTAGCCAACGGTCAGCACACCTGTGCACACATGCACACCGGACACTCCCACACCAATCCACACGAAGAACATACTCAGTGCTATGACATAGGCGACAGACATACCCACGGACGTGCATCTTTATTATTTTCCACATAGGCTCTCAAAATGCAGAAACACAAGATGCATAATGAACTTATCTAAAAAGGCTTGCTCACGCTTCTTCTAAGAACCATGTACCATAATGAAGAATATAACGGAGACACAATACTGAGGATAGAGCAATATGATACCGTAACCTAAAGAGCTCTGCATCAAACGGTTCCACCTATGCACCAGGCCCAAGTAGGCCGCAAGCAAAAGTTTCCATGAACATTGAATGAGCGAGAGCTCGGTTGCTGACCCTGCAGAATGAGCCCGGCGAAAGCACACCGCCAAGGGCACGATGTTGCAATCTCGCACGCTGCAAGCCGACGCCAAGGTCGCACCTGCAAGATAAACCAGGGACACAGTGGAAAAAACAATATTAATTGTGCTGAATTCTGCCTCAAACACGGTCCCACCTCACGTGACAAAGCCAAACCTGACAGGATGCCAAGCCCAGGAGGAAGCAGACGCCTGAATCCCACGTTTCAAGACACAGGCAGATACAATTAAAAGACTCATTGGACATCTGCAGCAGTGGGAGTAGTCGACCTCCCAACATATGAATAAATCCTCACATTGTTTACACCTACCCATAGTAAAAACATTGTTGCAAATGACAGGTGCACCGCGAGCTGGGAACAGCGATAGTCCCAGACTGGGAGGCTCGCGAGCGGACCAATCAGAACATGGGGCTCTTATCACTGACGCCATTAACATTGACCAATCCTCAGAGGTCTTCATGTAACAATTTTCATGTATCAAATTGAAGGGACAGCCCAAGTATATCACCTGACTAACCCTCAACCACTAATACCGTTCTCTATATGTATGCTATACTAACCCTACCACTCGAGTAACCAATCCAGAGTGGAAATAGGTTTTTTGCTAAACTTTGTAAGATGACGCAAGTAGCGCGTCATACTAAGGTAAAAAGGGCCTGCGAGCCCCACGATTGTGTGTGTGTCAGGACGGACGCGTACGATCCTTGACCCATCCCTGCCGTTTTGTCTAATAAACAGCAGAGTCACCTTGCTTCTTGCGTGTGTCTCATACTCTATCTCTTTTGGGATATACGGGAGGAGTTGGGGCCTCCCTGCCCGGAGGTCTACGGACGGCCCGGCCGACCCCGGCAGAATTTCCCCCCGACAGGTACAATACAAGAAATGACCAATCAGGGTTCAATCAACATACGCCTTTAATTTAACTAAAAGGTAAGAAAAAATACTAGAAACACTAACATCCCACCCCAGAATGCAAACTTCAGGAGAAAGAGACACTCTGGTATTAAATAACCGGTGTCTGCATGTAAACATATGTGCAGAAAAGTGAACTAGCCAAAGCGTATGGGTCAGATTCTCAAAGGTTTTTTTGGCACTAGTGATGAGAATCACTCACGCATTTCACCACTTTTGCCAAAACAGGAGCAGCCCATTCCAGAAAGAGAGTATTTGAATGGGACTCCCAGGGCCATCGTTCACCCTTTTGGCCACTTGTGCACATAAGGGGGTGTTTCTGCACATGTGAAAGAGCACTTTAAATTCACAAATGGTTTGCAGTTTAAAATGTGCAGAAAACATAGATATTCCCCAGCGCCTGTTTGGACCAGACACATTAGGATGTACTTTGCATTACAGGGTCTTTTCTGAACCTTCCCTGCAATTTTTGTAAAGTGTGACAATAGCAGTATGAACCACTGCTGCCCCACTTTCACTTCTATCCCTCAAACAGGGGATAGAATAGCATGTTTTTTCCCCTCACATTTCACAGTGACACGGCAATGTAGTTGCCCAGAGGCAGTCATGTATTAATGTCAGGAGAAGGCTCCGACATTGATGTATGCAAGAGGGCTGGCTAGCACATCTTCACCCTACTGTTCCACCAGACACCTGACATGTGCGGGTCACCTTTGGGAATATGGTGGACTGTGCATTTCTGCAATGAGCACAAATGAAAAAGGTGCATCAGTGGACCTTTTTTTTATTAGTGCCAATGTTTGGGAATATGGCTCTAAGGTATAAAGTGAGGTTTTATATGTCACGAGGGCCCATAGAGCACGGCGAAGGGACAGAAACACTATTAGGTGCCTTATTGTCTGCTTTCAGGGTTTTTTTCAATAAAAATAAGACTTCAATTAAACTAAAAGTACAGATGAATTAGTTAACACATCAATAACCGACCCCTGTAATGACATACACAGTGATTGCAGAGTTTGGGGGAAAAGGGAACTTTGGTATGAAGAACAGTTTTGCAGAAAAGTCAAACAAGTTCAGGAACAGGTCTTTCAATCTATAGATTCTTAAATGTGACTAGTGCCTATAGAGCATGGCCATTCTGAAAGAACCGCTGCTGTGTTCTTTCAGAAGCTCAACAGATGGGCTTCTGGCTGCCTTCCAGTGCGTCATATCGGGGTTGAGTTAGTCCAGCTGGTTTGATGGGATGGGATGTAGCAAAACGGGTCAATTCAATAAGTGGCAACGGTTCGAGGCTCGAAGTTGCTTGGGACAAGCAGGGGTGTTTTAATCCACACATTTCAAAGGTTTAACTGGGTCTGAATGTGTGAAAGCAGGGTTCGACTTCAGTGGCATGCTGCCTCTAGTGGAGCTAGGGATGGTGTGCGGTTCAACAAGCAGCAGTGGCTTGAGGCTCAGGGAAGCCTGGAACTGGCAGGCAATGCACGAATCGTGACAGCCCTAATGTGCTCAAAGCAACTTGAAATATACTGTGTCTAAGGCACGATTGGGTCGGTTCAAACACAATTGGAGTGCTCACAGTGGCTCCAATCAGTTCAAAACTGCAGGGCGAGCCAAAGGCATCTATCTACTTTTAGTGCTTGTGGTGCCCGGAGGTCTCTGAGGCAAGGTGAATCCATCCTCAGCCAAGAACCTTGCCAGGTACACTTGCTGGGCTTGTCAACACTCCAGGTAAAGTTCCACAGTACAAAGTCAGTCAGGCCATTCTAACAGAAGGTCACCTCAAATGTTCCCCTGAAGTGGTTAGGGAGATGCGCTGCAACCTTCCTGGATGTCCTTATCTTCGCCCCAATTACTGGGGGCTTTGGGCTGTTGTTGCCCCAACAAGGTTCCAGTGAAGTCATGTGAAAACGTACAATAAGTTATTTCAGTGAAGATGATTCAATGAAGATTTAATTAGGGGTAGGGTGGGGGTCTCACCTCCTTATATTTTCATGTTGGTCTTAGTGGATAGTTGCGTTCCAAGTCTTCCATAAAGGACAATCCTTTCTGGTATTTCATGTGATGTCAGTTCCCAGAGTTACTTGCCAGAGGTCTTTAGAGGGAATCTCAGAGAAGAAGTGTGACCATGGCATGTTCAAGATGGCTGAACCCTTCTCCTGTGTACATGTCTTCTCCTTAGCTGCACTATACTTTCCCCTCTCCTGCCTGGCTGAGATCAAAATGACTCCAGTAAGTATCCCCTCCCCTCCATTGTGTGCAGAGGTCCCTGTGAAGCTCGCAGCCCTGATCCCATCCGAAGAGCAGGTATGACCTGCGTTCCCAGGAAGGTGTCAATCCTTTGCAGCAAAGAACACAATGCTTCCTGGGCAAGTCCACCATCTGATCTCCAGACCAGACGCAACACCCAAATGACTCTGCTTCTGCTATTGGAAGGCCACAGGTAACCATTTGGTAATAAAATGAAAGATATATAAGAAGCTAGATGTGGTTTTGTGTTTATATTTAGCCAAAGTTCAGCCACCAGGCAATGTGGAAATACAGGTAAATATAGTTTGAATCATGGGTGCCCACTTGCAGGCCATGGCCATTGCAATGTATTTTTTCCATCAGACTGTTTGAGGAATACACATGTTTCGGTGTCCCTGACATGTTGCCAAATCACATTGAAGCTGTTGGTCTATCAGTAGACAGAACCCCGCAAAGTATGCCCAGCATGTGTGAATTGCACTTTCTAGCATGAAGCAATGGAAAGGGAGACCTGTTTAGCAGAGCTCTCTTCCTCAGAGAGTAAACTAGCATCATAAACACATCTCATCATTGAACACCACCGCAGATGGCATTCGTTTGCAACCACTATAAAGTGCTTGCAAACATGTATGACAGCTAATCCCAACCACCTTTAAAAAAATAGCCTTGAAATCCTATACATATCTGCCCAATATTGCTAGCCGAATATATGTTATTTCTTGATACTGAATGAGTAGACTATTGCCTCTGCTTATGTTTCAGGGGCTATTAATCCTGCAGCATGAGCAGCGGTCTTCTAAATGTTAATGGAAGATAGATTAATACGTTTCCTGCTGCTTTGAAAAATAACCCTAGTCACGGTCACATGATTTAAAGTAGTGCATTATTTCAGGGACTTTTTTTCACCACTCCTTCCAAAACACATGGATTTTAAAGTTAATAATGTATGGAAAGGTAAGCAGCCAAGTGCAGTGTTTTTCAGAGGTTGTCTTGTTGGAAAACACTCCCTAGCTGGGTAGGATTGGTTCACATGCGCGCAGTGCTGAGTGGGGGGGGGGAGGGGCGGTGTCTGCTGTGATGCAGTTCGTTTTATAGACTGTTTTTGGTTCCCAGCCCTGTTTCCTTCCCTCTTGCGGATGTATGTTTCATATGTGTACGCTAAGGCTCAGTTCCTCTACTAGCCAAAGGTCACAGAGTTCACTGCCTTCGTGAGTCATGTCAGTCAGTAACACGCGCCATCTATTGCGGATCACATTTCCAGATGTGTTAACAGCTCTGCTGGGGAAGCAGGCACAGACCCTGCACTGGTGGCTCGAATCCTTGATTGGTCAGATCCAACTGGTCAGCTCCAAATACCGCGAGAACTGCAGCGAGAAATTGAAATCTACCATTCAGGTTCACGGAAGTGTCAGAGAGGGCCAACACTAGTGCACAGGCTCGTGGTATTTCCATAACGATCAATTAGTTACAATGTGCAAAAATAGCCCAAACCACAAATAAACAATCAATGAAGATGTGCTTGTTTAGATGCCATATTGTTCTAATTGCACAAGTCACCTTATTCACACATGTGGCCTGAGCATTTCTGTAGGTGCTTTGCGCAGCGCAAATGATGTGCCGCTCCCTTGCAGACGTGTACGGTCGGCAATTCCAATATCCCATAGCATATCCACCACGTGGATGAGACCAGTGAGAATAACAGCATCGCCAAAGGCAGTGCATGTGTGTGCAGGGAAGGGGCATGAGAAAGAGAAAAACAAGGGCTAGAGGCTGTAGAAAGAGGCGCGAAACTGCCGTTTGAAAAAGTGACAAATAATTATTCTCAAAAAGAGAAACATTAAAGTGAAGTGCAAATTAGCCCATATGAATTAAAAGGGAAAGTCAAATGTATGTCCTGTAACCTCTATGGGTGCTGGGGTAGTGGAGGTCCTTAGGAAGTGGCTGGCATTTCAAGAGCTTTTAATTGCTAAATACATATATCAAGCTCTGTTTTTATTCTATTATGATCCTGTGTAACCAGCTTTCTTGTACTTGTGTAATATTTTAATTTATCAAACCAAATCAAAATAACAAAATTGAAAAATGAAAACGTGTCTATGCATTTTTAAGGTATAGAAATGCTATGGTGTATACCCCCGCTGTCCCAGGTAGAAACGAAAATGCGTGGGAATGCCACCAGGAATGGCATGCTTGTGCTTTGCACATTCCATGCGCCATTTCCAAACCGGCATGAGGGAATGCCTTTGTGAATATCGGAAAGTGGTTTCAAAAGCATCAAAAAGCCCTCCTGTAACCTCCCCTTTTTTATTTTTTAAATTTTTTTTTAATAAACATAGTTTATTATTAAACTTTTTGTTACAGACACCTCTCTACTCAATGGCAAAAGGCCCTTTGTCCCACCTTAGTACTTATACATCGAGCGCATCAATAAAGTTTATCACCGAGCACGTAAGGTGGACTGAGCTCCCACTCAGGATTCGATACCACCAGTCCTCCATATTCTCATTTCTCGGTGCATATTTGCTCAAATGTATAGATCTTATGGATCTAAGTTTAGGGCAAGCAACTACCAAGTGTCTCACAGTTTCAATTTCACTTTGACAAAATCTGCACCAATTATCTCGAGTCTCTGGATCCTTTCTTCTTAATAAGATTTCCTTTGTTTTTATCGCATTCATTCGTAATCGGAGGAAACGATCACGATGATGTCTTGATGGAAACTGTAGGAGATATCCCGGCATCTTGTTCATTTTATTAATTGTCGGCCCAAGTTTGGGCGCCGATACCTGACTTTCCAGATTGTCCATGTTTCCCGCCCATGCCCATTCTTTTATTTTTTTCCTTGCTATTTGTGGCCATTTTATCAGCATTTCTTTGCTTATATTAGCAGCTAGCATGACTTTGTGTAGCTTCACAGACCAATTTGCAAGTATTCCCCCAGCAACTCCCTCGTCATCCATCGCCAGGATCGCATAGGCAGGTTCTTTATTCGTTATTAGCGTCTTTCTCAGTAATGCTAACGATTTCCAGATCACTGTTGTATATAGGTCATCCAAAGCTAATTCATGCCTTATGACTGATATTGAAAAGCAATTCGGTAACCTTAATACACGTCTCCAGAACTGACCTTCCAATTTTGCCCACATTTTATAGTCAAGGTTCCAACCAGATTCGGCTCCATAGGTGATGGATGGAATTACTTTTTGCAGATAGAATAAACGGATCGGAGTTAGAGAAAATTTGCCAAAGAGATTATGAATTCGTACTCCTTGAGTTGCCAGAATATTCATCCAGTAACCCACATCATTGGTCCAGATCTTCTCACATATCGAGGCAGATATCATGATGCCCAGATATCTGATTTCCGTTACTTCTTCTACCATCGTATTTCCAATTCTCCAAGTAAAAGGATTTTTCTTTGATCCTTTCTGAGTTCCGATTTTCATGATTTTTGTTTTCGACGTATTTATAGTCAGATGGTTTGAGTTCATGTACTGATGTAATTTATGTAGCAGACGTTGTAGTCCAATCTGCGTGGTGTCTACTAGAATTAAGTCGTCGGCGTATATCAAACAGTTTATTTGAGATCCATTTAGTTTCGGTGGAAAGCAACGGACGTCACTCAGGGCTACTGGAATGTCCGCGATGAATAGCTTGAATAAACAAGCTGCAATTGGACATCCTTGCTTGACCCCTCTTTGGGTCTTCATTTTCTCCGATAGTTGCCCTTCTTCGTTCAGCCTTATCTGGATGGTTGTGGCAGTGTGTAGTGCTATGATAGGGAACAGGATCTCCTGAGGGCCCTTCCAGTTTTTTGTTTCGCCCACAGCATTTCCCGGTCAATAAAATCAAAGGCTTGATGAAGATCTATGAATGCTATAAACAGCTTCGTTTTTCTTGCTATAGCATTCAATTTTAGTATGTTAAGCAGAGTCAAGTTATTTTCAGTGCCAACGCCGTTTGTCTGCAATCTGTGATTTTACTTATGGTGGCCCACTTGGTTAATTTTTTTTGCAAAAAATTCGCAAACACCTTGCCGATTGTATCCAGCAATGCGATCGGGCGATAATTAGCTGGGTTTGCCCGGTTGCCTTTCTTGAAAATCGGCACAATGATTGCGGATGTCCAAGATCCCGGGATTTCTCTATACCATGCGATCTTAGCAAATAGAATCTCAATGAATTTCGACCATTCCAGTTTATCTTGTATAAGCATAACATTAGTAATGCCATCGGGGCCAGCAGCTCGTGAATTTTTCAGTCTCTCAATTGCAGATAATATATCATCAACGGATTCAGAGCAGTCCCACTTTGCGGACCTTAAGTCATGATGTTTAACTTCAACTTCTACATCTCCTAAGAAGACTTTATTGAAATGTTGGTTCCACTCAGATTCAGTCACCACATTTGCCATTCTGATTGCTTGGTTGGCCGTGCAGTTATTAAGTATTTGCCAAATGTCTCTGCATTTGTGAGATTTCAACAATTTCAGCATTACTTCTCCCCGTTCTTGATCACGTTGGTACTTAAATGCTTTGGCCCAGTTGCCGTAAGCTTGTCTCCGTTTTTCAATCAGGCTGATACTATTGATGCCCCCTTGTGCTTTCAAATTGCATATATCACGTTTTAGTCTCTTTTTTTCTTCATTTACTCTCGTGCTCCAGTCGTGAGTGTGCACTTTCTCTGAGTTTTTCTTCCATAAAGTCGGGTCATTTTTTCGTGGTAAAAGCGACACATAATCTACATTACTGCCGATCAGAATATTCTCTGCATCTAGTTTCTCAGTGAGGCTATATATTTGTTCAGCAGACAATCGTAGCCTATTTTTCCCATTGTTTACTTCAAGGGATTGTATCGATAGCAGCTTTTTTTGTCCCGATGTTATCTTCAAGTATATCGCCAGTAAATCATGGTCGCTGTTTTTAGATGAGATTACATTCATTTCTTTAATTGTATCCCAAGCGTGTTTAGATACCCAGATATAATCTAGTACCTTAGCATTGCCCATGTTGTGCCATGTGTTTTTTGGTGGCCTGTCACCATCAATTTGTCCATTCACCATGTCGCAGTCATAGGACTCCATAATGTTGTCCCAGACTTTCCTTCTATCGTGATTTATAAGACCATGAGTTCGGGTGCTGTGCATCCGGCCACCTTTCCTGTCAAACCAAGTCAAGTTCATGTCGCCACATATAATAATCATGGTATTACTCTTCTCTTGCATATGTTTTTCTAGGAAGGTTGCTACCGTAGCTGCGAAGTTCTTAGTTGTGATCATCGCCGGGTTCCAATACACATTTAATACTAGGAGGTGTTGCTGTGATTTTACACCGCATCCTTTCCGTTGCAATAGCGTGCATTGCACAAACATGTTGGGATTTTCACTTTTGAGCACCTCCCAATCGCAGCCAATTTTCATCATAGTTATTAGACCAGAAAACTGTCGTCCATGGGCATTTTTTCCTGCTGGATTTAACATTGTGACATAGCTATCTTTCACTGGCGGGCTCCTTAACCACGTTTCCTGTAAACAGATTATAAAATTGTTTTCCAACTCGATTGGGAAGCTTTCATAAAGATGACGAAATCCTCTTGTATTCCAAGAGACCAATGAAAGCACTTTTTGTTCCTTATCAACTGCCAGCTACTGAGTAATCTCCCCATGCTTATTAGGTTTCGTAGAGTGATATAGATGAGGTTCTATTCTCAGTTGTTGTCTTAATTCGTGTTTCCGTTGCTCTTGGTTCGGTACTCTGTATGCCAACCTGCTTGATGCCTTTCTCTCACCCAGGGATACAGATCTTAGGGGTTCAGTCAGAGATTCGCTGATCTCAAAGCCAAGCTGCAATATTTCGTCTTTTGCTGCCAGGATTACCTTACGCACTGCATATGAAGTTATGTGTAAATATACTTGATCCGCGTGCTCTTGTGACATGTATTCAATGATCGCAATATCGTCAGTAGTCACAGTTCTCAGTGCCGGCACCGAGTGTAAAAGACGCATTACATTTCTTCTATTCAAATTCACATCAGGGTCGTCTTTAAGTATGTTCATAATTGCGATTCAGGGAATTTTCTCATTTCGAGGCTCACGGTCCCTTGAACTATGTTTTTTTGCCTCATTTAATCTCTGTCCAGCTGTTAATTTTGGATTCAGACTTCTCACGTTGTTTTTGCCACCACGTTTTCCTTGTGCAGACAAACCATCACTTGGCATTTTGATATTTGACCTCGCGTTACTAGTAGCGGCCCTGAGCGCCTTTGTGATGCCACGATCGTACTTTCTCTGTGGCTCGGCGCCCGTAGAGCCTGATTTTGCTTTTAAGATCCATGGATTTTCCAGAACTGACGCCTCAGACTTGATGGACTCATTTATATCAGAGCTACTCACCGTGCTGTTCAACACATTTGAGTTAATAGCTTCGCAATCTTCCTCGATAGAGTACGTAGATAGATTGCATAAGTCAATAGATGGAGTTCCAGCTAAACTTACCAAATCATCTGATTCCAGTCTTTGTCGTTTTTTGGGATTTCCCTTTTCTTCCGCAGTTTCTGACACATCTTTGCCAGTTCTTCATCCCTTTAAAAAACTGCGGTAAATTACTTTTTATGGATCTTGAGAAAAGATTCGGTTTGACTGGAGTCGTCCAATTGCGTATGAATTACCTTGATTTACTAGCTTGTTGACGAGGCTCGCAATTGTTCTTCTTTTCTTTCCGTTTTTTCAGAGTATTGTTTATCAACTGCATATTTTTTGATTTCGTGATATTTACTTTTTCTTTATTTGAGTTTTTGGCTGACCCACTAAAGTTTTTGGCTGACCCACTAAAGATCCCAAAAGTTGAGCTTGAGTTTACACATTTCTTGGAATCCAGTTTCTTTTGCTCTGTCTCCACCACTACTTGCTTAGATTTAAGAGACGCTGTTGATGATTGCTCTGCTCCAGCTCCAACGGTCACGCCTTCTGATTCTACTGGCGCCTCCATCATAGTCGCTGTTATATCAGATGGTGTAGTTCCAACTATTTCTTTTTCTTTTGAGATCAACTTTCGTGAGTCGCCTAATGGCCTTGTCTTTAGGCAGTCACTAATAGCCGCCGCCAAAGGAGCTTTAGTGACCTGTAATTTTCCCGAGCTACAGACCTCTGTCGGGAGCATCAATCTCATTGTTGTGGATGTTTGATTTAAACAGGTCGTAATCGCTGTTATCAGTTCTTTCTTATCCTGGTTCTATTTGGCCATGCCTTCATTTACTTGCTTTTGCATTAAGATTATTGACATTTTTTCGGTTTCAAGATTTTTTTGCAACTGTGAGATGAGTTGGTCTTGCTTGTCTAGTTTTTCCAATATGTGGGAGGGCAGCCCTCCATTGGATTGAAGGGCGTCATGTAAATTTTCATATAATTTAGTAAAAGGCATGAGGGCAACCGAAGTCACGGCTAGCACATTATTGTGTATTTGTAGTGCTGCTGCTGCTGACAAATTTGATTTAAGTGCTGCCGCTACATCTTTCGGCGATTCATTTTCATAATTTATATTTTCCAAGTCCTTTTTCTTCTTTACACCAGGACCCTCACTTTCAGCCCTTTTGTTATTCAAGGTGTTGAAAGCTGCCTGCACCTTGGGGGTCGAGCATGTAGACGCTGTCTTCGCGTTCGAGTTTTGAAAGTCGCTTGGTAAAATGGCACCACCAGCGGCCTCATGCCATAGGAGTCCACTTGTAGGGAGGATTACATCTTTACCCGCCTTCTTCAACACCTCCCTTGTTTCAGGACAGGCCATTGGCGGGTCATGATCCACTATAGCGCTGCCCTGACCTACGGAGGGTGGCTTCGTGATGTGTTTATCGGCAAACTCCATTTCGGGTCTTGAAAAGCTGACAGTCAACCGTTCCTTCATCCTCTCGAAGTCAGCTTTCAGACGTTCCGCTAGTCGAGCTTCACGCCCGGCTAAATCCAGCACATGATTCGAGTCATTATAACTCGTCTGTTGAAAATCCGTACTGTTATTTTCAAGGGCACTACGCGCAGAGTTGTTTAACAGCTCTGCAGCGGCGCATCTCTCCTTCCGTATTGCCTTTGCTTTATTGAAACTAGTCGCAATGTCAGCATTTGTTCTCGCTGCGACTTTCGGCCTTTCTATTACAGCATGACTCGGCAAACAACATGACATCACTTTCCCACGGTCGATTAATCCTCTGCTCGTTCTCACCATAGTATGTGTGTCTTCTCGTTTGTTATCAGAAATCCTAAGTTTAGACCTTATAGGTTCAGTGCATTCCGACACCGCCTCAAGCTCTAAAAGTTCATGATACGTCACATCAAACGAGGACTGCCATATTTACTTCAGTCACAGGATGAGGAACGTTCATGGGGATGGCCGTTTCTTTTCTCTCAAACTCAGTTTGAGCACTGGCTGGGAAATTTGCGCATTCCTCCTCATGCGGGCCTCTCCCAAAGCCAGCCGCTGGCTCGCACGTTCCTCCAACTGGAAATACCTTCACTAGCTGTTTAGACAGGAGACTCGGCTGGAACGAGTCATCCACTTCCAATTCAGACAGTCGTACTACGGTATCAATCACTGTTAAGGAGGCCAATGGTGATACCTGAAGTAAGGTAGCGCTGGGTGTGTTGCTCAATGATTGTAGCAGAGGGAGTGACGCCAAGTGGGGACTAACCGATTTTACCGAGCATAAATCGTCCGAAGGCAACATTTCGCCTTCTGCATGATGCCCGCTCTGTTTTCCCCATTCGTATCCCTCTAGCGCTTCATCTTTAGGCTGAAGGTCCCCCTGAATGAAGTTTCCATCAATTAGATTAAGCTCCATAGATTCGGCAACTTCGGCAAGCCCTCGCTCGTCCATTCCGAGCAGCTGGGAACTTTCCAAACGAAGCGTGTCCGACTTTCTGGAGTGGAGCGTTTGCCTGGCCATAGCACGTGTCAGTGGCCCCGGCTCAGCCATCAAGTTTGTAATATACAGGTTAGAATTCTTACCTTCCCCAGTCGGTAAGCCCAACACTCCTGGCTCAACTTGCATTCAGCCGCGGACTGCCGCAGACTGAACTCTGCCCGAACTCCGCGCGCGCTCCGCGCTCCAGGCAGGTTTTTAAAGGAGGTTGAGCTTCTTTTCCTTAAAGGTATAGACCAAGACTCGTAGAGCACAAAGTCACGGTCGTTGCAGTAGCTGCAGCTCCTCACAACTGACTTCACCAGAGACTGCCGCAGACTGAACTCTGCCCGAACTCCACCCCTTTTTTCACACCTTCGTATTTCCACAAAGTGGAGAGGGCATCTGAACAGGCGCATTAGTGATGTGGGCATTCTGATGTGTACTGTAGAGGCTAGCCAACCCCGTCACTTGCTCCTAAATAGGTTGTGTATGCCGGGTTTCCGATTCAGGGCATTCATTTTGAACTTTTGGATCATATCCACCTTGTCATAATTAGCAATATTGTTTCTTGAAGCAGTAACATTCATGTTGACATGCATAACAATACAGAGTGTAAATGTCCTCAAAGTCAGCAGCTGATCCACATACAGACATCATGAACCCTAATTATGGCAAAGGTCACTGAGCATATGTTATGTGCTAAATCACCACCGTAGTGGTCTCAGAGTGACGGGCGTGTCTACATATCTGCCCGGGGTGTCTAGGACTTAGTGTCTGGAGAAAAAGGAGTCAGGAGGAGACAAGGGGTTTCGAAGGGGGTGCAAGAGCAACAGATGATGAGTGGGGATGACGGTAAAAGGTCTGCATGGGATAGCTTGGAGTGCATGTGAACCCATTAAGGTGGATCACACATTGGGATTGCAGAAAGGAGATGTATTGCAGACATGTTTGGAATCTAGCAGACTAGTTGAGACACGTTCAAAGATCAATAGGTAGTTAATGGCATGTCATGTCCAGCTGTGTGGAACTGGGCTCTGGATGTGTTCTATTCACCTAGATAAATCATGTTGGCTATTGACCTGGGATTGCCTTTACATTTTTCCCACCGCAAACTCCCGAATAGTAATTCAGGCCCTGCAGCACCTGTTGTACTAACTGGTCCTACTCTTCAGATTATCACAAGCTGTTCCAAATGTTGTCTCATAACCACCGAATGCCCCTCTGTTTGATCGACCGACTGAATGCAGCTTGTCTTGCTAGAGAAGGAAGATCTAGAAGATCTAATCTCTGACCAAGAGGGAGTGCTAAGGGAGAAGATCACCTATGCATCAAGCTCTATAAAAAACCTGGATTATGACATATACATGTCTTGGGGTTGATTATTTCATGGTGATATCATACCGTTCCCCATTCTATACCTGTTGAGGTCCGCAGGGTTGTATTATATACATTATCCGACACTGTGCATGATTCAACAACTAAAGGCCATTCCATATGAAGGCATGGGAAGGTAACCATCCTATGGGTGAGGAGTCACCTAGAATGCATCGTGTGGCATTGGTGCATTTCCATAGAACACTTAACCCTTTAGAGTATGATAAAGGTAGGTGGTAAAGGATGACTGAAAGCTGGAGGAAATCAGTTATTTCCCATCTTCTCTGACTCAGAATCCTGGCAATGACATCCCCCAGCCCCGCGCCCCCTAGCAACACACCATGCACACCAGTGTTGCTGGTCCAAAGAGAGGTGGTGGTGATGCTGCAATCCGTTCTTGAAGCCGGGTATGGTTGTGGGAGCTGCAGTGTCGTGCTAAAGAGTGACACAGGTGGTATCCTCTTCTAGTGGAATGATAGATAACGATATTGCTGATTCCCATTGCACTGACATTTTTCCAACAGTAAGAAATGGCTAGTTGGGTGGAATGGGATTACATTCAGTAATAGCTTGTGATAAGAAATGGGCAAAATGAGTAGATTCTGCAAAGGAAACATTGCATGGACAAAACTGACACATCACAAGATGGGGCCGTTGCAGAATTTCCATGCAATAAAAAAGTCCATGGCTGACTGTGCCAGCATCATAGCCTGGGCGAGCATATGTCTAGGTGTCTGTTCTCTCTCTGCTGCAGGTCCAGCATGTGTTTCGCTATAACTGTAGCACAACTCGTGTTCTGCATTTGCTGGGACTGAGTCAAAGAATATTGAGTCTCTGATGTCTGATGTATGGCTGTGAGATCATCGGACTACTCCTGAAGAACACCTGAAACTGCAAACAATATTTCAGAATCTATAGAGTTCAAATGTGAGATTAACTAATGGCATGTGTCCCAGGGATAGACATCTGAGGCCCTTAAGGAGTATCTAAAAGTAACAGAAGCTCAGGAATCAATGAGATATCATTTTAAATTGTAGTAGGTTGCACTTTGTACAGTGTAGCCTGACCTTTAGCTGACTGCTATGCAAGCCCTTACCATCCCGTTGGAAAGACAGAGCAATTGAACTTGGTCTACTCTGTTAACCCCATGGTCAGACCCAAGAGAGCGGCCACAGTGGTCTTCATCTATGATGAAAGTAAAATAGTCATAGACAAAGGACTGGCAGCTGTGTCCCTCCTTGTTCTCGAAGAATGTTAAGGTCCACTGGCCTACTAACAATTGGTGGCCTCGTTCTTCATCAGGGGCATCAACGAACGTGTGCTTGGGAGGGAGGGCCTAACCCACCCTAAAAAAATAGATTGTTGATGAAATCATGTTAAGAAAGCTATCGGGCAAATGAGGTGGGTAGTGTCCGGAGCATGCACACTGGTCTGCAATAAATGTCTTCCAATTATGTTTGCAGCCATGTGGTTGTAAAAGACAGCCGTTTGGATGTGAGAGGGTCTTATGGGTTATACCATTAAACTGTACATCTTATGACCATGCTCAATGCTTCTGTAGAAATACACTACCGAATAAATGTTATAAGGGACATTTTCAATTTAGAAATGGAATTCTGTATATTTCGTCTGCAACAATGCAGAGACCACAGGGGCAGCATTCTTCCCATGAAACGGGAAGTAGTGGCTTGCAAGTGATCTAAACACACGTGAATTAATCGGCACATATTTTTATGTCACTTACAATGATGCCCGTGAGATGAATGACCACAGTTGTGTTTGTTTAAGTCAATGCGTCCTAGTTCTAAAATGAAAATATAACAGAACTGTATGAATTAAGTTGAGAAACATTGTGCACCCCAGTCTCCCATTTAAATGAAATGGTTACTTCAAAGAAATTGTGATTTTACTGACCAATATAGTGGGTGTTTGTGAGCAGATGGTCAATAAATCCATTAGCCCTTGACATTGAAACAATTAAGACCGAAGAATATATTTGCACCTCAGCATAAAGGCATTTGTCAATCAACTAATACACAGATGAAATCATAACATCCAGTCACTTGTCAAGTTAAGTAGCAACATTCTGTCGATCTTATTCTTTAGCAAAACCAGTTGGATCTTCAATGATAAACACTTGGTTTCAAATACTGGGAGCATTATTTTCACAAGTGCACATGTAAAAGCCTCATGTTACCATGTTATGAGGAAATGTCCTAACCATACTCTTATCTGAGCCATTTATCTCACAGAGTTACCAAGTACCGATTTGCAATGACCAAGACAAGCTCGATGGAAATGAAAAATTAGATTCTAGAATGCACATATCTTTCATATATTGCATGTAATAATAAAATCACATTGTTGAAGCTACAAAATGAAATAAACAGCATGAAGAATAGTTCCACAAATATGAATTTCACTTTACCACTCGGACATATTTAACTAAAAGCTATGTTGGAAATCAATTATTAAACTGAACTGTTCACTCCAAGGTTGGGGACAAATTTGAGGCTGACAATTCGTCTTATCATGCTCCAGGTTCAAGGACCAAAGGAAACAAACAAGGGTGAAGGCCCTTTGGGTGTTTCTTTATGGGAGAAAGAAAAAATAGCTGAGGAATCTTACCACTAAATTTGCAGACAAAGGTTTGAGCAATCAGAGGCAGGTGGATTTGACATATTGAGCTAGAAGAGGAAACAGGTCTTAGGTCACTTTCATACCTGAATCATATGACCTGGCGTCTAGTGTCGTCCCATCCAGCATTAGATAGTGCCAGCTAGAGGGGTCGCGAGAAATCTTACTGTTTCCAGAAGATTTACCCAACAACTGAAATGCAAGTGATCCAATGACCCATTGTACTTGAAAAGATTCAATCCTTTAGAAACTAATTCATAGGGAGGGGGTCATGTATATCTCTAGTTAAAATTAATAATACATTCCTGGGCTTGTCAAAGGAACAAAAATGTTTGATAACCTGAGGTAGTTCTTCTAAATAAATGCAAAAAGAAGAATATTTTTACCACGTTTGCACAATTGGGAGAGCCCTGGTATGTAAATTCAACTATAGGTACTTGTAATTTAAAGTGATTCCTTTCCTACAAGCCCCTCTCATTCCAAAAGAAAAGCAAAACCATGAATAATTTCACTTTTGATTTATTTTTCCAAATTGTAAAATAAAACATTTTTAGAGTTCTCTGTTTATGTGCTCGGAATGGATGCCATTCTTATTCCAAAATTAAAACAATGCCAGTTGAATTAATTTCATTTTCCTATTCCAATACATTAATTACCTGATATATTTTTTCACTTGCACAAACCAGTACACTGTTTCACTCACACTTTCCAATTCGTTGTCTTGAATTTTAAATGCGAAATAAATACGTGTGAGTGTGAGTATACCCATTCGAATAAATATGCTATAGAACAGAGGAAGGGACTACATGAGAGGAAAGAGGACACGAGGGTATACTAATAATAAAGAAAGAGGAGGGCTGGAACAACCAAGACAGTGGTGTGGGGAGGCAGTTGGGGGGGGGGGGAATTAAATGTTCAAAGTAGTTATGTCTGAACGATATGGCAATAAAAACTTATTTGGTAAGAAAATAAAATATGCTGTTAATTTTAGTGTCCCCTTTGAATCATAATTAGATTGCAATCTTCATTTTACATGTTGAAATGAAGTATTTTGGTGATAATCATGTTTTCAAATGAGTCAGCTTTGTGTTACATACATTTGGAAGTGGTTATGGGGAGGGATTATTGTTGCAGGGGGCAATTGAGTAGTTTCATTAATATCCATAATGAACTAAAATTAAGTATTACAGATACAAAATTCCTACACATTCCAAAAACGAACACATTCTCTTGAACATTTTTAGTAAATCTTTCTGTAACCAGTGCAGTAACGATGAGGAGCCACGCATATAACACCTGTTCATGGTCGAGGACATGTGCCCAGTTAAGAAGGTCGGATATTAAAAGCACATGATCCAACAGTCTTGCCTGTATTCACAACCTCAGTCTTGGAATCTTGGCTGGAATAATGTTCAAATAGTTGGCTTGCTGGCCCCGAAAAGTATACATAGTCAATAATGGAATATCAATACATTATTGTGATTGGGACAAAGATTAAAGACTAGTTGGGTATTGCCTGCACAATTACATGCTGTGACCCAATATATTTTATTATCTATATATATTGAACAGTAGGAGAGATGATTCTGCTTCATGATCAATAGATAAAAGGGAGATGAGAGATTCTTTGATCTATGCTGATATGAAATGTCTTGATCCAATCTTGGACTGTGCGCTTGCAAACCATATCCCTATGTCTTGTTACACAGGTGACCATAAGAAAATGCCAACAACCAGAGATGGTAATAGGGATTTTATTTACAACTTTTAGCAGGGCGCTAATGTCTGTCACTTGCCCTCTCACCTAAAAGCAGCACCTCCTGCACTAGCCCAGGCATCCCTACTTCCCAGGTTAATACCTTGATCCTATTGACGCTTACTCTCTATGTTCTACCTCCCTCTTAGTGAGGTTATAAAAGCTATCAACTTATCAGTCTAATATCCCTCTGGGACTTCCTAAACTAGCCCAACTCTACTGTTTAGGTTAGTTCTAATGGTTGGCAGGGTTGTTCCAGGCACTAAATCCACATTCTGTTTCTTCATTGAATGGTCTGATGGTCCTCTCCCTATCTTTTATATCTATTTTACCGCCCTCCCACTACATTTCTCCTTCCAACTCTGACCTGTCGTATCTCCTGGTACTTCCTTCTTCAGACACTGATCGTTCTCTCTCTCTCTCTCTCTCTCTCTGTCTCTCTCTCTCTCTCTCTCTCTTGCTCTCTCTCTCTCTCTCCCCTTCTCACTCTTTCTCTCTCTCGCTCTCTGTCTCTCTTTCTCTCTCTCACTCTACTGTCTACTTCACCTTCTAATGTTACCTCCTTATGCTCCCTCTCCTTCCACTGTTCCAGCTCAACTCTACTAATAATATTATACCATCTACACTCCACTACTTGTATACCCTCTCCTCACAACTACTATTCTTTCCTCTCCATACTACTACTCTTCCCTCTTCATGCTACTGCTGCTCTTTCCTCTCCACTCCAATACTACACCTCCCCACTTTCTACTAAGCCACCCTCCTTTCAGGATCTCAATCACTTTCTCCAATACTCTCACTAATACTCTCACTCACCCACCTGGCACACACTAAACAATGAGCAGGTTTTGAGGTTCACCAATGGTCAGGTCATGTATGAAGTGGGTGTGAGAAGTAGTGGGGTGGGCAAGGAGTGGACATGCAATGGGAAAAACCGACATTGGAGAGTGTGAGTGGCACTGGGGGGAGAGGTTACTAGAGGATAGTCATTGATGAGAAGATGGGGTAGATGTGCATTTTGATGATTGTAGTGTGGGTGCTTGAGGTAGAGTGGGCAAGATGATGAAGTGGGGCATGACCATGGAGTGAAAATGAAGAGATAGTAATACGTAAAGAAGATAAGGGTAAATGGGAGCTAATGGGTGAGTGGGAGATGATGGTAGAATTTGAAATAAAGGTGGCATTGCAATTGACTTGAGTTTGGAATCATGGTGAAGTTGTACATTGCGATGGGAAGGGAGACTATTATAGTATGGAGATTTGCTGGCAATGTTGCCATGGGGATTGTGATGATGGAGGAGTGGAAACCATGCTGATGGTGTTGAGGTGTGTGGAGCTGTGGGTAATGTGTGGATGAACATCAGCTAATGATTGACTGTGGTAGATATTTGCCTGTTGAGATTGTTGTGAGTGTAAATTGATGTGACTGTTGATGTGTGTGTGTGTGTGTGTGTGTGTGTGTGTGTGTGTGTGTGTGTGTGTGTGTGTGTGTGTGTGTGTGTGTGTGTGTGTGTGTGTGTGTGTGTGTGTGTGTGTGTGTGTGTGTGTGTGTGTGTGTGTGTGTGTGTGTGTGTGTGTGTGTGTGTGTGTGTGTGTGTGTGTGTGTGTGTGTGTGTGTGTGTGTGTGTGTGTGTGCAAAGGTTTACATAGATGGTGGATGATCATGTTAGAGGGATCGGGTGGGGCATGGCAGTAAGGATGATGGTGCGATGTGCCGCTGCAGAGTGTGATTTGACAGTGAAATATCTATTGGGCATGGTGGCTGCAGAGGGCAATGTAATAAGCAATTGTGGAAGGAGATGTGGCAGCGTGTGGAAATCTGTAGAACTGTAGAATAACATGATACTCTGAGGCTCCTTTTCATCTGGAATTGTGGGTACAGAAGAGAGTCATCTCTGAAGAGTCCCTCTGATGTGCGGAAGATGTTCTGGACCCTGAGCCCACGTTAGGAGCTTAAACATATGTAAAAGGAGGTGGGAGAAGCTGTTGAATGCATGGTGTCATGGATCTTACACTGCTGCTAACTGTATTGGATTGGTTCCATGATGATCGCTTGTACTGTTGCTACCTGTACAGTATCTGTTCTGTGGAAAGACGGCATGCGCTGCTGCCTCATGTGCTGTAGGTGTTGTTCGGGTCTGACCCCTGCACACATGGGCCCTTCCCTCTATAGTGCACCTATTCTGTGGGCTGGAAGCTTGAATTACTGCAGTCTGTTCTGCGCATGTTGTGTCAGGGAGGTTTTCATTGTTGCTACATTCCCTGCAACTGTTCTGTGGTGGAGGAACCTGTTGTGCCTGGAATTCATGTATTGCTGCTTCCTTGGTGTAGATGTTATGCGGGAAGGAAGCTTGCTTTGTTGCATTCTGTGGGAGGAGGAACCTGTTGTGCCTAGAATTCATGCATTGCTGCTTCCTTGATGTCGATGTTATGCAGGAAGGAAGCTTGCATTGTTGCATTCTGTTGGAGGAGGAACCTGTTGTCTCTAGAATCCATGCATTGCTGCTTCATTGATGTAGATATTAGGTGGGAAGGAAGCTTGCATTGTTGTATTCTGTGGGAGGAGGAACCTATTGTGCCTAGAATCCATGCATTGCTGCTTCCTTGATGTAGATATTAGGTGGGAAGGAAGCTTGCATTGTTGTATTCTATAGGAGGAGGAACCTGTTGTCTCTATAATCCATGCATTGCTGCTTCCTTGATGTAGATGTTATGTGGGAAGGAAACTTGCACTGTTGTATTCTGTGCTGTGCCTCTTTTATCTTTAGGAAGCTGAGACTATCGCTGCTTAAGCTGGATTGCCTGTGCTATGCCTTTTCTGTGAAAGAGGGCAGCATGCACTGTTGCTGGCTGCGCTGTATCTGTTCAATAAGTGTGAGAGGTTTGCATTGTTCACTGGCTTTACGGAGTATGATATGATGATTAATTTATATAGCGCCTATACATAATGTGTTTCAAAGCACGTCACAGCAAGGGAGGGAACAAGGGAAAATACAATGACATTCTTGCAGGCCATGAACAACTGGAATGTGAAATTAACTATCGTACTCGGCCTGATGACATTTCCGATAGTGCAAGAGCTAAGACACAGATAGGAAGGAAATGGGAAACAGACAGGCGACTACCGTACTAGGCCTGACGACATTCCTGGTAGAGCCAGAAATTAACAAGAGGTGTGGGAGGGGGGGGGGGGGTGGAGAAAGGAGAAGAACAAAACAAGCGACTATTGTACTAGGCCCGATGACATTTCAGATAGTGCTGGAGGGGCAGACAAGTAAAGATAGGGGGAGAGGAGAGAAACATACGTTGCTATCATACTAGGTCCAGGGACAATTCTGATAGAGTAAGTGCATAGAAATAAGTAAGGGAGGGCGGGAAGAGAGAGGGGGAAGGGAGAAGGAGAGGAGGGGAGAACTTAAAATAAAACATGGCAGCATGGACACTGTTAATGCAATTTTCTGAGAGAAATGTATTAACCGGCACAGCAATGTGTGCTTATGCGGTTAATGCAATGCATGGGCATGTGAAATCGAATCGGGGAAAGTCAAGCTATTGCTGGCATTTGAGTCTGTGCATATGATGGTGTACATGTGCATTTAAGGTTGTAGTGGTGCATGCAAAGTGGATCCTGGGCACATGAAAATGCTCCTGGTGTATAAGCCAGAAAGGAGTCGTGCCAGGCTATACCAGTGGGGATGAACCTGGCCATATGAAGGTGCCCGAGCTCCAAAAGGGGTGCCAGGCTATACCAGTGGGGATGAACCTGGCCATATGAAGCTGCCCGAGCTTAAAAAGACGATATAAAGGCTTACATGTAACTGCCTGGACATGTGATGTGTAAGTGTAGGCTTATCGTGTTGAGTACAGGCATGCCAGGCTAAAAGAGGGTCCTTGAAGGTGTTAGACATCTCAAAAATCCAATGACATCTTCGACATTAACTTTTGGAACTTTCCCTCCTGATAAGTGCACTGAGGCATTGCAGAGTAGAAGGAATATTCCACCATGCCAGTTGGTTTACTGATAGCAAAAGGAAAAGAGGCTGGGAAACTGACTCATCGAAGCCTGGAAACAGATTCTTTAATGAGGAAACGGCTTGTGATCGCTTGTGGCTAAATTCTTAATAGCGAAGAATGGCCACGGAAGATCCTCTCAGCAGAAGAACACTTGCTGCTGATTACCCTGCCTTTTAAAGCTGTGTCTCTGAATGGGGATGAATGCGGGCGCTAATGAGTGCACGTTGAGTGCAATTCATTGCTATTCATGGCGCCGCCAAGTTTGGACACTTCTTCATTAGCAGCATTGTTTGTGGTTCTGCAGATGAATCCTTCAGGCTGGGGCCTGGACTTACACAGGAAGACATGTCTGGAGGTGCTTAACCTTATTGCTGGAGGCTTTGAATGGGCTGACTATTACAGACCACTTGCCAGGCCTGGAATTAAAATGTTCTTTGGCGTGAAAGAAGATACAGTGTAGGGCTTCATTGCATAGAGAGGCAGCTGACTTTTTGCAAAAAGAAACAAACATCCTATTCCATGTATCCTATAACATTGAGGCATTGACTCGTTGTTTTCTTCTGGATCAACATTCTATTCAACCCTTGGCTAAGCGAACTGAACTATATATATATAATTCTCAAAGGATGCCTGTGCATTTTGAATTTGAATTTGAATTATATTTATATAGCGCTTTATGCAAAAGCGGCGTACAAAACAAGGACTGTCCAAATCATGTGGAATCAAAATGAACAAACAAAATCAACAGGAAAGTAAGCAAGCTTTCAGCTGTGAACGAAAGAGAGGCAGAGAGAAAAGTGAGTGCAGAGGGATGGGAAGAATGTTGCAATGTTTAGGGGCAAGTAGGGAAAAATACCGGAAACGATATTTAGCACGGGGGACGTGAAACGGTTCCATGTCATTTCATCGTGGGATGTTTTTTTGTGGGGTTTTTAACCGTAATTTTTTTAATGAAAAAAAACATCACATTTTTTGTTTAATTATTTTTGTGGGGTTACCACCTACCCCTCCCATTTTCAAAAAAATTCGATGTTTTTTTCGGGAAAAAAATCTCCGTAAAAAACCCTGCGAAAAAACATTCCACGATGAACGTCGTACCCGTGAAAGAGTAATTAAAAACAGAGATTTAGAGTGAAGGGAACGCAATGGAACATGAAATGAGAGGAAAGGGTGAGGCCTTGAAAACATTTAAAAACCAGGCAGATAAAATAGAATAGGAAACGTGATTCAAAGGGGAGCCAGTGCAGAGAGACTGGTGCGCAGAAGAAATAGAGATACACAGAGATAGAGAGACGATCCCTCTATATCTCCCAGCCTTTTCTTCACGCGACTATGGGGTATCCTCGCCGAGTTTTTAAGGGTCAGCAAACAGCCAAGGGTGACATGGTCTACATTATATCAGTCCTGCGTCAGGGGCGGTCTGGCGCTACCTGATTTTGAACGTTACTTCTAAGTGGCGCAAACTGTCATGGTTTTATAACACAGCACACTCCAGCCAGGGACTCCTTCCCCTGACAATGAATGTGGCGCACAATAAAAATGCTTTTATTCTTAATAAACCACAGTTTCTTTTAATTGAGTAGGCCCCCAACCCATCTCCCACGCAACGTTGTCAAACACACCGTGTCACAATGGACTAGGAACCAGGCCGGTGTGTATCAATAAGATATTTATTAATTTATGATTTAATGAAGAAAGGAAAAATATTCCAAATCCAATTTTACACAGCCACCAATGTTGTGGCAACACAAATGCAATGATTACTACAGAACAATTGGCTCAAAATCCTAACACAGTTCACATGGATCTTTAATGACAAAACAGGAAACACAGTTTTAAAGCAAGTGATAGCACCAAGGTTAAGCACTCCCCCTGCAACACTCACCCCCAAACATCAGCTAACTTTATTCCCTTTGAATGGAAGGCAGTGACAAGGAGTAAGGATAGAGGGAGAAAACTTGGATTTGGAATATAGCCCACGACCCCAAGATGTGAAGTCAGAAAAGAAAATGAAAAGACGTTTTTGGAGCAAAATGGCAGAATCAAATTTTGCTTATTACTCGCACAGCTACTCACAACTGCTATGTATGGGACAGCAAAATTTGTGTTGCAACGCTTTCAGAGATAGGGAAGCTTAGAGACTACTAATCAGCACACCAGGGCAGCGTGGAACAAGGTAGGAAATTGCTTTTGGGGAGAAAGCCAATGCAAAAGAAAAATACAAATGGCAAATGGAATTTCGTTTCACATGGGATTTGCAATGACAGGTAGCTAAGGAAAGGAACGTAACCGTTTTTTAAGGACCAGGACAGAGGTATATAATGGATAGGATTCTAGACAAATGGGGATGCTCTCAATGGGACTATGTTTTTTTTTTTTAAAGGAAATATGCAAGTTAGGAGTTTGTGCGGTAATGTAGAAAATACACGGGCAAATTTGGTTTTCAGTTATAAGGAAACTCATTCTGTTGAGGCTATACTTAAATGACCATAATGAATAAAAACACTCGACAAAACTGTTGATTTCGAATGGCAATAATATTGAACGTGAATTTCAATGGGGGAATTAATTGATTTATTTCAAAATGATACTAAGGACTTATACGGAAAACTGCAAGATGTATCAAAGTTATACGCTAACATACACAGACTAATACAGATTCTACTATGGAAAGGTGAATTAATTATGCAGGAAATTTGGGACTTTCGCTGGGATTCTCAATGGGATTTTCAATGGGGTTATGTTGCAAAAAGGAAAAGATTATGCAATTCAGGGCTGGGGTTATTTGCTATTTACAAAGGTAGCCTTGGTTTGGGATTCTGAAAAGTCAGCTGGATCTCAGGACCCTCTGGACAGCTAGGCAAGGGGTCTGGTCTCTGAAAACCCTCCTGGATGGGGTTTTGGAAAACCTGCTGGATCTCAAGGCTCTCTGGACAGCTAGGCAAGGGGTCTGGTCTCTGCACTATCTTGGATGGGATCAGCAGCCTCCGTCCTCTTTCTCCTGTCTCCCCAGATTCTTGTGTGTGTGTCCTTCTTTGTCTAGTACAGTCCCCCCTTATATAGCCAAAATAACATCATTAATTTTACAATTTAAGGGAGTACACTAGAATGACTTCTACCCCCCTTCTACCCCCGGATAGGACTGTTTCCCATTCGTCTCTCCGCCCCCTGGCATGATTGGTTCAAGGGGGGAGAGCACTGTCTGTCTGTTTGACATTTATTACAGTTCTTTGTTTTCTTGGCCTACTTTTTAGCAAAACTGAGTTATGTATCATAACTTCAAACTTATACTAGACAATGTCATAAGAAATAGGCGATTTCAGCGGGTCATAGAGAATTGGGCAAGCTGATCTCCAACTCTGAGTGAGGTAGCATGGCCCCTTGGCACCTTTTTGTCTTTTTCATGAAATGCATAACAGTGATTAAACATGGTCATAATGTCCATCTCCATCTTTCCACCAACTTTCATAGTTTTACCATTTATAATCAGCCAGAAACTAGAAAGTCTTCATTGGCCATTTCAGTCCACAAAGTCCTAACAACATTCGCTTACTCTCGTCAATACCCCTTGGAAATAACATGTAAAAATATAATTAAATGAAATTATTTCTTATTCTGAGTGCTGGGAGAAATGCCTAAAAGGAATGAATCCTTTAATGTCAATTGGAAGATCTGTCACATATGGGAAGGTGCTGCTTCATCCCCCACAGCCAAATGTCTCCCCCGGCTCAGCCTGCAAAGAAATACTTTTTATTATGCCCTTTGAAGTTTGTCAGTTTGTCCTTGGTAGTGGGTGCTGGAGGAACTCGCACTTCTTGGCCAAGCCACACTTGCTTTCTTTGTAGTCCCTGCTAGTACTGCCTCCTAGTCTGACAGAGCAGAGAATCATCACGCTCTCAGCCACATCACATGTCATTGCAGAATGGTTCACTTATTGGTGCAACTTCCAGAGGCAAGGCAGTCAATTGAGTTCTGTGCCTGAGCCCACAAACTGGTTTTACTGGTATTCTAAGCCTCAAGGTGTAGGAAGTCTTCTGGGGGAGAACATAATGTACAACACCCCACCCACAGCATATTTTACTGACATTTTCTATGTGAGCAAAGTTCCATTTCACAATGGTTTTTATAAGTCATTTTTCTTTATTTAGAACATGTAAGCTGAAAGCAAAAAGTGACCATATCAGTGAGTGTCATGATGCCCGCTCCCGGGGAGCCGGTTCAAGCCCTGCGTCCCCGAAAGCGGACATCCAGTCCCCAAGGAAGGACCCAGCAACCCCATATAGGAGCCCTTTGGACAGTGTCCTGGCGCCTATGGCGCCAGGCTCATAAAAGACATCAGTCCTGGCGCGATAGGCGCCAGGCTCATTATGGAAGTGCTTGGGTGCACTTACCTGATGCAGACCATGCTGTAGGATCCCAGCCTCCTTGAGGCCTGTAAGGAACTACTTTACCTGTGGGACTAATTTACCATCCGGGCGTGGTCGGGGAAGGATACATACCTGATTGGAGGAAGGATACATACCTGGAACTTCTTCCAAGGCTATTTAAACCCCACCCGAACAGCCACACGTGCTTCGCGTTGTTCTGCATCTAGCAGCTGGACGCTCACCGTGTCTGCTCCTGCATCCTGACTTCTGCCACGCCTGCCAGCATCCTGGATCACCTGCAAAAGAAGAGAAGAAGATAACAGAAGAAGGAAAAGTCCTTACCTGCTAAACCCGCATCCCGGAGACATCTCGCCGACAATCCTGAAAAGGAAGACTTTTATTTAAAAGCTCATCGCGTCGATCGCTGCAGCGCCGCATTCCATTCACCTTTACAGGGCGCCTCCATGTTCAGCAGCGATCATCCGGATTCGCAGTCACGCCCCAGCGCCTAGGGGGAAAAAGACCAGAACAAAAGGTGAGAGAGAGAAGGGAACAAGGAAAGCTAAATCTCCATGTTAAGACTTACCTGTTGATTCATTCCCTCTTCATTTCGGGTCCGCGCCGCATCCTGGCATTTCCGGACCCCGGCCCCTAAGGGAAAAAAAAGACATCAGCGTTAATGAGCGAATGAAAAGACATTACCAAAAAAACGCTCATTAAAGACTTACCTGATTTCTACAAGGATTTCACCTCTCATCTCGGGTCGGTGCCTGTTCCCCGGCATTCCGTACCCCGGCCCTTATGGGGAAAAAGACACTAGCATTAGTACATTAATGCATGGACACAAGGGGAACCTCTTATCAAAAAACTTACCTGGAAGCCAAGCAAGTTTGGTTCTCACCAATCCGAAAATCCAGTGAAGTAACTGGATACCAACGCGCCCCTGCATCAGAAGCAGGATGGAGAGCTCGTCCTTCCAGACCCTAAGGTGAGACGCTACGAGGAATCACAGAAGGCTTTCGAGGAGGGTGAGAGGGGAAAGTGGGAGGCTGATTGCATTACCCCGCAGACAGTTAATGCCCTATTTTCGCCTACAGAAGGATACTTCTGCGAACCAGACAGGCCAGATTTGGGGGCCCGGTCCAGTCCATCTTCCGAACCCTACGCATCACCTTAGAAGAGGTCACAGCAGCGCGAACCAGGCCAGCGCCTCCGTGGGAGTCAGGTGAGCGTTACAGTGAGGCACGAAAGGAATTGCACTGGCTTAGGGTCGAAGACCGTGTAATCTACAAATCTATGATAATCACACACAAGTGTCTATACGTTAAGCCCTGGCGTACCTGAAGTCCGAGATCATGGGCTACACCCCAACCAGTACCCTTAGATCTGAGACGCAAGGATTGTTACAACAAACCTTCATATGAAAACAAATGGGTTAGGTAAAGCCTTCCCCAATCGATCAGCTCAGCAATGGAATAAACTGCCATTGAGCTTGAGATCCGAATCAAACCTCCTCAGATTCCAAAAGCAATTAAAAAACCTTCCTATTCAAATGAACTAGACATCCTTGAGTAGTACTTGTCCTTCTCTGTGTTGGCATCCCAAGTGTCTCGTGTTCTGTCCATTACATAGTCAACTGTTATGTGTAAGTTAACTTCTCTATGTGGCGCCCTAATGCCTGCAGGCTTTCGGCACCTTACAAACAAATAAATAAATAAATAAATATGTACAAGCCATTTTTCCTCTAATGTTTTAAATGCAGTTCTGTAGTTCATGGGATTCTTTTGATTTGTCCTTTTGAGTGGGTTTGCATTTGCTGCTGGTACATTGACATGTAGGGGTACTGCACAGGGTTATTTGATTTGACATGGAATAAAAAGGAAAAACCAAGCCGTTTTTTTCATTTGCAGTGTTTTGAACGCTGTGGTTGACATGAAAGGGAAACCAAAAGCTGTGTCGGGTTGCAATGATGACATCCTTGCCCCTCATGTGAATTAGCAGTAAGGCAAGGCTGTTTTGGATGTAGTGCATACTTTTTGTTATTCAGATGTACGAAAAACAACCACAGAGCCGTTCTGAATGCAGGGCATAACTTCTTATTATTCAGATGAAGAAAAACAATTGCAGAGCAGTTCTGAATCCCGGGCAAAACTTCTTATTATTCAGATGAAGAAAAACAAACACAGAGTCATTCTGAATGCACTCCATAACTTCTTGTGATTCAGATGCAAAAAAGCAAACGCAGGGCCATTCTTCATGAAATGTTCAAATGCTTGCCACACATGTGCCAGAGAAAACAAAGCACAGCCATTTCTGGTGGCACTGTTTAATGTCGTTGTTCAGGTGACAGGGATTTCTGTTAGGGCCTTAAATGCACCCTTGCCAACTGTATTCAAGTGTAGGTGAAGACAACCAAAACCTAGTCTGTTTTCGAAAGTCAGGTAGTCAACCTGTTCATCGGAATAAAACCACCGTGGTTGAGGACACAGTTAATTCTCACAGAGGGAAGGAACTACTGTGGGTTTTAACGCTCACAGGGACAAGGCTGTGTAGGAAGACAGGAAAGGATAGAGTGGAATTCTAAATATCCCTTCCTAGTCAGCTATTCTGTCCCTGTGTAGCGCTGCTGGGACGCCTACAAAAAACAGGGGATAGAATAAGAAGAGACACAAACTTCTTCTAGATGTTATGCACCATTCAACCACTCTCTCCCCCTATGTGTTTGCATGGGGAGGGACAAAGACCAGATCTAAAAACAGTGCTATTATGATAGGGAGAACCAACATCTACTGGGTTGCATCCAAGTTTATTTACCCAAGGATGGTTTGTCACAACTCATCCACTGTGATTTTTAAAAAGGAATATCACAAAGTCAGGTTGCAGTCACTCTAAATTTGTGTATAGACCAACATCAAAAGACAATAATTAAAACACTCTCCACTTCGCCTTCTTCTGGATCTTCCTATTAGTATAGCAAGTGGAGGATGGTAGAAAATTGCTCATGTATAGAAAGTACATTTGTTATCTATCATATGTAGTAATTGCTGTCTACCGGTTTCAGCGGCTCATGTTTATTAAGGTCGCTTTCTTCAGGACAGTCTTTTTCTATGTGTTAACAACACAGGGGTAAGAGAGCTAAGTGCTATGCCCCATGTGTGGTTTCTGATAGGGAAAGTGGATCATAGATACTTTACCACCTCCTCGGTACGGCAGGGCTGAACCAGACAAGTGACCTGTGTAAAAACAAGAGCAAATTAAACAATTGTCTATTCAAGCCCAGGATGAGGGTTTACTAGTTTCCCAACTATACAACATCTGAATGTCTGATATAACATGGTATGGGGATGTTCCCATCAAAGATGGGAGAAATGTCTGGAAGGGAGATTTGTGATTAAGAATTGGAAGTATATATTGCTCCAGATCAAAAAGGTCTCCTTGAACTCCAGAGTAAGGGCCGCATCACGAGTTGGGCTGTAACGCTGGTGCTATTAGCGCTGGCGCTAATAGCCCTACCGCCAAACCCCCCGGCGCCGGATCACGCGTTTGGCTGAAGGGTTATTGCCCATTCCCCATTGGGCCCATTCAGGAATTCCTCATTCCCCATTGGGCCCAATGGGGAAAATTCAGGCTATTACTGCCGGTGGATTTCCTGCCGGCGGTAATCACGCCAAAAATCGGCATTTTTGCCGCAGATTTCCCCCCAGCTCTGAGCCATGGTTAAGCGGCAGTAATAGCGCTACCACCACATTTAAGGGTTACCGCCAGACTCGTGACGTGGCCTTAAAGCTAGTAAAATGTAATTTCTTGCATCATACTTATAACACTCCATCCACGCTACATAGTGACTACCCCGGAACATTGGATGAGTGTGCCTGTAGCAAAGCGAGTCATGCTGATTTCCTGTTTTTGGCATGGGATTGTCCGTAGATTGCTGGGTTTTGGGGGGAGGTTCCCATCAAATCTCTCTTATTGTTGGGGCGCAGACTGGGCTGGAGCCACTGGTTTTTCTGTTGGGGTGTACGAGCGCCTTGCCCGGGCATGCATGTCGATTGGCTGGCCTCCTAGTGGTGCTGGCACGTAGGAATGTGGCTACAGTGTGGTGGAAGAGATCGGCACCCCAGGTCTCGGCATGGCCGGAAGATGTGACTGTAAAGACTGGTAGGGGGGTCTGTACTTCCGCTCTCTATATGGTAGAGGGGAGGCACAGAGGACCCCAGCCAAGATTCTCTAATATGGTAACGATGGACGAGCAATCAAGGCCTAGCTTCTCAGGAGGTGATGCAGGCTGGTTCTTAAGTACAGTGTATCCCCAAGCCCCCACAAAGGAATGTCCACACACTGTATTACTGAAAACACAGTCTTTATATAATTAATATTCAAGGGTTATGTACACTTATCACAATAACGCACTTTGTGCTCAGGAAAATCAGCAATGGTAAATATCTACAATTCTAAAGTGGTACCACTAATATTAGACCTCATTAAAGTGCATTCACAATACTGTTAAAATGGCACACAGATCAATAAGAAGGAAACCAGCAATAGAGAGAGGAGAGATAACAGAGGGTTGAAACAATAGGCAGAATACTGGCCCCTACCACTGGACACAGTTCTGTGTGGAGATCCCCCCACCTGGGCAACCTGTAAAATAAAGAGATATAACACCAGCCCAGTCCATATATTGTTCAATAGTCTATTTCTCTCCTATAATGTTTTTACCCCCCCAATGTACCTGGTGGAGTCGAGTTCTTCGAAGAGGCGTCGACAGATCCTTCTTGAATGACCCCCTTTAAAGCAGGAGTCACGGATCGTCGAGAGGCGTCGAGAAGCGTCGAGGAACTCGGTGTTCGGTGTCGGGGAATCGACGGCCCTTCTTGAATGCCTTCCCTTTCAAGCGGGAGACACGGGGCGTCGAACGTCCGACAACAAACAAGGTAGAACGGCGTCGATGAGGCGGCAGGCTTCGATCCGAGCGGTGCTCGTCGGCGTTGAGACGTCGGCGTCCTGCGAGGAAGAGGCGTGCGGGGCACCTCGGCGACACTAGTTCTGGACCGCAAAGATTGTGGGTGACGGTGGCCCAGCAAGGGCGTCGAGTCGCTCGAGTCTTTGGGGTCGTGAGGTGGCGGGAAACCCACCGGCGGATTCTCCTCGGCGCGTTGGTCGTCCTCGACTTTCTCCGGCGGGACAAAGCGGCCGACGATGCGGACGAGGGAGTCCTTCAAGGCAAATGTTCTTAGGCAAGGAGCGGACGGCTCCGGTCGTCGGCGGCACGGCGTCAAGTGGTTCCCACGGCGGGGCAACACAACTTCGACGGGCCTCCAGCGGTTACACAGACCTGCGAACCCTGGTCGACGGCAATGGACTTCGACAGCGTCGATGTCCGGGTGCTTCACTTCGATCTCCTCGGCGGTCCCGTCTCGGGTCGGCAGCCTTTCGAGGGTCTGACTTCCAGGGCGCTTCGGCGAAGATTCAGCGGTGCTCGATGGTCCCTCGGAGCACGGGAAGAGGGCGCCTAGCCAGGTCCTCTCTCGGGTCAGTCCTCGACGATTTCGACAACCTTCAGTTCCGTCGAAGCAAATGCCACAGCAAGTCTTCTTCTTCCAGCTGGACGTCGAGGATCAGCAAATCCAGTTACTCTTGAGTGGAGACTCAGCTTCTGAATGCTTCTGAACAATTTCCAGTGGTGAGAGGTCCCCAGATATACTATCCTGTCTCTCATCCACACTGCTGGCACACACACAGCAGCCAATCACACAGAAGGGCATTCATGCAGTCAGTCAGCCAATCAGGCACACAGTGCATTCAGGCCACACTCCTCCCTTTCAGACACTCACAACAAGGAATGTGGATTGGGACAAGTACCCAGCCATTCAACACTACACACTGCATTCAGGCCAGTTTCGGGCAGGGCTGTCTCAGTCTTTGTCTCACATGCCAGAAACCAGACAACCACAACAAGAAGTGTATATTGGTCACACACTCCATTCACCCAGGTCCCACCCACAGGAGGTACCCACAACATACAGTCAAAGGGAAGGCTCCAGTCAGTCTAGCTGGGCCTTCACAACAACACCATATATGGAACTTCCACCCAACAGCCAGTCAGGGGGAAGGGACAGAGTCAGGGCTTCCCAGGACTTTGGGAAAAACAAGACAACAGGCAATAGAAAGCAAGAGGCCACAGGGGCCATCTTGTTTTCTATCAGGAATCAACTGATCCCAATGGCAGGGCCTGGGTATCCCAAAATGGAGGACGCCCAGAGCACCTGTCTAATTCAGCATGGAGCTGCCACCAGCCCATACCCTGCTCTGTGGGCCACCCACAGGTGCCCAAAAACATACACTAGGGGCACAGGGTTGTACCCCTACCCATGGGTGCCATAAGGGTATCCCATGGGTCTGTTCACCAAACCAAAAGAGAGAGCTGCACTGCCAGGAGTCCCAAATGGACCCCTGGGCAGAAAACATAACAGAACACACGATAAAAGGCAGAAAAGGACAAGGATTCAGAGGCCCTGTCCCTCTGATGCATTTCCAGCATCACAGTCGCCCCCCCCAGACTGAGGTGGAGGGTGTCTAATCTCCCACGGGATAGACACCCTCATCCAGACGGTCAACATACCTTCTGGAAAGGCCATCCGCATTATCGTGACTCTTCCCTGGTCTGTGCTCTATGGTGAAGTCTAGCCCTTGCAGGCTAATGGACCACCTGAGCAATTTCGGGTTCTCACCCTTCATCTGCATAAGCCACTTCAGGGGCTTATGATCTGTTTGGACCTTGAAGGTAGACCCCGTAAGGTAGGGCCTAAAACGCCTAAGGCTCCAAACTATGCTAAAACACTCCTTTTCAACAGTAGCCCACCTAAGTTCTCTACCCTTGAGTTGTCTACTGATGAATATGATAGGGTGTTCTCTCCCTTTGTCATCTAACTGGGACAAGACAGCTCCAATTCCGGTGTCGCAGGCATCCGTCTGGACGATAAAGGGTCGGCTGTAGTCAGGCGCACACAACACAGGTGCCCTACACAGACTTTCTTTCAAGCCATCAAAGGCCCTCTGACAGTCTTCAGTCCAATTAACCTTCCTAGGTTGTTTGGGCGAAGTTAGAGCTGTCAGGGGTGCAGCTATGGTTCCATAGTCTGCCATGAAATTGCGATAGTACCCAGTGAGGCCCAAAAAGGCTCTCACCTGGGTTTGAGTAGTGGGAGTCTCCCAGTTCTGTACGTCCTGTACTTTACTGGAGAGAGGTTGGATTTGACCCCCTCCTACCTCATGACCAAGATAGGTAACTTTCCCCTGAGCTATCTGGCACTTGGTGGCCTTGATAGTGAGGTTAGCCCTTTTCAAGGCCTGCAACACCCTATCCAGATGTGTCAAATGCTCTTCCCAGGTGGAACTGTAGACGGCAATGTCGTCTAAGTAAGCCACACAAAAGGCTTCCAGCCCACTGAGCGCATGGTTGACCAATCTCTGGAAGGTGGCAGGGGCATTCTTCAACCCAAAGGGCATGACCCTAAACTGGTAGAGTCCCTCAGGTGTTGAGAAGGCCGTCTTTTCCTTGGCATGGTCCGTCAGAGCTATTTGCCAATAGCCTGAGGTAAGGTCAAAGGTGCTCACAAATTTGGCAGCACCTATGGTGTCCACGAGCTCATCAGCCCTGGGCAATGGGTGCGCGTCAGTTTTGGTGACGGCATTGACTCCTCGGTAGTCCACACAGAACCTCCAATCCTTGGTACCCGCCTGGGAACTTGCCTTGGGGACAAGGACCACTGGACTGGACCAGGGACTGGTTGAGGGTTCAATAACACCCAGATCCAACATCTTGGCGACCTCAGCCTGGATGTGGTTTTTGACGGTATCTGACATACGATAGCTCCTGCTCTTGACAGGCACGCTGTCACCAGTGTCAATTTCGTGCTTACACCACGGTGTAAGGCCCGGTGTCAGTGAAAACAGAGAGGCATACTGCTGGAGCAAAGCCCTGCAGGCCCTCTGCTGCTCCGTTGTCAAATCGGGAGAGAGTTGTACTCCCTCCACTGAGCCATCCTGAGGGTTGCTATGCAGCAAATCAGGAAGGGGCTCACTCTCATCCTCTTCTTGCCCTGAAGCTAGCAAGAGACATGAGACCTCCGCTCGTCTGTGGAAAGGCTTGAGCCTGTTGACATGGAATACCTGGGGGGCTACCCCAGAGGCTCCCATGTCAACCAGATAATTGACTTCGCCCATCTTGGAGATGATCCTGAAGGGTCCAGTCCACTTGTCTGCCAAAGCTCTAGGCTTGGTAGGCTCCATCACAAGGATTTCCTGTCCCGGAGTCCAATCCACTTGCGAAGCTTTAAGGTCATGCCAGTACTTGTTCAATTCCTGGCTGGCCTTGAGATTTGCTGTTGCCTGACCCATCATTTGTGTCATCCTCCGCCTGAGGCCTAACACATAGTCCCCCACTTGCTTGGCGGGACCTGGAGGGGTGGCTTCCAAGCCTTCTCGGATCAAGGCGAGGGGCCCCCTCACGGGATGTCCAAAGAGTAACTCAAAGGGGCTGAAACCAACACCCTCTTGAGGTACCTCCCTGTAAGCAAACAGCAGGCATGGCAGGAGGAGATCCCATTTCCTCCTTAGGGGCTCTTCCAAAGCACCTAGCATGCCCTTGAGAGTTTTGTTAAATCTCTCAACCAGACCATTGGTCTGGGGGTGGTAAGAGGTGGAGAACTTGTAGGTTACCCCGCACTCTTTCCACATGGTTTTCATGTAACTAGACATGAAGTTGGATCCTCTGTCAGAGACAACCTCCTTGGGGAATCCAACACGGGTGAAAATGCCCAGGAGAGCCCTGACAACCACCTTGGCAGTAACAGTCCGAAGGGGTATTGCCTCAGGGTACCTGGTGGCATGATCTACCAAGACCAGGATGAACCGATGTCCACCTGAAGTGGGAGGGTCAAGGGGACCGACGATGTCGATGCCCACCCTCTCAAATGGTGTGCCAACCACTGGTAATGGCTGCAGTGGGGCAATGATCCTGCCTCCAGTCTTGCCAGACAACTGACAAGTGGGGCAGGTCCTGCAGTGGGACTCCACTTCTACCCCCATCCTTGGCCAGTAGAAATGGGCAGAGAGCCTCTGCTTAGTCTTCTTAGTCCCAAGATGACCAGCCAAGGGCACCTCATGCGCCAACTGCAGTAGGAAGGGCCTGTAAACCTGGGGTACCACCAACCTCTTGCGGGCACCAGGTTCAGGCTTAGTGGGCTCACTAACAAGGAGCTCACCCTCCCAATAAACCTTGAATGTCCTAGGCACTTCACCTTGTGCCTGGGACAGGGCCTGTTTCCTCAGACCCTCGAGAGAGTGGCACTCTCTCTGTCCTTTACAGAAGTCTGCCCGGGAGGGTCCCCCTTCAGCTAACAAGCATTGAAGGTCGGGGTGCTCCTCTGGGTTGAGAACCTCTCCCACAGGAGAGTCTTCTGTCTCTTCTCCCACAGGAGTTGAGTTCGGGTTTTCCACTGGACCCAGCCCGTCCGGAGTATGGATCCCAATGGGTGCTGTCGGAACAGCAGGAAGAGAAGGTGTTCCCTCCACAGAGGTGGCCTTCTTGGTCTTCCTTCTTCTTGCCTTAGGCCTCGCCTTTGGCTCGGGTACCTGACTCACAGCCAGACCCGGTGTCACCTGTGACCTAGTGACCGCAGCAGCAGTCAGGGGAAGACCATCCGAGATCAACCCCAACTCCACTAAATCATTACCTAACAGAATGTTAGCAGGGACATTGTCCTGAACCAGGACAGGAAGCTTTGCTGTCTTGTCTCCAATCATGAGTGTGACTAAGGCTACAGGTGATAATTTGGGAGGCCCACCAGCTAATCTGGTGGTTTGCAGAGGAGCACCTTCATAGTCCTCTGGCTTGAGCAGGGTCCTGTCCACCACTGTCATGCTTGCCCCAGTGTCTCTCAAACCAGTAGAAGGCTGGCCATTCAAGAGGACACTTCTCAAAAACCTACGGGTGTTCTGTGGGATAGTCGCCAGTACTTCTGCGTACTGGTCCCAGGCCCCAAGGGACACTAAGGAAATCTCTACCGGAGCACCAAAGGTGATTCCGGTAGAGGAGGGGAGGACAGTGGCCTCCACCTCAGACACGGGGTAAGGGTAGGTCAGGCTGACAGCCTGTACTCCAAGTGCCTTACCTTTACACTTGGGGTCACCCCTTTTGTGATCCAGAGCCCCACAATCCCAACAAGTGCCAGGAGTGCGGGGTACGGTACTGGAACCACTGGGAACCTGCTTTGCAGCAGGTGGACCACTACTCTTATTCCCACCCACAGAGGACTTATCCCCACTAGATTTTTGGGTCTTAGGAGAGGAAGGTTTTGGTTTACCCGACTGTGACTGCTTTTGGGACTCCTCAGCTTTCTGAGAGGCCCCCTTTTCTTTGTCCTTGTCCTTCCCACTGGGGTCCTTAGGGGACACCCGATGGGAGACCCACTTGTCAGCCAACCTAGCCAGCTTAAAGGGGTCCAAAATGTTCTGGTCAGCCACATACTGACGCAGCTCTGGTGAACAGGCTTCAGAAAAATGCTCAAAAAACAAGAGGTGGGACAACTCAACAAAAGTTTTCACCTTGTATCCATCAATCCACCCCATCATGTTCATGTGCGCAGTACTCACCCAGTCAACCCAAGACACATTCTCTCTTTTCTTAAATTCCCTGAACCTTTTAAGGTATTGGGCAGGTGTCTTGCCAAACTTGGCAATCAAAGCAGACTTCATACACTCATACTGACCCCTTTCTTCCACACTCAGCTTCAGAATACAGTCATATCCAGTTTGAGGCACTCTGCTTAACAAACACTTAGCCCAATCTCTTTTATCTACATCATGAATTGCACAAGCCATTTCAAACGCTTCAATCCATTGGAGGATATCTGAACCCTCCACAAACACACCAACCAAATCTTTCATAAACTTGGTGGCTGGGGACCTGCCACTCTCAATTGGTCTAGCTGAAGTCTCCACTCGAGCTTTCTCTAACTGGATTCTCTGACATTCAGTGTCCTTTTCTTTGAGCGCAAGATCCCTATTCTTGAGTTCCACTTGCTGTGCCAGCTCTTCTTTCTTAAGCTCAGCTTCTATTTCCAACTTGCGATATTCAAAGGCTAACTTCATCCTTAATAACTCAAGTTCCATGGAATTGCTGGGGTTTGGAACAGAGGCAGCAGGAATGGTGGCATTCCCAGAAACAGATTCAGCGACAACCCCAGGGGCAGAGTCCTCACTGGTTGCATCCCCCCCTTCCTCAAGAGTTTCACCATCAGTCTGGTAATCCACCAGGGCAGCTATCAGCTCAGCCCTAGACTTATCCACAAAGTCTAACTCCCTGGCTTCACAAGCACTCTGGAGAGCCTCTAAGCTCATCCGAGTCAATTTACCATTTGCAATGGACTCCATTGCTTGTAATGCAGTTATTTGGAACACACCCCAACCTTAATCTAACAAAAGTGCGGATATTTTGTAAGTGGCACGGTTATACACTGAGTCTTAAAACCATAAGCATCCCACCGCTGCCACCAGCTGTAAAGACTGGTAGGGGGGTCTGTACTTCCGCTCTCTATATGGTAGAGGGGAGGCACAGAGGACCCCAGCCAAGATTCTCTAATATGGTAACGATGGACGAGCAATCAAGGCCTAGCTTCTCAGGAGGTGATGCAGGCTGGTTCTTAAGTACAGTGTATCCCCAAGCCCCCACAAAGGAATGTCCACACACTGTATTACTGAAAACACTGTCTTTATATAATTAATATTCAAGGGTTATGTACACTTATCACAATAACGCACGTTGTGCTCAGGAAAATCAGCAATGGTAAATATCTACAATTCTAAAGTGGTACCACTAATATTAGACCTCATTAAAGTGCATTCACAATACTGTTAAAATGGCACACAGATCAATAAGAAGGAAACCAGCAATAGAGAGAGGAGAGATAACAGAGGGTTGAAACAATAGGCAGAATACTGGCCCCTACCACTGGACACAGTTCTGTGTGGAGATCCCCCCACCTGGGCAACCTGTAAAATAAAGAGATATAACACCAGCCCAGTCCATATATTGTTCAATAGTCTATTTCTCTCCTATAATGTTTTTACCCCCCCAATGTACCTGGTGGAGTCGAGTTCTTCGAAGAGGCGTCGACAGATCCTTCTTGAATGACCCCCTTTAAAGCAGGAGTCACGGATCGTCGAGAGGCGTCGAGAAGCGTCGAGGAACTCGGTGTTCGGTGTCGGGGAATCGACGGCCCTTCTTGAATGCCTTCCCTTTCAAGCGGGAGACACGGGGCGTCGAACGTCCGACAACAAACAAGGTAGAACGGCGTCGATGAGGCGGCAGGCTTCGATCCGAGCGGTGCTCGTCGGTGTCGAGACGTCGGCGTCCTGCGAGGAAGAGGCGTGCGGGGCACCTCGGCGACACTAGTTCTGGACCGCAAAGATTGTGGGTGACGGTGGCCCAGCAAGGGCGTCGAGTCGCTCGAGTCTTTGGGGTCGTGAGGTGGCGGGAAACCCACCGGCGGATTCTCCTCGGCGCGTTGGTCGTCCTCGACTTTCTCCGGCGGGACAAAGCGGCCGACGATGCGGACGAGGGAGTCCTTCAAGGCAAATGTTCTTAGGCAAGGAGCGGACGGCTCCGGTCGTCGGCGGCACGGCGTCAAGTGGTTCCCACGGCGGGGCAACACAACTTCGACGGGCCTCCAGCGGTTACACAGACCTGCGAACCCTGGTCGACGGCAATGGACTTCGACAGCGTCGATGTCCGGGTGCTTCACTTCGATCTCCTCGGCGGTCCCGTCTCGGGTCGGCAGCCTTTCGAGGGTCTGACTTCCAGGGCGCTTCGGCGAAGATTCAGCGGTGCTCGATGGTCCCTCGGAGCACGGGAAGAGGGCGCCTAGCCAGGTCCTCTCTCGGGTCAGTCCTCGACGATTTCGACAACCTTCAGTTCCGTCGAAGCAAATGCCACAGCAAGTCTTCTTCTTCCAGCTGGACGTCGAGGATCAGCAAATCCAGTTACTCTTGAGTGGAGACTCAGCTTCTGAATGCTTCTGAACAATTTCCAGTGGTGAGAGGTCCCCAGATATACTATCCTGTCTCTCATCCACACTGCTGGCACACACACAGCAGCCAATCACACAGAAGGGCATTCATGCAGTCAGTCAGCCAATCAGGCACACAGTGCATTCAGGCCACACTCCTCCCTTTCAGACACTCACAACAAGGAATGTGGATTGGGACAAGTACCCAGCCATTCAACACTACACACTGCATTCAGGCCAGTTTCGGGCAGGGCTGTCTCAGTCTTTGTCTCACATGCCAGAAACCAGACAACCACAACAAGAAGTGTATATTGGTCACACACTCCATTCACCCAGGTCCCACCCACAGGAGGTACCCACAACATACAGTCAAAGGGAAGGCTCCAGTCAGTCTAGCTGGGCCTTCACAACAACACCATATATGGAACTTCCACCCAACAGCCAGTCAGGGGGAAGGGACAGAGTCAGGGCTTCCCAGGACTTTGGGAAAAACAAGACAACAGGCAATAGAAAGCAAGAGGCCACAGGGGCCATCTTGTTTTCTATCAGGAATCAACTGATCCCAATGGCAGGGCCTGGGTATCCCAAAATGGAGGACGCCCAGAGCACCTGTCTAATTCAGCATGGAGCTGCCACCAGCCCATACCCTGCTCTGTGGGCCACCCACAGGTGCCCAAAAACATACACTAGGGGCACAGGGTTATACCCCTACCCATGGGTGCCATAAGGGTATCCCATGGGTCTGTTCACCAAACCAAAAGAGAGAGCTGCACTGCCAGGAGTCCCAAATGGACTCCTGGGCAGAAAACATAACAGAACACACGATAAAAGGCAGAAAAGGACAAGGATTCAGAGGCCCTGTCCCTCTGATGCATTTCCAGCATCACAGTGACCTACTGTTGTGTCCTGGAGGTGGCCTTTATACATACCATGCCACACCAAGTACGTCCTCCGGATGTTTGGCGACCATAAGTGCTATACTTACTGTCATCCCCGGAATCGTCCTTTGATGGTGTTGGTTGATATAGCGCTCTGTCTGGGATGCTTTTGTTCACGATGAGGTGGCCCTGCGATTCACTGCTGCGGGAATATGTTGCATATTGGAGGCTCCATTGTTGTTTTTGTTTCCGTGTCCATGATACTGCATTACATTATAAAATAAAAATCACTGAACTAACATTTTGCCATTATTTTAAAGACAGTCCACGGTGACTCAAAAACTGTCTGCGCTCTATGCAGTCTCAATGATGCTGGACCTGAGATCCTGCGATACAATGTAGGTCATTTGATAAAATTGTTCATTGTGTACAGCGGAACACCACATTTCTGACATGTGTGCTAACGATGGTGCTGTTAGGTCCCCTATATGCATGTTGCAACGTTTACAGTATTAGATGAAATAGTATAACAGGCAATATCACATTAACTCTTTTACAATACTGGCCACTTGTAAATGCTTTGTGCAGATATATTTACACTTGGTTCCAATGGAATCCGTCTGCTTTAAGCACAGGCTAAAATGGGTTGGATCCATTCAAAACTCCTATGCATGTATCAGCATGCCTACACGTGTGTGCTCTTTGAGACTGTCGGACCCATGCATGGCAGAAAAGTTACTTCCAGTTCCTGCTCCTTTTGAGACTTCAAATTGCCGCAAAATGCCCTGGAGTTGAAAGGTGAAGAAAAGCGCTCTAATGTCTTGCTTGTATCCCTTACATGGTCACTCTAGGGCTAGCAAAATGACGCTCAATATGATTTTTTCACTGATCACATGATTTGGTCAAGTAGGAAAACATGGATTAGTACCAAGGGACTGCTCGCATGCTCTGCACCAGGTGTTGCAAATGAAGAATATTTTGCTAAATTGAACTTCTGCATTATTTTGATCTATGATTTCCCCGTGGGAATTCTTCTCGTGGTAATCTGTGTTCGGTAACATTTTACACCTATAAAGTGTTCTTATATAATATGCAGACTAGGTTTTCTCGCATCAACTACATATTTAAAAAAGTCGGAGAAAAGAAAAATGCAATTTATAGGTGGAACATGCCCGCCGGCTCGGTTTACCACCAGGAGGACCATTGGAGCAAAAGGTCACGCCTTGTCCCTAACGCAGTCACTTCACATAGGGCTTCATTATAAGTTTGCTGGTCTGGGAACTACGGTACCTGTAAGCTTTCCAGTAGTACCTTAGTTCCCTGATCGGCAAACTACGAGTTCTGCTCGTGGAAGCCTTCCCGCCAGCCAGTTCTGACCTGGCAGGCATGCTGGCACCCGCGAGCACAGCATGTCGGGTGCACTGGCACCTTTCTGAATGGTGCCGATGCATCCAACCTCCCCATTCCCATTGAGCCCTACAGGGCTCAAATGGGAATGGGGAGCTTTCCTTTCCACCGTCCGCGAATGGACAATTGCCGGGTCTGGCAGGGCCGTAATGACCCGGTAATTGCCCATTCGCGGGTGCAGGAATTTTTCGGAAGTTTGGCGGCAGCCTGCCAGTTTTACCGGCAAGGCTATCGGCAAACTTATAATGAGGCCCATTGTTATGAGCCCTATCTCTGGCTGGAAGAATTTACCAACACAGATAAGACTGGCCTTTGTCACCCTACACTTCAGGGAGGGCCTGAAGACCCTACTCTTGAAAGAATATGTAATATCACGCCAATCGTTGATCGCTCCACTGAACCGAACACAGGGTCAACGCGACCACGCAGGGCAACAGACGTTCGAATCCTGAATCCGTGCTTAGAAATCAAACTGAGTTATTGTATTAAGCGCCTTATTAAAAAAAAAAAAACAATTCAAACTTCATTCTTCCGCTCTTTAGCCCCCAGCCCTATAAGCTCGCCCCATTAATTGCTGCTCCTGCCCCTCTTACTTGTAGCCCCTATTTGCAGTGCTCAGTTGCTTCCCAGCTTGACTTGTGCTTTATGCAACCTATACATACCTGCACAACTAGGAGCTCATGTTCCAGGTGAAGGAGAGGAAAATCCATGCGTAAAATGGATGCATTAACATTTCACGCATGCATTTTCCTCTACTCCACATTTTTCTTCATTTGTATGGCAGAGAGTAGCTAGAGAAACAAACAATCAACTCCTGCCACCCCCATTCTCCCTGCCATACAACTGCGACAGCATTTATGCCACCATGAAATGTTCATGCTGTTGTAAACGCTGTGGATTCCTATGGAATCTCCTGCTTTGCCACCATGAAATGTTCATGCTGGTGTAAACACTGTGGATTCCTATGGAATCCGCATGCTTTTTACACCAGATAAAAGCAGGCAGATTCCATAGGAATCCATTGTAAATGTTGCCTGAATGCATAAATAGTGGGCAGCGTTTACTCTATTCGATCTACAAAGTGCACAGACATAGGCGTACAGGCAATTAAGCCTGTATTTACACCCTTTCTTTACGCTTAACAATGAAAATGACAACATGACTACGTGCAAACGCGAATGGTCGCTTCCACGGGATTTCTGGGGTTTTATAAAAGGGCTCCATTGTGCAAAAGAAACAAGCTTTAAAGATTGCATGCACTCTTGTTATTTCCCTGCCGTGCTCGTAGGTAATTGGTGTACTGTTGTAGGTGTGTATGTGTGTATGTGTAATAGCTTTCCCTGGTGTGGGGCCCTTATTGCCTAGACCTTGTTATTTAAAACCTTCCAATATAGCGGCAGCTTGCCAGCTGGATCAGCATGAATTGTCTCTTATCAGAGATGCCACGGACCCTCTGTGGAATACTCTGTCCTCTTGAAGTGGAAAGAGTCTGACATCTCTGACTACAGGGAAAAGGCGACAAGCAAAGACCTGCATTTCAGAGCGCACTGAAATACGGTTTGTGTGTAAATATACATAAAGAAATGCAATACATCAACAGAAAAAGAAGCCAAGCGTGGGCTGCAAATATAATAACACCTGCATCATACATGCAATCCTTTATCTGAGGCAAACAGAGCGAAGACATATCTGCGGATTTGCAGCGGATTTCAAAACAAGCATTGGAAAATCCAACAGTGTTTGCTTTGATAAAGGGAATTTCTTGAGTGATCCAGGCCCCTTCCCATTTCTTGAGTGATGCAGGCCCCTTCCCATTTCTTGAGTGATGCAGGCCCCTTCCCATTTCTTGAGTGATGCAGCCCCCCCCCCATTTCTTGAGTGATGCAGGCCTCTTCCCATTTCTTGAGTGATGCAGGCCCCTCCCATTTCTTGAGTGATGCAGGCCTCCTCCCATTTCTTGAGTGATGCAGGCCCCAGGCCTCCTCCCATTTCTTGAGTGATGCAGGCCCCTCCCATTTCTTGAGTGATGCAAGCCCCTTCCCATTTCTTGAGTGGCCCCTCCCATTTCTTGAGTGATGCAGGCCCCCTTCCATGTTCTAGGCGTAGAAGCTGAGGGCATTGGAGGGGAGTGTACTGCCTGTGCAATCCCCTGAAGACACCCTCCACCCTAGTGCCTGTGTCTTTCAGTATGCACGCCCTGTTGCTTGCTGCATCCCGCACAGCTAATTCCTAGCTCCCACTGTGGCCAAATCCTGCACAGGAGACACACCTGTTGGTGTTGCCAAATAATGCACCAGTCAAGAGCCACATATTTACCGACTCATTTGGTGGTGATGAAGTGCAACCTATGAGCCAAAGGCATTGTGGCATTAAAGCGCCGACCTATGCGCCAAATCTATGCACGTAAAAAGACCGGACTTTTTGCAATGCATACAATATTGTTGCTTCACGAGATGATACTAAAGTGACACATACTATAGCTTTATAGACCTCGCATGAGCGCTGTACTAGCAATTACGGGGCCTGAAGACCACGTTAAAGGCCTGAGCGCAGCAAGGGCCTTTGCCGAGGTATAATGGCCCATAAAGATGGTGAGGACGAGGCCTATAAAGCATTAAAACCCATGGCAAAACACACAAAAACCTTTATGTAAAAATATCTTTTTTTGGGGGGGTCTTAAATATTCCATATGGAATATTTAAGTTTACAAAAAACATGAAGAATAACATGATAAAATATGACATGCTTATTTATAGTAAATTATTATTTTCATTCAAACTAAAAAACGAAAAAGAACTTCATGTGTAGGAAAATGCCATTTTAAACAAAGCCACGAGAGGGCGGTGGAGCACAGTTAATACTCGAATTTCTGAAGTGAAAAAAAAAAGCAAAGGCCAAATATGCCGGCTATATGAAAACTCCGGGCTCTAAGAAAACTCTGAGCCCATACCGGCTTGTATGGCCCGCAAATTGACCAATGGGGAAGGGTTATTCACCTGCACAGGGTTCTAATAGCCAAAACTAACTGCAAACAATTTAGTTTTCCATAAGGCAGCTTCTGTACGGTCAGAAGCTGTCGGAATTCAAATTCCCAATCCGACTGCTCACTTTTTGCAATCATTTGTTATAGATAATGACGTGCTTTCAAAGGAGCAGTGTCTCTTTATTCCTGACGATGTCAGCCTCGATAGGCATACCTGAAAGATGTTTAATAATCAGAGATGTGTTTTGTTCTGTTTGGGGGTCCTTAGTGTCAATCAGTTGACACAGTCACAATCTCCATACTGGGTTAATATCTTAAAGGGATACCAGGGATACGACCTGGTATAATTGAGTTTACAACCATCTTGATTTGCAAACTGGAGATGTTTAGATATTGTTCATCTCACACATAATCAAGCTGTCTTTCTGTGTTCAAGTTCCCATTTCAGGTGCAGAGCATTATTAGTGAAACGTAGCAGTCACGCCAGCGATACTCTACCCACAGTGGTTGCAAGCTGCTATTATGGTGACGTCCTTAAGCATTGGATTAGGCAGGGGTCTGCAACCTTTGGCACTAAAGATGTGTTGAACTACAACTCCCGACAGCCATATCCAGCATAATGTGGCATTAAGCACCCATTCCAGGGGCTGGAACGGATGGTGATGGCCCTTGCGAAGTCTGTAACGGAACGTAAATACTGTTCAAAGATGGCCACCATGGAGAGGGAAAGGGGGAGCCCTTCTTCCGTTTCCATTGTGGACGCCGGGAGCAGCTAGAAGAAAGGAGATGCTGCGGGGGCAGCACTAGTGGGGGGTGGGAATGTAAAAACAAAGTGGATGGAAGATGTCAGCCGGTGGAACCAGCCATCAGGCGGCGTTGGAATTCATGCTGAGATCACCGGTCTTGATCAGTCTCCCTTGCACTGCCTCTGGGGCTACCACACACTTAGGGGCTGTAACTGTAACCCTACACTCCCTTACTGCACTGCCCTGGCTGCACTTACTCAGAGTATTGTTGCCCTGCTTTCCCCACCCCTCTCCCTTGCACAATCTGAATGACACAAAGCCTAGTAAGATCGTTTGTTTTGTCCTCCCTTCATTGTCTTGTCATGCCTAGAAACACTTATTTACATGCGCATTATAAATGACTCATATCATATCAAATTGAAGACCTCTGAGTTAGGAAATACCATCGGCCTCTGAGCATGTAAATGGCATCTATTTTTCATTTATAACGTGCTTAATACCACTGAGTGGTTTCTAAAATCAGGATTGCACCTGTGTTGCGCCATGTTCCAAGACAAACGCCTTTCCCTTGAGCTATCCTTCCTCCCCGTTAGTGTTAACCATTACAAACAAAAGGTGAAGGCATTCCTCCTCAATTGTGAATCAGACTTAAAGGACCTTTCCTTTTATTGTGCAATGTCGGCAGCTGCCCGCGCTTCTGAGCATTACCTCTGGGGCTTTAGTCAATTATGGTCGAAGCTATACTTTTCTGATGAGCGCTATAGAAAGCAAAACATATGCCAGGAGATGCAATGAGTCTATTTCATGCTGTTTTGCAGAGTATCTTCCAAATCCCCAAAATATGCAATACATTGGCCTTAGTGATACATGCACATGTAATATCCTGCCATGTTATTGGTTATGTATAACGTGCTTAATACCAAAGTGGTTTCTAAGTGCGGACACGGGATTCGAACCTGTGTTTTTCTGTGTCATTTTGCTTCCAAGACTAGTGCAGTGCCACTGAGTTATACCACCCATGCGGCTGGTGACGCTTATCCAATATTTAAAGGAGTTGATAGAACAAACACACGGAGTAGTTAAAATAAGGCACTGGTGATGAGACTGGGGGGTTTAACATGGAATGCTTACCCAGAGTTGGCTCCCCGATTTTGGATTATTTATGGGTCGCCATGTGCTCGTGTCCATGGTTTTACTTATCCATCATGATCCTTCACTTATTAAAGACAGGCATTGCGTGCTGCTGCTGGTGGGGTTGGGGAATTCCCTATGGAATGTTCTTGATCTAATAGGGGAAATGACCCAGAGTACCGCTCTAGATTTAGCATACTTTAGTTCCCAAGCATTTCAGCTCGCCTTTATTTATTCCAACAGTACAAAGCGAGGCGTCAAAGGTTCTTTGCTCTCAACCTGGACATGATTCACAAATCATTTTGCAATGGGATTTTCCCATTGAAAACCCCTTCTGTTTATTAGACCCTTAATCGCCGACGGCTGCAGGCTCCACACAAGTGAAGGGCTATGGCCAGGAGAAGACTCAATGGGAAGGATGGAAATGTTGTCCATGAGAACTGACATGTCTCTGTATCAGTAATGTTTTCCTTATTTTTTTTTTAAAAAATCAAAATGTCTATTTCTATGTTTATTTTGCTTGCATTTTGTTATGCAGGGCTAAGGTCATGGCTGGCCTCAAGGCGCTATATCTCAGAGTAGAACGTGTGCCAAAGGCTGAAGCAGGAGCACAGGGTAAATTGCTAAATTAGGCAAATCATCCTCGTAAACATTAAAAAAAATAAAAAAAAACATTTTAAGCTCTTTCTCGAACTGGTGTAGATCCATGATTGAGCGAAGAGAAAGAGGTAAGCAGCTTCACGCGGCGACGGATTGGACCGAGAAGGAGCGACCAGCAAGGGTCAGAGGAAGGGAGGAATGCGAACAGGATTGGCTGAAGCCGAGTGGCGACCGTATGATAGATTAACCTGTAACAGCTGGAAATGAGAGGTGCTGGGAAGGGAGCATTGTAAACACAGTTCCTGACTCTTGCTCCACTTGGATGCCAGAACCTTGCTGCCTGGCGAGGTATGGGGATAGGGGTCAAGTCCCATCAGCTTTTGAATCTCTGTGTCCAGTAGCTGCTGACGCCAATTTCTGCCAATGTTTGGAAGACCAAACAAGAAAGAGGTACCTAAAGAGGACCAGAAATACAACTAAGTTTGGTGGAGAAGGAGAGAATATAAAGAATACGTGTGAACACAGAAGAAACACCCTTTTAATGTATACTGTGCTTACATTGGTCAATGCACGTAACTGTTTTCCATTTTTGAATGAGCAGCAGCGCTACAGTAGCTGCTGCATTAACTTAACGCAAGGTGTGCAGCTTAGTGACAGGCTCTTAGAAATGTGAAGAAACATTAAAAGACGATTGTAGAAAAAAAGATCTGTTTCTAAGGGAAGGATATTAATTGAACTTGAAATTCCATATAAAATCGAACACAGTGTTTTAAGTGAAAATAATATACCCTGTTTCTGATTTATGTTATGTTGAATGAATGTGTGCATGGCAGACAGGCTAATTGTTGCCTTTATTTGCACGTTTTTAAGACTAACTAATATCATTTTAAATTCCCAAATATTTTTCCAAATATGTGTTAACGAATATCAGACTAGGATTCACTTAATGTGCATCAAATATGCCATTCTGAAACAAATCATAGCTTACACAAAAAATATAAAACATGGCAACAAAAACATGATTTCAGAATCATTCCCCTTTCCACAAATACATTCCAGCTTAAATGTAGGGTATTTCAGCAAATCTTGGGTATGCGATTTCTGTTATACAAAGCGGGCACCCTCAGTGAAGGGTGGGTTATTTTAACACAATAGTGTGTTATAAGTGCTCTAATGCTCTCTAATAAATGCTACAGGATCAGAAGGACATGTTCCACTCCACTATAGGTAACAAGACAAAATAAGCTGAGCAATATGTGATGAGTAGGCTTTAGGGTAATGAAAATGAGACTCTATATTTATGCTGACATGGAAAAGGGGAACATGGTTAACTCTTAAAGTTAAATGTTAGTATTATACAAGGAAATGATACATAGAAAGTTATTGCATTTGACATAAGGGGGCTAGAATATTTATGAAAGAAACAACATGTTACTTGATTACTACTACAAGTAAAAAACAATTTAAATTGAATGTTTTTTGTTACACAGGACATAATATATATATCATGTAGCTTTGATATTATGTGAACCTAAGATTTGAATTCCAGATCCCCTGAAAATCGCATTCACTTTGATAGAATGCATACATGATTTAATGGATCATCTGAGTATACTTGATACAATAGTCCTGTTTTCAAAATACCAAAATGGATTGCAGCCATTTTGAAAGGCCACCCTGGGAATAGATTGATGTGTGTCTGGGTGACCATTAGATACAGCTTAAAAAGAAGCAGGGGCTTACACAGACCCTAACCTCGTACCTTCATGGGCATTCTCCATGAAGAATATTTCTGTTCTGTTAAGCTGCTATTAGAATGATCTGATCGTATAACACAATATCTTGCTCAGCAGATGGTTTCTACTGATACAATCGGTTGAGCTTACACAGTTGCAGTTCAGGTAGAATGACACAATGGGCCTCATTACGACCCAGGCGGACTTCGCGGTGCTAAATGCACCGCGAAGCATGGCGGAAAGCCGCCGATAGCGCCATGGGGGTTGGCGGATTTACCGCCCCATTCCGACCTCGGCGGAGCGGTAAATCCCCAATCCCCATTCTGCCCTTCCCCATTCCCATTTTTGCCCCATAGGGTATAATGGGAGTGGGGAAGGAGTTAATTACGCCACCGTAAAATACGGTGGCGTAATTAACAACGAGGTCCCGTAGCGCCATGGTTTTCTCCGGCTGGTAAAACCAGGCGGAGAAAACCTCCATGGCGCTACGGGAACTCGTAGTATGGCGGAGAGGTACGCCATGCACTACGCTGGCGTAATACCCTCTCCGCCAGGGTCCTAATGAGGCCCAATGTCAGCTTTGAAAGGTTGTTCGGAATGAAATGAGCCTTTCCCACCCCCCTAGGCACTTTAGAGTGATGCGAGTCCCATTGATAAATGTGCGATATACCAAGGGGGAGAGGGCTGTGCTAAGAAACCCAGCACAAACACAATATTTCAGGAAGTATAGATGCAAAGACTTAGTGCGAGCATATAAAGATTCACCATTTTTATAGTTACGGTAGACACATTCAGTCCTGCATGGCTGTGCGGTAAAATGTAGGCCCGGCAGAGAAACCTGAACAGGCCCAAAGGCTGAAGGCAAAGGAACCTGCGTTGCTAATTACCATAGAAACTTCCCTTTGTTCCTTAACTGTTGCAATTACTTGTAATCCCAAAGAGGAATGCGCCCTGCAAGGCCATGAGACAGCACCCGGCTCCTTGCAGGGCACATTCATCACAGCCAGGCCAACAGCAGACCTCCAACCCCCACCCAGCTCACCTGGTGTAATGGCACCCACCACTGACCCAGTCCAAGAACCACTGAATTCCACGATAGTGGATGACCTCAGAGCACCAACCATATAACCAATGGTCGTAAAAGATCTAAACAAACATAACCATTTCACCATTTTCCATAAATTCACTCTTTGGAATACGAGGTACAGGGAGGAATACATTATAGTTCAAAACGAGGGTGGAAGCCTTGGGTGCGGAGAGTGCGATATGAACCGAGCAAAGAATGTGTGGGTCAGCATGATCATGTTCCTCCCCCTGTGCCAGTCCCAAGTTTTCCAGGTGAAGTTTTCCAGGTGCATGCCATAATGATATAGTAGCATTATATTGCAATAGTAACTCTGTAATGGCAACATGTGAAGCACCTGATCGTCAGTCCCTGGAGAGATGAGGCCAGCTGACCCGACGTGAGTGAAGGCAGACAGGCGAGATTGGAACCAATCGCAGCCTGGCATCCCCTATGGAGCAGGCCCATGATTAGGGTCTCACCAACCAGCCATGCTGATTTTTACTATATGGTGATGATGTGATGATGCCTTATAAACTTATGTTTGTATCACTTGAAACCAGAAAGTTCTCGAGCAGCAGAGTTCTTTGCTTGCACCCTTACGTTTGTACGATTAAAACTTGCAAGAAATCTCTTGGCCTTTTTTTCTCTAGCTGGTTGTATTTTTTATGGCATGAGCGTGCAGGGGCGTGCCATAGGAAACCCAAACATTTAATTGCTAATAACTTTTGACTCGCATGATGGATTTGGTTGAAAATTCATTCAGTTTGGAGTACACAGTCGAGTGCCGTCATGCTGCAATAAAGACTGTCTTTGCTATTTTGCTTGCAACTTCTTTAAAATTGGGCCCTGCGACTGAGGACCCGTCTCTTTAGCCAGAGGACCTACAAATTTGGAATGCTTGCACACAGCACCCAGGCACAGTGTGGAGGGCAGAGTTGAGTGCTGTCACGCTGTCTCTCAGACTGCAGACAGCAGGCGAGGCACATAACATGGCTTAAATTGTGAGTACTCTAAGTGTGACTTGTGGAATTAAGTGAAAGACAGTTGTGTCTTTAAACGAGTAACTGTCATTTATAGCACAATTAGGCTTTTTAAAGATGCCGAGCAAGAGTAAAGTAAGCCGAGCATGCCGATAACTGTGAAAGATGGCTTATGCAGAGGACAGCATGGACCGCTAAACTCATCGGCCTTAGCTTTAGTTGATGAGTCAAGCGGAATCACCACTAATCCTACCTGCATGCCTATTCCATCAAGAAAAGTGAACGGTGAAATCACTACATTGTTCCAGGCCAGGGCGGTTAGCCTGGATTCTAGTGAACCCCAGATACTAGATAATTGTGTGGCTAGGGCCAATGACACAAAGCCTATTATAGAAGATGCCGATTATGAGGAATCATTAGCAATGGCGGAGGTTGATAATAACTCCTTACTCAACCTTTGCTACTCGATACAGGAAAGTATTGTAAGAGCTGGAGAGGGTGCGATAATAATCACTGGGCAGCCACAGTCCTTTTTGTATGACACTCAGGAAGGCAATGGCTTGATATCTAACGAAGACTTCCATTCATCAGTATCACCAAATGTGCTTATACATTCAGAGTCTGTTCACTCTTCAAATGATCCTAATGGAAGCATGGATATAAATGCTGAACTCCACTCATTGATGGTGACAACTCAATTTGCATTGAAAATATTGCTCAAATGTTGTGGGAAAATACATGACACTTTGAATTCACCCTCTTGTGATGTATGGATAGAGGATGATATAGTGAAGTGTAATGGGACTCAAAATTGTGTCCAGGATGTATGCCGACCACTAAAGAGAATGTGGGAGTGTCTCAGCGAACGGATGAGGCAAACATGGAATCCATTTTTGAGCTAAACGAGCAGGTGATAACGATGAAGTAACCTGAAATACCTCTGAACAGGGGTTCCTTTTCCATCCCATTAAGCTTTCTGGAATCTGTGAATTCCTCTCGAGGCAAAGACCGGAGCAAAAGAACAGGTGCCCAAGTGGTTAACACAGCAGTCTTTATTAGATGAGGTTAGAAGACACTTCTGGGAAAGCACACAGCACATTTTGCCATCAACCTGCTTATATAGGCTTATTTGGATGATGCAACACCCTCATGCAATTGAATGCTTGATCAAAGTATGATTGCTGATAGGTTCTCTTAGCCAGAGGAAAAACCCTCCCTTCCCTACAATTGGATGACTTATCTGGTGCCCCCCCAAGCCCACATTAGCACACTTGGCATTAACACTTGCTGTTTGACGCATAGACTGATAGGCTATTTAAAAATCGGCAACACAATTACAACATTCTTCAACTTCTGCCAAAAACATTTTTTCCACATCATTATCAATCCCTCATCTGCTTGTCGAGGTTCTGCCAAGTTTAATTAGCCCTTATACAGTGCAGAAATAAATAAGCTCAATTAAATGGTGCCAAGTTATACAGCTGGTTTGTTCAAATTGGTAGTTCCCCTTGCCTTTATTTGACTTCATCATCAATCTTGTCTGCTTTTCCTGCCAAGTTCCAAAGTTAACCTCCCAGACTTAATGATCTCACAGTGAGATGCTGCCAAAGACCATTTCTTATCAGCATGAGTCAGGATTTCCACACCTGTCCTTAACACTAGACACCATTTTATACTTGAGGTATCCATTTTGAAATATATTTGTGTCTGCCTATTGTATAGATTCTTCAGGGAGTCATTCATTATTTATTTAATCATTTCTCACTTGGTATCTCTTTTACATAATATATTTTTATATATTCATGATATATGTGTGATATTTTAAGCACCCATCATTCCTGGGTCATTTTAACCCAGCTATTGCAGCTCCATGTGCACCTTTTACCTTTACTAAAAAGGCACTATAATCCTGATTTCTGCAATAATGGAACCATTGCTCTGCCTATCATGTTATCTGTACTTGGTTGAGAGGGAGTGGGGAAAGACTGCGCGTCCAATTCGCCTACAGCAAAAACACTGTAATCTGCCTGAACCTCCAAATATTATTGGGAAAGCAAGGCCGTCTAAGCGGGCTAGGAAGAAGTTGGTCCGTACTAGAAAGCGGGCATCTAAACAAGTAGAAACACTGACAAGCTGGTTAATTAATGAATATGTTTCTAATTTGAATGGCGGATCAATGATTGAAGTCGAAGTACCATCACAGGAGAATAGTGAAACAGGAGCACATGAGGCGTATATAGTTAATTTAAATTCTACACTGAGAAATAATAGATTAAGTGTTCCTAAACCTATAAACATAGTGTGAGAAACCTGAAGGTCCCTGGGGGTCTGTCATCCACGGGGCCAGGACACGGCCATCGCTATTGGATACAGTTCCTGGGGGTGGACCAGTGAGGGAGGATCACCTGGATGGGGGGTCCTCGGGGAGTGGAAGGGGGACACAGACGGGTGAGATGCGGTATCCCCCTTCTTATGACAACTTTTTCCCAACCTTGCACGTGGGATACACAAACAATTTACCCCCTGTCCCTTTTCCAATGCGAGCACTTTCGAATATCATGAAGGATGATGGGCTAAAACTCCAGCCATTTACCTGAACTGTCCCAACACAATGGTCAGGCAAAGTCAGGCAATTGACCAGAACCTCACACACTTGACGGCCCTTTCCCTTCCCCACTGGGATAAAAGGTTCACAAGAGCACAAAATGAGCAAGGGATACCACACTTCCAGGGAGCTAACTAGCACAGGAGTTCAAGGGGAGGGGAAAGACCGCGCATACCGAGAGAGTGACAAGGAGAGAAATTACCTCGGCCTTTCTGACCAAGCCCAGTGAAACATCTGCAGAAGGAACTGTAAGACCGCAAATAAAAGCCAGCGTGTGTTGCAGCAGATGTCAACTGTACACAAGACCCTCCTCCGCTGATAACCAACCCAGGGAGAGACATTTGTCTCAAAAGTACCAACCTTGACTCCAAAGAGAAAGAAAGCCAAGTGGTACATCACAGCTGGTGAGTCGAGCAGAGAGTCCTTAAGAAACCAAATTGTGTTGAACAAAAACTAGCAAACAGCTAATTGAACTGTGAAAGGTTAAAAGAACTATTGATGTAAAGGGGGAAAACCAGCAACAGGGGAGTCGGGCACCACGTGGGTGATCACTTTGGAAACTCTGGGTGATTATCCAATTATTGAAACTACCATGACCAGAAGGCCTTGGGAAAGGCGAGAAGTGGGGTCAAAGTGGTCATACAGAGGTCTTGTAAAAATCCTCTGTACAGTTGAAAGTCTTTGACCGATGGATGATTGTGAAACTAAGGGCAGTGAATGCCACATCGTAAGAGTTGAATGGAAAAGGCGTTATTGACAAGATTGGCAAGAGTGAACCGAAAGAGGGATACCGATGAAAGGGGGCAAAGTCTAAAGTCCTGAAATACAGTGTGTTGACAAGAGTGAACCCGGCCAAGGCATGTCCACAGTGAACTGTTTAAAAAGACATTAAGATTTGTGAATGACACACAGAAGATTGTGCTAAAAGCCATAGATGAATCAAAGGGTGAAAGATATCACCCAAGGTACATGTGAAAAGGAACGTTGTTGTTTATTATTTTTGTTACATCAGGTCCAGGAAGGCAAGATACTTTTTGCTAAAAAAGAGACATAAGCACAGAAGATCCTGATTGCTGAGAGTGGAACTGTTAGCTCGTGCTGGGAAAGCTAGATTGTGTGCTGTGCTTTGCTCCAAAGTTCTACCTTGTCCTACCTTGTCCCTTGCTGAAAATATGGGGAACGGAGACCCTACCTACTACATCCTGACTTATCCTTTGTGAACACTTCCTTCTTTCATAAGAACATTATCTTTTTTTATTTAGCCTAAGGATTGGCAAAATGTTTTTCTTAGTATAGGCCCTTTTATTTGACACTATGCCACTAGCACTGCCTTATTATTATTTGATAGGCGAAGCTTGCTCCCATCTTAGATTTAGGTTTAGATTAGGTGTTTTTCCAACCTACCTTTGCAGTATAATAAAAACCATTGTGCAGAGGAGTCCTGGCCTAGCAGTTCGGACTGGGCTGCTACCTTCGGTGGCGGCAGCTGCTGACTGATTTGCACATGGCTGGTCCCCTTTTGCAATGGCGCAGACGGGCTAAAAAACGGTGGTGTGGAAGGTTGCCCAGAGCAATTGCCAGTGGTTCAGATTCATTCGAAACCTTCCACCCATCACTTTTGTGGTCAGTTAATAAAAACCATTGAACTGTGATCATATGTGTCTGTCTTTACTGTTGCCACTATGAGTTCCTTACAATAGTCACAGTGGAATCTCCTCTGATTGTTAAAGATAAAAAACAGAAATTAAACCCAAAGTCTTTAATATGGAATACGTACATCAGAACCAAAGGAACAAGTGAGCTAATCGTTCTGGTTTTCTGAAAGTTTTAAATCAAATTCCTCAATTGTCGGTGTTGAACATTGATAATTTTGAGTTTGTTGAGCCCTTAGAATGTAACAATCCAAATGTATCACATGTCCATTGTAAAAAACGCTGGCATGGCACTACTGGTACATACTTATTTCACCCACCTAAAGAGATATGGCATAGACCTTGATGTCCATCTGGACAAAAAGGACTCGGAGGTCCCAAGACCTGATGACATCTCTAGGATTAGAGCACAATTGGCCTTACCCAACCAGTGAAGTGGTGGTGAAATAACACTGTCTGGGGTACAGAGAATGTTATAACAGTTGGTTGATCCTCTCACACGTCCCTTTGGAGGTCTGGTTAACCTTATGCATAATGACCTGGAACACTCATGGTTTTGATCATTTGTTGGACTCTGAGGATTCATTATCATGGTTGTTAACTAAGCACATTTTCATATTGCAAGAAACTTGGATTAGATCCAGGCTACTGGTAGAGGGATATGTACTATTTCAATCTCTGGCTAAAAAAGTGGAAATGGATAGACCATTTGGTGGTTTGGTCATTGGGGTCAAAATGCTTGCAGGATATATACTTGCTGTGAACTAATATACAGCCACTGCTGGCATATTTACTGCAGACTGCGGTCAGCCAGAAGCACCCACGAGAGCCAGAGACCTGTGGTGTGCACCGTTTGGCTGGAGGGGGCGTGTGTCGGAGGACGCGTGCCACAAAAGACATTGGTGAGTTTGCCAGTTTTTCTGGTTATATATTCATGTGGCATTGATACATGACTGACTTCCACACCAGTGTATCCACCGGCCATGTTGTGTTAGTAAGCACATTTGATTGTGGCCAGACGTGGCTTTGTTGGAACCCCCATTGTTTGTTTCTAGATTTTTTACCAGCATGCAGGGCACTAGGGAGGCAGAAAGACTATTACAGGCACAGAGTCTATTTAATCAACAACTGGATTTTTTGAGCATCACCAACATCTATGTGAATAAACAGCCTGAACCTGCAATTAGCAGAGAATTGACACTCATAAGAGAAATTGAGAAATTACAGAAGAAGGATATCTAAAAATGGTGGGAGGAGCACTCCCTTCAAAATTATTTGGATGTTGCCCGTGTTCCTCAGGGCTTACCAGTCATGATTACCCCGTCCTTTGAAGATCAGGATCCTGACATGCTTCAGGAATGGGGTCTTGCCAGCTGAGATTGCTCAACACATTTTCTCAGCAGTTTGGTGAAATATGGCAAATTGGATTGTGAGGAGGTACTGAAAAATATTCAAGCAGCAGAGACTGAACTCAAGGTGATCCCCACCACAGAGCTAAAATGGATGGCAATCTTGTCACCTATGTAGATGATACTAAGCAGAGGAAGCACAGCACATGTATCTGCGATAAAACTGATTATGACACTGGCAGGGTGTTCACATTTGCCAAGCGATTTGGCACCCTACACAATTCTGTGCAATCCAAGTCATTACCATCTACTCATAAGGAAGCAGGTACTATATCATCTGAATCTGCTGTTTCCCATTCTGACAATGACAAGCACACTGTGAAGCTAGATTTTTTAGAAGAAATGCAGCTCTTGTGCCAAAATGTCAAATCACTAAAATGGGGCAGGGGTTGCAGAAAAGGCAGAGGAAGAAAAGCAGTGGTTGGAAGAAAACCTGCAGGGGCAGCGTGGGACAGGACCCAAATCAAGAAGGACAGAGCAGGTTAACTCGCTTTGGAGCACAAACAAAGAAATAAATATCATGTTAGGCATACAAGTCATTGATCTGTCCTCTCACGTTTTAACCAACAATGAACTGGACATATTGAAATAGGGTTTAATTTTCTGTCCCATGAACAACTTTGATTATGTCCAAACCCGCCTTGATTTTGATTAATTCTTCAGGAAAAAACAAGTTTGCTAAATTCTTTGTGAACAATCCAATCAATATCCTGCAAGCCATCATTCCCTCAGGCAGCACGTCTTTATTGATCTCAGACATTGGCATGTTAACTGACCTGGCCACATTGGAGGATTCATTCTTTGACTCCACCGTGATTGATTTTGGAGAGTTTGACATTAACTCAGGCTGGGCCATCAGTTCTCGTCTCAACGATAAATCCAAGTTTGATCCACTGATGCCGACAGGTGGTTGCTTGTAAGCATTCCATAACTTGTGTATTGCTGATTTTAGGAAATTGTGCAAGTCTTCTTTTGCTTCTGCAAAAACATAACCTTTCCCAAGAGCAGTGGAAGTGACTGTCGGAATTGCGAGATCTGACGGATACTGTTATCAAACCATCAGACAAGGGCTCGGACATGATTTTATTGGTTAGGTGTGATTTTGTTAATAAGGCCTTCCAGCAACCCTGAGACAAACAATGTTATTATTCTTTGACTGCCAATCCATTATTCAGGATACAGATTGAGTTAAAAATTCTTGTCACTAAATGGTGTGACATGGGCATCCTGGATGAAGATCTGATCAAATGTTTGGTGCCAGCTTTTTTCACTGTTCTGACCATTTACTTGTTGCCTAAAGATCATAAATCATTGGTGAACGGATGTCCCATTGTCACACTTTCAGGCTCACTTTTGCAATTCATTGACAAGCCTTTAATTTTGTTTTTTTTTTGCCGCACTTCCCTCTTATTTACAAGACACTAACGATTTTCTCTCACACATTAATCATATGCCATGGGAGGAGGTATTGGTTCTGGGTACCCTTAATGTGGTTTATCTGTATACCTCTATAGATCATGTTGTTAGTTTTAATGTCTGCCGATACTTTATGGAAACACATTCCTTGATTTTTCTATCACACAGCAATGTGATTTTGGAGATGTTAATATTCTGCCCCCACAATAATGTGTTCCTTTTTAAATAAAAGTCTACTACCATCAGAGTCGAGCACTGCCATGGGCAGTACTTTTGCCCCAACATATGCAAATCTGAAGATGGGATGGTGGGATGCAACCTTTCTAAGTGATATTGTCAATGAGAGTTTTGATAAACAGATTGTTGCTTGGTGGCAGTATATCAATGACGTGTTCGTCACATGGAAGGGGAGTGAGTCAGATTGGTTTAATTTTCTCAAATGCATCATAATACACAGTCAATTTGGTGTTTACCAAGAGTCACAGTTGCACTGAGATCATGTATCTCGATGTAAATGTCTCTTTGGATAGTCTAGGCTCACTCACATCTGTGTTTTAAAAAAACCACCAGTTCAGGCCTTTCTCTCCATGCTGGTCACCCGGTGAGTTGTAAATAGAACATACCGTTTGATGAGTTCGTAATATATGGTTGAAATTGTTCCGATACTGCACAATTTGACAAATGCTGCTCACAAGCTTCGTACCACTTTTTTAAGCCAGGTAATACCAAGAGGGTTATTGAGAAGGATTATGTCAAGGCCAGATCACTCCAACGTGAGGACCTGTTAGCCACTAAGAGTAGGATGGTGTGTAGTGATAGTGAGGAACCCCACCTGATCATCACTTATGGCAGTTCCTCACACAGCGTGAGGACAATTGTCCAGCAATACTGGCATTTACTCAAGATGGACAAAGATTTAACATCATTAGCCTCACAACCTGTCTTGTCAGTCAAGGGAGCTCCCTCACTGAAGCACAAACTTGTTCAGAGTTGTTTGCATCCCCATTCCACATTTTCTACCAACTCTACCTGGTTGACCACATTACCCACAGGCTTTGTCAAATGCCACAATTGCAAAGTTTGCACATATGCCATCATTCAGAAATGTTTTGTAGAACTGTCACTGTGACTTCTTGTGTCATCAAACAGTTTATCATGTGTGACACCACATTTGTTGTTCATGTGCTTTGTTGCCCTTGTAACAAGAGGTACGCGCGCAGTACTACCTGTAAAGTCAAATTGTGGATTCTCTAACATTTGAGTGCCATCAAAACATCTGACCCTTTTTACCCATGGTAAAGAATTCTAAAGAACATCATGCCAATAATGTCCACTTCTTTACCTTCTTTGGGGTTGCACATGTTGCCTTGAACCCCAAAGGTGGTGATTGAGTACTACGGCTTCGCCAGTTAGAGACCAAATACATACTGGATCTGGACACTAAGGTCCCGCTGGGTCACAACATAGATGAAGAGTTGTACACCTTTATAGTTGTACACCTTTATAGGCGTTTAGTTCAGGTGCTTAACTTCCATTCTGTCAGATTGTTCAACTTCTTCATTTTCACAAAGTCTGGTTCTGTGGTGGTAGCTCACATTAGCTTCAACAATTTGGTGTCACATTGTACATGTGATCACCTGTTTTTTTGTTCTCATGTATGAGGTGTTCTCTCCTATTGTTCCATTTTTTCCACCTTATGGTTTACTTTACGTTATTGTATGCATACTATTAATGTATTACAATTGGGTTACCATTTAGTGGGATTTGTTGGCCGTTCAATATGTGTTCTATTGTTCTTTTGGCAGTGGCTCATTTGTTCTTGTCCATTTTGGTATTTTCAGTACTTGTCCTTTCACCTGTTTTGGGTTCACCCTCTGGGGTTAACTTCATGGTCAGCATAGTGTATTTGTGGCCTTGTGTCATGTTTCATCTTTGCATTCCCATTGGAGTACCTAGATTTTGTTGCATTTTAGGAGCAGGCACACCCATTTTCTGTTGGGAATAATTAGGTATTCTGTGGATTGAAAGAAGCGCGCTCACACTTTTTTCTATCAGCATAATTTGCAGCATTGGCAGGAATTGGTTGTGCTTTATATGTAGTTTACATTTTGCATAAGCACTTTAATGGATGTTTTTCCATCAGCATACTTTGCACTATTGTAGGCATGTGGAACTTTACTAACTATTGGGTCAGCAAACAAGTTTGTGCCATTTCGATATCCTGTGGGACACCCTTTGGATTATATTTGGCTGTACGCACTTGCGTTTCATTCGCATGTTGGCCTGGAAAATTGAATGTACATGAACTTGCACTTTATTAGCTTTATCCCTTGGAAGCTGTTGAAAGCTGCCTGCACTTGCATTTCTATATTAATTGATGTATTCCGATGTTGATAGGAATAATTGTATAATGCATTTACTATTTGTGTGTGTGTTTATTTATCAATATGCTTCAATTATAAATTGATGTGCCCTTACTATGTGCTTTATTAGCAATTTTGCATATTTCTTTTTAAATAAAAACAGAGTGTACTGTTGAGGCAACACTTGACTTCTGATTTGCCCATTTTTGGCTCGCACACACTATAAAATGTCTGCTCTGATGAATAATTTACTGACCTCAACACTACATTGCGTCATCAATATAGTAGAAGGACTGAGCACTCTGTTTATCTGTGTTAGTATCACTGCTGCGTGTGTGATCAAGAGCTCTGTGAGCGCAAAACACGTAACTTTTTCCTCTGTGCTTTTCTGCATGCTGTGTTTTACAAATAAATATGTTCCAAGTTATTTCATCTTCGTCATTTTTCTGATGGTTGTGGCATCCCTTGACCCTTGACCCGGAGCGCGGTTCGCCTGCCTTTGGTGGGTTTGTTTTTCTGTTTTTTTATATATATATTACAAGGCCACGGTAGTGGCCGTGTAGTTAAGGTTAAGTTGCTGTTTCCATAGGAAAAACACTTTTTGGGTGGCCTATAACTCCGCTCCCCCTGGACGAATCCTCACCAAACTTGGCCCAGGGGGCAAAAGTTATAGGGGGGGTTCCAAAACATCTTTTTTCCCCATAGACTGAATGGGGGAAAAACTTTGCACACGCCCATAGGTCAAACCGCTGGACGGATTTTGACCAAATTTGTGGCAGGGGCTTGGTCCCGAAAGCGTGCTTTTGTAAATTTGGTGACAATCTGTCCAGTAGTTTCCTTTACAACGACCAAAAAATATGTCTCAAAAAATTGGTGATATCTATGTTCGCTCCGCCGTCACACTTCCCTGTTCGCTCCGCGGACAAGATAACGATTGGCTAGGAGTTGGGTTCATGACCGCGCACACGCGACATCTTCACTGATTGGCTGCAGCGAGCTGTGATGTGTGTCAGAATATGTGGATGTGCCCGACATCTTGGATCCGACGACAGCGCGGTCGCAACCATCGGTGAAATGCTGTTTCGGAAACTGTTTTGGTCTTCTACAGTGTTTGAGGAGGTCCAGAAAGTAAGAGATCGGTGAAATACTGTACTTGTTTTGGCGGCAGGTGTTAATGATGTATTCGCCATGCCCGCCTTGTCCGGGATGTTTGTAAGTACTGAAAATGAGGGGTCTCATAAGGGTAGTACTTTAGTCTGTACTGTGCGCAGGCAACTTCAAACTGTTCTATAGACACGCGTGGTGTAAGCGAACACTACAATTGAGTAGATGCTCTAATTCCTATTTTTGTTTGTATGGGTGTGCTACTAATTTATACGCTGCCATGGGTGTTTTTTGGTTTCACTGTGAAGTATAACATCCC